>NW_026570994.1:15827289-16464804 GCF_026225935.1 Boleophthalmus pectinirostris
TTAGTACTCGTCTCGGACTCGTGTTTGGACTCGGTCTTGTCTCTCACTCGAGGTCTGATCATATTTCATTGCGGCCGCTGCTGTTGGTAATAAACTTGTAGCGGGTGAAGGAGCGTGTGGGGCGTCTCAGTGCAGCCTGTGCGCTCATTTGAAACCCGCGGAGACTCTACGGCGCATCACAAACACACACGCTCCCTATGCACGGCTCGTCTGCGACAGCGTGTGCCCTCGTGTACCAGCGTGCATCACAGGGCAGGTTCAACTTCCTAAACATCCTACCTGTCACGCCGCCCCTCGCCTTTTCACGCTCTCGCTCCCATTTTTAACAAATATATTGAATCGGAATCTAAAATACAGCAGCAGTTTGCATTATCACATTGTTTCGTGACCCTCAGGTGGGTCACAAAAGATTTTTTTGGGGTCACCTTGTCACGATCTGCGTGTAGGGGAATTGAATGTTGAAAAGAAAAAGAAATGGGCTACATTTAATTAGTGTGATTCATCAGCCGGTTTCACTTTGTGGAAACCGTCTGACCTCGCAGCATTACGATTCATTCTCTCGACGATAGATGGGTACATTTTTTATTTAACCAATCACTGCTATTTTCATGATGTATGTAATGTGCCAAATCCCATAGGAAGAAGGGAAATAACATCTTTCCCTTTGATAAAATTCACCAAATATTCTCTTAGATACAGATTTAAATCCTCGATCTCAGAAATCGTTGCCAACACAGAATGTCTGTCTTCGTCTACATTCATCTCGACGCTTTGTTTACTGTTGTGCTGTTCCACAAAAGGGACCCAGACAGACGCTTGAGTTTGACATCATGGCTTCACAACTCTTCTCTGATTGGCCGGTGCGCGGTCTACAACTTCCAGGGTTCTTGCAAACCGTCTAGTGCACAGGTGTCAAACATAAGGCCCTGGGGCCAGATCCGGCCCTCCAAGACCTTTAATGTGGCCCTCAGCTGATTTTCTACTTAAATATTTGAATTATATTTTCTATTAACATATTGGTAATTTTCTGCGTCACTTAGCATAGCAGCATCTCCAGCGCCTCTGTGTGGCCCCTCCCACCAGAGCAGCACAAAAGAACACTTGGCTCTTTCCAAACAATCCTTTTTGACCGTTGACCGTGACACCCTCATCAGCAAAATGTCCAAAATAAGAAAAGTGGAGCTGAGTGCAGGAGTTTCCAAGAAAAATGGACTTATTCCTGTTTGCATACAAGTTCATGTTAAAACTTTGTGTTGAAATAGAATTTTTCTTAAAGTTTCAGGTTGTTCATAATATTATAATATTTGGTAAAAGAAAGAGTTCATCAATTAAAAAAATATTTCTGTAGTAGATTTGTGTTTCTCTGCACAAATATTTGAACTTCTTGTTATTTTTGGGGTTTATATGACATGAGTTTTCTGATCCGGCCCCTTTGGGATCACAGTAGGTTGGATACGGCCCCCGGACCAAAATGAGTTTGACACCCCTGGTCTAGTGTTTTCTGATTCCTGACCTAGTCGCTGGAGAGAAATGAAATTGAGCGGCCCGACTACCACAGCAAAGAATTAACCTCATTTATCTGACATTTATTCAATCGCAGTTGCTTTTACTGCAAAAAATCAACATACAATCTTACTCCGAGAGGGCGTGCCACTCCGCAGATCTGCCCTGTAGCTTCGCCCGCTTTACGTTTCATTTAATGCCATACTGTGAAACATTTCGGGGCAAAGCGTCTCCATTACGAGCCGTTATTGGTGTTATTATTAAGACTATACAGAGCTCCACTAAAGCTTCATTTCTTTGACCAAATTGGCTCTTAAACCCTCCCATTACAGCGTCCATACATTAGCATCGCTCTTCTTGCATCCTCTTAAAACACACATCACTTTTTACTATATATTTTCTTCCCTAACTACCTTAAGGGCCAATTATGCACTTTTCTATAACGCGTATTTTGTCCTCCATTGCTTACCGTAGAAATCCAGCGACGACGACGATCTCTGTTTACTCAAATCCCAGTTCAAACGCGCGGGAATTATTATTATTATTATTGTTATGATGACACCGCGCATACATTAAATAACCAATAATGAGACTTAAGGAAAAAACAGAGAGCGGGAGAGAGCAGGTGATTATGGGTAATCACGGCGTCGCTAACGGCAACGGTGTTAAAAAAATAAATAAAAAAAATACCCGCGAACATTTCCCTCTTATTACGGCGTCATTAGTTCTAACTACTGCCAATTTGAACGGCCATAAGCACTTGGCCTCGGTATAAACTTCACAGCGATGAGAGCCGCCGCCGACGATACCAGCGGATTCAATTATGAGCTGTTATTGAACAAGTAATGTACCTGGACTCGCTCATAATGGAGAACGTAGAATGTGGGTGGGTTTGAAGCGGCGGGTGGTGTAGGATTCAGGGTTGCCACTCGTTTTCACCGACGACGTTTCAAAACTTGACTTATTCACGACCTAAAGTGAATTTTCCATGACTTTACGGCGCCATGCGAGTGTAAATATGGGTCTTTCTGAAGAAATGTTAACCTTTCTTTTCTGAGCTAAACGGACTTATGAAAACGAAACTGTTGGCGGGACTTAATAAGTTTTTAAAACTGTAAAATAAAAAATTCATAGCGAATCACTGTACTGTCAGAGCATTTATTGTTAAGGCTGGGGATCATTCAGAAGTTGCCGATACGATGCAAACCTCGATACAGTGAGCTTACGATTCAAAATGATTCAGAATGATATATTTCAAACCGATTCGATACGGTTCAATAAAAAGTAAAGGCTAAATCATGGCTGTGACACTAAAAGTCTAATACGTTAAAATGAAACACAAACATTTTAATCATCAAAACAGTGAAAATGTCAAATGTGTTGTATAAACGAGTAGCGCCTGTAACAAAATAATTTATTAAAATGCGCCAAAAAATACAGCAGACCATGATATCGATGCTGTATCATCACATTAAACGATACAATATATATCGATGTTTCAGTATTTTTGCACGACCCTATTTATTGTAGGTGGGGACTTGCAAATCGTGACTTTGACTTGAGTCACGATTTTTAGCACTTGAGACTTGACTTGATAAAATGGACTAAGACTTGGGACTCGACTTGGACTTGAAGGTCAGTGACTTGGGAAGACTTGAGAAGCTCTTTTAAATCTGAATTATTTCTATTCTGACAGTAATGCTTCACACTAAGACCTTGTAAAGACATTAAAAAATGTTTAGTCCTGGTTTTAGTTCTGGTTTTAGTCCTGGTTTTAGTTCTGGTTTAGTCCTGGTTTTAGTTCTGGTTTAGTCATGTTTTAGTCCTGGTTTTAGTCCTAATTTAGTCCTGGTTTAGTCCTGGTTTTAGTCCTAGCTTAGTCCTAGTTTAGTCCTGGTTTAGTCCTGGTTTTAGTTCTGGTTTAGTCCTAGTTTAGTCCTGGTTTTAGTTCTGGTTTAGTCCTGGTTTTAGTTCTGGTTTAGTCCTAGTTTAGTCCTGGTTTTAGTTCTGGTTTAGTCCTGGTTTTAGTTCTGGTTTAGTCCTGGTTTTAGTCCTGGTTCTAATCCTGGTTTTAGTCCTGGTTTAGTCCTGGTTTTAGTCCTAGCTTAGTCCTAGTTTAGTCCTGGTTTAGTCCTGGTTTAGTCCTAGTTTTAGTCCTGGTTTTAGTCCTGGTTTTCGTCCTGGTTTTAGTTCTGGTTTAGTCCTGGTTTTAGTTCTGGTTTAGTCCTGGTTTTAGTCCTGGTTTAGTCCTGGTTTTAGTCCTGGTTTTAGTCCTGGTTTAGTCCTGGTTTTAGTCCTAATTTAGTCCTGGTTTAGTCCTGGTTTTAGTCCTAGCTTAGTCCTAGTTTAGTCCTGGTTTAGTCCTGGTTTTAGTTCTGGTTTAGTCCTAGTTTAGTCCTGGTTTTAGTTCTGGTTTAGTCCTGGTTTTAGTTCTGTTTAGTCCTAGTTTTAGTCCTGGTTTTAGTTCTGGTTTAGTCCTGGTTTTAGTTCTGGTTTAGTCCTGGTTTTAGTCCTGGTTCTAATCCTGGTTTTAGTCCTTTAGTCCTGGTTTAGTCCTGGTTTAGTCCTAGTTTAGTCCTAGTTTTAGTCCTGGTTTAGTCCTGGTTTAGTCCTAGTTTAGTCCTGGTTTTAGTTCTGGTTTAGTCCTGGTTTAGTCCTAGTTTAGTCCTGGTTTTAGTCCTGGTTTAGTCCTGGTTTAGTCCTGGTTTAGTCCTGGTTTTAGTCCTGGTTTAGTCCTAGTTTAGTCCTGGTTTAGTCCTGTTTAGTCAATTTACATTCTACAACTCTTACATAGTCTATAAATACTCATAAATAAATAAATAGATGATGCAGAAAGAACAAAAATGTGTCTGTTTGCTGCAGCTGTTCCAATCAGTAGGAGCAGGTTTGTGTTTGAAATATTAGATGATTTTTTAAAGCACAATTTATCTTAAAATTCATATAAATTGCAAAAATCTAAGCTATATTTGGTGCTTGGGTTTAAAAACTTGAAATGACTTGAAGCTCAAAGCAGACGACTTGGACTCGACTTGGACTTAGGGGCCAGTGACTCGAGACTCGACTTGGACTTGAGGTCAAAGACTTGAGACTTACAAAACGACGACCCGGTCCCACGTCTGTCGTCGTCTCTTTTTAAACAAAAAGCGCACAGAAATAATCAAAACAGCCGAATGAGAACTTAACAGATACAAAAATTCCTTGACCTTTCCAACACTTTCAAAAAATTTATAAAATACCATGACTTTTCTGGGCCTGGAAAGTGACATTTTCAATTTCTATGATTTTCCATGACAGTAGCAACCGTGATAAAGATGCACCGTGTAACTTTTCTGGTGGATTTCTGGTTGTCGTTGTGGTTGGTGGTGTTGTTCCTGGGCCTGGAATGGAAATGGAAATGGAAACTCTCCCTCTGGCTAATTTGCAGCTGACGTCATCAACATTACCAGGGGGTGTGAGGCTAACAGGAGGCACTGCTCTGTCTGAAGCTCTGGGACTCGAGTTAGACTTTAATCTGAGCTTCGTTCGACGAGAAAGATCTGGTTGAGCTGGAACTACAAGGAGTTAAACAAGTCTCTCACATAAAATTGAAAAATCAAACTCCTAAACAGCGCCGTGAACGCTCGTATTGATTGCAGGCCCTTGGAAATGCATTTAGATTTTATACTTGAGTTCTCAGTGTGCGTTGCGTCGCCATGGTAACTGCTGAACGTTCAATTACATACACGTGTGCATGTAAAAGATCACCCAACGTGAGCGCGGCCAAGTCTCAGTGTGGAGTTTATTCCATTAACACCCTGAATAACGCTGCATTCTGACAGTGAGTGGGCTCGCCTCTCCACAGATCTGACCTGTAACCGGGCCCTGTGGCATTAGGGTTAAGCACTTAGATCACAGTTACTTAGGACATAGTTTGGTAAAAGGTGCACTGTGTAACTTTTTGGTTGGGAGTCCGTCACCTTGTTTCTATGGTTACGTCATTGTCCTGGTTTTAGTCCTGGTTTAGTCCTGGTTTAGTCCTGGTTTAGTCCTGGTTTAGTCTGGTTTTAGTCCTAGTCCTTTTAGTCCTGGTTTAGTCCTGGTTAGTTAGTTTTAGTCCTGGTTTAGTCCTGGTTTAGTCCTGGTTTTAGTTCTGGTTTAGTCCTGGTTTTAGTCCTGGTTCTAATCCTGGTTTTAGTCCTAGTTATTAGTACTGGTTTTAGTCCTAGTTTAGTCCTGGTTTAGTCCTAGTTTAGTCCTGGTTTTAGTTCTGGTTTAGTCCTGGTTTAGTCCTGGTTTTAGTTCTGGTTTAGTCCTGGTTTTAGTCCTGGTTTTAGTCCTGGTTTTAGTCCTAGTTTAGTCTGGTTTTAGTCCTGGTTTTAGTCCTGGTTTAGTCCTGGTTTTAGTCCTGGTTTAGTCCTGGTTTAGTCCTGGTTTTAGTCCTGGTTTTAGTCCTGGTTTAGTCCTGGTTTAGTCCTGGTTTAGTCCTAGTTTAGTCCTGTTTTAGTCCTTTTAGTCCTGGTTTAGTCCTGGTTTAGTCCTAGTTTAGTCCTGGTTTTAGTCCTAGGTTTAGTCCTGGTTTTAGTCCTGGTTTAGTCCTGGTTTAGTCCTAGTTTAGTCCTGGTTTTAGTCCTGGTTTAGTCCTGGTTTAGTCCTGGTTTATAGTTTAGTCCTGGTTTAGTCCTAGTTTAGTCCTGGTTTAGTCCTTAGTTATTAGTCCTGGTTTTAGTCCTGGTTTAGTCCTAGTTTAGTCCTGGTTTAGTCCTGGTTTAGTCCTAGTTTTAGTCCTGGTTTAGTCCTAGTTTAGTCCTGGTTTAGTCCTGGTTTAGTCCTAGTTTAGTCCTAGTTTAGTCCTGGTTTAAGTCCTGGTTTAGTCCTAGTTTAGTCCTGGTTTTAGTCCTGGTTTAGTCCTAGTTTAGTCCTGGTTTTAGTCCTGGTTTAGTCCTGGTTTAGTCCTAGTTTAGTCCTGGTTTAGTCCTAGTTTAGTCCTGGTTTAGTCCTGGTTTAGTCCTGGTTTAGTCCTGGTTTAGTCCTAGTTTAGTCCTGGTTTAGTCCTGGTTTAGTCCTGGTTTAGTCCTGGTTTAGTCCTGGTTTAGTCCTGGTTTAGTCCTGGTTTAGTCCTGTTTAGTTTAGTCCTGGTTTAGTCCTAGTCCTGGTTTAGTCCTGGTTTTAGTCCTGGTTTAGGTTTAGTCCTGGTTTAGTCCTGGTTTAGTCCTGGTTTAGTCCTGGTTTAGTCCTAGTTTAGTCCTGGTTTAGTCCTGGTTTAGTCCTGGTTTAGTCCTGGTTTAGTCCTGGTTTAGTCCTGGTGCTGACATCGGGGTAAGATTGGGTCTTATATCTTTACCGGGGCAGGAGTCGTTTTGCTCAAATACATGGGGACAAATCAGGGCACAGTCCCTTTAATCCTCGTTGTGTTTCTTATTGATAGTTTTGTCACATGTCTGGGTGATTCTCCGTCGTGTGCCGTCTCCCGTGTGAATTCTCCTCTCCGAAAAACCAGGATTATCCCCGTAAGACAGCTTCCCCGGCACAATTCCACCAGTTCATCATTTAAACTATACAGCAACAGACATTATATCTCGCGGGCTTATCTCGCGTTGGTGGTTCAGTCGGTGTTGTCTGCGGTAAAAAGAGGAGCCTGAATGGTATCTGAATTATCCGGTGCGGAGTCAGATCCCTCATGAATGAAACAAAAAGCGCATTAAGAATCAGAGTCCGATCGATGTGGAGAGCAGTTGGCGAACGGCTCTTCACGGGTGCCAAGATTCAGCGGAGCGAGACGAGGAGTCACATTCAGGGTTAGAGGAGCTTTGTCCGTGTCTGTTTAGATCTGCGCGATCAAAAGACTATTTATACCGGACGACGCGGTGTTATGGAGCTACTGGGTTATGGTTCGAACTTCCTTCCATCAAATAACCCGTAAATATTAAAGGGCGCGACGTTCTGATCCACGTTGCAATATCGTTTCCTCTTCACGAACAGACCTCGAGTTGTGTTTTGTTTCACTCACGCACGTTTAATTGACAGACAAATCTTTCATATTTAGGCTGAGTTCGTCTCTCAGATTTAAAACACTCCGTTCCAGCTTGTGATGTCACGTGGTACAGGAAGTGCTCCACTGTGTTACACCTTCATTTGGATCATTTGGATCATTTCAGCCCTTTACTGAACGATGAGATGTAGACAGACTCATAATAAAGGATTACCGTATTTTTCGGACTATAAGGCGCACTTAAAATCCTTTAATTTTCTCAAAAATCGACAGTGCACTTTATGTATTAATTCTGGTTGTGCTTATTGAACTCAAACCGGTTTTATGTGGTACACGGCGCTCAAAAATCTGTCAAAATGTTTTAAGTACGACTTTTGTAAGCTATGAAGCCGCACCGCTTGATGGATTGTTGGAGCATTATTGCTACTGTAGTCAGGAGAAGTATAGTTCTGCGTCGACTCAACGCACACTGCCGCTATCTCCTTGTCGTAGAAAGAGCACTCATATATTCCACTGAGTTGTGTTCTTTAGTCTGACAGAAAGCTGAACGCACGTCAGCGCACAAGGAGCGACCTGTTTTTTTCAGTGCTTATAGTTTATGCAAATGAGCCATGTGGTTTTAAGTTTTGTTTCTGATAAAACATAAACAAATGTGCGCAAAGCTGTATCAAACAAACTTAAATTATCCACCTAAATTCACATTCATAATACACATTCACCAAGACAGGGAGGCGACGCCGGGCGATTACGCAAATCACGATCTGCCCATGGATCGTGGATGCTTGGACTAAGGGATCAGTCTCAAGTGTCGTCCGTTTGTTTTGCTTAATGCGCCTTATAATCCAGTGCAAGTTATGTATGAAAATAGACGAGAGAATTCAACATTACTAGAGGTGTAACGATATCCAAGTCTAACAGTACGATATTTATTGCAATATTGTGGGAAAGCTCACAATATTCTGGTGAGGAGGTTCATGATTAGGGATGTAACAATATCCAAATCTCTCTGTACGATATTTTCACGATATACATCTCACGGTACGATATTTATTGCGATATTTTGTGGAGGCAAAACAGCTAAAACTGTGAATATGCTCCTTTTTCCTCTTAAAACACCTTGACAAGACTTAATCCAAAGAACTATGACTTAAAAGTGCTTAGAACTGTTATTTCTTCTTGTAGTCTGCACTGAAATGGAGCAAAGGATCATGGTCTATGTAGTTCACTGTCTTTTTTTTAGCTATTATTGAACCATAACTCTTAATTTAAGCAAAGACACTTGTAATTCGATATATTGTGATGGTCCACGATATTATTGTGAGAACTCTGACAATACGATATCACGATATTTCGGTTATTGTTACATCCCTAAACATTACTGATATTGAGCTTTATACTCCGAAAAATACGGTAATATTAAAACAAATCTTCCCTTGTCCATACTATTGTTTTTATGGTAAACGTATGGGGTACTTTTAGTTCTGGGGTAAATGATCATATACACATTTCACAAATCTATGCCGTTTTAGTGAGCGCTTGTGTCCAGAAGCAGCATCTTCTGGCCCTATCTCGCAATGATTTTACATCTCCAAAAGCAAAAAGCAACCATTTTGTTTTGAACTTTTTGTTGCTTTCCCTCGCAGAAACTCCAGCGTATAAAAAATGTTCACGTTATCTTTCTGTGTTATTCATTGGCGAAAAGCGTACGTACCCGTGTGATTTTCCCGTC
Source organism: Boleophthalmus pectinirostris (assembly GCF_026225935.1). Taxonomy (NCBI): domain Eukaryota; kingdom Metazoa; phylum Chordata; class Actinopteri; order Gobiiformes; family Gobiidae; genus Boleophthalmus; species Boleophthalmus pectinirostris. The sequence goes on from NW_026570994.1 coordinate 15,836,490, forward strand.
TCGTAGCTGCAGTCGCCCCCTGCTGGTACCTGTCAGAACTCTTTTTAATGAAACGTGATTGGTGGTCCAAAGTACAGCCTCTACGTTTTATTCTCTGCTACTTTCCCTTTTCTCTCCATCAGCTCTTTCAGTGACTCAAATGGGCAGAGTTGAAGTGGTTTTGACTGATTTCGTTCTTATGCCGCGAGTACAATGCTTCGTCAGCCCTGCCATTAGAACTCCCATTGTTGACTCTTCAAATCCGTGACATACGGAGACTGCACAAGTTCTCGTTTTGATTCCCACACGAGGAATATTCAAACTTATTTTAAAGGCGCAGTGCGGAACGTCTCTGCTTTTCTACATGGGTAAATTATTGCTTTGCCTGGAAGTTATGAGTCAGATCTGTGGAAAAGGCGACCAAGCTCGGAGTAAGAATGTATCTTTTTCCGAGGTATTTCTGAGCAATAAAAACAACTAGCAGCAATTAAAGGTATACTCTGGAACTTTCCGGAGGTGAAAATAGGAAGACAAAGCCCATACTTTGGAACATTCTTCATGGAGATAAATACATTTTATGCCAAACTGCTGAAGTAAAAACTATTTCCACTAAAACAAGCAGGAGGAGGCTCTATTCCAGGCCAAGTATGAGTCAGGTTTGTGGAAATGCAAGCCCACTCACAGTAAAGATGCATGATTTTCTGTGTAATAAAAACAATCACACTGAATAAAAAAAAAAAAAAATTAATAAAAACAGTTTCATTTTGGCCCGGATTTACACTAATCCGATGGAAAACGGCTCAAGAGACGGAACGATCTGTCAGCTCCCATGAATTCTTCTAAGTACAGATCTGATCCGGCACTGTGTGGACGCCTGAAAACGCTGATACGCTGACGTAGGAGCTCTAGTTGCGTCCTTATTGGACCACGTCGCTGTGACTTGCGCCTTCCTGATTCGCTGGGTTCGAGACATCGGTCATGTGACGCTATTGCGGAAAACAGTTTAAACAAACCACAGACGAACGGGAAACAGCGTAGACATGCTCGTCTTAAAATCCAGCGTTACGTTCGGCAACAACTGAACTTCGGCGTCGGTCCACGAAAAGATGATTTCACTCTTGTCATCTTCCTCGGCTCGAAATCGGCTGCTGCAGCTTCAGACACGGTGCTCCAATTTCATGTCTTTTTTTATCGCCCACATGACGTCGTGACCCCAGCCTAGTCATGTGACCAGCGTTTCAGGCGGTTATTTGTTACTGTGTGGATTGGGAAGTAACAGAAATGACGTGTCTGAACGCAAATCGTTTCTGATACGGTGATTCGTTTCAGGGTAAATGTAACCTTTAGTTCATTTTTTGGCTTAAATGTTTCATACTGGGGCTTTAAAGGTGCACTATGTAACATTTCTAGTGGAAGGTCCGCCACCTGCTTATCTCCTTGGAAACATTGAGTGTGTATACATGCACATCAATAACCCGGTTATGATCGGGTTTTTTGAGTATCCCGGTTTCTTGATGGTGCATGTAAACGCAGTAACCCGGTTTCAGTAACCCGGTTATGGCAGTATCCCAGTTATTAGAAACCGGGATACTGTAGCTGGTTTATTCCGATAGTAACAGGGTTACTTGTGGCATGTATACGCAGTACCCCGGTTACTGCAACATAAAGTTGAGTGCGCATGCGTCCAAAAGACACTTTCCAGCCTTTCACCACAACAGTAGTCACATAAATAAATTGACCAACATAAATAAAGTGACCAAACGAGTGAAATGACTGTAAAATAAAGAGCTGCGCTAAACCTGCACACGTACGACCTGCACTCGTACGACCTGCACTCGTGTGACGCTGAAAAGCTAAAACATGAACTATGTCCTATACTCTATATGCACAGAACAGCCTCACCATCATTAGCACCTCTTCTGTCACAGAAATAACACACATAATCCACAGAGTCGTGTCATTTAATCCAAAAGAAACTGATCACATCAGCGGCGCAAGGAGCGAGTTGTTCTTATCGACGCTAACAGTTTATGCTAATTAGCCAAACGGTCTTAAGTTTCGTTTCTGTAAAACGTAAACAAATGTGATCACAGCTGAATTATCTGATCAAACGGGCTGATGTGTCTATAGTGTTTATGGTTTATATGTTGTAAAGTTGAGTTTATTTATGCAGAAGATTTTAATGAAGAATCTGCACAGTGGATTGTGGGAGATCTCGTAGCTCCTTAGCTTCTTATGCTAAAGGAGCTCATGGTTTGTATTTTTCCTGGTTTATTAAATTGATTTAAGTTAATATTTGCGCCTGCGCATTTGTAAGATTATGTCAAGAAACCGGGATACTCCATTTGATCATGTATACGCGCGGATATGAGTGTCCCGGTTTCTCAGTGCGCATGTAAACACAGTAACACGAATACTGACAGAACCGGGATATGGCTAATAACCGGGTAATTGATGTGCATGTATACGCACTCAATATTGCTTTGTCACGAATGTTTCCCAGTGTAGATTTAACCCAGAGAGACGAGCAGGTTCCAGCACAAAGCTCCATTACAGGTCAGATTTGTGGAGAGTCGCTCCATTCACAGAAGAAATCATCGTGTTTTTGAGCTTTAGAAACACCCGGAATGAATAAATGACAGGTTGGAAATGTTTTTAAAAAAGCAATAAGATCTCCATGGAGACAAGCAGGTGACGAACCCTCCGCCAGACAAGTATAGATACAAAAAAATCCTAAATAAATCTGCAAAATGCCATCCTCTAGAACATTATATAAACATTTCTACAAGATAAACATGTAGTTAATCCTTCCCTCCGCCAGAAAAGTTCCTTAGTGCACTTTAAGTTTGACTGCAAATAAAAAAAAAATCAATAAAATCAACGCATTTCTTTCAGGTACAATTTAAGAGCTTTCAAAACTCCATTCAGAAGACGGTATCAAATTGAAATGTTACTAATTGAACTCGTCTGTCAAAATTCACCCCGAATAGACGGCTAATTGTTGACATGTTTGCCAAAAATTCTCAAAAGAAATGCCTGAAAATATCTTAATTACGCTTTCCTGCCAATTTAAAACTTCAAATTAAGGACCAATTTGCTACTTAATCTCGATCTTGTTTACTTCATAATTTGGGCGATAAAAATACCATATGTTGCTGTTTTTTTTTTTTCCGTTTTCTTTTTTCAATTTGCCTCTAATGTGCGGAGACTAAAGAGGGTTTGAGCACTTCTAACTCGATAATTAAACCTGGTATATCTCACATAATGGGGTGTTTTTCAAGTCGTAGCTAATCAAAGTTAATTCAAAACAATTGCATTTCCTTCTTTGACCTTCTTAATAATGACACGAGCTGGCTTCTCCCGTCTTTGTCTTGCCAATTATGCGGCTAAGTGAAATTGCAAATCGGAGACGCCGCTTTTGTGCTATGTTAAGATTTCGAAATGAATAAAATTAAGCGTGTTTATGGTGTCTGTTTTCTGCAGTGGTGGAAGATGAAAAAGAAAAAAAATCTATGGTGCAATACTGAAGATTTATTTTACAGTGAATACTTTTTACTTTTAACTTCACTACGTTTTCGATCTGGACTGAAAAGTAAAATTTTTTCTTTCTTATTTGAGAATCGAGACTTATTTTTAGCACATTTAATTTGAGTTAACGTCCCAACTTTGAGCAAACCAGAAACAGCAAGAAAAGTTAAGAAATAAATTGAGGTTAAGTCCACATGACGACGATATGAAATGTTTTTGGGTTTTTTTGCGGGTTGAAAAAAAAAATTTGCGTCCACACACATGTTGGATCAAAATATATTCATGTCCAGACAACAACAGAGTGAAAATGATGTAATACATATGCCACACCTGTATGTGGCGCTGTTAACAATGATAATAATATTTAATAATGCTGATCACAGTTTTTTTTGTTTTTTTTTTTAAGGCAATTTAGCCAATTTTAGGTGTATCCCACAACTATAGGTGTTTTGTGTTGCAAAAGTTACACATCAGTTTTCGTTTTTAGCCATAAGATTTGAATGAAATTTGTTAGAATAACTTGGTCTCAAAATCCAAAGGTTTAATTACCCGTGTGTAATCTTTGGAATCTAGCAGCGTGTCTCTGTTGTTGGGCGACAGAACGGCTCCGTAGGTTTACACCTGTCACATTTAGGCAACAGTCTTCCTCTGCAGAGGCCAGTTCAAGGGCTGTGACGGGATCACGACGTCATCATTCTCCAAAAGCTGCAGATGTGGGGACTTACAAGTCATGACTTGGACTCGTGTCAGACTTGAGTGACTATTTTTAGGACTTGAGACTTGAGGCCTTTCACTGGAAAAGACTTGAGATGCACTTTTAAATCTGAATTCTTTCTATTCTGACTTCACACTAAGATCTTGTCAAGACATTTAAAAAGGAAAAATTACCTAAATTAATTTCTACAACTCTTATTTGCTCTATAAATACTCATATATAAATATGCTGTGACTTTATCTTAAAATGAATATAAATTGCAAAAATCTAAACTATATTTGGTACTTTGGTTTAAAAACTTGAAATGACTTGAAGCTCAAAGCTGACGACTTGGACTTGACTTGGACTTATGGGCCAGTGACTCGAAACTTGACTTAGACTACGTTCAGACTGCAGGGCTTAATGCTCAATTCTGATTTTTTTGTGAAATCCGATGTTTTTGCGAGGTCGTTCACATTTCCAATTAAATGCGACTTGTCTGTGACTTCAGTGTGAACGGTAAACGGCCCGAAAGTGTCCCGCATGTGCACTGGAGACACGATGACGTCAACCCCATGCGTCAACCGCAGCGAGCGTGATCTGTGTTTAAGGAAGTTGTCCAAATATGGTCGCGAGCATTGAGCACCTGGCGATTTTACAGATCTGGTTTCCGCCTGCTTCAGCGCAGAATAATGACGTTTGTCGCTTGTTAATGACGTGTAGGTCAGATGAATGCGCTTTGGCCGTTCAGACTGAAGTCGCATGTCAAATGATCAGATATGTATCAGATTCAGGACCACATATCCAAGTGGCCTGGGTCACATTTGAAAAATTCTGATCTGTGTCGTTCAGACTGTCATTAAAAGATCAGATACAGGTCACATAGAAGCCAAAAAAATCGGATTTGGGTCACTTCAGGCTGCAGTCTGAACGCAGCCTTAGACTTGCCTGTATTTGACTTGGGACTTGACTCGGACTTGAGGTCAAAGACTTGAGACTTGGTCCCACCTCTTGGTCCCACGCAAAGCCGGTGTTCTCAGATTTCTCCACTCTGGAACTCGTTCTCAAAAATCACAGTTTTCACCCACACGAAACGCCGGCTCCGTGTGGACGAAAGGCCAAAACAAATAAAAACTTGATTTACTTTATTTCATATTTTTGCTGTTATTGTAGCAGTGCTTTTTGGGATTACAGCTTCTCAAAAAAAGTCACCAGTTGTTAATTTTTCATCCAATCCAAATGTAAACACATGGGGAAATACATCTCATGAGATGATTTTCAACGTGTGATTTTGTCTCCCGAGATCTTGTTGCACGAGATTTGATCCCATCCCCATAAAATGAATATTGTTAAAAAGCCAAAATTAGTTGTAATACAGAGAGTTACTGGTTCCAGTCACAGACAGAGATCAGGTTGTGAACATTTGTGAATGTTTTTGGATTTTTCTTGACAATGTGAATCAATAGAAAAAACATCACCACTCAAGAATCTGAAAACCTCCAATATTAAGATTTCAAAATGAATAAAACGAAGTGTGTTTTTAGTCAGTTTTTCTGTATTAAACGTGTGACAGGGACATGACGATGAGGATCCAGGTAATGAGAGACGATCACGATGTAACATGGCCTTTCAATTTCCCTTGTTTTCACAGACTTGTCAAATTAAAGAACTCGAGTTTCTCTTCAAATTGAAATCTATGCTCCTGCTACACCGAAACTGACAAGAGAAAAACAAAACACATCTCATACACTGGAAGATTTTTAGACAGTGCTGGAAAGTAACAAAGTAAATGTCCTGTAAAAAAAAAAAAAGCAGGTATTTGTACTTTAATTTAGTCGATTTTAAATGGATACTTTTTACTTTTACGTCACTACATTTGAGAGCAGGTATCTGTACTTTCTACTCCACTACAATTTCAACAGGACTGAAGAGTAAATGTATTTTTTATTATAGTTTGAGACCTGCTGAAAAGCCTGAGGAGTCTATTTTTAACATGTTCGTAGTTTGAGCAAACAAAAATATACAAATACAAACAGACAAGGAAAAAAAATCAATGCAGTTATTTGCGTTTATCGAAAACACTACACTGAAGCTTTATTAAATCTGAAAATCTGTGCGAAATAAACAGATATTTTAATACTTTAACTGAAGAAGATGACAAATAAAAAATATTTCTACGATTTTCAGTATGTTTAAGTGCGCTCACTGTTTGCTTTGACCTAAATGAAAGGCCTGTACTCTATTTTTTTTCCATATATTTGAGTAAAATGCGACTCGTTTCACTACAAAATAAGTCTGCGGTGGCTTTTTCAGTAATCAGGAAGTGCACACTGGCATGCTAGTTGTTGTCAGCTTACCCGTGACTCGTCTGTGGTCTCTGAAAGTCGGGAAAAGCATTTATAAACTCATCGTGGTGAATAATTAGGCCTCTCCGAACGCATAAAATAAGTGAGGAATAACTTCGGATCACTGCAAACTGTGGAAATCTGGCACAGCGTCTTTAAAGGTTGTATGGAGGATTTTTTTTTTGTTTCAAGTTGTCAGTGATAGATTATAGATGCAGTAGCCTTGTAATTATGATGACCAAAAAAAAGAGAATAAAAATTCATCAACTCTGGACGTGGTGGGGCTAAACATTTGCCAAAAGATAACGACACTGCCTCGTTATCTGTGAGCTGACAGGCTGTCAATCAATCTCCCTACGTTTCTAGCGTAACTGACTTGCCTGCGCCGCCGGTACGTGGTTTACGTAGGCCTGTCACGCAGTCCACAGACGCAAGCCGCACATACGCTGTTTACTCCACCAACGCAACAGTTCTTAGCGGCTTTTTTTGACCTATATCTTCCTCGCAGTTCGCACAAAGTTTGTTGCAATGGCGAGAAGAATCCAGGAGCAGTTAACCGCAAAAGAAAGTCCGTTTTTGAGGTCGCTGAAAGAAGAAGACAAGGGGAAAAGCAGCGAAGCCAAACTAAGGTGATTCTTGAAGATTCATTCCAGCGATGGCGCGACTGAAGCAGACGCAGGGTCTAAAGACTGACGCACTGGTCCACAAATTACTCCTGGACAGGAAACTTCTGCTTATTATGAAAACGTACTTTATTTCCAAGAGCGAGACAAACGTTTTTCAGGACACGAAAGCAATATCCTATGTCTGAAAACGTCATTTTCAAGGCAAAGAAAGAGTCCGCTTGCTGCTGCTGCGTGTTGTAGCTAGTTCATTCGCACTGAATCTCCGCGCAACCTTCTCTGCACCCCTTTCCTGCTCCTGTCCCCGCTGCCCGATCCACTCTTCCCCCTGATCCTCACTTCTCCGGGCACGGAATCTCTGCGCACCCGCTCTCCTCTCCTCTCTCCTCTCCTCTCTCCTCTCTCCTCTCTCCTCTCTCCTCTCCCTGCTCCTCACTTCTCCGTCTTGTCTAACCAACACTGTAGTTAGTTGTTTACAAGTCATGTGCACCGGCTGTAAACAAACCTGTTTCTGGCGTAAGGAGGAGGAGGGAGGAGGTGTTTCTACGTAGGAGCTGTAGGGGAGGTGGTTTCACGCATGCGTAACATTTGAAAAAGGACAAACAGTCGCTGGATTTCTCGTTCCTTGGAAAATCCTCTATACAACCTTTAAGTGTTGATCAATGGACTGCAATAATTATGTAAAGTGATTATATTATCATCAAAAACAACGTAAAATGTATAAAGCTCGTATTGAAAGTTTACCTTAGTGTAGACGTATATTCTGTCTGTGTACTGGCTGGCGCAGAACTGCAGTCCTGGGTACACGGGGAGGCTGGGGTCTTCTTCATCTTGGTCACTTTTTCCATCTAAAAAAAACACAGAAAATTATTAAAATCTCTGAATATTTTTGTCTTATTAGTGAAATGTTGCAACAGTAAAAGCTCGGAGACATTTAATAGTGTAAATGAAGCAGAGGCGGGGACTTGCAGGTTGTGATTTGGACTTGAGTCACTATTTTTAGGACTTGAGACTTGACTTGATAAAATGGACTAAGGCTCAGGACTCGACTCGGACTTGAAGCCTGTGACTTGATCCTTCCATTTCAGTGCAGACGACATGACAAAATAACTGTTACTAGGCACTTTTAAATCAGATTTTTTTCTATTCTTACCGTAATGATTCACACTAAGATTTTGTCAAGACATTTAAAAAGGAAAATTTACATTTCTTCAAATCTTATATAAATAGACCATGAGTTTTTAAGAACAACTTTAGTTTAGTTTAAAATTAATATGAAGTACTTAGGTTTAAAGACTTGAAATGACTTGAAGCTCAAAGCACACAACTGGACTTGACTTGGACTTATGGGTCAGTAACTCGAGACTCGACTTGGACTTGCCTGTATTTGACTTGGGACTTGACTCGGACTTGAGGTCAAAGACTTACTTGAGACTCGGTCCCACCTCTGCTATGAACAGGTTAGACTGCATAAATATATTTAAAATGTTACTAAAATCTTGCCTTTTTTGAATATATCTACATATTTTTTCATGTTTGGTGAAGGTAAAACTACCACTTCATGACATCACAAGGTGGACCAGAGCATTTTGAGCTTTGGAGACAGCGTTAAATAAACCCAAACGCAACTCCAGGTCTGTTTTTGAGGAGGAAACAACATCATAACATGGTTTATAAAGAGGTTTATAATTGCGTTTCCTGGTCAGACATGGGCAGAGATAATTTCATAACTGTTACCTAGCAACCGTAACGTTAACAAAGGCCAAAGCTCGTCTAATTTACACAATAGTTATGATTAGAATAAAAATAACACACATTTCTTCAGTTAAATAAATGTGTAAGCTGCCTGTGTCTCTGTGTTTTGAATGGAATTTTCTGTGTTGATGAGAGATTCTGTTTTCTAACTCAGTGCTGTTTCCTGTGATACATGCATCACAAATTTCGGACTTCCGATCATCGTGCAATGCACACTGGGAAGGATTCTCCGAAAAAGTGAGCATCAAATCACCATGTTTGATTTGCCAGTTGTCAAAGCCGATCTTTTCAAGTCTTTTGAACGATATCGCTTTTGTTTCTGGTTCTGATATTGTCATATTTTAGTTTTGGGATTCGGACGTCGTAGTTGTGTGGTTGTTGGATCCTAACAGCGGGAAACTGGCTTTGAAAGTTTGCGAACTCCATAAATGCAAAAGGGAATCAGATGTGTGTGACTGCAAACCTCCGTTCAAACTGTTTCTCTTCCCAACGGAATTGAAAAATAGTGAAAGGTGAAGGCGATGGGCAGGATTGATCCACAGGACGGACGATAAAGGTAAACTTTGGCTGCCTAAGAAATCAACCTGAGTTTGCAGTGAACATTTTGTATGTGGAGCGACAACAAAACAAAATCCCGTTTGTTAATTGAGAGGTGCAGAAGACAAACAGACTGAGCTTGTACTTTCTTGTTCTTGTGGCTTTACAGCACAGGTGTCAAACATACGGCCCGGGGGCCAGATCTGGCCCTCCAAGACCTTTAATCTGGCCCTCGGCTGATTTTCTACTAAAATATTTTTATTATATTTTCTATTAAAATATTGGTAATTTTCTGCGGTGCTGAGCATATCAGCGTCTCCAGTGTCTCTGTACGTGGCCCCTCCCACCAGAGCAGCACAAATGAAGACTTGTCTCTTTCCAAACGCTCTTAAAGGACGATCGTTTTGACTGTTGACCGTGACACCCTCATCAGCAAAATGTCCAACATGAGAAAAGTGGAGCCGAGTGCAGGATTTTACAAGAAAAATGTACGTATTCTTATTTACATACAAGTTCATGTTAAAACATTGTGTTGAAATTGCATTTTTCTTAAAGTTTCAGGTTGTTCATAATATTTTGTAAAAGAAAGAGTTCATCAATTAAAAAAGATTTCTGTAATAGATTTGTGTTTCTCTGCACAAATATTTGAACGTATTGTTATTTTTGGGGGTTTATATGACATGAGTTTTCTGATCCGGCCCCTTTGGGATCAAAGTCGGTTGGATACGACCCCCGGACCAAAATGAGTTTGACACCCCTGCTTTACAGCAACATCACGTCTTGGTCTCTTTGCAGTGGAAGTTGTTTCTTGGTGAACAGTTGGTGCCTTTCGCTTTGGCGTTGACTTTTTAAATTCATAACCAAGGTTGAGCGAGGGATCGGGATTTTGCTTTGTTGGCGCTCCACATGCAACATGTTCGCTGTAAACTCAGGATGATTTCTTAAGCAGCCAAATGTTTCCTTTTTTGTCTTTCCCATGGATCAATCCTGCCCATCGCCTTCACCTTTCACTGTTTTTCAATTCCGTTGGGAAGGGAAACAGTTTGAACGGAGGTTTGCAGTCACACACATCTGATTCCCTTTTGCATTTATGGAGTTCGCAAACTTCCGAAGCGCAATTCTCGAGCCGTTCTCCGCTGTCAGGGCATTCAAAAGCCACACAATTACGATGTCCGAATCCCGTAACTAAAATATGACAATATCAGAACCAGAAACAAAAGCGACATGGTTCAAAAAGACTTGAAAAGATCAACTTTGACACTAGACAAAAATGGCGGTTTGATGCTCACTTTTTTGGAGGATCCTTCCGTAAGTGCGACCGTAAGTCTGAAATGTTGTACTTTTCTTACTTTTTAGATAAACTGATGTAAAACTACGATAAGTATTCATCACAGGTTCTATCCCACCAAACCAAGACATATTAATTAGAAAAAAAACTCTGTCACATTCACTTTAATATTCAGAATTATCTTACAACCCCATAACATTTGTACCCGTGTATGCATAAGCAGGACGTATTTGCATGGACTATTTACGACTTCTGAAGCATTTCATTACGGCGGCCCCCAAAAATGAAACGTAATTATCGGTGACATTTTCTGAAACACGTCGGCGCGGCTACGTCAAGTTATTTGTTGAGGTCTGTTGGCTGTGAGTGCAGAGTGAAGCAAAGAAATACAATAAGCAGCCACTGAGGCATTCATGATGGAGTCTCTGCATTAGAAATGAGCCCAACTATTGTAACTACAGCAGCAGAACACATATTTAACCGTAATGCAATTCTGTTTTATTCTATTATTTATATTGTTTTAGATATTGGAGTGGATACGGAGTGAATTGAAGTGATTAAGTAAGGAAATAAGAGTGAGGAGAGAAAGAGAGACACAAAGACTTTATTGATCCCGAGGGAAATTCAAGTTACAACGTTTAAACTGCTCGTGTCTGTGGCCTTTGTGTCTCACTCAAAGGTCTCAGTGCAGTTTAACAGGGAGGTTGTTCAGGTGGGGTCAGGAGAATCTGTGTCAGGGCAGTTTGAGGAGAGGAAAAGTGTCTCTCCTGCAGAGTCCTGCACATAGACTGTGTGAAGAAATGGACTAAGGCTACGTTCAGACTGCAGGGCTTAACGCTCAATTTGGATTTTTTTGTGAAATCCGATGTTTTTGCGAGGTCGTTCACATTTCCAATTAAATGTGACTTGTATGTGACTCCAGTGTGAATGTTAAACGGCCCAAAAGTGTCCCGCATGTGCACTGGAGACACGACGACATCAACCACAGCGAGCGTCTCTGTGTTTACGGAAGTTGTCCAAACATGGACGCGAGCATTGAGCACCTGGAGATTTTAAAGTTCCTCTCGTACCGGAGCCAGAACATGAACAACTTACTTGTTTTAAGGAGGAGATTGAGAAGGAGAAGGACGAGGTTTTTGGTCGTGGTGTTTTGTGGGACAGCGGCAGCGACGTCCGTTGAAAGGAACGTGTGGATGTGGAGACGGAGCCAAGAGTGGTGAGTGGTGATGTGCTTCACTTCAGTGACACTGAGTTCATTAACAATTTTCACCTACTTCAGCGCAGAATAGTGACGTTTGTGGCTTGTTGATAACGTGTAGGTGGATGAATGCGCTTTGTTCGTTCACACTGAAGTCGCATGTCAAAAGATCAGATATGTATCGGTTTCAGGAGCACATATCTAAGGCTGCGTTCACACTGCAGCCTGAAGTGACCCAAATCAGATTTTTTGGCCCCTGTGTGACCTGTATCTGATCTTTTAATGACAGTCTGAAAGGCACAGATCCGAATTTTTCAAATGCGACCCAGGCCACTTGGATATGTGCTCCTGAATCCGATACATAGCCGATCTTTTGACATGCGACTTCAGTCTGAACAGCCAAAGCGCATTCATCCGACCTATACGTCATTAACAAGCGACAAACGTCACTATTCTGCGCTGAAGCAGAATATTTGGACAACTTCCGTAAACACAGAGCACGCTCGCTGCGGTTGACGCATGGGGTTGACGTCATCGTGTCTCCAGTGTCACATGCGGGACACTTTCGGGCCGTTTACCGTTCACACTGGAGTCACATACAAGTCACATTTAATTGGAAATGTGAACAACCTCAGAAATCAGAATTGAGCATTAAGCCCTGCAGTCTGAACGTAGCCCAAGTGGCCTGGGTCACATTTGAAAAAATCAGATCTGTGTCGTTCAGACTGTCATTAAAAGATCAGATACAGGAACATAGGGGCCAAAAAATCTGATTTAGGTCACTTCAGGCTGCAGTCTGAACGCAGCCTAAGTGAGCGTGACATCACCAAAAGTCCAGTAAAATGTATCTATTTATTTGTTGATTTATTTCATTCACATAGTATAAAAAGACATCAACAGTGTCACAACATCAAACATACAAGAAATGAATGAAAAGGCGCAGAAAGAAGAGTCATCTTATGTTATCTGCCCCCTTTTCCCTTTTCCAGACAACACATCAACACTGATAGTTATTAAAAAAAGAAGCTCACAGACGCCAGTGGTTACAGGGGCATATTTGGAGCCAGGTCCATATTAGGATTTTTTTTAAACCGTCAAAATAGTGAAATAAAAACACCAGGATCATGTAGTGCGGTCGACTGATTCATCAGACGGTTTCACTTCGTGGACTCGTTAGGATTCGTTCACTCAACAGTAGGTGGGTACTTTTTTTATTTAACCACTTGCTGTTATTTGGTCGTGGCGTATGTCATGCGCCGCTAACGAGGATAACTGGTATATTAAGCTTTTCCCAAATCCCGTAGGAAGAAGGACAATAACGTCTTTCTCCTTGTTAAAATTCACCAAACATTCTCTTTGTTCCGGCTTTAAATCCTCAATCTCGGGAATCGTTGCCAACACAGAATGTCTGTCTTCGTCTACATCACAGGTGTCAAACATAAGGCCCGGGGGCCAGATCCGGCCCTCCAAGACCTTTAATCTGGCCCTTGGCTGATTTTCTACTAAAATATTTTAATCATATTTTCTTTTAAAATATTGGTCATTGTCTGTGGTGTTTATCACAGCAGCGTCTCCAGTGTCTCTGTACGTGGCCCCTCCCACCAGAGCAGCACAAATGAAGACTTGTCTCTTTCCAAACGCTCTTAAAGGACGATCGTTTTGACTGTTGACCGTGACACCCTCATCAGAAAAATGTCCAAAATAGAAAAGTGGAGCCGAGTGCAGGATTTTCCAACAAAAACTGACTTATTCCTATTTGCAAACAAGTTCATGTTAAAACATTGTGTTGAAAAAGCATTTTTTCTCATAATATTATAATATTTTGTAAAAGAAAGAGTTCATCAATTAAAAAAGATTTCTGTAATAGATTTGCGTTTCTCTGCACAAATATTTGAACTTATTGCTGTTTTTGGGGTTTATATGACATGAGTTTTCTGATCCGGCCCCTTTAGGATAAAAGTAGGTTGGATACGGCCCCCGGACCAAAATGAGTTTGACACCCCTGGTCTACATCCATCTTGACGCTTTGTTTACTGTTGTGCTGTTCCACGAAAGAGACACAGACAGACGCTTGAGTTTGACGTCATGGCTTCACAGCTCTTCACTGATTGGCCGGTGTGCGGTCTACAACTTCTGGGGTTTTAGTTGTTTTCCAAATCCTGACCAAGTCGCTGGAGAGAAATGAAATTGAGCAGACGCACTAGGTGGCACCAGTCTGGCTAGTAGGACAGGTTAATACAAACATTTTAAGAACAAAATGACGAGGGTTAATGCAAAAGTTACAGAGAGACAATGGGTCAATGGGAGTCAAGGTCAGCAGGAGCTCGACCTTGACTCCCACATGTGAACTTCCTGTCTGAATCGCGGTGGCTAATGCCTTAGTTATGTTAGGGCTGGGTATCATTAAGAAGTTGCCGATACGATACATATCTCGATACACAGGCCATATCGATACGATGATACATATCTCGATACACAGGCGATACACGATACGATACATATCTCGATACACAGCCCATCGATGATACGATACATATCTCGATACACAGGCCACGATACGATACATATCTCGATACACAGGCCATGATACGATACATATCTCGATACACAGGCCACGATACGATACATATCTCGATACACGGGCCACGATACGATACATATCTCGATACACGGGCCACGATACGATACATATCTCGATACACGGGCCATGATACGATACATATCTCGATACACAGGCCACGATACGATACATATCTCGACACACAGGCCACGATACCATACATATCTCGACACACGATACACGGGCACGATACGATACATATCTCGATACACGGGCCATGATACGATACATATCTCGATACACGGGCCATGATACGATACATATCTCGATACACGGGCCATGATACGATACATATCTCGATACACAGGCCACGATACGACACATATCTCGATACACGGGCCACGATACGACACATATTCTCGATACGATACACGGGCCACGATACGACACATATCTCGATACACGGGCCACGATACGATACATATCTCGATACACAGGCCATGATACGATACATCGATCATGATACGATACGCAGGCCATGATACGATACATATCTCGATATCTCGACACACAGGCCATGATACGATACATATCTCGATACAGTGCACTTTCGATTTGACATGATATATTTCAAATCAAGATTCGATACGGTTCAATAAAAATAAAGGCTAAATCATGTCTGTGACACTAAAAGTCTTTGTTAAACCGCTTCTTGTCCAAAGTTCATACGAAACACAAACATTTTAATCAACAAAACAGTGAAAATGTCAAATGTGTCGCATAAACGAGTTTCCTTTCACTCAACAAGCGACAAAACTGTAGCTGTAACAAAATAACTTAGTAAAACACACCTAAAAATACTCTTGGTGATATATCGATTCAGCAGCCCAAGATATCGATACTGTATCATCACATTAAACAATACGATACATGGATATTCTGTTATGTCCATTTACAGATACAGTTTATCGTCCTGCAGCTTCACAGCAGCCTCCAGGTGAACACAACAAAGGTGGTGTGCGCTGGTGTTTCGTGATAAAATTCCTTCAAAGTGTTTCCTCTGGAAGGTCTCAGATTATTCCTGGGTCTTACGTCACATATCGTGTAAAAAAAACCTGTAGCATCTCAAGTAGTTTGTCCATAGCTGGTTATTTATCTCTTAACCGTTCCGCAGTGCAGCATTGAACTTATCCATTTAGCATTTGTTTTTGTTGTGACTGCATGTGCTAAAATACCTTGAATGCATCTTTAATTTCTTGAAACATGACAAAATATGAGCAACAATTTAAAAATACACTGAGTTGACTGTATTTTTAACTGTAACACAAAGGTTTTAATGTTTTTTTTTATCCGTTAGAGCACAAGCATTCCTCTATATGTGTGTTTTTATTTGTTTTTAGTTTGTCCCTGTTATTGAGTCGACTTTAACCCTAAAAACACTGATACGAATTATCTCCTGATCTGTTCTCTCCCAAACAACCGACAATAACAACAACAACAAACCACAACTCACAACTCACAGCCTCTGTCCCGTTTTATATCACAACACACGACAATTTATCTGACTGCAACTCGCCAATTTATTTTACTGAAGAAATGGAGGAAAAACAACGAGAGAGAGAGAGAGAAGAGGAGGAGAGAGAAGGGGGAGAAAAATGCGATAATATGTGGAGAAAAAGAATAAGTAGGTAAGTAAAAAAGTGAGCAGTGATCATAGAGTGTGTGTAGATGCACATCAGTATCCTGGTTATTAACAGTGTTGGGAAGGTGACTTTTAAAATGTAATCCTCTACAGATTACAGATTACATATCCCAAAATGTAGTTTGTAACAGAATCCATTAAATTACTTAAAGTGAGTAATGTAATCTGAATACTTTGGATTACTTGATTTGCTGTAGAGAAGCAAAGACGAGGAAATCTTCACATAAGAAGTTTTATCTGATAAAAGAAAATGAAAAGGCAAAGTCTTTAAAAATATTATTGACAGAAGAGAAGGAGACACTGTTCACGCAGCATGATTTAGTCCTGGTTTAGTCCTGGTTTAGTCCTGTTAAATCCTGGTTTAGACCTGGTTTAGTCCTGGTTTAGTCCTGTTAAATCCTGGTTTAGACCTGGTTTAGTCCTGGTTTAGTCCTGGTTTAGTCCTGTTAAATCCTGGTTTAGTCCTGGTTTAGTCCTGTTAAATCCTGGTTTAGTCCTGGTTTAGTCCTGGTTTAGTCCTGTTAAATCCTGGTTTAGACCTGGTTTAGTCCTGGTTTAGTCCTGTTAAATCCTGGTTTAGACCTGGTTTAGTCCTGGTTTAGTCCTGTTAAATCCTGGTTTAGACCTGGTTTAGTCCTGGTTTAGTCCTGTTAAATCCTGTTTTAGACCTGGTTTAGTCCTGGTTTAGTCCTGTTAAATCCTGGTTTAGACCTGGTTTAGTCCTGGTTTAGTCCTGTTAAATCCTGGTTTTAGACCTGGTTTAGTCCTGGTTTAGTCCTGTTAAATCCTGGTTTAGACCTGGTTTAGTCCTGGTTTAGTCCTGTTAAATCCTGTTTTAGACCTGGTTTAGTCCTGGTTTAGTCCTGTTAAATCCTGGTTTAGACCTGGTTTAGTCCTGGTTTAGTCCTGTTAAATCCTGGTTTAGACCTGGTTTAGTCCTGGTTTAGTCCTGTTAAATCCTGTTTTAGACCTGGTTTAGACCTGGTTTTAGACCTGGTTTAGTGTCCGGCAATGAGTGGAATTACCAAGAAAAAATAAAATAAAATAAAATGGATATAGCCCCAAATGTGAAAACAGGAAAATGCCGCAGTGTAATCCATTTATTTCAACAAAGTAACTGTAATCCAATTACCACTCACTGAAACAGTAACTGTAACTGAATACAGTTACTCATAATTTGTACTCTGATTACGTAACTCTGGTACATGTAATCTGTTACTCCCCGACACTGGTTATGAGCCATATCCCGGTTTATCAGTACTTGGTATATTGTGTTTACATGTGCGACACTCATATCCCCGTGTACACGATCAAATGGAGTGTCCCGGTTTCTTGACATAATCTTACAAATTCGCCAAGTGCAAAAATTAACTTAAATCAATTTAATAAACCAGGAAAAATACAAACCGTGAGCTCCTTTATCCCACAATCCACTGCACACATCAAACCCAACAGATTCTTCATTAAAATCTTCTGCATAAATAAACTCAACTTTACAACATATAAACCATAAACACTATAGATCCATGATTCAGCTCTGATCACATTTGCTTACATTTTACAGAAACAAAACTTGAAACCGCATGGCTAATTTACATAAACTGTTGGTGGTGATAAAAACAGCTGCTCCTTGTGCCGCTGATGCGACCAGCTTCTTTTGGACTAAATGACACGACTCAGTGGATTATGTGTGTTCTTTCTGTGACAGAGGAGCTGCTGATGATGGTGATTCTGTTCTGTGCGTATATTGTACAGGAGACAGTTCATGTTTTAGCCTTTCAACGATCATGCACGTGCAGGTCATACGAACGCAGATTGTACATGTGCAGATTTAGCAAAGCACACGTACAGTCATTTCACTCATGTATGATCACTTTATTTATGTTGTTCACTGGAAAAAAAGACTGGAAAGTGTTTGTCTTTTGGACGCATACACGCTCGACTTTAAGCTGCAGTAACCGAGATACTGCGTGTACATGCCACAGTATCCCGGTTACTATCGGAATATAGGCGAGTTTCATTGTTGACAAAAGCGCGCGTTGCATGCTGGGAATTATTTTGGTCGGCGGCAAGAAACACTAATTCAACATGACGGACGGAGCGAGAAAGCACGTAAAGGGTATTGATCCCGGTTATTTATCCACTCTAACGGCAGAGGACCCAAGACCTTTTGACCAGAAATTGATCATAAGCATCGACGGACGACAAATCAGCCTTTTCAACCCCGACAAAAGGTGGACCAAACCAAATTTCTGGTCAGAATCGCCGACTACCTGGACAAATATTCACTTGGGCGATATCCACAATGACTTGGTGGAAACTCCTGGGCCATTCACAGCAGAAAAGATGAAAACCTCCAAGAGTCTCGATGCGTCGTTGAACGTGTTGGAGTCCATGGTTTGTTAGGATCTTCTACGTTTGCTCTGCGGATGTTTGAAAGTCGTTTAATTCACCGTTAGCGGTTCTTTTCACTCAGAACACGAAAAAGACATTTTCCTTCTTCCGTGTTTCTATTTGTGCATCCGATAACGCAGCAGGAATTTACCATTATCGGGGATAAATACATGAGGTTACGCACTGTGTTTGACGCTACCGTGTTTCTTGCCTCCGACCAAAGTATTTCCCAGCAGCAACGCAGGCTTTTAATAACAATGACGTCAGCTGAAACTCGCCTGTATCCCAGTTTCTAATAACCGGGATACTGCGTTTACATGCACCGTGAAGAAACCGGGATATTGGATGTGCATGTAAACGCACTCAGTATAACCAAAAGAAGTGAAAGAGAAACAAAAAGAGGAGAGAGAGAGAAGGACGAAATGACAAGTAACCACGCGGCG
This sequence comes from Boleophthalmus pectinirostris, assembly GCF_026225935.1. NCBI lineage: Eukaryota > Metazoa > Chordata > Actinopteri > Gobiiformes > Gobiidae > Boleophthalmus > Boleophthalmus pectinirostris. The sequence continues at coordinate 15,855,536 of NW_026570994.1, forward strand.
ACAGAAAGAAAGAAAGAGAGAGGAGAGGAGAGGAGAGGAGAGGAGGGAGGTTTGTCGGAGCGAGTGGGAGCGGGGCCCTTAATGTCAGCTTGTTCATGGCTCCAGCAAAGGTCAGAGCTGTGAGAATGAGAGGACCACAGCTCGTTTAGACAATGACCTATAACACTGACATAATACTGCTCTTAAATCAGTGTCCACAAAAGCACACTCGCCGGCCCGGGCTGATGCCGGAGAGCGACGCGTGCCGTTTCTGCGGGGCAACGTCGCAGAATATGTTTTGTTTTGTTTTGTTTTAAAGGTGAGCTCTGGAACCTTTCTGTGGCGCTGGGGGTGTTTTACATAAAATACATAATAAGTTATTTGACGAGAAAAAGACCGAATCAGAACAATAACAGGACTAAATAAGGAATAAACTTAACTCAAAATAAACCAGGACTAAACAAGGACTAAACCAGGACTAAACCAGGACTAAACCAGGACTAAACTTAACTCAAATTAAACCAGGACTAAACCAGGACTAAACAAGGACTAAACGTAACTCAAATTAAACCAGGACTAAACCAGGACTAAACAAGGACTAAACTTAACTCAAATTAAACCAGGACTAAACAAGGACTAAACCAGGACTAAACTTAACTCAAAATAAACCAGGACTAAACCAGGACTAAACCAGGACTAAACTTAACTCAAATTAAACCAGGACTAAACCAGGACTAAACAAGGACTAAACGTAACTCAAATTAAACCAGGACTAAACCAGGACTAAACAAGGACTAAACTTAACTCAAATTAAACCAGGACTAAACAAGGACTAAACCAGGACTAAACTTAACTCAAAATAAACCAGGACTAAACCAGAACTAAACCAGGACTAAACCAGAACTAAACCAGGACTAAACCAGAACTAAACCAAAACTAAACCAGGACTAAACTAAGACTGAACAGAGTCTAGTCCGAGTACAAAAGGTGTTGCTGGACAGTAGCAAAGATCCATCTCTAAGTGTCAGAGGAAATCATTACGGGAGCTGTTTTGTCTCTCTTCTTAATTACCACATTTATTGATGCGGTCAAGATCCGACATTCACAATGACAAGTGCGGGATTATGTTACTAGAAACTCTGACGATTTGTGCTTTGTTTTGCAATAGTCACAAATATATGAAGTGTAAAGCAGTTTTAGGACACTTTTTGATATTTTTAGATGAGGCTGTGGTTCTATTCTACATTTAAATACACATATATATTTTAAACGATGTTATAATGTTTATTTTATTTTATTCACACAGGTTTAACACACAAACCCTGCATATTTATCGTGTTCTTTTCTCAAATAGAAAACACTGTTCCACCTTGTGATGTCATGTGGTAATACAGGAAGAAAGTGCTCCACTGTGTTTTTAAGGCTGCGTTTACATGTAGTCTTCGGGTATGTCGAGAAATGTATATTTCCCTCCCTCCATTTTCCAAAGTAACATTGTGCACACAGCATCGTTTTCAAAAAAGTTTTTGTTTACGTCAACCTGCACAAATACACCATCAAGCGTCATCATAACTACACCAAACCTCTTGGCGGCACCTGGATTAGATTCAAACCTGTAGCATTTATTTCATTACAGCTGTAAGTTTTACTCACAAATAACTTGAAAAATGTGCATTAGTGAGTAGGCTCGCCTCTCCACAGATCTGCTGAAGCCCTCATTTGTCTCTGGTCATGGATTTGATCCATTAGTCAGGCTGGTGCCACCTAGTGCTTCGGCTCAATTTCATTTCTCTCCAGCGTCTAGGTCAGGAATCAGAATACACTAGACGGTTTGCAAGAACTCTGGAAGTGCGAGTTCGGGCACCAGCCAATCAGCAAATAGCCTGTTCCCGAGATCGAGGATTTGAAGCCAGAACAAAAAGAATGTTTGGTGAATTTCATCAAGGGGAAAGACATTATTGTCCTTCTTCCTACGGGATTTGGGAAAAGCTTAATATACCAGTTATCCTCGTTAGTAGTGCATTACATACGTCACGACCAAATAGCAGCGATTAGTTAAAGGTTGTATAGAGGATTTTCCAAGGAACGAGAAATCCAGCGACTGTTTGTCCTTTTTCAAATGTTGCGCATGTATGAAACCACCTCCCCTCCCCTACAGCTCCTACGTAGAAACACCTCCTCCCGCCTCCTCTTTACGCCAGAAACAGGTTTGTTTACAGCCGGTGAGCTGCACATGACTTGTAAACAACTAACTACAGTGTTGGTTAGGCAAGACGGAGAAGTGAGGAGCGGGGGGAGCGGGTGCGTGGAGATTTCGTGCGCGGACGAGAAGTGAGGAGCAGGGAGAAGAGCGGAGCAGGGAGAGAGGAGAGGGGAGATTCCGTGCCCGGAGAAGTGAGGAGCAGGGGGAAGAGTGGATCGGGCAGCGGGGAGAGGAGCAGGAAAGGGGAGCAGAGAAGGTTGCGCGGAGATTCAGTGCGAATGAACGACTACAACACGCAGCAGCAAGTGGACTCTTTCTTTGCATTGAAAATGACGTTTTCAGACATAGGATATCGCTTTCGTGTCCTGAAAAACGTTTGTGTAGCTCTTGGAAATAAAGTACGTTTTCATAATAAGCAGAAGTTTTCCTGTCCAGGAGTAATTTGTGGACCAGTGCGTCAGTCTTTAGACCCTGCGTCTGCTTCAGTTGCGCCATCGCTGGAATGAATCTACAAGAATCACCTTAGTTTGGCTTCGCTGCTTTTCCCCTTGTCTTCTTCTTTCAGCGACCTCAAAAACGGACTTTCTTTTGCGGCGAACTGCTCCTGGATTATGGAGGAAGATATAGGTCAAAAAAAGAACTGTTGCATTGGTGGAGTAAACAGCGTCTGTGCGTCTTGCGTCTGTGGACTGCGTGACAGACGTACATAAACCACGTACCGGCGGCGCACAGGCAAGTCAGTTACGCTAGAAACGTAGGGAGTTTGATTGACAGCCTGTCAGCTCACAGATAACGAGGCAGTGTCATTATCTAATGTTTAGCCCCACCACGTCCAGAGTTGATGAATTTTTATTCTTTTTTTTTTTGGTCATCATAATTACAAGGCTACTGCACCTCTATAATCTATCATTGACAACTTGAAACAAAAAAAAAATCCTCCATACAACCTTTAAATGATGATAAAAGTACCCACCTACTGTCAAGTGAACGAATCCTAACACTGCGAGGTCACACGGTTTCTACAAAGTGAAACGAAGTGAACTAATGAACAGACTAATGATCCATCAGCTGTGTGTGCAAATGCAAACACCTGAAAAGTGTTTGCGCCAGAAGAAACACGACTGCTGCTCTAAACTCTTCCCTGAACATCATCAGAGCAAAAGGGAAACATCGGTCGCACTTTTGGTGCATCAGCTGCCAAAAACTCACTTTACACGCAAACGCCAAACTGTAGTTGTCCAGAATCTCCACTCTAGCCGGAGTTTTTTAAAAAGATTTGTTTTCAGATTCACTGTTTGCGTGTAAAAGATGGGCACAAACAAAGGGAAATACTTCTGTTTTTAAAAATATCTGTGAACGTATAAACAGAGCCTCAACTTCATACATCTAAACTAAAATCATTTGGATGTTTTCAGATCTGGAATTGCTAATCTCGACTGAACTAAAGGTAAAACTATAACTTGAAAACTACCACTTCATGACATGACAAGGTGGAACAGAGAATTCTGAGCTTTGGAAATGAAGACAGAATAATAATAGTTACTCCTGTATAAATGAATGAAACTAAACACAAACGCAGGTCTGTTTTTGTCGAGGTAACAACATTATAACAACACTTAAAGGGACAGTCCGGAATTTTGGACATAGGGCCTCATTTCCTAGTGAGTCACAGTGTTGGAGACGTGTGGAGACACTTTTTGAAATAAACCATCCAGTCCTTTTGCAGAGGTCACTGGTGCTAGACTAGTGCATGTCAATGGGCATAAGGACCGAAATCTAAAAAAAAAAATCTCATTCACAAGACCAAAATTTTCAAAAAGTCCCATTCACAGGTCCGAAATTTAAAAAAAAATCCCATTCACAGGATCGAAATTTTAAAAAAGTCTCATTCACAGGATCGAAATCTTCAAAAAGTCACATTCACAAGTCCGAAGTTTTAAAAAAAATCCAATTCGCAGGTCGAAATTTTTAAAAAATCCAATTCACAGGTCGAAATTTAAAAAAAAGTCCCATTCACAGGTCCGAAGTTTTAAAAAAAATCCAATTCACAGGTCCGAAATTTTAAAAAAGTCCCATTCACAGGATCGAAATCTTTAAAAAAGTCCCATTCAGAAGTCCGAAGTTTAAAAAAAATCCCATTCACAGGTCTGAAATTTTTAAAAAATCCAATTCACAGGTCCGAAATTTTTAAAAAGTCCCATTCACAGGATCGAAATTTTAAAAAAAGCCAATTCACAGGTCCGAAATTTAAAAAAAAAGTCCCATTCACAGGTCCGAAATTTTAAAAAGTCCCATTCACAAGTCCGAAGTTTAAAAAAAATCCCATTCACAAGTCCGAAATTTTTAAAAAATCCAATTCACAGGATCGAAATCTTCAAAAAGTCCCATTCACAGGTCCGAAATTTAAAAAAAGTCCCATTCACAGGATCGAAATCTTTAAAAAAGTCCCATTCACAAGTCCGAAGTTTAAAAAAAATCCCATTCACAGGTCCGCAATTTTAAAAAAATCCAATTCACAGGTCCGAAATTTAAAAAAAATCCAATTCACAGGTCCGAAATTTAAAAAAAAGTCCCATTCACAAGTCCGAAGTTTAAAAAAAATCCCATTCACAAGTCCGAAATTTTTAAAAAATCCAATTCACACATCCGAAATTTTTAAAAAGTCCCATTCACAGGACCAAAATGAAGCTTTCCTGAATAGTTTTAGAATCATTTTGAGCTGTATCAGAACAAATAAAAGACTTTTTTACGATCATTGTGGTATCAGAATCAGTATTGAGTATCGAGTCTATTCCTCAGTATCGAAATGATGTTTGAAATTTTCGTATTGTGACACTAAACACTGAATATCAACAGCAGAACTACACTCCCTTCGTTTTCTTATGTACAAATAAATGTGTGTATTAAACAAACGCAGGAAACAGGAGGGCAAAACCTATGCATCTAAAGTTGGTCTAATTATAAGTTTGAGTTTGTTAAAATAAAGAAACGGACCAATTTGCACCGAGAAAATGCAACACCCGAGAACTACACCAGAACATATGTCTGTATAGAATCATTACACAACTGTGATTTTTATTTTACACTCTGAGGTGTTAGAAGTCAGAAGTTAAGATTCAAAATAAAGTTAAAGCGTCCAGATTTCTGTGTTATAATGTCGTTTCCTCGTCACAAACAGACCTGGATTTAATTTAATTAACTCACAAACTCTGAATATTTAGGAGAAAACGATGTTCTAACACGACTTAAAGCTCAAATCTGTGTAATATAGAAACTTTAATCCACAAAATATTAAACTGTGATGTTGGACTTTTGTGTCGCATATGGACTGAAACCAGGACTAAACCAGGACTGAACCAGACCAGGACCAGGACTGAACCAGACCAGGACCAGGACTGAGACAGGGAACAGACCGGGCTTGAGATTGGGACCAGACCAGAACTGTGACCAATGTTGAGACTGGGACCGAGACTGGGACCAGACCAGGATCAGACCAGAACTAAGACCAAGACTGAGCCCGGTACTGAGACCGGGACTGAGACCGGGACTGAGACCGGGACTGAGACCGGGACTGAGACCAGGACCAGTGCCGGGACAAGATCAGGACTGAGACCAGGACTGAGACCAGGACTGAGACCGGGACTGAGACCGGGACTGAGACTGGGACTGAGACCAAGACCAGTGCCGGGACAAGATCAGGACTGAGACCAGGACTGAGACCAGGACTGAGACCGGGACTGAGACCGGAATTGAGACCGGGACTTAGACCGGGACTGAGACCAAGACCAGTGCCGGGACAAGATCAGGACTGAGACCAGGACTGAGACCAGGACTGAGACCAAGACCAGTGCCGGGACAAGATCAGGACTGAGACCGGGACTGAGACCGGGACCAGTGCCGGGACAAGATCAGGACTGAGACCAGGACTGAGACCGGGACTGAGACCGGGACTGAGACCAGGACTGAGACCAGGACTGAGACCGGGACCAGTGCCGGGACTGAGACCGGGACTGAGACCGGGACTGAGCCAGGGACTGAGACAGGGACTGAGACCGGGACTGAGACCGGGACTGAGACCGGGACTGAGACAGGGACTGAGACCGGGACTGAGACCAGGACTGAGACCGGGACTGAGACCGGGACTGAGACCAGGACCAGTGCCGGGACTGAGACCGGGACTGAGACCAGGACTGAGACCAGGACTGAGACCAGGACTGAGACCGGGACTGAGACCGGGACTGAGACCAGGACCAGTGCCGGGACAAGATCAGGACTGAGACCAGGACTGAGACCGGGACTGAGACCAGGACTGAGACCAGGACTGAGACCGGGACTGAGCCAGGGACTGAGACCAGGACCAGGACTGGGACAAGATCAGGACTAATACCGGGATTGAGACGGGGACTGAGACCAGAACTGAGACCGGGACTGAGACCAGGACCAGGACTGGGACAAGATCAGGACTAATACCAGGACTAGACCAAAACTGAGACTGGAACTGAGACTGGGACCAGACCGGGACCAAGACCGAGACCAAGACTGAGACCGGGACTGAGATCGGGACAAAACCAGAACTGAGACCAAAACTGAGGTCGGGACCAGGACCAGGACTGAAACCGGAACTGCGACTGGGACCAGACCAGGACAAGATCAGGACTGAGACCGGGACCAGGACCAAGACGGAGACCGGGACCTGGTTCAGTCCTGGTTCAGTCCTGGTTCAGTCCTGGTTCAGTCCGGCATCACAGTTTAAATCACGAAAACGGGAAATGGCCTTTATCCGTTTTTTTCCATTATTCACTGAAACACAAAATCGAAAACTGAAAAAACAAATCATTATCAAACAGAGAAGATAACAGTTGTTTTTTTGTTTTCTTACTTTGGGTTTTATTTTGAAAAACGAATGAACGAACGACACACAGATTTATAAGTGAACTGTGGAAAAACTTTGTACCGCTGCACACTGTTTTCCACATTTTTAAGATCGTAAAACTCACCTCTTCAATCTTGTAAATTTCCAAAACCGCAGCGACGATACGATCTGTTTCTCGATATTTCTGACACACGGACACAGTTCTTTCCGGTCTCCCGTTGCCCGTCGGATTCCTCTGCCCTCTGTTGCTCTTCTGTATCCGTGTGTGTGCCGTTAAATCACACGGGTTTTTATTTCAACACAGACATTTACAGCTGATGTTGTGTTCACGCGCTGTGTTTTTCCAGGCAGGATTACGCTCATATTTCTTCCCCCTGACCTATCATGTCCCGCTCCCATATCCTTCATTTTTATGTTTGTCACTCTCACCGGTGCAATTTTCCGAGGCTCTGGTACACGCTGTTTGGATTGGACCGGGCCATTCTGCCAAGGATTTTAAGGGCGCGGGTATCAAGTGCCGTCTCAAACTGAAATATCATTTGGAGGGATTTTAACGAGTGCGTTTGGGATGATTTTTTTACTAAACAGGACCAGAGGAAGGACTAAACCAGGACTAAACCAGGACTAAACCAGAGCTATACTAGAACTAAACTAAACTAGGACTAGACCAGAACAAAACCAGGACTAAACAGGAACAAAACCAGGACTAAACCAGAACAAAACCAGGACTAAACCAGAACAAAACCAGGACTAAACCAGAACAAAACCAGGACTAAACCAGAACAAAACCAGGACTAAACCAGGACTAAACCAGAACAAAACCAGGACTAAACCAGAACAAAACCAGGACTAAACCAGGACTAAACCAGAACAAAACCAGGACTAAACCAGAACAAAACCAGGACTAAACCAGAACAAAACCAGGACTAAACCAGGACTAAACCAGGCCTAAACCAGAACTAAACAGAACTAGACAAGAACTAAGTCAGATTTAAACCAGGACTAAACCAGAACTAATCCAGGACTAAACCAGAGCGATACTAGAACTAAACTAAACTAAACTAGGACTATTCCAGGACTAAATCAGAACAAAACAGGACTAGACAAAGACTAAACCAGATCTAAACCAGGACTAATCTAAGACTAAACCAGAACTAAACCAGAACTATACCAGGACTAAATCAGAACAAACAGGACTAGACAAAGACTAAACCAGATTTAAACCAGGACTAATCTAAGACTAAACCAGAACTAAACCAGAACTATACCAGGACTAAATCAGAACAAAACAGGACTAGACAAAGACTAAACCAGATCTAAACCAGAACTAATCTAAGACTAAACCAAAACAAAACAGAACTAGACAAGAACTAAGTCAGATTTAAACCAGGACTAATCTAAGACTAAACCAGGACTAAACCAAACTAATCCAGGACTAAACCAGAGCGATACTAGAACTAAACTAAACTAAACTAGGACTATTCCAGGACTAAAACAGAACAAAACAGGACTAGACAAAGACTAAACCAGATCTAAACCAGGACTAATCTAAGACTAAACCAGAACTAAACCAGGACTATACCAGGACTAAATCAGAACAAAACAGGACTAGACAAAGACTAAGTCAGATTTAAACCAGGACTAATCTAAGACTAAACCAGAACTAAACCAGGACTATACCAGGACTAAATCAGAACAAAACAGGACTAGACAAGGACTAAATCCAGATCTAAACCAGGACTAATCTAAGACTAAACCAGAGCTATTCTAGAACTAAACTAAACTAGGACTATTCCAGGACTAAACCAGAACAAAACAGGACTACACAAGGACTAAGACAGATCTAAATCAGGACTAATCTAAGACTAAACCAGGACTAAACCAAAACAAAACCAGAAATAAATCAGGGCTAAACTAAGACTTGACCAGAACCTAACCAGAACTAAGTCTGAACTAAAGACTAAACCAAGTCTAAACCAGAGCTATACCAGAACTAGACTAAAATAGGACTATACCAGGACTAAACCAGAACTAAATCAGGACTAAACTAAGACTAAACCAGGACTATACCAGGGTTAATCCAGAACTAAGCAAGAACTAAAGCAGGACTAATCTAAGACTAAACTAGAACTATACCAGAACAAAACCTGGGTTAGACAAGGCCTAAACCAGGACTAAACTGGAACTAAAACAGAACTAAACCTGGACTAAACTAAAGCTTTACTAGAACTAAACCAGGACTAAATTAAAACTTGACCAGAACCAAGTCAGAATGAAATCTGAATTAAACCAGGACTATACCAGAACTAAACCAGGACTAAACTAGAACTAAACCTGGACTAAAAGAGAAGTAAAACAGAACTTAACCAAGACTAATCTAAAACTAAACCAGGACTAAATCGGGACTAAACTAAGACCCAAACAGAACCTAATCAGAAGTAAATCGGAACTAAACTAAAGACTACCAGGACTAAACCAGGACTAATATAAGATTAAACCAGAACTATACCAGGATTAATCCAGAACTAAGCAAGAACTAAAGCAGGACTAAACCAGAATTAAACCAGGACTAAATTAAGATTCAACCAGAACCAAGCCAGAACTAAATCTGAACTAAACCAGAACTAAAACAGAACTAAACCTAGACTGAACTAAGACTAAACAAGAACTCTACTAGAACTAAACCAGAACTAAACCAGATCTAAACCAGAGCTTTACTAGAACTAAACTAAACTAAACTAGGACTAAACCAGAACTAAACCCAGAGCTAAAACAGAACTAAACCTGGACAGAACTAAGACTAAACAAGAACTATATTAAAAAAAAAAACACTCTATGAGAACTAAACCAAGACTAAATCGGGAATGAACCAGAACCAATCCAAAACTAACCCAGAAATTGACAAAGACTAAACCAGAACCAAACCAGAACCAAATCTGAACTAAACCAGGAACTACTCAAGAATTAAACCAGGACTAAACCAGAACCAAATCTGAACTAAACCAGGAACTACACAAGAATTAAACCAGGACTAAACCAGAACCAAATCTGAACTAAACCAGGAACTACACAAGAATTAAACCAGGACTAAACCAGAACCAAATCTGAACTAAACCAGGAACTACACAAGAATTAAACCAGGACTAAACCAGGACTAAACCAGAACCAAATCTGAACTAAACCAGGAACTACACAAGAATTAAACCAGGACTAAACCAGAACCAAATCTGAACTAAACCAGGAACTACACAAGAATTAAACCAGGACTAAACCAGAACTAAACCAGAACCAAATCTGAACTAAACCAGGAACTACACAAGAATTAAACCAGGACTAAACCAGGACTAAACCAGAACCAAATCTGAACTAAACCAGGAACTACACAAGAATTAAACCAGGACTAAACCAGGACTAAACCAGAACCAAATCTGAACTAAACCAGGAACTAAACCAGGAACTACACAAGAATTAAACCAGGACTAAACCAGAACCAAATCTGAACTAAACCAGGAACTACACAAGAATTAAACCAGGACTAAACCAGGACTAAACCAGAACCAAATCTGAAACTAAACCAGGAACTACACAAGAATTAAACCAGGACTAAACCAGAACCAAATCTGAACTAAACCAGGAACTACACAAGAATTAAACCAGGACTAAACCAGAACCAAATCAACTAAACCAGGAACTACACCAAGAATTAAACAGGACTAAACCAGAACTAAACCAGAACCAAATCTGAACTAAACCAGGAACACACAAGAATTAAACCAGGACACAAACCAGAAAAATCTGAACTAAACCAGGAACTAACAAGAATTAAACCAGACTAAACCAAACCAGAACCAAATCTGAACTAAACCAGGAACTACACAAGAATTAAACCAAACCAAATCTGAACTAAACCAGGAACTAAACCAGAACTACACAAGAATTAAACCAGGACTAAACCAGAACCAAATCTGAACTAAACCAGAACTACACAAGAATTAAACCAGGACTAAACAGGACTAAACCAGAACCAAATCTGAACTAAACCAGGAACACTAAACAGGAACTAAACAGAACAAATCTGAACTAAACCAGGAACTACACAAGAATTAAACCAGGACTAAACCAGAACCAAATCTGAACTAAACCAGGAACTACACAAGAATTAAACCAGGACTAAACCAGAACCAAACCAGAACCAAATCTGAACTAAACCAGGAATACTAAAACTATGAACTAAACCAGAACCAAGAATAAACCAGGACTAAACCAGAACCAAATCTGAACTAAACCAGGAACTACACAAGAATTAAACCAACTAAACCAGGACTAAACCAGAACCAAATCTGAACTAAACCAGGACTACACAAGAATTAAACCAGGACTAAACCAGAACAAATCTGAACTAAACAGGAACTACACAAGAATTAAACCAGGACTAAAAACCAGAACCAAATCTGAACTAAACCAGGAACTACACAAGAATTAAACCAGACTAAACCAGAACCAAATCTGAACTAAACCAGGAACTACAAGAATTAAACCAGGACTAAACAGAACCAAACCAGAACCAAATCTGAACTAAACCAGGAACTACACAAGAATTAAACCAGGACTAAACCAGGAACTAAACCAGAACCAAATCTGAACTAAACCAGGAACTACACAAGAATTAAACCAGGACTAAACCAGAACTAAACCAGAACCAAATCTGAACTAAACCAGGAACTACACAAGAATTAAACCAGGACTAAACCAGGACTAAACCAGAACCAAATCTGAACTAAACCAGGAACTACACAAGAATTAAACCAGGACTAAACCAGAACCAAATCTGAACTAAACCAGGAACTACACAAGAATTAAACCAGGACTAAACCAGAACTAAAACAGAACTAAACCAACTACACAAGAATTAAACCAGGACTAAACCAGAACTAAACACAGAACTAAACCAGAACTACCAGAACTAAACAGGACTAAACCAGAACTAAAACAGAACTAAACCAGGAACTACACAAGAATTAAACAGGACTAAACCAGGACTAAACCAGAACCAAATCTGAACTAAACCAGGAACTACACAAGAATTAAACCAGGACTAAACCAGAACCAAATCTGAACTAAACCAGAACTACACAGAATAAACCAGAATAAAACCAGAACTAAAACAGAACTAAACCAGAACTACACAAGAATTAAACCAGGACTAAACCAGAACTAAAACAGAACTAAACCAGAACTACACAAGAACTAAACCAGGACTAAACAGAACTAAAAAGAACTAAACCAGGAACTACACAAGAATTAAACCAGGACTAAACCAGGACTAAACCAGAACCAAATCTGAACTAAACCAGGAACTACACAAGAATTAAACCAGGACTAAACCAGAACCAAATCTGAACTAAACCAGGAACTACACAAGAATTAAACCAGGACTAAACCAGAACCAAATCTGAACTAAACCAGGAACTACACAAGAATTAAACCAGACTTAAACCAGGACTAAACCAGGACTAATGTAAGTGAAAGAATCAGAACCAATCCAAATCTAAATCAAAACCAAAACCAGAACTTTACAAAGTCTAAACCAGAAGCAAAGCAGAACTAAACCTGGTCTAAATCATACTGGGCCTTGTTACGTTGGCCGGTGTCAGTGGTGGTATTGTCTCCGGCTCGGGTCCTCGGTGTTTGGACACTCGGGGCTGGAGAGATGCAGGTGGATTGGGCCACTTTACTCCACCAATAACATTTTGAGGGCCCTACTAACAAGTACCATCCCCAAACAAAACCAGTGAAGTCTGAAGTATGGACCTCAAACTCTGGACCAAAACAAAGAAAACACAACAGGGATGTGGAGAGAAAACTCAGAAAATCATCAAAATACGCCTCTGGTCGCACCCCCGGGTCGTTCAGCGGACTTTATTATTATTAACTATAAACATAGACTGGATTTATAAGTGGACATAGTGGGCAGGTTTCAAAACGAGGACTAAACCAGGTCTAATGAGTACTAAACGAGAACAAATACAGGACTAAACCAGGTCTAAACCAGGTCTAAACCAGGTCTAATCCAGGACCATACCAGAACTAAAGTAAATCTGGACTAAAACAAAACTAAAGCTGGACCAGATCAGAGCTAAACCAGGACTAATCCAGGACCATACCAGAACTAAACCAGGATGAAACCAGGACTAGACCAGAAGTAAATCTGGACTAAAACAAAAGTAAAGCTGGACCAGATCAGAGCAAAAACCAGGACTAAACAAGAACAAAAACAGGACTGAACCAGGGCTAATCCAGGTCTAAATCAGTACTAAACCTGGACCATCCCAGAACCAAAGCAGAACTAAACCAGGATGAAACCAGGACTAGACCAGAAGTAAATCTGGACTAAAACAAAACTAAAGCTGGACCAGATCAGAGCTAAACCAGGACTAAACCAGGACTAAATGAGAACAAAAACAGAACTAAACCTGGACTGAACTAAGACTAAACAAGAAACAAAAACAGGACTGAACCAGGCTAATCCAGGTCTAAATCAGTACTAAAACCTGGACCTCCAGAACCAAAGCAAGAACTAAACAGGATGAAACCAGGACTAGACCAGAAGTAAATCTGGACTAAAACAAAACTAAAGCTGGACCAGATCAGAGCTAAACCAGGACTAAACCAGGACTAAATGAGAACAAAAACAGAACTAAACCTGGACTGAACTAAGACTAAACAAGAACTAAACCACAACTAACCCAAGACTAAACCAGAGCTTTACTAGAACTAAACCAGGACTAAATTAAAACTTGACCAGAACCAAGTCAGAATGAAATCTGAATTAAACCAGGACTACACCAGAACTAAACCAGGACTAATGAGAACTAAACCAGAACAAAAACAGGACTGAACCAGGGCTAATCCAGGTCTAAATCAGTACTAAACCTGGACCATCCCAGAACCAAAGCAGAACTAAACCAGGACTACTGAGTACTAAACGAGACCAAAAACAGCACTGAACCAGTACTAAACCAGGACTAAATCTGGACTAAAGCAAAACTAAAGCTGGACCAGATCAGAACTAAACCATAACTAAACCAGGATGAAACAAAAACTAAACCTGGACCAGATCAGAACTAAACCATAACTTAACCCAGATGAAACCAGGACTAAACCAGAACTAAACCAGAACTAAACCAGGATGAGACTGGGACTAATCCAGGACTAAACCAGAACTAAACCACTACTAATCCAGGACTAAACCAGAACTAAACCACTACTAATCCAGGACTAAACCAGAACTAAACCACTACTAATCCAGGACTAAACCAGGATTAAATCAGGATTAAACAAATTCTAAACTAGGACTAAACCAGGACTAATGAGAACTAAACGAGAACAAAAACAGGACTAAACCAGCACTAAATCAGAACTAAACCTGGACCATACCAAAACTAAACCAGGACTAAATGTGAACTACAAACAACCAGGACTAACTCAGGATTAAATCAAGACTAAACCAAGATTAAATCAGGACTAAACAAGAAATAAATCAAAACTAAACCAGGACTAACTAGGACAAAATCAGGACTAAACAAGAACTAGACAAGGACTAAAACGAGCGGAACTAAACCAGGGCTTTACCAAGACTAAAACTGGAATAAACCAGGTCAAAACCCAGTCTAAACCCAGTCTAAACCAGGACCATACCAGAACTAAACCAGGATGAAACCAGGACTAGACCAGAAGTAAATCTGGACTAAAACAAAACTAAAGCTGGACCAGATCAGAGCTAAACCAGGACTAAACCAGGACTAAATGAGAACAAAAACAGAACTAAACCAAGACTAATGAGAACTAAACAAGAACAAAAACAGGACTGAACCAGGACTAAACCAGGACTAATCCAGAACTAAAACCACAACTAAACAATAACTACACCAGGACTACACGAGAACTAAACCACTACTAATCCAGGACTAAACCAGGATTAAATCAGGATTAAACAAGTTCTAAACCAGGACTAATGAGAACTAAACGAGAACAAAAACAGGACTAAACCAGCACTAAATCAGAACTAAACCTGGACCATACCAAAACTAAACCAGGACTAAATGTGAACTACAAACAACCAGGACTAACTCGGGATTAAATCAAGACTAAACCAAGATTAAATCAGGATTAAACAAGAAATAAATCAAAACTAAACCAGAACAAAACAGGGCTAGAGAAAGACCAAGTCAGATTTAAACCAGGACTAATCTAAGACTAAACCAGGACTAAACCAGAACAAAACCAGGACTACACGAAAACTAAACCACTACTAATCCAGGACTAAACCAGGACTAATGAGAACTAAACAAGGACTAAAACGAGCGGAACTAAACCAGGGCTTTACCAAGACTAAAACTGGAATAAACCAGGTCAAAACCCAGTCTAAACCCAGTCTAAACCCAGTCTAAACCCGGTCTAAACCAGATCTAAACCAGGATGAAACCAGGACTAAACCAGAAGTAAATCTGGACTAAAACAAAACTAAAGCTGGACCAGATCAGAGCTAAACCAGGACTAAACCAGGACTAAACCAGGACTAAATGAGAACAAAAACAGAACTAAACCAAGACTAATGAGAACTAAACAAGAACAAAAACAGGACTGAACCAGGGCTAATCCAGGTCTAAATCAGTACTAAACCTGGACCATCCCAGAACCAAAACAGAACTAAACCAGGACTAAACCAGGACTACTGAGTACTAAACGAGACCAAAAACAGCACTGAACCAGTACTAAACCAGGACTAAATCTGGACTAAAGCAAAACTAAAGCTGGACCAGATCAGAACTAAACCATAACTAAACCAGGATGAAACAAAAACTAAACCTGGACCAGATCAGAACTAAACCATAACTTAACCCAGATGAAACCAGGACTAAACCAGAACTAAACCAGGACTGATGGGTACTAAATGAGAACAAAACAGGACTGAACCAGGGCTAAAACAGGTCTAAACCAGAACTAAAATCCAACTAAACCAGGATGAGACCGGGACTAATCCAGGACTAAACCAGAACTAAACCACTACTAATCCAGGATTATACCAGGATTTAAGCAGAGGTAAACCAAGACTAACTAGGCCAAAAAATAACTAAACCAGAATTAAACCTGGACCATACCAGAATTAAACCATAACTAAACCAGGATGAAACCAGGACTAAACCAGGACTAATGTGAACTACAAACAACCAGGACTAACTCGGGATTAAATCAAGACTAAACCAAGATTAAATCAGGACTAAACAAGAAATAAATCAAAACTAAACCAGAACAAAACAGGGCTAGAGAAAGACTAAGTCAGATTTAAACCAGGACTAATCTAAGACTAAACCAGGACTAAACCAGAACAAAACCAGGACTACACGAAAACTAAACCACTACTAATCCAGGACTAAACCAGGATTAAATCAGGATTAAACAAATTCTAAACTAGGACTAAACCAGCACTAAATCAGAACTAAACCTGGACCATACCGAAACTAAACCAGGACTAAATGTGAACTACAAACAACCAGGACTAACTCGGGATTAAATCAAGACTAAACCAAGATTAAATCAGGACTAAACAAGAAATAAATCAAAACTAAACCAGAAATAACTAGGACAAAATCAGGACTAAACAAGAACTAGACAAGGACTAAAACGAGCGGAACTAAACCAGGGATTTACCAAGACTAAAACTGGAATAAACCAGGTCAAAACCCAGTCTAAACCCAGTCTAATCCAGGACCATACCAGAATTAAACCAGGATGAAACCAGGACTAGACCAGAAGTAAATCTGGACTAAAACAAAACTAAAGCTGGACCAGATCAGAGCTAAACCAGGACTAAATGAAAACAAAAAGAGAACTAAACCAAGACTAATGAGAACTAAACAAGAACAAAAACAGGACTGAACCAGGGCTAATCCAGGTCTAAATCAGTACTAAACCAGGACTAAACCAGGACTAAATGAGAACAAAAACAGAACTAAACCAAGACTAATGAGAACTAAACAAGAACAAAATCAGGACTAAACAAGAACTAGACAAGGACTAAAATGAGCGGAACTAAACCAGGGATTTACCAAGACAAAACTGGAATAAACCAGGTCAAAACCCGGTCTAAACCCAGTCTAAACCCGGTCTAAACCAGATCTAAACCATGAAACCCTAACCCCTGCAGCAGGAAACACAGTGTATCTCCCCACTCTCTTCCTACACAGAAAACAAAAGGAGAATTGTGGCGGATTGTTCAGAGGCAGGTTTATTAGCTGTAAGCACTTTCTCGCCTCGATCGTGTGTTTGGTTTTTGCGGTGCAGGAACGCGACGGCGATGGCGACGGCGGAGGCTTTAAGTGGGGCATTTAAGGGATGGGGGCAATTCATCTTACAGAGCCTGTCTTATTAGCCTGTCACTTAGGCCCTATGAGCAGTGACTTCAAAACAACCCCAGGGAAGAGCCGTGTTTTGTTTTTTTTACCACAACAGAGAGACAACACACAGGCTAATTGGACTGACTCATCTCGAGTTCTGGGCCCGGATCGAAGCGAAAGATGGAAACAGAAAATATTGGTGATTTTCCTGAGACGGTTCAGAGAGTTTGTGGGAAAAGTAGCCGGACGTACAGTAAGAATAAAGCAGATAGATGAAGCGATTGTCGGGGGAAAATGTGACCTGTCATGCAATTTCAGCAGCTCTAACCAGGACTAAACGAGGACTAAACCAGGACTAAATCAGGACTTCAGAAGTTACAATGAAACCAGGTCTAAATCAGATCTTAAAATGATATTGTTTTTCCTGGAATGTAGTAAAACATTAATCTTATCCAGCTTGCATTTAGTCCACTATACTAGACTAAACCAGGACTAAACTAGGCCTAAATCAGAACTCTACCAGGTCTGAAGCAGAACTAAAGCTGGACTCAAACTGGACTCAACCTGGACTTAACTAGAATGAACCTCGGACTAAATCAGGACTAAACTCAAGGACTAAATTAAGATGAAACCAGGTCTACATCAGATCTTAAAATGATATTGTTTTTCCTGGAATGTAGTAGGGCATTCATCTTATTCAACTTGCATTTAGTCCACTAAAGTAGACTAAACCAGGACTAAACAGGACTAAAACAGACTAAAACAGAACTCTACCAGGTCTGAAGCAGGACTCAACCTGGACTAAACCAGGACTAAACCAGGACTAAACCAGGACTAAAACAGAACTCTACCAGGTCTGAAGCAGGACTCAACCTGGACTAAACCAGGACAAAACCAGGAATAAACCAGGACTAAACTAGAACTTAGCTCAAACTAAGTCAAGATGAAACCAGGTCTAAACCAGGCTTAAACCAGGACTAAACCAGGACTAAACCAGGACTAAGCCAGGACTAAACCAGGACTAAACCAGGACAACACCAGGACAAAACCAGGACTAAAACAGAACTCTACCAGGTCTGAAGCAGGACTCAACCTGGACTAAACCAGGACTAAGCCAGGACTAAACCAGGACTAAACCAGGACTAAGCCAGGACTAAACCAGGACTAAACCAGGACTAAGCCAGGACTAAACCAGGACTAAACCAGGACTAAGCCAGGACTAAACCAGGACTAAACCAGGACTAAGCCAGGACTAAACCAGGACTAACCAGGCCAGGACTAAGCCAGGACTAAACCAGGACTAAACCAGGACTAACCAGGACTAAACCAGGACTAAAACCAGGACCAGGACTAAAACAGACTAAACCAGACTAAACCAGGACTAAGCCAGGACTAAGCCAGGACTAAGCCAGGACTAAGCCAGGACTAAACCAGGACTAAACCAGGACTAAGCCAGGACTAAACCAGGACTAAACCAGGACTAAGCCAGGACTAAACCAGGACTAAAGCCAGGACTAAGCCAGGACTAAACCAGGACTAAACCAGGACTAAGCCAGGACTAAGCCAGGACTAAACCAGGACTAAACCAGGACTAAGCCAGGACTAAGCCAGGACTAAGCCAGGACTAAACCAGGACTAAGCCAGGACTAAACCAGGACTAAGCCAGGACTAAACCAGGACTAAACCAGGACTAAACCAAAACTCTACCATGTCTGAAGCAGGACTCAACCTGGACACAACCTGGACTTAACCAGAATGAACCCAGGACTAAACCAGGAATAAACCAGAACAAAAACCAGGACTAAATCAGAACTAAAAAAGAACTTAACTCAAACTAAGTCAAGATGAAACCGGGTCTAAATTAGATCTTAAAATGATATTGTTTTGCCTTGAATATAGTAGGACATTAATCTTATCCAGGTTGCATTTAATCCACTATAGTAGACTAAACCAGGACTAAACCAGGACTAAACCAGGACTAAACCAGGACTAAACCAGGACTAAAGGCCTGTTTACATGAGAACGCTTGCGGATAAAAACTACAAAATATTTTATTGGAAGTGTCTTTCATTTAGACGGTGTTTTTGGGGCTTAAAAACCAGAAAAACCTCCAGAGTGGAAAAGTTGAATACACTCTGCCGTAGTGTTTCTGTCAACACTGCCCAAGACGCAAAACTCTGGTCAGATCTGCTCACGTTGTGGACGAGTTTACATCACATACATCAGTGTCACCACCGAGCTGCCTGGCATGGATACCCAATCGAATTCCACACATTTTTGCGTCACCGTATGCACGCAGATTTCCTCCTGAAAACACTCGTCTAAACAAGGAATAAAAAGTGAAGACGCGACGCCACTTTTGCGTCTTCTGTTCAGACCGACGTCATATAAACGTTGCCTAAGACCAGGACCAAATCAGGACTCAACCAGAATGAACCCAGGACAAAACCAAGTCCCACTGATCACTGTTTATTAGGATCACTCCTCCAGTGAGTTGTCACAATATTTTGGCCGGCCTTCCGTCTTAACAGCGCGGCGTCTGAAGTGTGCATGTAGTTGGTTCTTACTTTGTTATTTAGCCCCATCAGTCTGTATCAGCGTGGGTTTAATTCGCATCACCGCAGTTGTCCAATAAAAGTGACCTGTGGGGTCAGGGAGGCGCGCTAATGGCGGGTTTGAGAAGCAAATGTTCAGTTTCAGGACGCCCACGCTCCTTGATTGCGTTGAGATTAGTTTCCCGTCACCGTGGAGACAAGCAATCACTCCTCCTCTGTGTCCAGCGCCGCTCCATTCACGCGCAGGTGAGAGAGACGGAGAGGAGGAGGGAGAGAGAGAGAGACGGAGAGGGAGGGAGGAGGTGATATCTGGAGCTTAAAACACTTAAAAGTCAAGTGGGGATGAAGCAATGCACAATTTTGGTGTTATAAAAGTGTAATTTTATAACTATTGAATCTCTCGGTTAAAAACATGCACCACAGGTCAAATCAACCAGTTCAATCAAGCAGTCCTGACCAAGACTAGCTCACGATCTGGTGACGGGTCCTAATGCTCCTCGGAGGTTTGACCCAGCATCACTGAAGCATGGGTCAAATGCAAAGGACAGACCTTTTTCACATCGCTTTAGGTTTAGGTTTGCGGAACTTCTGGTTAATGCTTTTCTACGGCAAAATGTCTGTAGAAATGTCTGGCGTGTTCTCCACCAGCTTCTCACTGTTCTGCGCAGTGTCTTTGCTGTTCCTAGTGCGGCACTTTTCTGGACCGAGATGTTCCGTTGTTTTTCCCGGTATCTGTTGTAGCCGCTCTTCAGGTTTGGGGGTTATGGACCGAGTGCTCCGATCACCACGGGCAACACTGATAACTTTACTTTCCAGGCTCTCTCCAGCTCCTCCTTGAGCCCATGGTATTTCTCTAGTTTCTCGTGTTCCTTTTTCCTGTGTCAGAATAATTTTATTATCCCATATTTGCTAAATACTTGTGTGATATTCTATGCCTATGAGTTAACCATTTATGTAACTACAATTCTTTGATTTATAATGTACCAATCACTTGTATGAAAATGAATAACCTCTTTGTGTTTGACAACTGTGTGCAGTGAACCTCGAGATGATTCCTCACATGAAGCCAACTCCCACTGTCACACATGCAAGAGTTATGATGGTGTCTGACCTAAGGCACCTCCTGATTGTTAATCATGTTTTATGTGTTTGTACTATGCAATAGCTTCATCAGTTTCTTATTATGTCTTGGCTGTTTCCCCTTCCCCTTGAGAATTATCGTTCTGTAACTAGGGCCTCCTAATGAAATAAAAAGAGGAGAACGGCCTTGAGTCATCAGAACGTGTGGAGACTGTTGGTTTTGATGCCCACTCTCTGCCCGTTCTCCTCGCGAGTAAAACTGAATTAATCTCTTGTCTTTCTTCTTGTTTACAATGTTTAGGCAGACCTAACACCTGATATTACCATCTCTTGGTATTGTGATGTCCACCACCACAGCTTTGTTCTATGTTATTAGGTTCTTTTTTCAGACCAAGAGTTTGTTTTCATACCTGTCTTCCTCAGAGTCACGTGATGTTGCTGTGACGTGTCCGATCAGCTGATTTAAACAGGTTTTGGCGCCGTCTTCCTACCGGTGGAGGCAGGACGACAGCGCCAAACATCATTGGGACAGAGGAAAACAAACATCGTCGCAGGATTAAAGAGGCAATCGAAATACGGAAACGTGCCCGCAGGACTATAAACCGGGACGAGGGGGCTTTTTTACTCTCACACACCTGGGATACTGTCCTGAGGAAGTCGGTCTGCAGGTGGCGCTGTTATCCTGCCTCCACCGGTAGGAAGACAGCGCCAAAACCTGTTTACATCATCAGACCGGACACGTCACAGCAACATCACGTGACTCTGAGGAAGACGCTAGTGAGCAGTCGAAACTGTCAGGTATGAAAACAAACTCTTGGTCTGAAAAAAGAACCTAATAACATAAATTATCGGAAGACCAAATCAACCTCATCAGCTTTGTTCTGTTCTTCTCCACCACCACTATGTCTGGTTGGTCCATCACCATCGTGTCCGTCTGTATCTGAAGTCCCACAGGATCTTGGCTCGGTCGTTCTCCACAACCTTTGGAGGCGTTTCCCACCTTGACCCTGGGGTCTCCAGCCCGAACTCTGCACACATGTTTCTGTACACTCTGCCCGCCACTTGGTTATGTCTCTCCGTGTTTGCTTTCTCTGCCAGCATCTACACCTGCAGTTCTGTGCTGGACTGTCTCAGGAGCCTCTTGTCTGGACTAAATCAGGACTCTACCGGGTCTAAAGCAGAACACAACCTGGACTCAACCCGGTCTAACCGTACTGAACCTAGGACTAAACCAAGACCAAAAAAGTGCCATGTGAATCTGACCCATTATTATTATTTACTTTGCTTAGAATTTTCCACAATATGTCATTAAACTTACCAATTTCCAATCATCTCAAGTCAAGTTACAGAGCAGATCTGTGGAGCGCTGAAGTCTTGCCCAAGGACACAACAACAACAACAACAACGAGCTAGATATGATTCGATATTTAACCATTATTTTAAATTAGGAGTTGAATTCCTGTTGTTGTAGCAGCAGATACAGACTGTGAGCACAGACCGAGACGCGCCGGACAAAAATAAAAACAGATGTATAGATAGATATTAGCAGTTGCCATAGAAACCACCCAGCGACTTGGCGGGGTCCGAAAACGGCGTCCGGCTGTGAGTCTTTAGAGGTGCCATTTGTGATCGCCGGTGTAGCTTTTATCTCCCCGCTCCAGTCGGCTTAGAAAGAATGTTTTTTTAAAAGAGAAGTGGGTTAACCTTTGATTTATTTATTTATTTTTTTATTTTTTGAAGGTAGAAAGCGCAACAGGAAGAAACAGCTCCGGTACATTGGTCTGGTTGGGCTTCATTCAGGAGCGCTGGGAATTCCGAGCGTCCGCCGTGCACTAAGAGATGTCCGGGGGAGACGGCGTGCTCGGATTCGGTTAAAGAGAAGTGGTCAGAGAGCTGTTCCACGCTGATCTAAAGATGTTAGAAGCTAATAGGGAGTGATAACCCGGCTGTTAACAGGTCTAGGAGATTTCTCCGTTAACGTTAAATGGACTCGAAAACCAGAGCCGAGTCTCGCCGGAGTCCAGATAAAAGTCAAAGGATTTTTATCTCGGATTTGAGGGAAAACTGTTTAATTATCTGAGAAGAGGGCTCAGCTATTGTCTACAAGATGATATTAAAGGTGCATCACTTTTCTCTCGTCTCCATGAAGGTGTTTTTTGAAATTTTCTGAATGAAATAGGTCGGAATTAAAACATTCTTCTTCGAGTTTATATAGAAATAATTGATTGATTGAGCTCATATTGGCTATTTCGGATTTTGAACATATTCTGTAATGATTTTTTTGACAAGAGATCGTTGTTTACTTGGAACGTGAAGTGTAAAGGTCGACTAAATCCAAAAATTTTAGAGTTTAAAGGTTTATAAATAATGCATTGGTCGGTTCGTTGTGAGTTGATAATGTGATTGTTCTTATTGCCTTTTTTTGCAACTTAAAGATTGGATTTGTATTAAATTGAGGTTTAGATGGAAAACACGTTTATTTAATTCCACTCAACATCTAGGAGACGGGAAGGGTTCTGATTGGACAGGGACATGAACGTATTTACGTCGACCGGAAGAAAACACACACTTCAGCTGCTACCGGCTTTTCTGTCATCTCGGTTTGTCGTTACGCCGCGGACACAAACGTGATCCAAACTTTTATCGTAGTTGTTCCGATGATAATTTGTCTGTGAGCTGGGGAGGAGAAGGGAAGAGTGTCGGAGAAGAGAGGAAGAAGACAAACTGAGTCGACGGCTGCTCTACCTCAGCCCACTCCCGCATCCCGCTCGCAAATCCAAAGAGACGTGGAGGAAAGTCCGAAGCGAGAACTGGTGGAGCCGGATTGTCTGGATCACCTCAGAAGGGCGACCCAACGAGCATTTATTATTTTAAGAAGAATAAACGTTTACATGATCGAGGAATAAATTAAATCAGCTGTAAAACTGTAATGAACCACCCACGTTTCTAGTCTTATCACAGAATGAGAACCAGAGAGAGAGATGGTTCATTCCTTCAAAGTATTTCAACAAATCCGTAACATCTCATAGCTCGCTCCTTAGCTACTCTCTAGCGTGGTCTCCATGGATACGGGAAAAAAACACAACATTTCACACAATCAAACAATCCTTTACTTGTATCCTTTGAATTGCATGTGCTTAGTTGGTTAAAATCACTTTGTAGTTGTTTAAAATCACTTTGTAGTTGTTTAAAATCACTTTGTAGTTGTTTAAAATCACTTTGTAGTTGTTTAAAATCACTTTGTAGTTTGTTAAAATCACTTCATAGTTAAAATCACTTCGTAGTCGGTTAAAATCACATCTTGGTTAAAATCACTTCTTAATTGGTTAAAGTCACTTTGTAGTTTGTTAAAATCACATCTTAGTTGGTTAAAATCACTTCGTAGTTTGTTAAAATCACTTTGTAGTTTGTTAAAATCACTTTGTAGTTGTTTAAAATCACTTCGTAGTTGTTTAAAATCACTTCGTAGTTGGTTAAAATCACATCTTAGTTGGTTAAAATCACATCTTAGTTGGTTAAAATCACTTCTTAGTTGGTTAAAATCACTTCGTAGTAGGTTAAATCACTTCATAGTTAAAATCACTTCGTAGTCGGTTAAAATCACATCTTAGTTGGTTAAAATCACTTCGTAGTTTGTTAAAATCACTTTGTAGTTTGTTAAAATCACTTCATAGTTAAAATCACTTCGTAGTCAGTTAAAATCACATCTTGGTTAAAATCACTTCTTAATTGGTTAAAATCACTTCGTAGTTGGTTAAAATCACTTTGTAGTTTGTTAAAATCACTTCGTAGTTGGTTAAAATCACTTTGTAGTTTGTTAAAATCACTTCGTAGTTGGTTAAAATCACATCTTAGTTGGTTAAAATCACTTCGTAGTTGGTTAAAATCACTTTGTAGTTTGTTAAAATCACTTCGTAGTTGGTTAAAATCACTTCATAGTTAAAATCACTTCTTAGTCGGTTAAATCACTTTGCAGTTGGTTAAAATCACTTCGTAGCTGATTAAAATCACTTCGTAGTCGGTTAAAATCCCAGGATACGATGTTAAAAATGTTTCATAACCCAAAATCGCCGCACAAATCTCTAAAATCCTACATTAATTCTGACCTTAAATGCCTCTTCCTTCAGCAGATACCGAGGCAGCACCCAGGTCACCGGCTTTACTTTGACTATGCAAGCCTAGCATTTCAGCAGCACGGCCATTCTTAATATCGCTCCCCGTAATTAGTTCTTTGTAATTAGCGCGATTTATTGCTTTGCGTATCCCTGGGAGACGGCCTTACTGTAACCGAGGTCTTAATTTGCAATAATACACCCTGCATAATTGAGAAGGTGTATGGTGGGGGACCTGAGGAAATATGACAGGAGTGGACAATAGGAGTGGCTGTAAAAGTGCACGGGGCAACTTTTTGGTCGCCACCTGCTTGTCGTTGCTCTGTCTGGAATGTTCCACAGTATGACATTAGACAGCTCAACCTTATGTTTATTGAATTACAGGTGGGTTTATCGCTCAAAAACACCTAGAAAAACAGACATTGGCCACGTTTTTTAATTCTGAATTAATTCGTTTGGAATTCAATTATTCTCCTTCGTGTTTACATCGAGATAATAATTACGAATTGAGGTTTAAATGGAAAATAAGTTAAATCGGCTTTATTTAATTCCGCTCAATGTTTAGGGGTGGGAAGGTTCTGATTGGACAGAGACACGAACGTATTTACATCGACCGGAAGAAAACACTTCAGCTGCTACCGGCTTTTTTGTCATCTCAGTTTGTTGTTACGCGTGGGGATGTGTATGCTGTTTCCCCGCCCACACAAACTGGGGAACAGCGGTCCAAACCCAGACTCCTGAACCAGCGGGAGCAGCTCCGGTTCAGGTCGGACCCAGATGAGGTGGAGCGGGCAGTGGTGTTAGGAGCCTCGGCCTGAGAAGCGCTTTCCCCACGGAAGAACTAAGACCACGGAGGTTGGACGCTCAAAATGACATATAACAAACCAAACCGGATTCACGCTTCTGTCTGGATGTTCTGCACCAACTCAGTACCGGCCACAATCCTCGAGCACAGAGGACAGGAGCAGCAGTATTCTGCCAAATTTACTGCCTCATATGGAGTAACAAATCCGTAACATCTCATAGCTCGCTCCTTAGCTACTCTCTGGTCTCCATGGATACGGGAAAAAAACACAACATTTCACACAATCCAGCAATCCTTTACTTGTACCTTGTGAATTGCATGTGCTTAGTTGGTTAAAATCACTTTGTAGTTGGTTCAAATCACTTTGTAGTTGTTTAAAATCACTTTGTAGTTGTTTAAAATCACTTTGTAGTTGGTTAAAATCACTTTGTAGTTGGTTAAAATCACTTTGTAGTTGGTTAAAATCACTTCGTAGTTGGTTAAAATCACATCTTAGTTGGTTAAAATCACTTCTTAGTTGGTTAAAATCACTTTGTAGTTTGTTAAAATCACTTCGTAGTTGGTTAAAATCACTTCGTAGTTGGTTAAAATCACTTCGTAGCTGATTAAAATCACTTTTTAGTCGTTAAATCACTTTGCAGTTGGTTAAAATCACTTTGTAGTTGGTTAAAATCACTTCATAGTTTGTTAAAATCACTTCGTAGCTGATTAAATTCACCTCGTAGTTGGTTAAAATCACTTCGTAGTTGGTTAAAATCACTTCGTAGTCGGTTAAAATCACTTCGTAGCTGATTAAAATCACTTTTTAGTCGTTAAATCACTTTGCAGTTGGTTAAAATCACTTCGTAGTTTGTTAAAATCACTTCGTAGCTGATTAAATTCACCTCGTAGTTGGTTAAAATCACTTCGTACTCGGTTAAAATCACTTCGTAGCTGATTAAAATCACTTCGTAGTCAGTTAAAATCCCATGATACGATGTTAAAAACGTTTCATAACCCAAAATCGCCGCACAAATCTCTAAAATCCTAGAACTAAGACCACGGAGGTTGGACGCTCAAAATGACATATAACAAACCAAACCGGATTCACGCTTCTGTCTGGATGTTCTGCACCACCTCAGTACCGGCCACAATCCTCGAGCGCAGAGGACAGGAGCAGCCACAGCGCAGTTTCACCTTCGCCGCATGGATCCAGTGGTCTTGCTCGATACACAGAGGCACAGGGACACAAACATGATACAAACTTTTTTTTCACCATCTTGCAGTGCGTCATCGCGTCAGAAGGGCGACCCAACGTGAACGCGCTGAACGACCGGAATTATTATTTTTTTAACGGAATAAACGTTTACATCAGGGGTGTCCAAACTTTGTTCATCAAGGGCCACATCTCGAAACACAGATGAAGCAGACGGCCGTAGACTGGTGCTCATTATAGTGAAAAACTGAAATACGTGCATGTTTAATACGTTAAAATGAGCCACCAGTCCTTTATTTATGCTAAGATCCTCAAAACCACACACTAAATATTAATAATTAGCTTTACCAAGGTAGATTGTCAAAAAACTTGCAATAAAAAGTTAACTTTTTAGTTGATGCAAGGTAATTTGGGCTAATTCTCCTGGAAGCCTGAGGGCCAAGAAAAATTTGTCTGAGGGCCGCATTTAGCCCACGGCCCATAGTCTAGACATGCCTGGTTTACATGATCGCGGAATAAATTAATTTGGCTTTAAAATTGGAATTAATTCTGAAAAATCATTAGGAATTAAGTGTTTACATCGTCTTTTAATTTTTTATTCCGAATTCAATTATTTTTCATCGGAATTAAAGCTCTCGTGTAATAAATTCCGCAATTCTGACAGTGAGCGGGGTCGCCTCTCCGCAGACCTGACCTGGAACTTGGTCTGGTTTGGTCTCCGTGAAGATAGAAATGTTTAATGCCCATACTGTGAAACACTGCAGACAAAGCAGTAACATCTCCATGGAAACAAGCACTTGACGGACCATTGGAAAATTTACACAATGCACAGTAAAAGTAACATTTTAACCTAAAACATATTAAAACCACAAAAAGATGCACTATGTAACTTTTTTATTAGAGTGTGTACTAAATGCTTGTCTGTGTTGTTGTTGCTGAGTTGCCTAGAATGTTCCACAGTATGGCATTATTATCCTGGACTTGATCTGGGAGCTGACATATCATCCCCAAAGGTTACACTAATGAAATAAAACATACACTACACAAACGCTATGCTAAAACGCTGTTACCGTGGAGACAAAGGCAGATTGTAACGATAGGGGAGCTAATTTGCATATTTATTTTCAGTTTTTGCGAGAACGAAGTTGAATTATATTTGTGACTGGGGTAGCTTGAGGACATGAAGCTGTGAGTGACTCATGGTGTCAATGTAATGTTTTTAAAAAGTTAATTTTTTAAGTTTTTCTTCTTCTTTTTACAGAACCTTTAGAAAGAAAAGGAGAAGAAGAAGAAGAAGAAGAAGAAGAATTTCAACAACCTGTCAAGAGCCGAGAAAAAAGGGGATGGATTGTGCAATAAAAATATGTAATTACAACAACTGTTTTACAATTCAAATGGCAACCAGGTATAGGATTAAGAGTTAGATCCTCGCAGATTCATGAGGTAACAATTAAATTTTGTCTATTTCTATAACAAATTCAACACCACAACTGCTATTACTACGAATACTAGTACTACTTAATGGTCCTGTATTACACAAAACTGACTCTGGGCTGAAATTATCCAAATGATTCTAGTATATGGATGTGGGTACGTACACTACTGGTCAAAGGTTTTAGAACACGTAAATTTTTCCAGTTATTTATTGCAATTCAAGTGGTGCAAGTCCAATGAAGAGCTTGAAATGGTACAAACTGAAGAGCCAGAGGTTAACAAAAAAGATAAAAGATACAAAACACAAGCCCAAGCTCTGCCAAAACCACCTCAGGAAAAAAGAACAAGATGGTAAAGCTTGAAATCATGGAGTGTCCAGCACAGTGTCCAGATTTAAACCTCATGGAGCTGGTTTGGGATGAACTGGACAGAAGAGTGAAGTAACCGACAAGTGCCACACATTTATGGGAACTTCTGCTACAGACTTGGGAAGAACTTTCTAAAAAATATTTGATTTATATTGTTAAAAGAATGAGCCACAAGTGTGTTCAGCTTTTATATCTGTCAAGGGGGAAACTTTCATGAATCAAAAGTTTAAAATATGTTTTGGTCAACAGTGAACAGTAAAAAACTGAATTCAGTGGATTTAGTGATTTGGAGTGAGATGGAGAGTTTGTTAAACTTGTTCTGTTCTGTTGTTTATGTTATAGTTTATCTGAAGAACTGTTCATATGTGACGTTAACAGTCTGTTGTTCTCTGCTTTCGGTTCCTGGTTTTTGATTTTATTAAAAAAAAAAATTCCCCAAAAAGTGCGACTTATATATGTTTTTTTCTTCTTCAGTTTTTGGCTGGTGTGACTTATACTCTGGAGAGACTCAGGCTACGCTCACACTGCAGCCTGAAGTGACCCAAATCCTGATTTTTGGCCCCTGTGTGACCTGTATCTGATCTTTTAATGACACAGATTAGATTTTTTCAAAATGTGATCCAGGCCACTTGGATATGTGCTTCTAAAACCGATACATATCTGACCTTTTGAAATGCGACTTCAGTCTGAACGGCCAAGGCACATTCATCCCATCCACACGTTATCACACGGTGGACTTGGCTATGCCAAAGAGGTTGGCTATTGTGCGATAACAAACACCTGTTGCAAGCCAATACAGCCCAACGCCGACGCGTTTGCTCTCGGAAATAAGCCGCCGAAGATGTGTTTCCTCCCACGAGAGTGGCACAAGTAGGCGCTCACAAATGTACACAAACGTTCTTCTCGTCATACGAAAATTGTTAATGAACTCCATGTCACTGAAGTGGAGCACATCACCACTCACCACTCTTGGCTCCGTCTCCACATCCACACGTTCCTTTCAACAGACTGTCCCACAAAACACCACGACCAAAAACCTCGTCCTTCTCCTTCTCAATCTCCTCCTTAAAACAAGTAAGTTGTTCATGTTCTGGCTCCGGTACGAGAGGAACTTTAAAATCTCCAGGTGCTCGATGCTGCGTCCATGTTTGGACAACTTCCGTAAACACAGAGAAGCTCGCTGCGGTTGACGTCGTCGTGTCTCCAGTGCACATGCGGGACACTTTTGGGCCGTTTAATGTTCACACTGGAGATCACAGACAAGTTACATTTAATTGGAAATGTGAACGACGTCGCAAAAATATTGAATTTCACAAAAAAAATCCGAACTGAGAATTAAGCCCTGCAGCCTGAACATAGGCTTAT
The DNA here is from genome assembly GCF_026225935.1 of Boleophthalmus pectinirostris. Taxonomy (NCBI): domain Eukaryota; kingdom Metazoa; phylum Chordata; class Actinopteri; order Gobiiformes; family Gobiidae; genus Boleophthalmus; species Boleophthalmus pectinirostris. The sequence goes on from NW_026570994.1 coordinate 15,885,902, forward strand.
AGTCCAGAAAATACGGTAGATATAATAGGTAGATAGATCGATAGAGAGACAGACAGATAGAAGGAGAGATGTACAGCCAAAGAAACAACATTCCCACAGAAACAAACAGAAGTAAGAGTCAGGTTTGTGGAGAAGCAATCTTGCTCAAAGTATGGACATCATTTTTCAGAGCAATAAAAACACCCCAAAAAACAAAAAAACAAACATGCTTTAGTCTATTTTTGATTAAAACATTACGCAGTGAGGCTTTAAAACTGCTCTCCCAAAAACATAAACATTTCCTTTTGGCTGTCCTCCAGTGATAAAGCAACAAAATAATAAATATATATGTGTATTGGATGCAAATGAGGCGAGTCCATATGCATTGTTCAAGCTTATTTCAATATCTTATCGCCACGGAAACAGCCAGTACCGTCCTATAGTAATATGGGTAAGAATAATAACAGCATAGCCCCATATGGAATCAGATACAGGCCTTATTGAACTGAAGTGATAATATTAAACAGCATTATACGGGCAGCTGACAATGCTCCAAAGCCAATTTCACTATATATGAAAAGCAGGAGTTGCAGGTGGGATTACCGTGTGTTTGATCAGCGGGGCGGCCATCTTGTTTGTTTTGGAGGTCTGGTCGTTCGTGGCGCTTTTCTTCTCTTTCTTCTTCTTCTTCTTCCTCTTCGTCTGCCGTTTCGCGGTGACGGTCTGGAAGCTCCGCCCCTTCGCTGTCAGAGAGGACTACGGGGTCTTCTCGGTCGGACGCTGGTGGGTCTGGAGAAACTGTGGAGAAGAAAGATGAAGCAGATGTGGAAATTATTTGGCTTTCAAATTCAAAATTGTTCAGCTTTTTCCATTTTAAAAAAATTGTGTAAAAAGAAAATACTGAAGCAACTCTCCAGGTGAAAGTTCCGTTAAACGCTTTTCTCCCTTATTTCTTTATCTGGAATGTTTCACAGTATGGTATTAAACCTTTCTATCTCCATGGAAACCAAACCAGACCAAGTTACAGGTCAGATCTGTGGAGAGGCGACTCCGCTTCCAGTCAAAATATCTGCTTTTTTAAGTGTTTTTGAGCTATAAAACCACCTGTAATTGAATAAATGTAAGTTAGAGCTGTTTAATGTCACCCTGTGGAACATTCCAGGCAGAGCAATGACGTAGCCATAGAAACAAGCAGCCAAAAAGTTACATAGTGCACCTTTAACTAACCAAAGCAAGGACTAAACAAGCTTAAACCTCGATTAAATCAGGACAATCAACTAAAACAAACTCTAAATCCTTAAAAAAAAAAAAAAAAACATATTCGTGCCATAAAAAGAAGCTTGCATAATTGTGTATTTAAAGATGCGCTTTAGGCCATCTGCTTGTTTCCATGGAGATGTTATTGCCTTGCCTAGAATATTCCACAGTATGGCCTAAATCATTTGACAGCCTTTGACAGCACAAGGCCAAGTTACAAGTCAGATCTGCGGAGAGCTGAGCCCCCTCACGGTAAGAATACATGTTTTTCCGAGGTGTATTAAAGCAGAACCGAGCGATTTCAAGTACTACGTGACATCACGCAAGACTGCATTACAAGCATCTGACTAGGGGGGGCGGAGTTTAAAGTGTGGAGACCTGTTCGACCAATCACGGCGTTCCTTATGCCTCCAGACCCCGCCCCTCCTCCACCCTCACTCTTTTCTTTAGTCGCCCAAGTGCTGTCCAAGTTATCAGCTCTATTTTAAGGGTGATTAGTTTAGTTTAAAGGTGCACTGTGTAACTTTTTGGTTGGGGGGGCTTGTTTCTATGGATACGTATGGATTGCTCTGCCTGGAATGACATTACATAAACAACTCTATCTTACATTTATTCAATTACAGGTGGTTTTATAGCTCAAAAATACCCCAAAAAACAGACATTTTGACTGTGAGCGGGGTCGCCTCTCCACAGATCTGACCTGTAACTTGGTCTGATTTAGTTTGGTCCGATCTTCAAGATGATAGAAATGACTAATACCATACTGCGGAACATTCCAGACAAAGCAGAGAAAAGCATTTGATGGACCCTAATTTCCAAAAGTTCCACAATGCACATTTAAAGCTATATTTTTAATGCCACACTGCGGAACATTCCAGACAAAGCGATAGCATCTCCGCGTGGCGTCTTTTAAGCGTTTTTTTTGCTCCCTCGCGAACCGATATCAATCAAACGAAGAGGTTGGGAGCGTGACAACTCCGCTGCCGACGACAAAGTAAAACTGGATATGGCTCATTAGTGCAGTTATTAGGCCCCATAAGTCGTCGCCATGACAACTCCGCAGGCTGCGCTCGTGTCAGATGGATTGGCAGCGAGACGGCTCCGCGCTCTCTAAAGATAATGTACGGTACATTCTGCAGACGCGTTATGGTGTTTAATCTGAACCGAGCGGAGAGTTTGAGAGAGCAGAGGTTTAAAGTGTGTATGACAGGTTAGACTACAGTACACTAATTGATACTTTGCAGTGCTGGGGGGGTTCTACTTGTATCTCTATGGGTGAAGTGTTCAGCCGTTACCATGGTGACACAGTGCGCACATTAGCGATCACACAACACGGAAAAAGTTTTAAACAGCACATTGTCGAGAGCCTGTGATCAAATACAAATACAATTCATGGTTTGATTTTCACCCAAAAAAAAAAAGGATGTGGCTTAGAATGTTCCGCAATGTGGCATTAAATCTCAATCTGTATTTACTGCTCAAACACCTACTGTACCTCTGTAGATTTTTTCTTCATTTCTATGGTGATGTACAAGTTTAAAGTCACATCTATATTAGGCTAAATTGACTCTGAGATTTAAGATGTTATAATTATGGGTGTGCAAAAATATTCAAATATCGATGTATTGTATTGTTTAATTTCATGATACAGTATCGATATCGTGGGCTGCCGTATCGATATATCGTCAAGAGTATTTTTAGGTATATTTTACTAAATTATTTAGTGTAAGAGTTACAGTTGTGTTGACATTTTCACTGTTTTGATGAAGTAAAATGGGTGTTTTGTCATGTTAATTATGTGCAGACTTAGTGGAATTAATAGACTTTTAACATCAGAGTCATGATTTAGACTTTTTTTTTTTTTTTTTTTTCCACAGAACCATATTGAATGAATGAAATATACTGTACTGAATTGTAAAAAATCGAAAGTACACTGTATCAAAAAGCGTATCATATTGTGCAGTGTTTCCATCCATCCATTTTAGCCTAAACAAGGACTCCCAGACTTCCTTCACCCCGGACACTTCCTCCAGCTCCTCCAGGGGGACCCCAAGGCGTTCCCAGGCCAGCCCAGAGACATAGCCCCTCCAGCGTGCCTTCCCCGGGGCCTCCTTCTGGTGAGACATGCCCGGAAAACCTCCCGAGGGATGCCCGAGCCACCTCAAGCTGGCTCCTCTCGACGTGGAGGAGCAGCGGCTCTACTCCGAGCTCCTCCCGTGTGACTGAGCTCTTCACCCTATCCCTAAGTGAGCGCCCAGTCACCCCGCAGAAGAAAACTCATTTCGGCCGCTTGTATCCGCGATTTTGTTCTTTCGATCATTACCCAAAGCTCATGACCATGTGTTTCCAGTGTTTACCGCACCGCTTTATAGTTAGGGCGACCACCTTGACAAACAATTGCCCCCCGCCTTCACTACATCCCTACAAACCATGTGAGACCTCGCAAAACTACAGTCGTGGCACCTCGGTCCTCACTTTCGCCTTTCTCCGGCACGAAATCTCCATCCGCCCCCGAAGTTAACAGCTCCTTTTACCTTTAAATGAGTAGAGATGGTCAATTCCAGGGCTGAAATGATCCAAATTATTCTCGTGAAGGTGTTTGAGAGAAGAACTCAGCCTCAACATGCAGGGTTTGTGTCTTTAAACATGTGCGAATGAAACAAAACACAACTCCAGGTCTGTTCGTGACGAGAAAACAACACTATATCTCTCAGTTCTAGCACAATCTCACATTTAAAACCACTAATAAATTCTAATTGTTTTAAAACGGTCGTGCAGTTGTGTGGGTCACGTTGTATCCGCGAAATGTCAATGCGTGCAAGGTTGTTGTTATGTTAAGTGGGTTTTTAATGGCTTGATAGAAAACAGCGCCTCGAGTGGTTTGGGGCAGTAACGATCAATAATAGTTAATAATTCAGTAGCTATTACATGTGACATACACTACAGGCCTATGACTTACAGCAGGGAGCAAAAGTCAAAGCTGCACTAAAACACATGGAGATTAGACTGGAAATCTGCATACAAGAAGGAGATTATACAGAGACGGGAGAAGTACTCGTGTTAGGAACCATTAAGGTTTGTAATTAACTTCAATTAGGAAAAGAAAAAATGTACTAGTAATCACGTTTTTTGACTCTATATTGTATAAATCAGGAGGGTTTTTTTTTTATTTAATCTTATTCAAATCAAATAAAAAGGTATTTTCTGATTACTACTACTGCTATTACTACTACAGTTACTACTAGTATTAAAACTACTAGTACTACTGCTACAACTACTGCTACAATTACTACTACTACTGCTACAATTACAAGTAGTGATAGTAGTGGTCGTGCTACCACTACTACTACTGCTGCAAGTACTACTATTACTTCTACTACCACTATTACAACTACTACTACTACTACTACTTCTGCTACTACTACAACATCTACTTCTACTGCTACTACTACTACTACTACTAATACTACTACTGCTACTGCTACTATTACTATTGCTACTACTACTACAAAAATTACTATTACTGATATTGTTACTACTACTATTACAACTACTACTACTACTACTTCTGCTACTACTACAACAACAACAACTACTGCTACTACTGCTACTACTATTACTACTACTACTACTACTACTGCTACTACTACTGCTACTACTACTACTACTAATACTGCTACTACTACTACTACTACTAATACTACTACTGCTACTGCTACTATTACTACTGCTACTACTACTGCAAAAATTACTATTACTGATATTGTTACTACTACTACTACTACTACCGCTGCTACTACTGCTACTGCTGCTATTACATCTACTACTACTACTATTACTACTACTGCTACTGCTACTGCTACTACTACTACTACTACTGCTGCTATTACTACTATCACTACTTCTACTACTACTAGTACTACTGCTACAACTTTTACTACTGCTACTACATCTACTTCTACTATTACTACCGCTGCTACTTCTACTGTTGCTACTACTACTACTACTACTGTTACTACTATCGCTACTGCTACTACTACACCTACTACTACTACTTCTGCTACTGCTACTACTATGGCTACTACCATTACAACTACTAGTACTACCACTATTACTGCTACTACTACTGCTACTGCTATTATTACAACAACTACTACTACTACTGCAACAAATACTACTACTGATATTGCTACTACTAGTACTACTGCTACCACTACTATTACAACAACAACTACTACTACTGCTACAACTACAACTACTACATCTACTACTACTACTACTACTAGACATAAACAGACAATATTGATCCACTAATTCACTTAAGTGTTTTTTCTTACACAGCTGTTTCTGTGTAACTGATGTTTTCTTGTGTATTACAGATTACAGTACAACTGCATTACATTGTTTTGTTCTTGTTTACCAGAAAAGTTACACAGTGCACCTTTAAAGTTATAAAGAGACAATACTGAGGCACCAGGACATCTATTTTTCCCTATAAACATCTGTTGTTTACCAGAAAAGTTACGCAGTGTACCTTTAGAGACAATCTGAAATACCAATTCACCAACTTTTCCCATAACATCTGTTTCTATTGATGTTACAAACCCCAATACAATCACATTATATTGTTTCTATACTGTTTACCAGAAAAGTTACGTAATGGATCTTTAAAGGGCCCATGTTACGCTATTTTCTGATGTTATAATGTTATTTCCTCATCGCAAACAGACCTGGAGTTGTGTTTTGTTTCATTCACAAATGTTTAATTAACACAGAAACCCTGCATGTTTAGGCTGAGTTCTTCTCTCAAACAGAATATAAACACTCTGTTCCACCTTGTGATGTCACGTGGTAATACAGGAAGTGCTCCACTGTGTTATTAAACTCCACACACCTTCACTAGAATCAGTTGGATGATTCGGGATCAGGAATTTCCAATCTCTACTGAACTAAAAAGGAGATGTTAACTTGAAAACTATCACTTCATGACATCACAAGGTGGAACAGAGCATTTTCAGCTTTAGAGACGTAGACAAACGCATAATAAATAGTTACTCAAACATGTGTGAATGAAACAAAACACAACTACAAGTATGTTTTTGATGAGGTAACAACATGACTTAAGCCCATGGGTCCGTGAACCATTCGTTCTTTTAAATTTCAATTACATAAAATTGGAAAAGTGTTATTTCGTTATTCTGTTTTAGTGTCAAAAAAAACAAAAAAAAAACAATACAGTGGGAAAACAGTTTGTTGTATCATTATTTCATTTTAGTTTCCAAAAAAAAAAAAAACAAAAAAAAAACAGATTTCGACCTCTTATTTCTAATATTTAATTTGAAGTTTATTTCAAATAACACCAATCAAAAAACAGTCTCCGTGCCTATTTTAATTTTATTATTTTGTTTTTATGTTTGGTTTATTTGCCCTGGACGTTCTGCTGCAGTGTCAACCATGGATCTATAATAAAAACGATTGTTCTGTGATGTCAAGTGAACAAAGTTTATCACCTCGCTGCTTTCTCTTTCTCATCATGGAGTTCAACAACGACCTTCTAAGACGTGAAACTAAACGCGTCGCTATTAAAGAAGACGACACGTTTGTCCACAAAACTGCAACGATTTTTTGTGGAAGTTCTTCTAGCAGCAGAACTTCCAGAACAAATAAACCAGAGAGAATAAAATATCACGGCGCCGAGACGAGATGTTACTTGAAATAAACTTCAAATTAAACATTGGAAGTAGAGGTTGAAATCAGACTTTTTTTTTCTTTTTTTAACACTAAAATGGAATAAAGTAATTACAAACTGTTTTCCCATTGTATTGTTTTTCGTTCTTAATTGAAAACCAAAAGAACGAGTGGTACACGGACCCTCGTGAGCGTCAATTTTTGCGTAATATATCACCTTTAAAGACAGTTTTGACCCACAAATCCACCGACTTCCCCCTTTCCATCTGTCTCTATTGATATTTCCTTACACATTACAAACTCCAGTACAAAAACATTACACGGTTTCTCTCTTGTTTACATTACCGTGCCTCAAACCCGCCTCTCAAACATAATTGCGTCTCGGGAGAGCGTCATGCTTGCTGGGGTTAGGTCCTGTAGGTTTTCCAGTCGCTAACATCTTCCTCGGCGGTGGACATTTGACACAAATTGAGCCACGTGGACTTGTTAGCGGCGAAGGGGGGCAGAGAGAAGTTCGCGTGTCCCCCGACTAGCTCGCATGACATTTTCAGGGGAGTCTGTAGCGGCTGCAATGGCCTTTTGACAAATCCGAGCTACATATAGTTGTATATACAGGGGAGGTCGCTAATTAGCTTCGCGCGTCCTCTCCGTCTAGCAACTTTTACTGTTTTTTTTTTTCTCTTTCACCATCTCTTTTTTCAAATATCTCGGTAGATATCACACCTAGCGTTCGGAAAATAATAAGGATTTAAATTTAACTCGGAGTCAAGTCAGAGAAAGAACACTTATACAAGAACGAAAGAAGGAAAGAAAGAAAGCGCTAGGCAACAAAGTGACATTATCAACGCGCTAAAAATAAAAGATCCGTGGTGTTCTGAACTGGCAAAGTAGCTGGCAACTCAAATGGTACTTTATACTTTCTGAATATTTCTGAAAACTGCATTCGGGAGGGCACCTGGGGTTAAGTTTAAGGCCGTGTACCTGATGTTTACTCACGTATTTGAGCGAAATGTGTATTGGCCCAGAATAGATATTTTGTATAAGGAGCTCTTGAGGTCAAAATCCAAAATGAATCAACCAAAAAAAAGTCCAAAATGTAAGCCAAAAAGCCTACGTTCAGACTGCAGGGCTTAACACTCTATTTGGATTTTTTTGTGAAATCCGATGTTTTTGCGAGGTCGTTCACATTTCCAATTAAATGTGACTTGTATGTGACTCCAGTGTGAACATTAAACGGCCCAAAAGTGTCCTGCATGTGCACTGGAGACACGACGACGTCAACCGCAGCGAGCGTCTCTGTGTTTACAGAAGTTGTCCAAACATGGACATGGAGATTTTAAAGTTCCTCTCGTACCGGAGTCAGAACATGAACAACTTACTTGTTTTAAGGAGGAGATTGAGAAGGAGAAGGACGAGGTTTTTGGTCGTGGTGTTTTGTGGGGCAGTGTCTGTTGAAAGGAACGTGTGGATGTGGAGACGTAGCCAAGAGTGGTGAGTGGTGATGTGCTTCACTTCAGTGACACGGAGTTCATTAACAATTTTCACCTACTTCAGCGCAGAATAGTGACGTTTGTGGCTTGTTGATAACGTGTAGGTGGATGAATGCGCTTTGGCCGTTCAGCCTGAAGTCGCATGTCAAAAGATCGGACATGTATCGGTTTCAGGAGCACATATCCAAGTGTCCTGGGTCGCATTTGAAAAAAATCGGATCGGTGTCGTTCAGACTGTCATTAAAAGATCAGATACAGGTCATATAGGGGCCAAAAAATTGGATTTGGGTCACTTCCGGCTGCAGTGTGAACGTAGCCTAAGTCAAAATAAGTACCGTATTTTCCGCACTATTAGGCGCTCTGGATTATAAGACACATTGTCACAAATAAACCGCACTGGACTTTAAATGAAACACAACAGTTGGATGGGTCAGTGGGACTTTGTTTGTGGCGTTCACGGTGACTCTGGGCTTTGTTCAGTTGTGGCGTGTAGGGAGGGTGCTGTCTGGGATCGCTGGATTGTCGGCGTGTTCGCAGTGACTCAGTTGTTCAGTCGTGTCTAGAAGTGGCACATTGCGCTCGCTTTTTCGGTTCGTTCCTCCGTTCCGTTCCTCGTGGGCTCGGAGTGATGAGTGTGGCTGCGGGTGTTTTTCCCCACGCAAAAGTTAGATTTTTTCAGTTTGTTCTGCTGCTGTGACCAATCAGATTCAAACAGTCGCCATTAGAGGTGTAACGATATCCAAAACTCGACAAACGACATTATTACGATATTTTGAAGAAGCAAATAAAATTGTAGATAGAATTGCTTTTAAAATACCTCGACAAGACTTTGGTGCGAATTATTACTGTCATAATCCCAAGAATTAAGGTAAAAACATCATGAAAATCTTAACGTCTGCACTGAAATGAATCATGGGATATGTAGTTCTCTATGTTTTATTAACCTACTACTACTATAAAACAAGACATTTAAGCAAAGGAACTTGTGATTCGATATTATGGTGAGACCTCTGACGATACGATATCACAATATTTCCCGATCTCTTTCAGCGAGTGTCATTCCAGATTTATAATTTGCAGAACTCGACGCATGAATCTGGTCTGATCCGGGTTACGACACGACAGCTGCGTCTCCAAACGTACATTATCTCAACGTCTCAAAGCCAACGACGAAATTATCCAAATCGTAAAACAGCTTTAACTTGAAAATTGCTGACTATTATGTACTTTTCTGCATATTAAACTCAAAACAGAACGCCGGCTCTTTTGTCGTCGCTGTGTACGCCACTTATTGTGTTGTCAAAGTTTGAAGTATCATTAAGAAGACAGATGTGACTCCTTTGCTCATATAAAGCCAGTTACAAAAGCCTAACGCTATTACAAAACACATCTTTAATACGCCCTGTCATCTCCAATAAGTACCTTTTGGATTCTAACATGTTGCGACCGTAATATTACTGCATATCACGGCGCGTCCTTTAATCAAATCAGGTCGAGATAATTCACCTGTGAAGTCCCCCGAGCTGACAGTCCCTTTACGCAGACGAACGAAACCTGATTAACCGCCGTGACCCCGTTTGACCTCGGCTACGACGGCTTCTGACGACGCTCGGAGATAAAGTGCGAGCGAGCCACAAGTAAAAGTAGTAAAAAAAAAAAAACTGTACTTAAAGGTTGTATGGAGGATTTTTTTTTGTTTCAAGTTGTCAATGATAGATTATAGAGATGCAGTAGCCTTGTAATTATGATGACCAAAAAAAAGAGAATAAAAATTCATCAACTCTGGACGTGGTGGGGCTAAACATTTGCCAATAGATAACGACACTGCCTCGTTATCTGTGAGCTGACAGGCTGTCAATCAATCTCCCTACGTTTCTAGCGTAACTGACTTGCCTGCGCGCCGCCGGTACGTGGTTTACGTACGACTGTCACGCAGTCCACAGACGCAAGACGCACAGACGCTGTTTACTCCACCAACGCAACAGTTCTTAGCGGCTTTTTTTTACCTATATCTTCCTCGCAGTTCACACAAAGTTTGTTGCAATGGCGACAAGAATCCAGGAGCAGTTCGCCGCAAAAGAAAGTCCGTTTTTGAGGTCGCTGAAAGAAGAAGACAAGGGGAAAAGCAGCGAAGCCAAACTAAGGTGATTCTTGTAGATTCATTCCAGCGATGGCGCGACTGAAGCAGACGCAGGGTCTAAAGACTGACGCACTGGTCCACAAATTACTCCTGGACAGGAAACTTCTGCTTATTATGAAAACGTACTTTATTTCCAAGAGCTAGACAAATGTTTTTCAGGACACGAAAGCGATATCCTATGTCTGAAAACGTAATTTTCAAGGCAAAGAAAGAGTCCGCTTGCTGCTGCGTGTTGTAGCTAGTTCATTCGCACTGAATCTCCGCGCAACCTTCTCTGCACCCCTTTCCTGCTCCTCTCCCCGCTGCCCGATCCACTCTTCTCCCTGCTCCTCACTTCTCCGTCTTGCCTAACCAACACTGTAGTTAGTTGTTTACAAGTCATGTGCAGCGGCTGTAAACAAACCTGTTTCTGGCGTAAAGAGGAGGAGGGAGGAGGTGTTTCTACGTAGGAGCTGTAGGGGAGGGGGGGGGTTTCACACATGCGCAACATTTGAAAAAGGACAAACAGTCGCTGGATTTCTCGTTCCTTGGAAAATCCTCTATACAACCTTTAAGTCAAAAATGGTAGATATCTGTATTTTACTTAAAGCTGCACTGTGTAACTTTTCGGTTGGGGGGGGTCCGTCACCTGTTTGTCGCTATGGAGATGTCATTTCTCTGCCTGGAAAGTCCCACAGTGTGACTTTAAACAGCTCGACCTTACATTTATTCAATTACAGGTGGTTTTATAGCTCAAAAACGTCTAGAAAAGCAGGCACATTCTGACTGTGAGCGGTGACGACTCTTCACAGATCTGACCTGTAACTTGGTCTGGTTTGGTCTCCGTGAAGATAGAAAGGTTTAATGCCACACTGTGGAACATTCCAGACAAAGCAATAACATGTCCATGGAGAAAAGCAGTTGACAGAAAAGTTTGCCTGTTTTTTCTCATTTTCTATTTCTATTTTTGAGCTATAAAACCAAGACTGAATAAATGTAAGTTAGAGCTGTTTAATGTCATACTGTGGAACATTCCAGACAGAGCAGTGACATCTCCATAGAAACAAATAGGCTCAATTTCCACTCTCCGCTCAATTTCATTTCTCTCCAGCGACTAGGTCAGGAATCGTAATACACAAGACGATTTTGCAAGAATCCCGGAAGTTGTAAACCGCGCGACGGCCAATCAGAGAAGAGCTGTGAAGCCACGACATCAAACTCAAGCGTCTGTCTGGGTCACTTTTGTACGGAAGCCGAGAGGGGTCACAGCAACCGCAAATGCCGCGACAAATACAAATGCAACAACACAACAAAAAGCCACAACACACCAAAAAAGCCACAACGGAAATGACCGCGGGACTCTATTTTAATGCAAACGTCGCAACAAATACAAACGCCACAACACAAACGCAAATGCCGCAACACATTAAAAAGCCACAACACATTAAAAAGCCACAACACATTAAAAAGCCACAACACATCAAAAAAGCCACAACACATTAAAAAGCCACAACACATTAAAAAGCCACAACACAAACGCAAATGCCGCAACAAAGTAAAAAGCCACAACGGAAGTGACCGCGGGACTCTATTTTCCGACGGACCGATCAAGCGGCAAGTGAAGAAGAAGAAAAACTACAACGTGAAACGAATAATGATAAAACAATAAATTACTTTTACTTGCGTTTCCAACTTCTCCGTTCCTTTACTTTTCACGTTCTAGTTCTTCTTCTTCACTTGCCGCTTGATCGGTACGTCGGAAAATAGAGTCCCGCGGTCACTTCTGTTGTGGCTTTTTTAATGTGTTGTGGCTTTTTACTTTGTTGCAGTATTTGCGTTTGTGTTGTGGCTTTTTAATGTGTTGCAGCATTTGCATTTGTGTTGTGGCGTCTGTATTTGTTGCGGCGTTTGCATTAAACTAGAGTCCCGCGGTCATTTCCGTTGTGGCATTTTTGGTTTGTTGTGGCTTTTTGTTGTGTTGTCGCTAGAGATGCGCGGATTGTGGTTACAACTGCGGTATCCACGGTTAATCCGCGGGTCGGGCGGATGACGTGACGAAAAATTATATTTTAATTAAATTCGGGCGGGTGGCGGTTTAACTACTAAAAAAAAAAAAAAAAAAAGTTATTGTTAGTATTGTTACCTACATCTGAAAAGACGAGTGTCATTGTCTATGCTTGTAGTATGAAGTGTACGTCATATCCTTAATTAGCCCATTTGACCTCGTTTTTATGTTCTGAAGGTTCAGGTTGTGTCGGGTTATTGATGCCTAAGGTTTACGAGGCACATATTATATGCAGTTTATTTTATTATTTCTAATTTATTTCAGCTGTTTGCCAACACGTAAGTGGCTATAGGGCCATATTTATTTAGTTATGCTTTTTTTTTTTGTATCGATATCAGATATATTTTAAAACACGCAGTGTAGACTGCCACTCGGGGTTTTTAAAACTTAAAGACAGACCGATGGAGTGAGGCTATGACTTTGAAATAACATCGGGCAATGGCAGAATGTTCAGAATGTAACAACATCCAACACGAAGGCAAGAAGGTTCAAAAATAGCCTAGTTGAAAAACGTTGTCAGTTAATTAGCTGCGCAAGAAAACCAGGTAAGTCTGGGGTTGTTACGGACAATTAAGAATGCGAACATACACGCTGAGCGAATTTTGGAATGAATGAGCTATAGAGTTTGCATTTTTATCGAGGCTCCTTAGTTTGTTTGCTGTATGATTGTTCTAAAATCTAAAATCAATGGGCGGATGGCGGGTGGGTGCGGTTTTGAAAACCTTCGGTGCAAAATGGACAGCGGGCGGATGATGAGTTTTTATGTTGCGGTTGCGGATGAAAAAATAGCCCATCCACGCATCTCTAGTTGTCGCATCTGTATTTGTTGCGGCGTTTGCGTTTGTTGTGACCCCTCTCGGCTTCCGTACTTTTGTGGTACAACACAACAGTAAACAAAGCGGTCGAGATTGATGTAGACGAAGACAGACATTCTGTGTTGGCGACGATTCCCGAGATTAAGGATTTAAAGCCGGAACAAAGAGAATGTTTGGTGAATTTTATCAAGGGGAAAGACGTTATTGCCCTTCTTCCTACGGGATTTGACGCATTACATACATCACGACCAAATAACAGCAAATCCTAATGCTGCGAGGTCAGACGGTTTCCACGAAGTGAAACCATCTGATAAATCAGGCTGTGATTGAAGGTGACAGACCCTCAACCAAAACATAATACATAATGCGCCTTTAAGTAGATTTAAGTAGAGTTTAAGTGGAGACTTTTTACTTTTACTTTACATTTCTGAACTGGACTGAAAAGCAAAAGTATTTATTTTACTTCTGCTGCAAAGGCTGAGGATTTATTTTTTACATGTTCATAGTTTGAGCAAACAAAAATATACAAATGAAACAGATGGAGGAAAAAAAAACTCAATTCCGTTATTTCTGTTGAGCAAAATTCATTCCAAATCTTTATCAAAAACAGTACATTTAAGCTTTAATAGATCTGAAAATCTGTGCGAAATACTACAACTTTTTACGCTTTAAGTACATTTTAAAACAGTTACTTTAATATTCTTACTTAATAGATTTTTTCATGTGATAGTTTTGCTTTTAGTTGAGTATTTTTTTTGCTCCAGTATCTGTACTTTTACTTAAGTAACAAAACGAAGTACTTCTCCCCCCCGCCGTAGCGATCCTTACAGAAATAATACCTGGAGGATGGGCTAAACGCTAACACTAACGAGTTGTTTTATGGGGGCTAAATTACCCAAGATGCCGCCCGTCGTCAAAAAGAGGAAGTAATAATGTGTGACACGTTAATTAAAAAGCAGGTCTCATCAGTGGAGATACAGCGCCGGGCTAATCCAATGTGGTGTAATTAATACCAGTTGTTGTGTTGACAAAAAAGGCCAGTACAGCTTTATACGACGACAGAATATTTACTTATTAGTACATGAAGTAAAATGTAGTTCAGTGGATTTGACCTGGAATAACCCGGAGTTATATGACACAAAACCGACTCTTGTGCGACATAAATCAAGTTATAATCCTGTTACCGCCTCAAAAACAGACCTGGAGTTGTGTTTTGTTTCGTTTTGTTTGTTTGAGTGATCTTTTATTATTAGTAAGTAACGTCTCCAAAGCTTAAAATGCTCTGTTCCACCTCGTGATGTCATGAAGTGGTAGTTTTCAAGCTCCTTTTACCTTTAGTTTAGAAAAGATTGGCAACTCCAGGGATGAAATTGAATCGTAAAAACACACTGGAGCTCTTCCTGTATTACCGCATGACATCACAAGGTGGAACAGAGTGTTTTCAGTTTGAGAGGAGAACTCTAAATACTCTAAATATGCAGGGTTTGTGAGTTAATCGGTGTTGGGAAGGTGATTTTTAAAATGTATTCCCCTACAGATTACAGATTACACACCCCAGAATGTAGTTTGTAATAGAATCCATTAAATTTCTTAAAGTGAGTAATGTAATCTGATTACTTTGGATTACTTGATTTGCTGTAGAGAAGCAAAGACGAGGATATCGTAAGATAAGATGTTTTGTTTGCTAAAAGAAAATAAAAAGCTCAGACTTTACTCAACCAAATTAAAAAATATTATTGATAGAAGAAGAGCAGACACGTCCACACAGCAGGATTTAGTCTTGTTAAATCCTGTTAAATCCTGGTTTAGTCCTGGTTTAGATCTAGTTTAGCCCTGGTTTAGTCCTGGTTTAGTCCTGGTTTAGTCCTGGTTTAGACCTGGTTTAGTCCAGGTTTAGTCCTGGTTTTAGTTCTGGTTTAGCCCTGTTTTAGACCTGGTTTAGACCTGGTTTAGTCCTGTTTTAAACCTGTTTTAGATCTAGTTTAGACCTGGTTTTAGTTCTGTTTTAGTCCTGTTTTAATACCTGGTTTTAGTCCTAGTTTTAGTCCTGGTTTTAGTCCTGGTTTTAGACTTGGTTTAGACCTGGTTTAGATATAGTTTAGATCTAGTTTAGACCTGGTTTTAGACCTGGTTTAGTCCTGTTTTAGACCTGTTTTAGATCTAGTTTAGACCTGGTTTTAGTTCTGTTTTAGTCCTGTTTTAGTACCTGTTTTAGTCCTAGTTTTAGTCCTGGTTTAGTCCTGTTTTAGACCTGTTTTAGACCTGGTTTAGATATAGTTTAGATCTAGTTTAGACCTGGTTTTAGTTCTGTTTTAGTCCTGTTTTAATACCTGTTTTAGTCCTAGTTTTAGTCCTGGTTTAGTCCTGTTTTAGACCTGTTTTAGACCTGGTTTAGATATAGTTTAGATCTAGTTTAGACCTGGTTTTAGTTCTGTTTTAGTCCTGTTTTAGTCCTAGTTTTAGTCCTGGTTTAGTCCTGTTTTAGACCTGGTTTAGACCTGGTTTAGATATAGTTTAGATCTAGTTTAGACCTGGTTTTAGTCCTGTTTTAGTCCTGTTTTAAGACCTGTTTTAGTCCTGGTTTTAGTCCTGGTTTAGACCTGGTTTAGACCTGGTTTATCTTCCGGTTTAGTGGTTTACCTGGAACTTTTCTGTTTAGAGTCTGTTTAACGCAGACTTTTAAAAATAGTGACCTAATGGGGTCATTTTAAAAACAGTTTGCAGTGGTCAAAACGTATCCCTCCGTTACCTTATGCCTTCACCGCGATGAGTTTAGAAGCACTTTCCACGACTTTCAGAGGCCAGAGCTGAGCTTTGCCATCATCATACTGCAACAACTAGCATCCTAACTGCACACTTCCTAATTCTCAGACAGTAACTTGCTTTATAATCATTTGTCACTGCATTTATATAGTGATTTTCAAGCCCAAAACCTAAAAAATTTACATTAAAATCACAACCGTGTTCTTTTTTTTTTTTCCAGTTTTCCGAGCACACGCTACAGACAGTAGAATGTAGCGTAAACATACAATCTGGATGTGTGAATTCCCGATCTTTTTTTCATGTCTACGAACGCCTCATGGGACAGCAGACTGATCATCCCTCTTCCTCCATCTGCTGCAGCCCGTTTTATTTCACTCCGACACTCGAGCGATCCTCAAATCACTGTCAAAACCGCCGCGCTGTTCCTCAAACGCATTGTTAGCGTCCGTTCTATTGTCAAACTTCACTTTCTTAGGCAGACATTGAAGAAGTGAAGAGCCATCTCCATAAATTCACTCTTTTTTTTTTGCGTCGGTCGTGTCATTTTCAGATTTAGATCTTGTTAAGTTGCGCGTTGACAAGGGGCCTGGCTGCGCGAACGAGGAGAGAGGAGAGAGACGGTGACGAAGTGAGACGCTGAATAGTTAGTGAAAGCATCTGCCTGCGTAGAGGTGGGACCGGTTAAAATAAAACCTGAGACTTGACGTTATAAATATTGGCGCGTGTTTGAAGAAAGCGCAGAGAGACGAGACGTAAAAGTACTGAAAGTTTTAATTCAATGATGTCATGATTTGTACAAAACTCTGTGGACGTTCAAACTTACGATTTACAAATGTTTTTATTAGGTAAAGCTCCTAATATGACACAAAATTGTCTCTTGGTCGTGACTTGGACTCAAGTCAGACTTGAGTCACTATTTTTAGGACTTGAGGCTTGACTTGATTAAACGGACTAAGACTTGGGACTCGACTTGGACTTGAGAAGCTCTTTTAAATCTGAATTCTTTCTATTCTGACTGTAATGATTCACTCTAAGATCTTGTCAAAACATTTAAAAAAGGGGGAAAAAAAAAGCATTTCTACATCTCTAATATACTGTAGAAATATTCAGATAAATATACTGTGATTTTTAAAGTACAATTTATCTTAAAATTCATATAAATTGCAAAAATCTATCTATCTGTATTTGGTACTTTGGTTTAAAGACTTGAAATGACTTGAGACTTGCAAAATAAAGACTTGGTCCCACCTCCGGCTTTAAGTGAGATTATAATTAGGGATGGGCATTCGATTAAATTTTCTTAATCGATCGTTGAGAGAATTAACGATTGATTATCGATTAATCATTAACGTTTGTATATTAAAATTATCATCATTATTATTACTATCTGCACTACTAATCTGCATGAATAAACTCAATTTTACTTTAGCGTAACGACTCTAGAGCCACATCAGCCCGTTAATGCAGCTTTGTGCAAGTCTCACAGAAATGAAACTTAAAACCACATGACTAATTTGCATAAATTAAGCAAAGAAAAAACAGCTCTTGTGTCGCTGATGCGGTTCAATTTCTGTCAGATTAAAAGACGTGACTCAGGTGAATACAGGTTAGTGTGACCAGATTTGCGACACCGTACGGGGGGAGGGGGGCAGGGACTCGTCATCGACATTGCGCGACTCTCACCTGGCAAAACTTTTTAATGTTTTTCGTTGTCCTGGTGCATCACTTTAATAAAAAAAAAAAAAAAAAAAACCTGGACAAGACGTGGAAAACGGACATGTCCAGGGAAAAATGGACGTTTGGTCTCCATACGCTACGCACAGCGACCTACATTCGGTTTGTCATTTAAAAATTAACGTAATCGACGAAATTCTTAATGATCAATTATCAATTCATCGACTAATCATGCCCATCCCTAGTTATAATCTCCTCCTCAAATCTTTCACAGTGATCAGAAATGGTCGATTTGAGTTGTTCCTGTTCTGCTTTGTGTTTTGCCTTTGCTGTTTCCTTCTCACATTCTGTTCTATGTTTCTTTTTTCGTGTACTGATCGTGAACGTGACCGTTTCCCCCATGTTTGTTCTATTGCAGGACATGCAGGGTATTCGTAGCCTGATTCATCAGCCGGTTTCACTTCGTAGAAACCGTCTGACCTCGCAGTGTTAGAATTCGTTCGCTCGACAGTAGGCGGGTACTTTTTTTTATTTAACCAATCGCTGCTATTTGGTCTTGACGTTTGTAATGCGCCGCTAATGGGGCTAACTGGTATATTAAAGGTTGTATAGAGGATTTTTTTAAGGGAAGAGAAATACAGCGACAGTCCTTGTGCGCGTTCAGAATTACTGTTGAAGTTTCCTGTCTAGAAGTAATTCAGCGACCGACGCGTCACTTTTTAGACGCTTCGTCTGCTTCGGTCGCGCCATCGCTGGACGAGATCTCCAAGAATCACCTCAGTTTGGCTTTGCTCCTTTTCCTCTTCTCTTCTTCTTTCAGCGACCTCAAAAACGGACTTTCGGAAATGCGAGGAAGCGACAGTTCGAAAGTCAGTTACACTAGAGAGTTTGATTGACAACCTAACAGCCAATAGAAAATGAGGTAGCCTTGTTTTCTATTGGCTGATGTTTATCTGGCCTCAACACGTCCACAGTTGATCGATTTTTGTTCTTTTTTTTTGGTCATCATAATTACAAAGCTGCTTCGTCTCTGTAATGGTATTTTAATCTTTCACTGAAAAAAAATCCTCCATACAACCTTTAAGCTTTTCCCAAATCCCGTAGGAAGAAGAGCAATAACGTCTTTCCCCTTGATAAAATTCACCAAACATTCTTTTTGTTCCGGCTTTAAATCCTCGATCTCGGGAATCGTCGCCAAAACAGAATGTATGTCTCTTCGCTGATTGGCTGGTGCCCGAACTCGCACTTCCGGGGTTTTTTTGCGAACCGTTTAGTGTATTTATGTCACTGCATCCAACAGATCAGTGTGTGGATGCAAAACAACTTTCTCCAGCTAAACTCTGACAAGACTGAAGTCATAGTGTTTGGTCCACAGAAACAAAGGGACAGTGTCAGCATCACCTCCAGTCTCTCTCGCTCTAAAACCTTCAAATCAGGCAAGAAATCTAGGGGTAATAATGGACTCAGACTTGAACTTTAACAGCCACATCAAATCAATAACATCTGCAGCCTTTTACCATCTAAAAAACAGAGCAAAAATCAAAGGTTTACTGTCTAAATCAGACTTGGAGAAAACTTATCCATGCGTTTGTCTCCAGTAGGTTAGATACTGTAATGTTCTGCTCACTGGTCTCTCCAAACGAGCTGTGAGACGCTGCAGAACATCCAGAACATCCAGAACATCCAGAACATCCAGAACATCCAGAACACTGCAGCTCGGGTCCTGACTCGAACTAGGAAGTACGAGCACATAAGTCCTGGTCTCAGGTCTCTGCTCTGGCTCCTGTGGCTCAGAGACTTTAAAGCAGCTCTGCTTGTACAAGTGTCTCCATGGTCGAGCACCAAAGTCCATCTGTGACATGTTAGTGTCATATGAACCATCTCACACTCTGAGGACCTCAGGGACCGGCCTCCTGCTGGTGCCCAGAGTCACGACTAAACAAGGGGAGTCAGAGTTTCAGGTTCATGCAGCTAAAACCTGGAACAGTCTGA
The DNA here is from genome assembly GCF_026225935.1 of Boleophthalmus pectinirostris. NCBI lineage: Eukaryota > Metazoa > Chordata > Actinopteri > Gobiiformes > Gobiidae > Boleophthalmus > Boleophthalmus pectinirostris. Next base: position 15,905,744 of record NW_026570994.1, read on the forward strand.
ACATGTGAGACAGACTCTTCTGTGACGCTGTTTAAATCCAGACTCTAAACATTTCTGTTTAACTGTGCAAATAACTGAAAGGTTTTTCATTCGCACTCTTCTCTCCAATTTATGTCTCTCTTTTTTAATTTTAATCTTCATGATTATTTATGCTTTGATTTGTTTTTATTATGATTTTAATGTATTTCTTATTCTGTAAAGCACTTTGAATTACTTTGTGTACGAATTGTGCTGTAAATAAACTTGCCTATTTGATTCCTGACCTAGTCGCTGGAGAGAAATGAAACTATGATATTATACTTTTGCTCTGGTTCTATTTTGTCTTTTGGGTGGACGAGTAGTTGCCTGAGTTTTCCGTACGGTTTGATATTGTGTTGTGTTTTCTTGTCGCCCTCTGCAGTTTTTTTGTCACGCCCCTGATGTACGGTAATGTCGCCATGTCTGTGCTATTTTTTCTGTTTTGTTTTTCTTTCTCTCTCACCTTGTTGTTTTCCTTTGTTTATCGCCCATTTTTGTGTTCTGGCATTGCCTCAGAGCGTCGTGAATTTGTTTGTCTTCTTCCCGTTTGTCTCGTTCATCTGTTACAACGTCGGTTCTGTCAAATCATTTTCTTACAACGGAGAGTTTGCGAACTGTGGGATGTTCCGATGTCCATAAGAGACAAACGTCACCGCAAAATCACGTGACAATTCTGAAGAAAACGACGAGCAAGCAGTCGAAAGTGTCAAAAATTCTAATTCCACGTATAAAATCTGCTGGAAAACCAAATTTGGAGAAGTTTTGTGACACCGAAATAACCAAAAATCCTTAATATTCGAAATATTTTGACAAATTTTCCACCAAACTTTAATATGAGACATTTGACGCTCCCTTCTTTCTCACACACACACACACACACACACACACACACGTCTTTAAAGAACCAGTTTCCATTGTTACGAAAAAAAAAAAAAAAAAATCTACACACAACAATCTTTATAAAAATCAGATTTGAGGAGAGAAAGTTTTGGTGACACAAGTGACAAAAAAATCCTCATGAAAATTCCCAAATATTTAAGTATTTTTTTGGCATTTATTTTCAAGATTTCGCTCCAGTTTTCTCTCCTTTATAGACATTTTGATGGACTCTTTTTTCTTTCTTTTCTTTCTCTCTCCCTTTCTCCATCCATATCTCCTCTCTTTTAATTCTCTTTACCCCCACTCTCCCTCTGTCTTTCACTCTCTATTCCTCTATTATTCATTTTTTCTTTATTCTGTACTCTCTTCCTTTTCTTCTGTATTTTTCTCTCCCCCTTCTGTTTTCGTAGCTTCCTCTCTCTCTCTATTTCTTTCTTTTTTTTCTGCCTTTCTCTCTTATGCTTTTGCTTTCTGTTTTTCTTTCTTCTCTACCTTCACTCTGTACCTTCCCAATCTTTATCTCTCCTTCCCTCTCTCTTCTATCTACCCCTTCTCCCTTTATCTCTTTCTCCTTTTCTACCCCCTCTTCCTCTCAACCTCTCTCATTCCCTTTTTTCTCTATCTACCCCCTCTCCCGTCATCTCTTTCTCTGTTTCTACCCACCCTTTTTCTCTCTCTCTTTATCTCTATCCATCTTTCTCTCTCCATTCTCCTTCCCTTTCTCCTTTTCTACCCCTCTTTCTCTATCCATCTACCCTCTCTTTCCACCTCTTTCTCCTTTCCATCCCCCCTTCCTCTCCCTCTCTCTCCCTTTTCTCTTTCTATCTACAGCCTCTCTCCCCATTCCTTTCTTCTTTTCTATCCCCCTCCTCTCACTCTATCTACCCCACTTCCTGTCTCTCTCTCCATCTCTTTCTCTTATCTACTCCTCTTTTTCTTCCTTCTCTCTCTCCCTTCTCTCTTTCTATCTACCCTCTCCCTCTCCCTTTCTCCTTTTCTCCAACCCCCTCTCCTCTCTCTCTTTCTACACTCTCTCTCTACCCCTTTCTTTTCTACCCTCTCTTCCTCTCCCCCCTCCTCTCTCTCTATCTTCCCCCTCGTTCTCCATCCTTTCCCTCTCTCTGTCTCTCCTCTCTCTCCCTCTCCTCTCTCTCTATCCCTTTCTCTCTTTCTCTCTCTCTACCCTTCTCTCCATCCCTTTCTCTCTCTCTACCTCCTCTCTCTCCATCTCTTTCTCTCTCTCCATCTACCCCCTCGCTCTCATCCCCTTTTTCCTTTTCCACCCCCCTTTTCTCTCTCTATCTATCTCCTCTTTCTCCATCTACCCCCCTTCCTGTGTCTCTCTATCTACCCCCTCTCTCCATCCCTCTCTCTCTCTCTCTCTCCCCCCTCTCTCTCCATCTCTTTCTATTTTCTACCCCCATCTCTCTCTCTATCCACCCCCTCTTTCCCCATCTACCCCCCTTCCTGTCTCTTTCTCTCTCTGTCTACCCCCCTCTCTCCATCCTTCTCTCTCTCTCTCTCTCTCTCTCTCTCCCCATCTCTTTCTCCTTTTCTCCCCCTCCTCTCTCTCCTCTCTCTCTCTCCATCTCTCTCCCTTTCTCTCTCTCTCTCTCTCTCCCTCCTCTCTCTCCATCCCTTTCTCTCTTTCTCTCTCTCCATCTCCCTCTTCTCCATCTACCCTTCCTTCCTCTCTCTCTCTCTCTCTCTCTCTCTCTACCCCCTCTCTCTCCATCTCTTTCTCCTTTTCTACCCCCTCCTCTCTCTCTATCTACCCCTTCGTTCTCCATCTACCCCCTCCTGTCTCTCCCTCTCTCTCTTTCTACCCCCTCTCTCTCCATCTCATTCTCCTTTTCTACCCCTCTTCTCTTCCTCTCTCCCTTCTCTTTCTATCTACCCCCCCCTCCTCTCTCTCTACCCCCCGTCTCTCCATCCCTCTCTCCTTTTCCTCCCCTCTTCTCTCTCTCTCTCTCTCTCTCCCAAACACACTCAGGTTTTGGGTTGCCAGGTCCAATCACAGACTGTCAAAAATCAGCTCCGGCAGCTCAACTTTTCACCAACTTTCGTGCCGAACGCGAGCCTCAAAAGTCGACGCCGAGATTCCCTCCCTTCCCCACTCCTCCTGGCTCCTCGTCTCCTAGCTCCTCGTCTCCTCGTCTCCTCGCTGCGTGACAGGTGCGAATTATTCTGTGTCCTTGTCATCCGCACCGTCGGTAAGAGAAAGAGAGAGGGAACAGAAAGAAAGAGAAAGACGGAGGGAAGAGAGAAGAGAAGGCGAGAGAGGGAAGGAGATGCAGAGAGAAAAAAAACAAACAAACCGACGAACGAAGAGAAAGAAAGAGAGATAGAAGGGAGGAGAGGGCGGGTGAGGGAGGCGGTGAGGAGAGAAGGGAGAGAAAGAAGGAAGGAAGGAGGGAGGAAAAGAGAAAGAGATGGAGGGACGGGGGGTGGAGAGAAGTAGAGAGGGAGGCAGGAAAGACAGAGAAAAGAGAGAGAGAAAGGAAGCTATGGCAAAAGAAAGGGGAGAGAGAAAGACAGAAGAAGAGAAAAGAAGAAAAGATGGAGGGATAATAGAAGGAGAGAGAGAGAGAGTAGGGAGTGGAAGAGAATAAAAGGAGGAGAGAGAAAGGAGAGAGGGATGGAGGGAGAGAGAAAGAGAGGAGAGAGAGAATTGCTAGATGGAGAGGAGAGAGGGATGCAGAAAGAAAGAGAAAAGAGAAAGAGAGGAAACTATGGCAAAAGAAAGGGGAGAGAAAAAGGCAGAAGAAGAGAAAAGAAGAAACGATGGAGGGATAATAGAAGGAGAGAGAGAGAGAGAGAGAGAGTAGGGGGTAGAGAGAGAGTAAACGGAGGAGAGAGAGAAGAGAAAGAAGACAAATAAGAGCAGGATGGAGTGAGAGAGAAAGAGAGGAGAGAGAGAGGAGAGAGGAAGGCAGAAAGAAAAAGAAAAAAGAGAGGGGAAGCTATGGCAAGAGAAAGAAGAGAGAAAGAGACAGAAGAAGAGAAAAGACGAAACGATGGAGGGATAATAGAAGGAGAGAGAGAGTAGGGGGTAGAGGAAAGTAAAAGAGAAGAGCGGGATCGAGAGAAAGAGAAAGAGAGGAGAGAGACTTGATCAATAGAGAAGAGAGAGAGAGGCAGAAAGAAAGAGAGAAAAGAGAGAGGAAGCTATGGGAAAAGAAAGGAGACAGAAAAAGACAAAAGAAGAGAAAAGAAGAAACGATGGAGGGATAATAGAAGGAGAGAGAGAGTAGGGGGAGAGGAAAGTAAAAGAGAAAAGAAAGAAGACGGAAAGGAGATAGGGATAGAGGGAGAGAGAAAGAGAGGAGAGAGAGAATTGATAGATGGAGAGGAGAGAGGGAGGCAGAAAGAGAGAAAAAAGAAAGAGAGAAAGCTATGGTAAAAGAAAAGGGAGAGAAAAAGACAGAAGAAGGAGAGATAATAGAAGGAGAGAGAGAGTAGGGCTGGAAGAGAGTAAAAGGAGGAGAGAGAGAGAAAGAAGACAGAAAGGAGATATGGATGGATGGATGGATGGAGGGAGAGAGAAAGAAAGAGAAGAGAGGACTGATGGATGGAGAGTTGGGAGAGGGAGGCAGAAATACAGAGAGAAAAGAGAGAGGAAGCTACGGCAAAAGAAAGGAGAGAGAGAAAGAGAAAAGAAGAAAAGATGGAGGGATAAGAGAAGGAGAGAGAGAGAGTAGGGGGTAGAGGAGAAAAAAGTAGACAGAAAGGAGATAGGGAGAGAGAAAGAGAGGAGAGAAGAGAATTGGTAGATAGAGAGAAGAGAGAAAGGATGACGGCAGACAGAAGAAAAAAAGAGAGCGAAAAGAGGGAGACAAAGAAGAAAGAGAGAGAGAGAGGAGAGAAAGAGGAGCGAGAAAATAGATAGAGAAAAGAGAGAAAGAGAAAAGGAGGATAGAGAAAAAAAGAGAGCGAAAAAGGACGGAATGAAAAAAGAAAGAGAGAGAGAGAGAAGAGAGAAAGAAGATATTAAAAGAGGAAGGGAAAAGAAAGAAAGGAGGAGAGTAAAAGGAGAAGAGAAAGTAGACAAAAGGACATAGGAAGGGAGGGAGAGAGAGAATTGGTAGATAGAGAGAAGAGAGAAAGGATGACGGCAGACAGAGGAAAAAAGAGAGCGAAAAGAGGGAGACAAAGAAGAAGAGAGAGAGAGGAGGGAGAGAAAGAGGAGCGAGAAATAGATAGAGAAAAGAGAAAGAGAGTGGGAGAGAGAAAAGAGAAAGAGATAAAGGAGGATAAAGAAAAAAAGAGAGCGAAAAAGGACAGAATGAAAAAAAGAAAGAGAGAGAAGAGAGAAAGGAGATATTAAAAGAGGAAGGGAAAAAGAAAGAAAGGAGGAGAGTAAAAAGGAGAGAGAAAAGTAGACAGAAAGGAGACAGGGAGGGAGAAAGAGAGGAGAGAGAGAATTGGTAGATAGAGAGAAGAGAGAAAGGATGACGGCAGACAGAGAAAAAAGAGAGCGAAAAGAGGGAGACAAAGAAGAAGAAGAGAGAGAGAGGGAGAGAAATAGATAGGAGAAAGAGAGAAAGAGAGTGGGAGTAGAGAAAAGAGGAAAGAGATAAAGGAGGATAAAGAAAAAAAGAGAGCGAAAAAGGACGGAATGAAAAAAGAAAGAGAGAGAGAGAGAATTGGTAGATAGAGAGAAGAGAGAAAAGATGACGGCAGACAAAGAAAAAAAGAGAGCGAAAAGAGGGAGACAAAGAAGAAGAGAGAGAGAGAGAGGGAGAGAAAGAGGAGCGAGAAATAGATAGAGAAAAGAGAGAAAGAGATAAAGGAGGATAAAGAAAAAAGAGAGAAAAAGGACAGAATGAAAAAAGAAAGAGAGAGAGAGAGAAGAGAGAAAGGAGATATTAAAAGAGGAAGGGAAAAAGAAAGAAAGGAGGAGAGTAAAAGGAGAAGAGAAAGTAGACAGAAAGGAGACAGGGAGAGAGAAAGAGAGGAGAGAGAGAATTGGTAGATAGAGAGAAGAGAGAAAGGATGACGGCAGACAGAGAAAAAAAGAGAGCGAAAAGAGGGAGACAAAGAAGAAGAGAGAGAGAGAGAGGGAGAGAAAGAGGAGCGAGAAATAGATAGAGAAAAGAGGGAAAGAGAGTGGGAGTAGAGAAAAGAGGAAAGAGATAAAGGAGGATAAAGAAAAAAAGAGAGCGAAAAAGGACAGAATGAAAAAGAAAGAGAGAGAGAGAGAAGAGAGAAAGGAGGTATTAAAAGAGGAAGGGAAAAAGAAAGAAAGGAGGAGAGTAAAAAGGAGAAGAGAAAGTAGACAAAAAAGGAGACAGGGAGAGAGAAAGAGAGGAGAGAGAGAATTGGTAGATAGAGAGAAGAGAGAAAGGATGACGGCAGACAGAGGAAAAAAGAGAGCGAAAAAGGACAGAATGAAAAAAGAAAGAGAGAGAGAGAGAGAAGAGAGAAGGACGGAGAGACGGAGAGCGACAGAAGCACAGAGACACAGACATAACCTAGAGAAAAGTGGGGGCAGTGAATTGCTGTTATAGACTGTAGCTCTTCTCCCTCCTCCTCCTCCTCCGTCTCTCCATCTCTCCATCTCTCCGTCTCTCCGTCTCTCCGTCTCTCTCTCTCTCTCTCTCCTTCAGCCCACTCCATCTGCTTGAATCTGCTCTGAAGTACGATGTCGACACACAGCACGCGCTCGCATCCACGGCAGGAGAAAAGAAAGGCCAAGGAAAAAGACGACGGAGTGAGAGAATAAAGACGTGTTTATGTCGGTTACGTACGAACGGGGCGCAGGTGAAACTGGGGCAGCTTAAAGGCGCACTGCGGAACTTTCCGGGTCACGGTGCGGCGTCAAACTTCACGTGAGACGCGTTTGTTCGATGACGGGCGCTCGAGAAACCTGTATTCTGACTGTGAGTGGGGTCGCCCTCTCCGCAGATCTCACCTGTGAACTGGCCTGGTGGCGTCTCCGGCTCGTTTCCATGGAGATCGAAAAGTTCAGTGCCGTATTTTGGAATATTTTAGGTAAAGCAATGACTTCTACATCAATCAATATCTCTACTAGGGCGGGGTATCATTAAGAAGTATAAGCCGATACGATACTTATCTCGATACATAGGCCACGATACGATACATAGGCCACGATACGATACATAGGCCACGATACGATACATAGGCCACGATACGATACATAGGACACGATACATAGGCCACGATACGATACTTATCTCGATACATAGGCCACGATACGATACTTATCTCGATACATAGGCCACACTACGATACATAGGCCACGATACGATACATAGGCCACGATACGATACATAGGCCACACTACGATACATAGGCCATGATACGATACATAGGCCACGATACGATACTTATCTCGATACATAGGCCACACTACGATACATAGGCCACGATACGATACATAGGCCACGATACGATACATAGGCCACACTACGATACATAGGCCACGATATGATACATAGGCCACGATACGATACTTATCTCGATACATAGGCCACACTACGATACATAGGCCACACTATGATACATAGGGCACGATACAATACATAGGCCACGATACGATACTTATCTTGATACATAGGCCACACTACGATACATAGGCCACGATACAATACTTATCTCGATACATAGGCCACACTACGATACATAGGCCACGATACGATACACAGGCCACGATACGATACATAGGCCACGATACGATACATAGGCCACGATACGATACATAGGCCACATATACGATACATAGGCCACGATACTATACATAGGCCACGATACTATACATAGGCCACGATACGATACATAGGCCATGATACGATACATAGGCCACGATACGATACATAGGCCACGATACTATACATAGGCCACACTACGATACATAGGCCACGATAGGATACATACCTCAATAAACAGGCCACGATACGATACATAGGCCACGATACGATACATAGGCCATGATACGATACTTATCTCGATACATAGGCCACACTACGATACATAGGCCACGATACGATACATAGGCCACGATACGATACATAGGCCACACTACAATACATAGGCCATGATACGATACTTATCTCGATACATAGGCCACACTACGATACATAGGCCACGATACGATACACAGGCCACGATACGATACATAGGCCACAATACGATACATAGGCCACGATACGATACATAGGCCACGATACTATACATAGGCCACGATACTATACATAGGCCACGATACATAGGCCACGATACTATACATAGGCCACGATACTATACATAGGCCACGATACTATACATAGGCCACGATACTATACATAGGCCACGATACTATACATAGGCCACACTACGATACATAGGCCACGATAGGATACATACCTCAATAAACAGGCCACGATACGATACATAGGCCACGATACGATACATAGGCCACGATACGATACTTATCTCGATACATAGGCCACACTACGATACATAGGCCACGATACGATACATAGGCCACGATACGATACATAGGCCACGATACGATACATAGGCCACGATACGATACATAGGCCCGATACGATACGATACGATACATAGGCCACGATACGATACATAGGCCACGATACGATACATAGGCCACGATACGATACATAGGCCACGATACGATACATAGGCCACGATAGGATACATACCTCAATAAACAGGCCACGATACGATACATAGGCCACGATACGATACATAGGCCACGATACGATACTTATCTCGATACATAGGCCACACTACGATACATAGGCCACGATACGATCGATACATAGGCCACGATACGATACATCGGCCACGATAGGATACGTACCTCAATACATAGGCCATTATATGATACATATCTTGATACAGTGCACTTTTGATTCGATACGATATATTTCAAATTGATTCGATGCGGTTCAATAAAAACAATGTCTAAATCAAGACTGTGATTCTACAAGTCTTTGTTAAACTACTGCAAAAGCACCGCAAAGTGTGTCACATAAACAACTTTTCTTTCTCTAAACAAGCAACAAAACTGTAGCGCTGTGACAAAATAATTAATAAAATATACCAAAAAATACTCTTGGCGATATATCGATACAGCAGCACATGATATCGATACTGTATCATCACATTAAACGATACGATAGATCAATATTTCAGTATTTTTGCACGCCCCTAGTAGGTAGAGTGATTTTTTTTTGTTTAGTTTAGTTTATTTAATAATTAGATTTCAGTCAAATTGTAGTGATTTTCTCAAAACAAGCACAGTGAATTCTTAGATAAAAACTATTCTACTAAAATAAAATAATAAAATAAAGCACATATATACAAGTATAAGTTATAAAATGAGAATAGAGAGTGTATTCTTACCTGTGGGCCTCGGAGCTTCACACATCTCACAGTACGGCAGCAGTCCACTATTGCAGTAAGTACAAGCTTGACAATTCCACGTTTTTCCCAAACTCCCACTCGCTGTCAATCTGCGAGGAGCCAGGATGGACATTTTAGGATTTCTAGCGCCGGTTCCTCCGATAGTCGCTCTCCTTTTCGCCCCGAATCGAGACAGGGGGCTCGGAGTAGCTTGGGGAGTCTTCATCCTCTTCTGCTGCGGAGTAAAATCATCTTCTGGTGTTGAGACGCTTTCCTCTAAGTCGAAATTCGCTTCGACGACAGGAGATGTTTCGTCGGATTGGGGCGTAGACTCGTTTTCGAGGCGCTTTCTTTTCTTTTCGTTGCCGGCGTTTGGCGAGAAGAAGGTTCGGATGTCGTGTTGTTTATTTTTCTCAAACTGTGAAATGAAAAAAATGCAAAAAAGCGTCACGTTTTTTGGCTTTCGATTTGATGAAATACTCGTTTTTCTAGGTATTTTTGAGCTATAAAACCACCTGTAATTGAATAAATGTATGGTAGAGCTGTTTAAAGTCACACTGTGGAACATCCCAGACATTATCTCCATAGAAACAAACAGCAGCACAAGACGGACCCTCAACCAGAAAGTTCCACAGTGCAACTTCAAAGCTGAGCCTGACACAAAACCTTCGAATTATACGTATGAAATGGGAAGGAAGAACCCGCTGTGAAATAATGACTGGTTCACGTTACCATGGCTACCAGAATCCACTTTTCAATTTCGCAATAATTCACATACTCGGATCAGGTTTAGCTTTGTTCAGATCCACACGATCTAATCTACATTTTGGTTGCAATAAAGAAAAGTATTTGTCATTTCCGAACGTGTGGGAGAACGGGCGATTTCTCTAACGCCGTTTCAAATCTCAAATTCAAATGTCGTTTTTATTGTCATGTTTATTTTTTTTTATCTATGCGCCGCCTGCTCGTCTCCGTGGAGATGTTATTGCTTTGTGTGCCCGTATTCAGTTACAAGTGTTTATTTTGCTTAAAAATACCTTCATAAACGTGTATTCTTACTGTGGGCGGGGTTACCTCTCCACAGATCTGACCTGTAAACTGTTCCAATGATACCACCAGGTTTACGAACACATGCAAAGAATGTAATAAATGTTTTTCAAGGTATTGTGTAGTTAAATAAATGCAAGATAGATAAGTTTAAGTCAATACAGTGACAAAGCTATGGATTCAGAAATGATGAAAAGTTAGGAATGAACAAATTGAAAACAAAATGATCCTTTGAATCGTCAGTCGTCCACAAAATGGTGCCACAGAATCCATTCAAGTCAAAGGGTCGATTGAGCGTGTGCAGTAGTGTTTTTTTTTCCCGCGGGCACATGGGGAATGCACGTACGAAGCGCTGGCTCGTGTAGCATGTGATCGCTTTGACCAATCAGAGCGAGAGGAGCTAGAGCGGAGCCAGAGCGAATGATCATAAAGCGTTTTTTAAGACAAGTGAAGGATTTTGAGCTGAGAAAAAAAATCGTCACATAGTCCGACATTTTTGAAAACTGCAGGTGCCCTCTCAGACGAACACGAGCAGTTTGTGATTACGTCGCGATTTTTTCATTGAAGTTCCAGCGAGTGACCACTGATGTCACCTGGAGCTACAAGCAGCAACAGCCTGTCCAGTTCTGCAAAACTTCGGGGGCAGGAGTGCTACTTGGATATACAGAAATTGTGCAGAATTGTCCTTTTGGAGCGCTTCAGGGTAGGGACCAGACTCAAATACAAAGTAGGAATCACTATCCAGTTATTTTAATAGATCCATGGCTGAAACCCCAGGCTGCCGTCTTCATGGTGGCAAGCAGATGGCCAGAAAAGTTACACAGTGGACCTTTAAAGGGCACATATTACTCTATTTTCTGATCTATGTTATAATGTTGTTTCCTCATCACACCTCAACAGACCTGGAGTTGTGTTTTGTTTCATTCACACATGTTTAACACACAAATCCTGCATATTAGAAAACACCTTGTGATGTCATGTGGCAATACATGAAGTGCTCCACTGTGTTTTTAAACTCCATGCACCTTCACTAGAATCATCTGGATGATTCCAACTCTGGAATTTACAATCTGTACTGAACTAAAGATAAAAGATAGTTGTTAACTTGGGGCCTGTTTACACGAGAACCTTTGCGGGTAAAAACAACAAAATATTTTATCTGAAGTGCCTTTCGTTTATACGGTGACAGTGTTTTTGGGGCTTAAAAACGCAAAAATCTGAAACCACCCTCCAGAGTGGAAAAGTTGAATACGCTCTGCCCTAGCGTTTCCGTCTACACTGCCCAAGAAGCAAAACTCAGATCTGCTCACGTCACGTACATGTTTACATCACATACATACAGTACACAGAAACCTGGCGTGCATACACAATCCAATTCCACACACTTTTGCGTCACCGTATGCACGCAGATTTCCTCCCCGAAAACATTTGTCTAAACGCAGAATAAAAAGTGACGATGCAACGCCACTTTTGCATCTTCTGTTCAAACCGTTCTGCGAAATATTATGTGTTGGTCATGCTAATTCACCTAATATTATGGACTTTGGAATGACAACAGGGTGGAAAACACGTATGACTATCTATAGGTCTATAGAACATGTTTTTTCTGTACTTTGAGTGCCATAAAGAACATGTTTTTCTGGACTTTGAGATGCCACGAAGCAGAAAAACTGACATATGTGGACCCCGTGGCATGTTCCCACCCATGATAAGGTGCACTGGCTCAGCAGTATTGTTCATTTTCTTGCTGTATATGCTAAATCAACAAGTTAATGTTTTGTCAAGATGTAGTATAAAGCTACCCCTGATTTCGAGTTGGTCAGAGACGTCGTTCCGGGGTGGCAGTTGTACTTGGTATTCAACTTGAATCTCTCAATGGAAATGCTGAAATAAAGTGGCCTGTTCTCTCGGATTCTCCATCTCCTGTGCTTCTTTTTAGGACACGCATTGAACCTTCCAAAAAAAACCACACCGTCATCATATAAATTTGGAGATGTAGACAGACTAATAATAAAGATTTCCTCAAACATGTGTGAATGAAACAAAACACAGCTCCAGATAAGTTCTGACGAGTTAACACCATTCTAACACGACTTAAACCTCCAAAAAGTCAACTTTGCATAATACAGGACCTTTAATGACAGATTCCGAATAGATTCTGTTGCTCGTAAAATGGAAAATACGAATGGAAAACCACCATCTATATCCATTTTCCATTGTGTCCCTAGCATATTATTTGAACGCGTCACTTCCAGCGAAAAGGTCCATAAAAATAAACTCCCATAGAAAAGCATTTGTCTCTTTCACAATACATGGCAACCCACAACTCAACTGCACAATAGTGACTGGGACATTTTTCACCCTTCCCCCTCCTCCTTCCCCCCTTCATATATATATATTTTTCCTTCTTTCTTGACAGTAGCAGTCGATCAAACTTACATGAGTGAAAAACACATCCTCGCTGACATTCTTGGAGTCTCCCCCGGGGGGCAGCACCATCTCGCTCGGGGTCCAGGCGCTGGCGAAGTTCAGGAAGTCCCATTTGTCCTTGTCGCCTTCGTGTGCGTTTAAATACTCCTTCCTCCCGTTCAGAGTGCTGCCAGTCACGGTCTCCTACAGGCACAGGCACAAGAAGCACTGATGTTTCAACACGGCTACACGACCATACATCAACGTTATCGATCGGGCCCGGACAAAAGAGACACGAGCTCATACGTTTTATTTATTTATTTTTTTATATTTTAGTCTCATCCTTGTCGTATCTGAGGGTAACTTTTAAAATAAAGAACAAAGTTATTATTTGGCCCCGAGGTTTGTCTCCATGGAAATTTAGTTCTAGCTTTTGTTTTGGCTGTTGATATTTGCAGCGGATGTCGTCAACGTCTGCTAACTGTAGGCACTGCTCTGTCTGAAGCGGTTACTCGAGTTAAAATTTAAAGGGACAGTCTGGAAGTTTGGACATAGGGCCTAATTTCCTAGTGAGCCAGAGTGTTGGACACGTGCGGAGACGCTTTTTAAAATATTCCATCCAGTCCATGTATTTGCAGAGGTCGCTGCTGCTAGGCTAGTGCATGTCTATGGCCATAGTTAGCCTGCCACTAAAAACAGTCCAAAGTAAATCTATTATTACACCAGACTGTTGATGTAAATGTATGTGTCGATAGAATAATTTTAGAAGTAAAAAACAAGCTTGCATTTGATGGATTTATGTCTGAGCAGCAGCAGCGTGTTGTACTTCCTGATAGAAAGCTCAGCAGCGGCGGATTGATATATGAGAAAATAGTCCCTCTACATGCGGCGATTCATGCGATGCAAGGTTAGTTTCATTTCAAACATTATTCTATCCACACAGACATTTTCATCAACAGTCTGGCGTAATAATAGATTTGCTTCGGGTGTTTTGTGGAGTGGGTAAGACTGTTTTTAGTGGCAGGCTAACTATGGCCATAGACATGCACTAGCCTAGCACCAGCGACCTCTGCAAATACAAAGACTGGATGGAATATTTTAAAAAGTGTCTCCACACGTCTCCAACACTCTGGCTCACGAAGAAATCACATCTCATGTCCAAAACTCTGGACTGTCCCTTTAATCTGGGCTCTGTTTTAACACAATCTGACCAGAAAGAACTGACTTATCTTGAACTAAAACAGGTTTGTTTCGGTCGCTCACACATAAAACTACAGTCACAAGCGAGCGAGCATTTGCCAACAGTTTTCCAGTTAGTCACTCTCACTTTTTTGTTGAAGGTCTACTAAATATGACCATGAACGCTCGTATGAATCACAGGCTTCTGGAAATGCGCCGTTTAAATCCATGTTGTATTTTTTCTTGACTTTTCAAACAAATCTTAGAACAGGAAGCTGAAACCCATGGATAACATCTTCATGGTGACGAGCAGATGGTCAGAAAAGTTACATAAAGGACCTTTAAAGGGCCAGTATTACGATATTTTCTGATCTATGTTATAGTTTTGTTTTCTCATCACAAACAGACCGGGGGTTGTTTTGTTTCATGAATCACAGGTTCCTGAAAATGTGCCGTCTGTTTAAATCCATTTTGTATTTGTGTTTGCGAATGTGTGTGTTGTGTCTCCATGGTAACTGCTGAACATTCGGTCATAGGCAAACAGGTAGAACTGCAAAGTATCAAGAATATTACACAGTATGGCGTAATCTATCTCCGTAGAGCAGGGGTCACTGAGCTTTTTTTTCTCTGTGGGCCACATTATCGCTCCTGATTGTGATGAGGGGCCGGGGTCAGGTCAGCCAGCGACAGAATACAAGATGTTGAGCGGCCAGAACGCCTTTCATCCGCCGAATCCTAACATCTCTCATCTGCCCTCACAAGTTGCTGTACGTTTTGTGGCGGGTTTCGTAGTGACAACGCAGATTATATTCTTGGAAAACCGCCACACTTTCTTTACATATCAGACAAACTGCACGGTCCTTACACTGAACAAAAAAATAATCGGTTGTCCAATGTTCTTTGAAAACTCAACACTCTCTCTCTCAACGGCTACGTTCAGACTGCAGGGCTTAACGCTCAATTCCGATTTTTTTGTGAAATCCGATGTTTTTGAGAGGTCATTCACATTTCCAATTAAATGCGACTTGTATTCGATCTGCTGTGTGAACAGTAAAAGGCCCAAAAGTGTCCCGCATGTGCACTGGAGACACGATGGCGTCAACCGCAGCGAGCGTGCTCTGTGTTTACGGAAGTTGTCCAAACATGGACGCAGCATTGAGCACCTGGAGATTTTAAAGTTCCTCTCGTACCGGAGCCAGAACATGAACAACTTACTTGTTTTAAGGAGGGAATTGAGAAGGAGAAGGACGAGGTTTTTGGCCGTGGTGTTTTGTGGGGCAGCGGCAGCGACGTCCGTTGAAAGGAACGTGTGGATGTGGAGACGTAGCCAAGAGTGGTGAGTGGTGATGTGCTTCACTTCAGTGACACGGAGTTCATTAACAATTTTCGCCTACTTCAGCGCAGAATAGTGACGTTTGTGGCTTGTTGATAAGTGTAGGTGGAATGAATGCGCTTTGGACCATTCACACTGAAGTCGCATGTGAAAAGATCAGATATGTATCGGTTTCAGGAGCACATATCCAAGTGGCCTGGGTCGCATTTGAAAAAATCGGATCTGTGTCGTTCAGACTGTCATTAAAAGATCAGATACAGGTCACATAGAAGCCAAAACATCGGATTTGGGTCACTTCAGGCTGCAGTCTGAACGCAGCCAACTTTTCGCACTTTAAACACTCGCCATTTTACTGTCCTTAACTGCACTACAGAACTCTGGGCATGCGTTGACGTCACTGTTAGATCTCGAACTTGTCACGTAACAAAAATTCAAGCGCAAATTCGATGGCAAATGTAAATACGTCATATAATTATTTAAATATAAATACTTCATATAAATATCTTTTTTTAATTGAAAAAAACAAACAACTAAATACAAGATGCAGACGTGTTATCATTTGCCAAAAAGTAATAGGCCATAAAAATTAATAGGCCATGACTTTTGAGGATTGCCAAATAGGGCCAGCTCAAGCGGTGGGGGGCAGAGGGGCTGGGGGGCTGGTCAAAGCGGCGTGGAAGGCTGAAGTCTGCCCAAGGGTCTTAGTTTGATGACCCCCGCAATAGAGAATGTTCCAAAGTTTGGTTTTAAGCATCTATTTCCGTAGAATCGTGCAGGCAAAGTGAAGTGCCTTGCCCAAAGAAGCAATGAAAGAATGCACGAGCTGGAATTTGAACTGCCACGTTTACAGAAACTAAATTAAAGGTTGTATAGAGGATTTTTTTAAGGGAAGAGAAATACAGCGACAGTTCTTTTACAAATGTTGTGCATGCGTGACACCACCTTCATCCTCCACAGCTCCCTCAGTAGAAACATCTCCTCCCGCCTCTTTACTCTAGAAATCACGTTTTTTTTTTACAGCCAGTGCCCGTTCAGAATTACTGTTGAAATGACCTGTCTAGAAATAATTTATCGACCGACGCGTCAGTTTTTAGACCCTTCGTCCGCTTCATTCGCGCAATCACTGGAAGGAATCTCTGAGAATCACCTCGGTTTGTCTTCGCTCCTTTTCCCCTTCTCTTCGTCTTTCAGCGACCTCAAAAACCGACTTTCTTTTGCGGCGAACTGGTCGTGGATCCTCCTCCGCCGTCGCGACAAATTTTGTGAGAAATGTGAGGAAGCTACAGTTTGAAAAAGCCTCTAAGAACCGCTGCATAAACCACGTGATCCCTGCATCCCGACGAGTCAGTTACACTAGAAACGTAGGGAGTTTGATTGACGACCTGACAGCCAATAGAAAATGAGGCAGCCTCGTTTTCTACTGACTGATGTTTATCTGGCCGCAACACGTCCACAGTTGATAGATTTTCATTCTTTTTTTTTTTGGTCATCATAATTCCAAGGCTGCTGCATCTCTGTAATGGTATTTTAAACTTTCATTGACAATTTGAAACTAAAAAAAAAATCCTCCATACAACCTTTAATGCAAGGTAGAAGTATAAGCTAAACTAATTTATCAGAATATATCCAAGACAAAAAGGTTTATCTTGTGGGACAGTCCAGGAAAGGCAAAACCATCTCCATGGAGACGAGCCGGCGCTGGACTCCATCAGAAAAAGTGACATAGTGCACATTCATTTAAACTCTTCTATCCAGTTTTCTCTGACCTTCATGTGGAGCCTTAAAATCTCCACGGAGACAAGCAAGTGGCAAAAACTCAGTCATATCTTTTTTTTTTAATTCAAAGTCTCTGTCCGCATCATAAAAAAAATAATCCGTCCATCAGGAAAATTACAGCGTGTCTTTAAACCGCTCTCATCTGTTTGCGCTGACCTTCATATTCAGCATTTACATCGCCACGGAAACAACCAAATGGCAAACCCTCCACCCAGAAAAGTGCCACAGCGCCCCTTTCTTAAACCTCCCTGACCTTCCTGTTGAGCATGCCCCACATCACGGTGTCGAACGTTCCCTTGGCGATCAGGTAGTGGACGTTGACGGAGCAGGTCTGGCCGATGCGGTGCGCCCGGTCCTCCGCCTGCTTCATGTGACCCGGGTTCCAGTAGAGCTCGGCGAAGACCACGTGGGACGCCGCCGTGAAGGTCAGACCCTGAAGAGGACAGACAGGGTGGGGTTAAAGACAGAAAGAGGTGGGAGACATGATTAAACGGAGGCAACTTTGATATTGAGTTGTCATCTATAATAATATAAAATAAAAACAACAAACATAAGGGTTGTGAGGCTGTTGTGTCCTACTTGAACCTCAACCATCATGTTTTAGCACATTTTTGGCGCTTTTGATTGGGTCAGAGTTAGGGGTGTGCAAAAATATCAGAATATCGCTATATCGTATCGTTTAATGTGATGATACAGTATCGATATCGTGGGCTACTGTATCGATATATCACCAAGAGTATTTTTTACATGGTTTACTAAATTATTTTGTTACAGTGCTACAGTTTTGTTGCGTGTGGAGTGAAAAGGAAACTCATTTATGCGACACATTTGACATTTTGACACCGTTTTGAGGATTAAAATTAGTGCTGTCATGCGATTAAAAAAATTGAGAGATTAATTAATTATGATCTGTAATTAATTAATCTAATTAATCTCATTTTAATCTCACCTAAAAATTGCTGAGAAAAGCCTTCAATTTGAGGTATTTTCATTTACATTAATTATTACATTATTGTGGCAGATCAAAAGACTGATATAGATTTAAAAAAGTGACTTTATAAAGTCATTTATTGTTTAACAAATCTCTCCAATTTGGCTGTTGAGCCCAAGTCTCCATGAATAAGAAACTGTTTGTTGTAAAGTAGCAAAGACGAGGAAATCTGAACATAATAACTTTTGTCGACTTAAAGACAATAAAAAGTCCAGTCTTTCCTTAACCATTTAAAAATATTATTGATAGAGAAATGTTTTATATACGAGATCACTGGTTTTAGTCCTGGTTTAGACCTGGTTTAGTCCTGGTGTTAGTCCTGGTGTTAGTCCTGGTTTAGTCCTGGTTTAGACCTGGTTTTAGTTCTGGTTTTAGTTCTGGTTTTTAGTTCTGGTTTAGTCCTGGTTTAGTCTGGTTTAGACCTGGTTTAGACCTGGTTTTAGTTCTGGTTTAGTTCTGGTTTAGTTCTGGTTTTAGTCCTGGTTTAGACCTGGTTTAGTCCTGGTTTAGTCCTGGTTTAGTCCTGGTTTAGACCTGGTTTAGTCCTGGTTTTAGTCTTGGTGTTAGTTCTGGTTTAGAGGCTCACAGGAGGAAGCGCGGTTTACGCAGCGTACACGAGAAAACACGATCCACACGCGGCTCACGGGAGCACGTCGGTGTCCGCGCAGTAACTACGGAAGGAAACATGGTCCGCGCGTTCTCAGGTTGATGACGATGATGAAGGTGTGTGTTTGTTTGTGTGTGTTTGTGTTTGTTTGTGTGTGTTTGTGTGTTTGTTTGTGTGTGTTTGTGTGTGTTTGTGTGTGTTTGTGTGCGTGTCCCCTCATGTGGCAGGTCACTATAGGACAGTAGTGCAGACATCATGAGTCTATGCAGGTTGTTTTCAGGCGATATTATATTTTTTATTTTCTTTTATATTTCACGTTGGGAGAATAATTTCCAAGACACGAATGTGTTTTTACCTGTGCACTGCTGCCTCTGTTCTACTGGCTCTTCGACCTCGTCCATTGTGCGACTGACGCCACCAACTTTAACATGACGTTTACGTCGCTCTTACTGCGCGCGTTTTGTGTGGGTTTCCGGCAATGAGTGGAATTACCGAAATAAAAAAAATTATAAATGTGTTTTTGTGTGTGTGTGTGTTGTTGTCCCAACAACACATAAAAACAGGTTTTATAATAAAGAAACTCACATACAGAAACACTAAAGTTAGAGATTAAAAATGAGATTAACGCGATTAAAAAACATAACGTGCTAAATATGACTGTAATTAATGAATCGCAATTAACGCGATCATTTGACACCCCTAATTAAAATGTTTGTGTTTCATATGAACTTTGTACAAGAAGTGGTTTAACAAAGACTTTTAGTATCACAGCCATGATTTAACCTTTATTTTTATTGAACTGTATCGAATCGATTTGAAATATATCATATCGAATCGAAAGTGCACTGTATGGAGATATGTATCGTATCGTGGCCTATGTATCGAGGTATGTATCGTATCGGCAACTTCTTAATGATACTCAGCCCTAGTCAGAGTAGCTCAGTTGATCGAGTATTTGTCCACTGATCCGAAGGTTAGTGGTTCAAATCCTTGTCCCGACAGAATCACGAAGTTCCTACAGATGAGTGCTGTTGTTGTGTCCTTGGCCAAGACACTTCACAACCAGCGTCTGCATACATTAGTGTATAAATGTGTGCATGAATGGGTGAGTGACTCCTTGATGTAAAGCGCTTTGAGTGCACTGAAGATGGAAAAGCGCTGTATAAAAATGAGAACATTTAACATTTACCGAAATACTGTTATTTGGTATACTGTATTTTATGGACTATTAGGCGCTCTGGGGTAAAGTTTAATGCCATGTACCTGATGTTTTCTCACGTATTTGAGCGAAATGTGTCTTGGCCCAGGATTGATATTTTGTATAAGGAGCTCTTGAGGTCAAAATAAGTCCAAAATATGAGCCAATAAGTCAAAATAAATAAGTTTTCTTCTTCCCACTCCTTTTTTCAAAATCCAAAACGAATCAACCAAAAAAAAAGTCCAAAATGTAAGCCAATAAATCAAAATAAGTACCGTATTTTCCGCACTATTAGGCGCTCTGGATTATAAGGCGCACTGTCATAGAATGGTCTATTTTCGATCTTTTTTCACAAATAAACCACACCAGACGTTAAACGAAACACAACAGTTGGATGAGTCAGTGGGACTTTGTTTGTTTGTGTCGTTCACGGTGACTCTGGGCTTTGTTCAGTTGTGGCGTGTAGGGAGGGTGCTGTCTGGGACCAACGGATTGTCGGCGTGTTCGCAGTGACTCGGTTGTTCAGTTGTGGCTCAGAGAGGCACCTTGGACTCGCTTTTTCGGTTCGTTCCTCCTTTCCATTCCTCGTCCTCGTGGAGTGATGAGTGTGTCTGTGGGTGTTTTTCGCTGTACGGTCGCTGTCTGCTCCATGTGTGTTTACGTGCGCTGCGGGTGGTGCGGCTTTGTAGTTTACTGAAGTCGTACTGGGACACCCGAGTGGAATTCGTGTATAGGGCGCTCTGGATTGCGAGGCGCGCGGCTGTTTTTTGATGCGGTTAGAGACTAAAGAGCGCGTCTAATAGCCCGGAAAATACAGTACTCATTTAATCGAATTCCATGTTAAGATCAATGCTGTGGGGTTTAGGTAGTGAAGATTCAGATCAGAGAGAGTCCTTTTAGGTTTAGACCAACTGGATTACAGCATTGAAACTGGCCGTACCCCGATCTCAGAAACTAAACAAGGCCGGTCCTGGTTAGTACTTGGATGGGAGACCACTGGGAAAAGCCAGTCAAAAAAATGTAGTTGTGTCCTTAGGCAAGACACTTCACCCACATCGCCTAGTATAAAAGTGGTGTGTGTGTGAGTGATGGTGGTGGTCAGAGGGGGCGATGGCGCAGATTGGCAGCACTTGTGGCTACAGTAGTGTCACAGCACCACTGAGTGTTGAATGAATGAATAATGAACTGGGCCTGGTCAAGCAGAAGTAAACAGCAAGGCCAAAAATTCAAGTTAATGCATCTGATATAAAAATGTATTCAACAGATACATATGTACTCTAGTTTATGAAACTGTTGACCTTTTTTCTGTATCATTTTTGGTTCTAATGTTACATATGTTTTAAACAGACCATGTATGAAACATGGAACAAAAAATATTTCCCAAATTTCACAGACCTGCAAATCATGTAAATAAATGGATGTATTTCATCATATCTTGTGTTATTCCATCTTTGAACTGTTGATGAAGGTACATGATTTTTTTTTTTAAGTATTTAAAATGATAAAAATTTGCTTGGAAGGACTGACATATTTTATAGAAATAGTTTCCTATTATTAAAGTATTCGGAAGAAAAAAGCTGACAAATTATGCTAAATCCTGCACCTTCTACTTACTTGTACAATTTTCCCTCCGTTACTTTTCCCTCCGTTACCATGAACTTTCTTAATAAAAAATCTCATTACTCAAACAGTAAGAGGTTTTTCAACCTAATCTTGTACCATATGGTAGAAAACTATATGAAGCAAATATTCAAACCAGTTTGTTAAGGATATGTAAGTGAGAACCAAGAGTTATCACTGTTTAGATTTATTGCCCAAAAAGTGCTGCATATTTCATTCCCTCCGTTACCGACATGAGTTTTTAAATTTTTTGTCAACAACTTGAAAGAATCTCACAGGTTTAACTTGACCCTGTTGGAGTGTAACTCTTTCCTACATTCTGATACTTTACTTATTTCAATAGTCCCTCTAGTTTCTGAATAAGAGACATTTGAATGTAAAAAATCTGCCCCTGTTTCCCTCCGTTACTGCTTGACCAGACCCAACTGTAAAGCGCTTTGAGTATCTTGAAAGGCGTTATATAAATGCAATGATTAACTAATTAATTAATAACCCAAATGAGAGAGTCACGTGAGGCTCATTCTGCTTTCTGATTGGATAATTATCTTGAGAAACACCAACATACATAACATATACATAACATAATCAGCTTGGCCTGCATCATGTCCAATGTGTTTTGTAATTAAGAATAAATCAGCATGAGATTTATTATCAGTAAAAGCTATATTTGATTTGAGGACACACAGGTCATTCTACAAATCCTTTACATTCTTTAAAACTTTGCAACAAACATATGACCTCTTTGTGTAGCTCAGTGTTTGTATGTGCATTGTCCCTGATAAATAAACAAATAAACTTCACATTATAATGCAGTGTTTATTCATGGGCGTCATCTTTCATAGAACATTTTAGGACGTTTTACCGTTCAGAAGATGATAACGGTCTCACAGTTTCTGATCCTTCACCAGCCCGTGCGTACCTGTCCTGCTGCTTGGATACTGAGGATGGCCACTCTTGTTGCTGGATCGCTCTGAAATTTGTGCACAAGTTGAATTCTCTCTGAAGATGGGACACTTCCGTCTATTCGGATATACCCAGCCTGAAAACGTAAAAAAAAAAAAAAAAAAAGTACAAAAATGATAGCACCATTTCTCAGGTGTGGAAATGCTTCAAAGTGTAATATAATGTTTTTTTGTATGGACTTGAACGGACATGTTTTGAAGAAGGCCCAAAAGCTTCGAGCAGAGGAAGATATTATGAAATCTCTAATCTCTAATGTTACCATGGCGACACAATGCACACATTACTGAACACCGTCGACAATGTTTGGAGAATAAAAACAAACAAAATGGATTTAAACAGCAGAGTTTTAAGAGTCTTTAGGAGTTTGATTTTCAACAAGAAGAAAGAGAAAAAACGGTTTGTGACGTTATTGTTTTGTCTGGAATGTTTCACAGTGTGGCATTAAACCTTTCGATCTTCACGGAGACCAAACCATCAAGTTGTGGGTTGCCGTGCATTGTGAAAGAGACAAGTTACAGGTCAGATCTGTGGAGAAGCAGCCCCGCTCACAGTCAAAATGCTTGGTTTTTTGTGTGTTTTTGAGCTATAAAACCACCTGTAATTGAATAAATGTAATGTAAATCTGTTTAATTGTGGAACATTTGAAGCAGAGCGATGACATTACTAGGGATGTAACAATAACCGAAATATCGTGATATCGTATCGTCAGAAGTCTCACAATAATATCGTGGATCATCACAGTATATCGAATTACAAGTTCCTTTGCTTGAGCTTATAAATATAGAGAACTACATATCCCATGATTCATTTCTAACGGTGTAACGATATCCAAGTCTCATGATACAATATCGTCACGGTATGAACCTCATGGAACGATATTTATTGCGATATCGTGGGAAAGCTCTCGATATGGTGGGGAGGCTCACGATTAGAGATGTAACAATATCCAAATCTCTCAGTACGATATTTTCACGATATACAACTCACGGTACGATATTTATTGCGATATTTTGTGGAGGCTAAACAGCTAAAACTGTTAATATTAGGGGTGTGCAAAAATATTGAAATATTGACATATCGTATCGTTTAATGCGATGATACAGTATCGATATCATAGGTTGCTGTATCTATATATCACCAAGAGTATTTTTTGGTATATTTTACTAAATTATTTTGTTACAGCTACAGTTTTGTTGTTTGTTTAGTGGAAGGAAACTTGTTTATTTGACATTTTCACTGTTTTGATGATTAAAATGTTTGTGTTTCATACGAATTTTGCACAAGAAGTGGTTTAACAAAGACTTTAAGTGTCACAGCCATGATTTAGCCTTTATTTTTTATTGAACCGTATCGAATCGATTTCAAATATATTGTATCGGATCAAAAGTGCACTGTATCGAGGTATGTATCGTATCGGCAACTTCTTAATGACACCCAGCCCTAGTTAATATACTACTTTTTCCTCTTAAAACACCTTGACAAGATTTAAAAGTGTTTAGAACTGTTATTTTTTCTTGTAGTCTGCACTGAACTGGAGCAAAGGATCATGGTCTATGTAGTTCCCTCTGTCTTTTTTTCTCTATTACTGCACCATAACTCTTAATTCACGCAAAGAGACTTGTAATTCGATATATTGTGATGGTCCACGATATTATTGTGACAACTTTGACGATATGATATCAGGATATTTCGGTTATGGTTACACCCCTAATCATTTCAGTACAGAAAACATAAAGAATTATGTTTTTTTAACTTAAATTCTTGGGATTAAGACGGAAATAATTCACACCGAAATCTTGTTAAGGTATTTTAAAAGCAAATATTATCGCAATAAATATCGTACCGAGAGATTTGGATATTGTGGTGACGGACTCCCAAAACCGAAGAATGACACAGTTCACCTTTAAAGTCTGATTTGACTAATAGAGCTTCAGACAGAGCAGTGCCTAAAGTTAGCATCACACCCCCGGGGGAATGTTGCCGACCTCCGCTGCGAAGTATCAATAGAGGATTCTGTTATGGAAATGGGAATGACTCAATAAGAAACAGAATATGTTTTTTGTGTGGACTTGAATGGGCATGTTTTGAATACACTGCTTCCATTTTATTATCAACCTGGCCGCTATAAAGACGACAGAAAAGCTTTGAGGGGAGAAAGATATTGTGAAATCGCCGCGTTTTATTCCGCGTTCGGACAAAGAACCGAGCCGTGTTTTGATTCATTAAACTTGAACTCGACACCGGCTAATGTGCGGTGTGGGGGAGAGCTGTTCTTTTGATTCGAGTCTCAGTCCGGCGGAGCATTTGAGGACCATTGTGACTGAGATAATGCGCCGGACGCATTCACACGAAACAGACGCTCGCTTTGCTTGCGGTCTTGTTTGGGCGTTTCCAGGGCAACGAAAGGTCAAATAAACCAGAAATGCGCGTCGATGAGTTCAAACTGAAACTGCACGGTGTTTTTTTGGGACACGGGGAGATTAATGGAGGATAAAACTACAGAAAAAATATTTATTATCGTGTATTTGGTAACACTTTATTTTAGGGTACACTTATTAACATCTAACGACTTGCTAATGAGCACAGTTGTAGATGGTTAATTTGTCATTAATTTGTATTTATTCAGCCCTTATTAATGTCTAATTCCCCATAAGATTATTCTGCTGTTAGTTAGACATTTACAAACACTTTTCTGTTACTGTGGACCCTCGTTTATCGCGGAGGTTACGTTCTAAAAATAACCCGCAATAGGTGAAACCCTCGAAGTAGTCAGCTTTATTATTATGTATGTTTTAAAGCTGTAAAACCCCTCACTACACACTTAAAACACTTTTCTCAGACAGGATATTTACAGCACTTTTTGCAACCTTCTTAAAACTTATCGCTGCTGTCGACCTTTTGTTATTTTCCTCCTTCTTTACGTAACGAACCGAAGATTAATTTATTCCGTAATGGCGCACTACAACTTCTATCTTCCTTCAACGTGTCCAGAAATCCAACTTTTTGTGCGATGGTTTGCATCTTCCTCTACTTCTACTTCTCTTTTGGGTGCGACTGCAGGAGCCTTTGTCAGTGCAGAGTGGGGTTTTTGTCGGGGAGAAAACTACAGCACATTACAAACACATATGAACATTTATGTAAATCTGTCAAGCTGAACGCATTCTGTACTGTACAGGAGACACGGCACGGGGGAGACTGATTGACGATGGTCTACAGTCCCTTAGCCAATCAGGAGCAGCATGCAAAATTGCACAAAAAAAATCTGCGAAAAAGCGAGACCACAAAAGATGAACCGTGTTATAGTGAGGGACGACTGTAATACACTCTTTATTACTACTTATTAGTGCAATACTAGGCCATTTTTGTCCATGAATTATGATTCTAATAAGCTTTTGGTAATAAGTGCATTCTTAAGGACAAGTAACACCGCAAATGTAGATTTTACTTATTTGCACTTAAAAAATTTTGCTTACTTTTATAATAATACAATATAAAAAAAAAACCCTCTCTATTAGGTGTTAATAGTGATGAATTAAGTCATTAATCTCTGAATATGTTCCCCATTCTAAAGTGATGTTTTGATCATAGTTAATAAATGACAAGTTTGACACAAATTAAAATGAAATATGGTCCCTGGAATCTTAATTTGACAGATGGTGCTGAGGATGACTGAGATTACTCTATAAACCTTTTATTTATTTTTTATTTTTATGTATACATTTTATATTTTGTATATATATATGTGTGTGTATGTATGTATACATGTTTATATATATTTATATTTAGGCTGGGGGGAAAAAAATATGGATGGATGGCTATAAATTAATTTTCTAAATGTGAGGGTTGATCTGTCCTTGTTTTTGTTTTCTGTTTTTTTTTTTATTTACACGACTGGCAAATAAATTGTAATTATACTTGCTAATGTAAAAAAAAAAAAAAATAAAATAAAATAAATAAAAAATAAAATAAAAACATTGTTATTAAAAAAAAAAAAAAAAAAAAAAAGAAAATATGGTCCCTATTTAAAGTGGTCTCTTCTTCACACTTCACACTTCTGCATGTCACAATTCATGTATTGTGACATGCAGATTAATAGTTCATATATGAATAAGTAGTTGTACAAAACAATTCATGGACAAAAACGGTCTAGTATCGTATTAATAAGCAGTAATAAGGAATATATTAACAGAAAAGTGTTTGTAAATGTCTAACTAAAAGCAGAATAAACTCATGGGGAATCAGACATTAATAAGCGCTGAATAAACACAAATTAATGACAAATTAACCAAATAAAGTGTTACGGTTAATTTTTTCCTCTTTTTCTTTTTCTCTGCATAAAAATTCTTGCCAATAGTTCTTGAAAAAAGGTTCAGTAATGTGATTTCAGATTACTATTTCTAGTTTAACAGTATAATGCAAGCTTTAGCAACTAGAGATTTCTTAAAGAGCTCATTTTATGCAATTTTCTGATCTATGTTATAACGTTAAAGTATAATTTGTAATGTAATGTAGCTGTTAACTTGAAAACTACCGCTTCAGGAACAGAGCATTTAGAGCTTTGGAGATGTAGACAGGCTAAAAATAAAGGATTATAAAGCTCACAAGCATCAATTTTGCGTGATATAAGACCTTTAAAATGGCAACGTCAAAAGAAAACGTAACTACAATCCATATAGTAAACTTGATTTTCGCAGTCCAATTCCAATTTAAAGCACTAAAATTGTTAAAAATATGAAAAAAAAGATAAGTATAATGATTCCTGCCAGTAGTCGTTCGGTGGTTCAGTCGTGTAGTTCAGATTTCTACCCCTACTTTTACAGTATAATGCAAGTTTTAGGGGATTTCTGAAAAGCCGTATTAGCAGATTTTTAAAGCACGCTGTTAGCCTTCACAGACCCTTTGGCAAATTGCGAGTGTGTGTGTAACAATGAAATGAAATGTGATGTGAGTGAGGTTACGGAGTGAGAGTAGAATTACTTGAATTTGCTGCGCCTATGATCAGTTGGACCGTTTCGTTAGAGCGCTCGAGGGCCAATAACTCCACGGGGCCATAGTTCGGACAAAACAAAACTGACTCATTTACAAGAGCTTTCACAAGTCTTCTCAAACCTGATCGTTGAAGTAAAAATACAGAATACAAAAGGACATTTTATTGTACAAAGTAGAAGAATATGACCCATTGTTCATTCGAAAGACATAATATTTTTGTTCTGGGTTAAACCTTGGACTGTATACCGTATTTTTTGGACTATAAGGTGCACTTAAAATGCTTTAATTCTCAAAAATCAACAGTGCGCTTTAAAATCCAGTTATGTATTAATTCTGTCAGAGGCGGCGATACCATTACGCAAAAGTATGCCTCGATTCTGGAGGGGCCCCCAAACAATTGCCCTCAGTGCCACTAATGACCGAGACCTCAGAGCAATTTAATTTTCTCTCAATATTCACAACATTAAATGAGAGTTCTTTACTTTTAAAGGGCTCATCTCATGCAAAATCAACTTTTCAAAGCTTTCTACCTTCTAAGAGTGATGTGTGGGCCTTGTATATGTCGCCGAAGTGGTTTTTAGTTTGATTCAGCGTTTTTTTTTACATATTGCAGCATATTTCTGCCACTCCCACGTGACGACGAACTAAAGCTGCTACAACGATGACGCGTCCAGCTACACCTATGACGCGTTTGACGTAGCAGAAAGCGCTTTGCACCCACCGCCTCCACCCTACATCGGCTGACAATTCCCACATGAACACCTAAACAAAAGCGACAGCATAAGCTCATTGTTCTACTCTGCAGTGAACACGATGTAAGAAGTTTATCTACTAGTGTTTATTAATACTTTATTAATCAGTAATGTTCACGGTGCTTGAGCTTCGTGCACCTCAAAGTCCTCGTGCGATTCTGGGTCCAACACATGCGGCTGAACGCGCTGTATCACCAAGATGAATAAAAGTTTATTCCTGCCGCTATCAGGGTGCACGTCTGTCTCCCCCTCCCTCCCTGAGACGGCGGAGGAAGGGCGGCTCACTCAGAGTCTACGTCACGTTTGGAGGGCGGAGCCTGTGCTTTCTCAGGACGGGCGGGGGGAGGAGCAATAGTCGGACTTTCATAGTTCCTGGTCTGTGACTGTCTCCAAGAAATCAGTAAGATTTCGTGTAATGGATGTTCCAAAACCCAAATTGTGCTTGTTTGTGTGCAGAAGATACAATGCGAAAAGAGTTATTTTGCGTGAGATGGGCCTTTTAAATAAGAAAACTCTATCTAAAAAGTATCTGATTGTCAAATATATTTTAACTGTCAAAGCATCCCCCCCCTTTCACGTTAGAATAATCCTGATTTGAACATAATCATATCAAAATCATATATAATGGATGTAAACAAAAATGTAATTGTACTAGCAAAAAATAAAACTACTTTCAGCTTTTGTTATGTAGTAGGCAACCGAACTAATAAGACAAGTTTAAAATCCACCCTAACTCAAACAGAGATGAGCGTGTCTCGAGAACAATGGGGAAAAACAGACAATAAATATAAAAAAAATACAACAAAACAGTGCATTATAGTGAGGGCCCCAAACTCAAGTTGGCCTAGAGCCCCCAAATTGTTAACTCTGCCACTGAATTCCGGTTGTGCTTACTGACCTCAAACTGATTTTATGTGGTACACGGCGCTCCAAAAATCTGTCAGAATGTTTTAGTACGACTTTTGGTAATGGATCGTGGACGCCTGGGCTGAGGGATCGGTCTCGAGTGTCGTCCGAGCTTTCACTAAGTCCGGAATCATCGCTGAACAGCAAAGTAACAGCAACAAGACTGACTCGGATAATGACGAGAGGGATGTGGGCTCCATGCCGAAATCGCCCAACTGTTAAACTCAGACACTGAAGATGAAGAATTTGATGGATTTGTGGAAGAGGAATGAGCTGAAAAAGAATGAACTGTGTTACAACTGAACAATGGTGAGAGTTTTTGTGATCGAGTTGAATAAAGTTTGACTTATCTGACTGTTTTGTTTCGCTTAATGCGCCTCATAATCAGGTGCGCTTTATGTTTGAAAATAGACAAAATAATTCAACATTAATGATATTGTGTTTTATAATCCGAAAAATACAGTATATAAATGGTCATAGCTAAGAGGCGTTCCATATAGGAAGTGTTCATGGAGGTGCTTCAGCTCCATTGACTCTGGCTCCAATTGACTTTACAATGAAAAATTGTCACTCCTCTCTCTGTAACTGCTGCAGTGAGCCTCGGCATTTTGGTCTTAAAATATTCATATTAAACAGCTTTTCACAATCCAGATGTTTTTATTTCCCAATTTTGTAAGTAAATATATTCCTATTTCTAATATGGACCTGGCTCCAAATGCGCCTCTATAACTGCAGCCTCGATGAGCTTCATTTGACTGGAGCTGAACGCTAGTGTTGTTGTCAAGACTGAACTAATGGAGACCAAGACCAGTCCGAGACCACAGGGTCCTGAGACTAGGACAAGACCAAGACCTCTGAGGGTCGAGATCAAGACTTTTAAAGGCCAAGACCGAGACAAGACCAAGACCACGGCCTGTGGAGACCAAATCGAGACCATCTTTGTAATTTACAGTTATTTTGGCACATTTATATCAATGTTTTTATAAATCTATCTCCTCAAGTGTCAGACCTCGAGACCGAGACAAGACCAGGTCCAAGCACCTGCAAGACCGAGACAAGACCGAGTCCAAGTGCCTTCAAGACCGAGACAAGACCAGGTCCAAGCACCTGCAAGACCGAGACAAGACCGAGTCCAAGCGCCTTCAAGACCGAGACAAGACCGAGTCCAAGCGCCTTCAAGACCGAGACAAGACCGAGTCCAAGCGCCTTCAAGACCGAGACAAGACCGAGTCCAAGCGCCTTCAAGACCGAGACAAGACCGAGTCCAAGCGCCTTCAAAACCGAGACAAGACCGAGTCCAAACGCGGTAGAATCTGAGACGAGACCAGGACCAGAAAACAACAGGAGCCGAACGCTAGTGTTGTAGTCAAGATCGCACTAATTGAATCCAAGACCTGTCCAAGACCACAGGGTCCCGAGACCAGGACAAAACCAAGACACCTAAGGGTCAAGACCGAGACAAGACTGAGACTTTGAAAGGTTGAGACCCAAGACGATGGCCCATCTAGACCAAATCCAGATGATCGTTGTAGTTTTTGACATTTATTTGTATTTTACAGTTATTTTGGCACATTTATATCAATGTTAAATCTATCTCATCTAATCTCATCGAGTGTCAGACCTCGAGACCAAGACAAGATCAAGACCAAGCACCTTCAAGACCAAGACAAGATCAAGACCAAGCACCTTCAAGACCAAGACAAGACTAAGTCCAAGAGCTTTCAAGACCAAGACAAGACCAAGACCAAGCACCTTCAAGACCAAGACAAGACAAAGTCCAAATGCCTTCAAGACCGAGACAAGATCAAAACCAAGCACCTTCAAGACCAAGACCAAGCACATTCAAGACCGAGACAAGACCAAGACCAAGCACCATCAAGACCAAGACCAAGACAAGACCAAGACCAAGCACCTTCAAGACCGAGACAAGACCAAGACCAAGCACATTCAAGACCAAGACAAGACCAAACCAAGAGCTTTCAAGACCAAGACAAGACCAAGACCAAGCACTTCAAGACCAAGACAAGACCAAGACTTCAAGACCAAGCACATTCAAGACTGAGACAAGACCAAGACCAAGCACCTTCAAGAGACCGAGACAAGACCAAGACCAAGCAGCCTTTCAAGGCCGAGACAAGACCCAGTTTAGATGCAATGTCAAAAGAACACTTACAGCTACAATCCGTATTTTACAGTCCAATTCCAATTTAAAACCTTGGACATAATAAAAAACATAACATAAAAAAGTATTTCTAAAGTTGAAGTCATACATTTTGTACTTTGTTACACAGCTGCGCTCCTCTGCTTGACACCAGGTGAGAATCTAAGCGCTCAGGAAGTAAAGACACGGCGGAAAAACATCACGCGTTTTCAAACCCCCTCATCAAATCCTGCTTTTTTTAGCCCCACTCTGTTAATTGGTGAGTGCGAATGAACCGGAGGAGTGCGATCGCGCGCCGTACCGCTGTAATTCAACTGAGCAACACCTTTCCCGACCCCGGCTATGCTAAAACTAACACGCGCTCCGCAAAACGAACACACAGAACGCTATCGGGCAGATTGGTAACGCGCGCACACACACACACACACACACGAGCTAAACAATCACAGTTTTGCGCTTGTTCACAGGTGGCGCGTGCAGAAGCTGGTGACGGCGTGTGAAACGAGCCCTGGGAGGTTAGAAAAAGTTTACTTTGAGAGAAACAGAAATACAAGTTTGAGAGAAAAATGAGTTAATTAATAAAAAAAAAAGGATTACGTAATTGTATTTGTCTCATTTATGTAACAGATTTAAAGTTAAACGGTTCACATTGGGCTATTTTCTGATGTGTTATAATGTTGTTTCCTCGTCACAAACAGACCTGAGCGTGAATTTTAATGCCCTACTGTGGAATATTCCCGTCAAAGCAATAAAATCTCCATATAAGCAGGTCTAAGACGTTACACGGTGCGTCTTTAAAACTGTGACTAAGCCTGGTAGTGTTAGTGGCTTAATAGCATCACCATGGAGACCAACAGGTGGCCGACCCTCCACCAGAAAAGCTCCACAGTGCGTCTTTAAAGGGCCCATATTACATTATTTTCTGATCTATGTTATAATGTTGGACATTAATGAGGATATTTTATTGTTGACTGAGTGATCGTGTCTCCGAACTATTAGTTTTACTCAAGTTTTAAACAATGAAAAACAGTAATTGAAGCAGCAATAAAAGGATCCATAAGTCGCCTATTTGGACATTAAATGTGGCCCATTTCTTTTTCTTTTCAACATCCAATTGAACCAGCAAGATTGGATCAAAATAGTCTGTAGAACTGTAGATTTCAGACCTACGTGCAGCACTCGACGAGATAGATTTACAAAAACACTGATATAAACCAGACTGGGACTGAGACAGGGCTTAGACTGGGACCAGAGTCTGAGTCCAGGACTAGGACTGAAACCGGGAATGAGACCAGGACTGAGACCAGAACTGAGACCGGGACTGAAACCTGGACCAGACCAGAACTGAGACCAGGACGGAGACCAGGATGGAGACCAGGATGGAGACCGGGACCACACCAGTACTGAGACTGGGACAAGACCAGAACTAAGACCGGGACTGAGACCGGGACTAGACCAGGACCAGACCAGGACTGAGACTAGGATTGAGACCAGGACGGAGACCGGGAAAAGCCGAGGACCAGACTGGGACTGAGACCGGAACCAGACAGGGACTGAGACAGGGCTTAGACTGGGACCAGACCAGGACTGAGTCTGAGTCCAGGACTAGGACTGAAACCGGGAATGAGACCAGGACTGAGACCAGAACTGAGACCGGGACTGAAACCTGGACCAGACCAGAACTGAGACCAGGACGGAGACCAGGATGGAGACCGGGACCACACCAGTACTGAGACTGGGACAAGACCAGAACTAAGACCGGGACTGAGACCGGGACTAGACCAGGACCAGACCAGGACTGAGACTAGGATTGAGACCAGGACGGAGACCGGGAAAAGCCGAGGGCCAGACTGGGACTGAGACCGGAACCAGACAGGGACTGAGACCGGGACCAGACCAGGACTGAAAACAGTTCAGTCCTGGTTTAGTCCTGTTTTAGTCCTGACTCAGTCCATATGCGGCGAAAAATCCGGCATCGCAGTCACGGAAACGGGAAAACGTCCGTTATCTGTTTTTTCCGTTATTCATTTAAACACAAAATCGAAAATTGAAAAAAACGAAACACTTTGGTTTTGGAGACAAATAATTATTTTTGGTTTTATCTTGAAAAACGAATGAACGTACTGTTTTTGTTTGTCCTTGTCCTTGTTTAGTTTTAGTTGTACCGTCGTTGTGTTACCGTGAAAAGCGCTACATAAAACCCAAATGATCTTTACTACGCCTTTAAATTGACACTCTGACGAAACTTGCAAGCGTCTCTTCCGAGTCTGACGCCGCATAACTAACTCTTACAAAGCCCATAGATCGCTACGCTTGTTATTACATTAATTACGTTTTAATTTCCACTCGCGGCCGTCAGTCTGAGGGAGCCACGTCCAACAATAAAACCTGAACAAATACCCAGAAATAGCAGGTCATAATTACGCGGATGAGGCAGGTGGGTCTGAGCTGGCGGTGAGTTATGAGAATCTAAATATAAACCTACAGATGTGATTGCATTGGAAACTGCCTATGGATATTGATCACGGTTTGAGGCGAAGTCATTTTCAGACGCCGGGGCCCCGTTCGTTCACGCAGCACCTGGATCCTAAAGGCAACTCGGGCCAGAGACGAGAGAGTTTGAGTCAGGGATTTGTGTAACTTTTTAAATATATATAATAAGAGTGGTTAAAAGTTTGGATATTCTCTCTCGTTCAGTGTTTTTTTTTTATATTTTTAAAATTTTTATGACTTTCTGCATTTTGTATAAATATTGAAGAGATGAAATATAGGAAGTAAGGTATATTGAATTATATAACAACTATATTTAGACCTGGAATAGACCTGGTTTAGTTCTGGTTTAAGTCCTTGTTTAATCCTGGTTTAATTCTGGTTTAGACCTGGTTCAACCCTGGTTTGATCCTGGTTTAGTCCTGGTTTATCCCTGGTTTAGTCCCAATTTAGTCCTGGTTTAGTCGTGGTTTAATTTGAGATTAGTTCTAGTTTAGTCCTAGTTTAGTTCTGATTTAATCCTGGTTTAGTTCTGGTTTAATCCTGGTTTAGTTCTGGTTTAATCCTGGTTTAGTTCTGGTTTAGTCCTGGTTTAATGCTGGTTTTAGTCCTGGTTTAGTTCTAGTTTAGTCCTGTTTTAGTCCTGGTTTAATCCCGGTTTAATCCTGGTTTAGTTCTGGTTTAGTTCTAGTTTAGTCCTGTCTTAGTTCTGGTTTAATCCTGGTTTAATCCTGGTTTAGTCCTGGTTTAATCCTGATTGAATCCTGGTTTAGTTTCTTGTTTAGTTCTTATTCAGTCCTTGTTTATTTCTGGTTTCGTCCTGGTTCAATCCTGGTTAAATCCTAGTCTAGTTCTGGTTTAGTCCTAGTTTAGTTCTGATTTAGTCCTGGTGTAGGCCTGGTTCAATCCTGGTTTTATTCTGGTTAAATTCTGGTCCAGTCCTGGTTTAGTCCTGGATTAGTCCTGGTTTAGTCCTTGTTTATTCCCCGTTTAGTGCTGATTTAATCTTGGTTTTTTTTCAGGTTTAATCCTGTTTTAGTCCTGGTTTAATCCTGTTTTAGACCTGGTTTAATCCTGTTTTAGTCCTGGTTTAATCCTGTTTTAGTCCTGGTTTAATCCTGTTTTAGTCCTGGTTTAATCCTGTTTTAGACCTGGTTTAATCCTGTTTTAGACCTGGTTTACATTTATATGCAAATCCTCAAATTGAGAAAACTTTATAAACCAGATCAGAACGTGTAATATGAGCTCTTTAAATCTGAAATCCCTGAAAAGTGCGAGTGGGAAAAACACGTTAAACCCTTTTTCTCCGCACAATCGTCTACAGACAGAGCGGTTGTGTTCAGTTGTATTACCTTGGCCTCTATCGCTGCTTCGGTACAGGCCTGGAGCATGGTCAGGTGGTGCGCGAAAACCAGGAACTTCAGCTGCTCGTCCTCCAACATCATCTTTATGTAGTCCTTCACCGCGCCGGCCTGGTGAACAACAGAGAGAGGAGAGAATGGATTTACTTACAGAATACTGAAGATATGCATTAAAGCAACTGTGTGCAGGAAAAAAATACAGGTTTAGACGTAGACCATAGCGTGAAAATGGACAAAAAGTAAAAGATCTAAATAAATATAAACAAAGACTAAACAAGGGACAAAACCAGGTCTAACTGAGAACTTAAAGGTGTAACTTTCTGGTAGAGGGTCGGCCACCTGCTTAACTCCATGATGTTATTGTTTTTTTTTTTATTCTTGGAATGTTCTACAGGGTGGCATTTCATTTTCAGGCCAAGTTACGGGTCAGATCTATAGAAAAGTGGGCCAGCTCAGAGTACTAATGCATGTTTTTGTGGTAGTTTTGAGAAATAAAACAACCAGGTATAACCAATATCTAACATAAAACTAACCCAGGAATATGCCAGACAACTAAAAAAGACTAAAACTAGAAAAGCACTCAGAGAGCGCAGACCTCCGCCAAGGACTACAGTGCCCCTCATATTAATTGTGTTTTCCATAAATATTTGTCTCGTATCTTTCAATTTGGAATATGAAAGAGGATCCCATTGTCCATCCCCGAGTCAAATTTCATGGGGTTTGGTCAATAATTAACCGAGATATTGAGAAACAAAATTTTTGGCCCCATTTACCACAATGTTAACTAAAATTTCAAAGTGATAAAGAATCCAGGATTTCTTCCGGATCACCCCCAAAATGAAATCACTTCTTCCTTTTTCACATTTCCAACAAATCCTGAAAATTTCATCAAAATCGGTCCATAACTTTTTGAGTTATGTTGCTAACAGACAAACAAACAACAAACAACAAACAGACAAACACAAACAAACAAACAAACAAACAAACAGACAAACGCCGGCAAAAACATAACCTCCTTGGCGGAGGTAATAAACCAAAAATTGATAAATACATATAAGATACATGTAAAAATAAATAAATAAAAGACATTACTGTTACAACTGAACCTGGGCTGTTAGTAGTTAGTAGTTAATCGAAGTAGTGACGATGGAGCTTCTGGAAAAAACACAACACGAAACACGTTTTAGAAATAATGAGGAGCGGACATATTTTATGGATAAGTTTAGAGAAAGTGACTTTTATAGATTTCAAAGTGATGATGAGGGTGATTATAAAGTGGAAAACAGCGATATCCGAACAAACTATCCGGGCTTTATACTCGATTATGAACCAAAATTGCCCTGAAATCACTCGTGGAAGTCTGTTTTCTTTTATGCAATTATGCTCTATGTTTAGCCCTAGTAACATATGTATGGGTTGTTCCTAGTAGGCGTCCAGGGGGGAAAGAGTTAAAGCAACTAAGTGCAGGAAAAAATATAGGTTTAGAAGTAGACCATAGCGTGAAAATGGACAAAAAGTAAAAGATCTAACTAAATATAAACAAAGACTAAACATGGGACAAAACACGGTCACCCGATGGTCTTCACGGGCGCACCTCTGGCCCCATCCCGACATTCTACTGCTGATATCGCGGTAAATTTAGCGAATTTGTATGACGAAAACGAAAAATCCACCACTTCAATCCATGTTAAAAAAGCATTGTAACTTGCTTCATTTGTAGCGAGTAAAATATGACCAGTTTTTTCCCTGTAATGCCAAATTACTGAGTTACAGTGATTTGTTACTTTTATAACGCGTCACTCCCGACACTGTTCTCAGTATATGAACCTCCAGAATTCCCTCACTGATCTGCAAAGGCTGCACTAGCGCTGATCCACGATTGGCTGTAGGTACTGGGGTTCAAGTAGCGACCAATCAGATCAGAGAGAGGCATTTTAGGTTTAAACCAACTGGATTTAAATCAGTTTTTTCTGGTCAGATTGTATTAAATCAGAGCTCAGATTAAAGGTTGTATGGAGGATTTTTTTTTGTTTCAAGTTGTCAATGATAGATTATAGATGCAGGAGCCTTGTAATTATGATGACCAAAAAAAAGAGAATAAAAATTCATCAACTCTGGACGTGGTGGGGCTAAACATTTGCCAATAGATAACGACACTGCCTCGTTATCTGTGAGCTGACAGGCTGTCAATCAATCTCCCTACGTTTCTAGCGTAACTGACTTGCCTGCGCCGCCGGTACGTGGTTTACGTACGACTGTCACGCAGTCCACAGACGCAAGACGCACAGACGCTGTTTACTCCACCAACGCAACAGTTCTTAGCGGCTTTTTTTGACCTATATCTTCCTCGCAGTTCGCACAAAGTTTGTTGCAATGGCGACAAGAATCCAGGAGCAGTTCGCCGCAAAAGAAAGTCAGTTTTTTGAAGTCGCTGAAAGAAGAAGACAAGGGGAAAAGCAGCGAAGCCAAACTAAGGTGATTCTTGAAGATTCATTCCAGCGATGGCGCGACTGAAAGCAGACGCAGGGTCTAAAGACTGACGCACTGGTCCACAAATTACTCCTGGACAGGAAACTTCTGCTTATTATGAAAACGTACTTTATTTCCAAGAGCGAGACAAACGTTTTTCAGGACACGAAAGCGATATCCTATGTCTGAAAACGTCATTTTCAAGGCAAAGAAAGAGTCCGCTTGCTGCTGCGTGTTGT
Source organism: Boleophthalmus pectinirostris (assembly GCF_026225935.1). Lineage (NCBI taxonomy): Eukaryota > Metazoa > Chordata > Actinopteri > Gobiiformes > Gobiidae > Boleophthalmus > Boleophthalmus pectinirostris. Next base: position 15,943,501 of record NW_026570994.1, read on the forward strand.
AGCTAGTTCATTCGCACTGAATCTCCGCGCAACCTTCTCTGCTCCCCTTTCCTGCTCCTCTCTCCCCGCTGCCCGATCCGCTCTTCCCTGATCCTCACTCTCTCCGGGCACGAAATCTCCGCCCCCCTCTCCTCTCCCGCTCCTCACTTCTCCCGTCTTGCCTAACCAACACTGTAGTTAGTTGTTTACAAGTCATGTGCAGCACCGGCTGTAAACAAACCTGTTTTCTGGCGTAAGGAGGAGGCGGGAGGAGGTGTTTCTACGTAGGAGCTGTAGGGGAGGGGAGGTGGTTTCACGCATGCGCAACATTTGAAAAAGGACAAACAGTCGCTCGTTCCTCGGAAAATCCTCTATACAACCTTTAAGTCGAATTTGATAAACACATCTTCAGACAGAGCAGTGCTTCCAGTTGGCGTCACCCCCCCCCCCCCGAGGGAAAATTGAAAACATCAGCTGCCAAGTATCAATTTTCAGTACGTGTATTTAGTTACTTCCCATCACTGACCACCAACAGAAGCTACAAAAATAGACACAAAACAAAATCTATCACCACACAGACAAACACACACACGCTGCAGAAATCAGAAGGATCAGGCGAGAAGTCAATTTATCTTGTGGCTTCCTCTCGGCGTGATCGATCCTCTATTGAACGCAGAGATCCCGACTTGAAAAGGGAGCGGGAGCAGCGCATTTGTCAGAGTGGGAGATAGTGAGGGCTAATCAATAAAGTCACAAGCTGCAGATATGATTAGAGACGCAGCCTTTTCTTCTGCAGGATTTCGGCTTTTAAGCACAACACAGGTGCAGATCGACCGCGCGAGTCGTTTGTGGAGCGCGGAAGAGGCAGGGCGCGTTTGATTAGGCGAGATTGGGACGTGTGTCTGATGCTGCGTGTGTTATTTTAATTTAAAGCTGATTTAAACCAGGTTCAAAAGTGGTTTAGATCTGGTTTAAAATTGATTTATAGTTGGATTAGCCTGGGTTTAGACCTGGTTTTGATCTTGTTTAGTCCTGGTGTAGTCCTGGTTCAGTTCTAGTTTAGCCCTGGTTTAGTCCTGGTTTAGTCCTAGTTTAGCCCCAATTTAGTCCTGGTTTAGACGTGGTTGAAATCTGGTTCAGTCCCAGTTTAGAGCTGGTTCAGTCCCGGTTTAGAATCGGTTTAGTCCTCGTTTAGATCTGATTAAGACCTGGTTTAGTCCTGGTTCAGTCCTGGATTAGCCCTGGTTAAAACCTGGTTTAGTCCTGGTTTAGATCTGCTTTAGCCCTGGTTTAGTCCTGGTTTAGAGCCAGTTTAGTCCTGGTTTAGACCTGGTTTAGATCCAGTTTAGTCCTGGTTTAGTCCTGGTTTAGTTTAGACCTGGTTTAGTCCTGGTTTAGTCCTGGTTTAGACCTGGTTTAGTCCTGGTTTAGTCCTGGTTTAGACCTGGTTTAGACCTGGTTAAAACCTGGTTTAGTCCTGGTTTAGATCTGCTTTAGCCCTGGTTTAGAGCCAGTTTAGTCCTGGTTTAGACCTGGTTTAGATCCAGTTTAGTCCTGGCTTAGTCCTGGTTTAGACCTGGTTTAGATCCAGTTTAGTCCTGGTTTAGTCCTGGTTTAGACCTGGTTTAGATCCAGTTTAGCCCTGGTTTAGCCCTGGTTTAGCCCTGGTTTAGTCCTGGTTCAGTCCTGGTTCAGTCCTGGTTCAGTCCTGGTTCAGTCCTGGTTCAGTCCTGGTTCAGTCCTGGTTCAGTCCTGGTTCAGTCCTGGTTCAGTCCTGGTTTAGACCTGTTTTAGTCCTGGTTTAGTCCTGGTTCAGTCCTGGTTCAGCCCTGGTTCAGACCTGGTTTAGATCTGGTTCAGTCCTGGTTTAGTCCTGGTTTAGTCCTGGTTCAGACCTGGTTCAGTCCTGGTTTACACCTGGTTCAGTCCTGGTTTAGTCCTGGTTTAGCCCTGGTTTAGCCCTGGTTTAGTCCTGGTTCAGTCCTGGTTCAGCCCTGGTTCAGTCCTGGTTCAGACCTGGTTTAGTCCTGGTTCAGTCCTGGTTTAGACCTGGTTCAGTCCTGGTTCAGACCTGGTTTTGTCCTGGTTCAGTCCTGGTTCAGCCCTGGTTCAGTCCTGGTTCAGTCCTGGTTTAGTCCTGGTTCAGTCCTGGTTTAGACCTGGTTCAGTCCTGGTTCAGTTCAGTCCTGGTTCAGTCCTGGTTCAGACCTGGTTTCAGTCCTGGTTCAGTCCTGGTTTCAGTCCTGGTTCAGTCCTGGTTCAGTCCTGGTTCCTGGTTCAGACCTGGTCCTTTAGTCCTGGTTTCAGTCCTGGTTTAGTCCTGGTTCAGTCCTGGTTCAGCCCTGGTTTCAGTCCTGGTTTCCTGGTTCCCTGGTTCAGTCCTGGTTCAGTCCTGGTTCAGTCCTGGTTCAGTCCTGGTTCAGTCCTGGTTCAGTCCTGGGTTCAGTCCTGGTTTAGTCCTGGTTCAGTCCTGGTTAGTCCTGGTTTCAGTCCTGGTTCAGTCCTGGTTCAGACCTGGTTTAGATCCTGGTTCAGTCCTGGTTTAGTCCTGGTTTAGTCCTGGTTCAGACCTGGTTTCAGTCCTGGTTTCACCTGGTTCAGTCTGGTTTAGTCCTGGTTTCAGTCCTGGTTTCAGTCCTGGTTGGTTAGTCCTGGTTCAGTCCTGGTTCAGTCCTGGTTCAGTCCTGGTTTCAGACCTGGTTCAGTCCTGGTTCAGTCCTGGTCAGTCCTGGTGGTTCAGTCCTGGTTCAGTTCCTGGTTCAGTCCTGGTTTAGTCCTGGTTCAGTCCTGGTTCAGCCCTGGTTCAGTCCTGGTTCAGACCTGGTTTCAGTCCTGGTCCTGGTTCAGTCCTGGTTTAGACCTGGTTCAGTTCCTGGTTTCAGTCCTGGTTCAGTCCTGGTTCAGACCTGGTTTAGTCCTGGTTCAGTCCTGGGTGGTTCAGTCCTGGTTCAGTCCTGGTTCAGTCCTGGTTCAGTCCTGGTTCAGACCTGGTTTAGTCCTGGTTTCAGTCCTGGTTTAGTCCTGGTTTAGCCCTGGTTTAGCCTGGTTTCAGTCAGTCCTGGTTCAGTCCTGGTTCAGTCCTGGTTCAGACCTGGTTCAGTCAGTCCTGGTTCAGTCCTGGTTTTAGTCCTGGTTCAGACCTGGTTTAGTCCTGGTTTAGTCCTGGTCCTGGTTCAGTCCTGGTTCAGTCCTGGTTCAGTCCTGGTTCAGTCCTGGTTCAGACCTGGTTCAGTCCTGGTTCAGACCTGGTTCAGTCCTGGTTCAGTCCTGGTTTTAGTCCTGGTTCAGTCCTGTTTCAGACCTGGTTCAGTCCTGGTTCAGACCTGGTTTAGTCCTGGTTTAGCCCTGGTTTAGCCCTGGTTTAGTCCTGGTTCAGTCCTGGTTCAGTCCTGGTTCAGTCCTGGTTCAGACCTGGTTTAGTCCTGGTTCAGTCCTGGTTTAGACCTGGTTCAGTCCTGGTTCAGACCTGGTTTAGTCCTGGTTTAGCCCTGGTTTAGCCCTGGTTTAGTCCTGGTTCAGTCCTGGTTCAGACCTGGTTCAGCCCTGGTTCAGCCCTGGTTCAGTCCTGGTTCAGTCCTGGTTCAGCCCTGGTTCAGCCCTGGTTTAGATCTGGTTCAGCCCTGGTTCAGCCCTGGTTTAGATCCTGGTTCAGCCCTGGTTCAGCCCTGGTTAGCCCTGGTTCAGTCCTGGTTTCAGTCCTGGTTCAGCCCTGGTTCAGTCCTGGTTCAGAGTCCTGGTTCAGTCCTGGTTCAGTCCTGGTTTTGGTTCAGTCCTGGTTCAGTCCTGGTTCAGTCCTGGTTCAGTCCCTGGTTCAGACCTGGTTCAGTCCTGGTTCAGCCCTGGTTCAGTCCTGGTTCAGTCCTGGTTCAGTCCTGGTTCAGTCCTGGTTCAGCCCTGGTTCAGTCCTGGTTCAGACCTGGTTCAGCCCTGGTTCAGCCCTGGTTTAGATCTGGTTCAGCCCTGGTTCAGCCCTGGTTCAGTCCTGGTTCAGCCCTGGTTCAGTCCTGGTTCAGTCCTGGTTCAGTCCTGCCCCGGTCCGTCCCCGTCTTACACACGTGGTCATATTGTTGTGCCTAATCTGTACACGCTTCTTTAACCCGCTCGTCTTTTTTACTTCCTGACAAACCCAGAAACAGAAGGAGCAATAGGAGGAGGTATTTTCAGAATCTCCTGCTTGGCAAAACCCCAAAAGAGGCTATTAGGCCGGTTACCTGTCAAAGTGACAGCTCAAACCACAATTACTGCAAAAAGTAAAAAGTTCACTTTCTCAACTGTTGTATGGGAGTTATTCTGCTATCTCCTTATGTAACCTGGCCCGTGTCTACCTGTTGTTTCACTGAACCCGAGAGTCAGAGGCGGGGGTTTGCGTCAGCTCGTCTCCGTGGTAACCGCTGTGCTCCGAATGTCCCGTAGTGTGGCATTAAAGGGCTCACGTGACGCCGTTTTCTGACATTTATTTAGTTATAATGTTTCCTCAGCGCAAACAGACCCGGAGTTGTGTTTTGTTTCACTCACACGGGACTAAACCAGGACTAAACCAGGACTAAACCAGGACTAAACCAGGACTAAACCAGGACTAAACCAGGACTAAAACAGGACTAAAACAGGACTAAACCAGGACTAAAACAGGACTAAACAGGACTAAACCAGGACTAAACCAGGACTAAACCAGGACTAAACCAGGATTAAAACAGGATTAAAACAGGACTAAACCAGGATTAAAACAGGACTAAACCAGGACTAAACCAGGACTAAACCAGGATTAAACCAGGACTAAACCAGGATTAAACCAGGCTAAACAGGACTAAACCAGGATTAAACCAGGATTAAACCAGGACTAAACCAGGACTAAACCAGGACTAAACCAGGATTAAACCAGGACTAAACCAGGATTAAACCAGGACTAAACCAGGATTAAACCAGGACTAAACCAGGACTAAACCAGGATTAAACCAGGACTAAACCAGGATTAAACCAGGACTAAACCAAGATTAAACAGGACTAAACAGGATTAAACCCAGGTCTAAACCAGGACTAAACCAGGATTAAACCAGGACTAAACCAAGATTAAACCAGGACTAAACCAAGATTAAACCAGGACTAAACCAGGATAAACCAGGACTAAACCAGGATTAAACCAGAACTAAACCAGGACTAAAACAGGACTAAACCAGGACTAAAACCAGGACTAAACCAGGACTAAAACCAGGACTAAACCAGGACTAAACCAGGACTAAAACCAGGACTAAACCAGGATTAAACCAGGACTAAACCAGGATTAAAACAGGACTAAACCAGGACTAAACCAGGACTAAACCAGGACTAAACCAGGACTAAACAACTAAAACCAGGACTAAACCAGGACTAAACCAGGTCTAAACCAGGACTAAACCAGGATTAAACCAGGACTAAACCAAGATTAAAAACAGGACTAAACCAGGACTAAACCAGGACTAAAACCAGGATTAAACCAGGACTAAACCAAGACTAAAACAGGACTAAACCAGGACTAAACCAGGACTAAACCAGGATTAAACCAGGACTAAACCAGGACTAAACCAGACTAAACCAGGATAAACTAAACAGGACTAAACCAGGATTAAACCAGGACTAAACCAAGATTAAACCAGGACTAAACCAGGATTAAACCAGGACTAAACAGGATTAAACAGGACTAAACCAGGACTAAACCAGGATTAAACCAGGACTAAACCAGGACTAAACCAGGACTAAACCAGACTAAACCAGACTAAACCACTAAACCAGGACTAAACCAGGATTAAACCAGGACTAAACCAGGATTAAACCAGGACTAAAACAGGACTAAACCAGGATAAACCAGGACTAAACCAGGACTAAACAAAACCAGGACTAAACCAGGACTAAACCAGGACTAAACCAGGATTAAACCAGGACTAAACCAGGACTAAACCAGGTAAAACTAAACAGGACTAAACAGGATTAAAACAGGACTAAACCAGGATTAAACCAGGACTAAACCAGGATTAAACCAGGACTAAACCAGGTCTAAACCAGGACTAAACCAGGACTAAACCAGGACTAAATCAGGACTAAACCAGGACTAAATCAGGATTAAAACAGGACTAGACCAGGATTAAAACAGGACTAAACCAGGTCTAAACCAGGTCTAAACCAGAACTAAACCACGTCTAAACCAAGTCTAAACCAGGTCTAAACCAGGTCTAAACCAGAAATAAATCAGCACTAAACCAGGTCTAAACTCGATCTAAACCAGGTCTAAATGTTGAAATGTTGACATGTTGCTGCTGCGCTTGGAATGTTCCGCAGTATGGCATTAACCTCAAACTACATTCAAGACCACACACTGTAAACAACATAATACTGACACTCCACACAAAAGCAAGTGACGGACCATTCAACAGAAAAGTTACATGTTGAAGCTTTAAAAACGTAATTCATCGAGATTTTGTGTCTTATATTATTTGTATTTACAGACAAAACATTTAAAACAAGATAAGAAGAAGCTCAGCAATTGAATTAAAAATAAAAACTACGGTCTTGGGTTAAGAGTAGCCTGCAGGTATGTGGGTCTTTCTTAAGTGAGGGGCTCATTTGAACACCCCAGGCCAGAAAATATAAAAAAAATATATATATAAACTAAAAACTGTCCCAAGAATAGCAGAAACTAGTGAGAATCCTGTGTCTAATTTGGCCTTACTAGACATTTTTGGAGACAGCGTTTCACAAAGCTACTCCCACACACAGGATCCTGACAGCCCCTCACACCCCGGCTTTACCCAACCCACTACTGCAACTTCAAAATAATATTACTCCAACGTGCACCGTGGAACTTTTCTGGTCACCCGCTCGTCTCCGTGGCGATGCCGCGCGGCTCTAAGCTCGTCGGAGAAGAAGTTACAGGTCGGGTTGTAGGATGTTTTTTTTTTTTTTACCGAGGGATTTCTGAGCTTCGTAAACATTTCGAAAATAAGAAATAAATGCGAGATAGATACGTTTAATGCCGTACTGTGGGACATTCCAGGCAAAGCAATGACATCCATGGAGAAAAGTATTTGACGGACACCTTTAAAACACACACTTAAGTAATAATAACTGATAATGTGTATGTTTTTTAATGTTGTATTTTCAGATTGTTTAAAGAGAGCATCCGTGAACTATTTTTACAACAGCAAATCATTTCCAACTTCATGCAGGTGTGATTGAGGCGACTTTTAACATCACTGAACATCAGCAGGACACCAGGTCTAAACCAGGTCTAAACCAGGTACTAAACCAGGTCTAAACCAGGACTAAACCAGGTCTAAACCAGGACTAAAACTAAACCAGGGACTAAACCAGGTCTAAACCAGGACTAAACCAGGATTAGGACTAAACCAGGACTAAACCAGGATTAAACCAGGACTAAACCAGGACTAAACCAGGATTAAACCAGGACTCTAAACCAGGATAAACCAGGTTAAACCAGGTCTAAACCAGGACTAAACCAGGTCTAAACCAGGACTAAACCAGGTCTAAACCAGGACTAAAACCAGGACTAAAACCCTAAACCAGGATTAAACCAGGATTAAACCAGGACTAAACCAGGACTAAACCAGGACTAAACCAGGACTAAACCAGGACTAAACCAGGACTAAACCAGGATTAAACCAGGATTAAACCAGGATTAAACCAGGACTAAACCAGGACTAAACCAGGTTAAACCTAAACCAGGATAAACCAGGACTAAACCAGGACTAAACCAGGATTAAACCAGGATTAAACCAGGATTAAACCAGGATTGACTAAACCAGGACTAAACCAGGATTAAACCAGGATTAAACCAGGACTAAACCAGGATTAAGTAATAGTTTTAAAATAACACATCTGTCACTACTAAAACTATAACCAGTAGGGGAGTGCAAAAATATAAGAATATCAATATATCGTATCGTTTAATGTGATGATACAGTATTGATATAATGGGCTGCTCTATCGATATATCACCAAGAGAGTTTTTGATATATTTTACAAAATTATTATAGTTTTGTTGCTTGTTTAGAAGAAGAAAATTTGACATTTTCACTGTTTTAATGATTAAAATGTTTGTGTTTCATATGAACTTTGCACAAGAAGTGAATTTTAGTATCACAGCCATGATTTTTAGATATTATTTTTTATTGAATCGTATTGAATCGATTTGAAATATATATCGGACCAAACCGAAAGTGCACTGTATCGAGATATGTATCGTATCGCAACCTCTTAATGATCCCCAGCCCTCATAACCTGTGAAAGTGAATTAAAACTGTTCAATTTAAAGTATGGTGTGTGTTATTTTTATCATTTGTCCTAAAAGATGTAATGACCAAACCAACAACCAAACTTAAAGGTTGTATGGAGGATTTTTTTTGTTTGTTTTTTGTTTCAAGTTGTCAATGTAATTGACAAGCCTTGTAATTATGATGACCAAAAAAAAGAGAATAAAAATTCATCAACTCTGGACGTGGTGGGGCTAAACATTTGCCAATAGATAACGACACTGCCTCGTTATCTGTGAGCTGACAGGCTGTCAATCAAACTCCCTACGTTTCTAGTGTAACTGACTTGCCTGCGCCGCCGGTACGTGGTTTACGTACGACTGTCACGCAGTCCACAGACGCAAGACGCACAGACGCTGTTACTCCACCAACGCAACAGTTCTTAGCGGCTTTTTTGAATCTTCCTCGCAGTTCGCACAAGTTTATGCATGCGACAAGAATCCAGGAGCAGTTCGCCGCAAAAGAAAGTCCGTTTTTGAGGTCGCTGAAAGAAGAAGACAAGGGGAAAAGCAGCGAAGCCAAACTAAGGTGATTCTTGAAGATTCATTCCAGCGATGGCGCGACTGAAGCAGACGCAGGGTCTAAAGACTGACGCACTGGTCCACAAATTACTCCTGGACAGGAAACTTCTGCTTATTATGAAAACGTACTTTTATTTCCAAGAGCGAGACAAACGTTTTTCAGGACACGAAAGCGATATCCTATGTCTGAAAACTTAATTTTCAAGGCAAAGAAAGAGTCCGCTTGCTGCTGCGTGTGTAGTAGTAGCTAGTTAATTCGCACGGAATCTCTGCGCCCCTCTCTGCCCGTTCCGCTCTTCTCCCTGCTCCTCACGGAATCTCCACGCACCGCTCCTCTCTCCTCTCTCCTCTCTCCCTGCTCCTCACTTCTCGTCCGCGCACAAAATATCCGCACACCCCCTCCCCCCGCTCCTCACTTCTCCATCTTGCCTAACCAACACTGTAGTTAGTTGTTTACAAGTCATGTGCAGCACCGGCTGTAAACAAACCTGTTTCTGGCGTAAGGAGGAGGAGGGAGGAGGTGTTTCTACGTAGGAGCTGTAGGGGAGGGGGGGGGTTTCACACATGCGCAACATTTGAAAAAGGACAAACAGTCGCTGGATTTCTCGTTCCTTGGAAAATCCTCTATACAACCTTTAAGCTGTTAAACTTTGAGATGTTTATGTTTGGTGCACTATAAAAATATTATAGATGTATGGGCCTGATTGTGTTTGTATATTAATGTATTTTTTCAAGTGTGAGCAGGTGGAGGTGTTGAGATGTGCTCTCATTTTGTTATTATTTGTACATGTTATTCAGCGACATATGATTTGTGACCTTGACGCCCAATAGCATCTGTGATCGTGAATGACCTGCTCCTGTGTGAATAAAAATGAAGTGTGCCCGTGAGGAATGTGGTGATCACACAAAAGAGTATATACATGTGTTTTAATGGTCATGTTAAATGCCATGAAGAGGGGACCCTGTTAACACTTATCTAATATCTCATTTTTATTACTAAAGATCATTTAAAGGTCTTGTATTACCATATTTTCTGGACTATAAGTGGCACCAGCCAAAAAATGCATAATGAAGAAGAAAAAACATATATAAGTCGCACTTTTTGGAACTGATATTTCATGTTGAAAGTCAAGTTCTAGTAATAATAATAGAGCAGAGAACAACAGACTGTTAACGTCACATATGAACAGTTCTTCAGATAAACTATAACATAAACAACAGAACAGAACAAGTTTACTAAAAGCTCCATCTCACTCCAAATCACTAAATCCATTCAATTCTTCATCCTCGGTGTCACTTCTTAGCAACTCCACGACCTCCGGAGGTAAACGTTGCGCCGCTTCCTCTTCTGTGTAGCTGTCGTCAGACTCAGCATCGGTTCCAGTTAGAATTATTCCGGTCTTTCTGAATCCCGACAGGATGTTTTCGGTGTCACTGAAGTCCAGGCTTTGTCCATCCATCCAGTGACTTCAGGAAAGTTGCATGAAACTGTTGAAGCTGTGTTCTCCATCCCCGCTTCCCGCCAGTATCTCCCAAGTTTCTCACTCCAAACTTTCTTTCTGCTGCTCGATTACCGTTTTTTGGAAATATTTCACTACTTGCAACAGGAGAGAAGCTCTTTCTGCTGGAGACATGTGCAGTAGAGTGAAGTGACAGTGGTGCAGGAGTAAAAGGAGCAGCAGACACTGACACACAAGACTAGAGCCTCTCACCACTGTCAGTGTAAAAATTTTAATATATAAGTCGCAGAAACAACCAAACCATGAAAAAAGGGCAACTTACAGTCTGAAAAATACAGTACTCAAAATACTGTTACCTCCTCAAAAACAGACCTGGAGTTGTGTTTTGTTTCATTCACACATGTTTGAGTGATCCTTTATTATGACCCTGTATTATTAGTAACACTAACAAATGTCTCTCCAATTATCCTCTGAGTGAATGAGGTGAAGTCATGAATGGACCGGTGCAGTTCTGAGTTACACACTTTTTTCACTATTTTATTATTGCCAACACACCATCCTGGAGGTGTCCCAGTTTTTTATTTTCAAAAACTGGTCGCCCTGTTATTGTATTCATTGTCATTCATATTTTTTTTCTTTTTGAATAATTCTCCTTCCTCTTTCAATACACAACATTTCACCCCCACTACCTACCGCCGCCGTCCCTGGGTCGCTAATTAGGCAACGCGTTTTCTAATTTGTTTATTTACTAGTAGTCCTGGGTTAGTCCTGGTTTTAGCTAAAATAGTCCTGTTTTGAACCTAAGGACATTTAAGCAGGTCCGTCGACAGAAATTTGGGGGCCCAGGGTAAGATGCCTCACATGGGCCCCCCTCCTCTTGTATAATATGGTAAGTAAATAAAAGTAAAATTAAAAAAAGTTTAGAAACTCACACAGCAACAAAAACAATCACTACACAAACAATTACAAAGTGTATTTAAACAGTACATAAATGAAAGATAGCAAAAAGTGCATTGATAAAAGATTTAAATTATATGAATAAGGTAATTTTATACATTATTTGTTTCCAAAACCAAAATTTAAAAAACTGATAACAATTAGTTTTTTTCAGTTTTAAATTTTGTGTTTAAATAAATAATGGAATAAACAGATAACGGCTGTTTCTGTGACTTAAACTGTGATGCTGGACTTTTGCGCCGCATACGGACTGATCCCAGGACTGAAACAGGACTAAATCAAGACTAAACGAGGTCTTGAACCAAGGACTAAACTAGAACCAGAAACTAGAATTAAGTGACTAGTTTTTTTTTTTTCGTTTTCTTATTTTTGGTTTTATTTTGAAAAAATGAATGATACACTGTTTTTTAAATATTATTTTTATGTATTTTATTTATTTATTTATTTATTATTATTTATTATTATTTATTATTATTATTATTATTATTATTATTATTATTATTATTATTATTTATTTAAATTTTTTTTGCCTTTTTTTTTATTATTAATAATTCTCCACCTTTAGCTTAACCATTGTGTTTACTAATATACAGATTTATTCCTGGTTTAGTCCAAGTTTGTTTTACAGTACACAGGTATAGGACTAAATTAGCTCATAATTTAAATAAAATAAACCTAAAGATGTTTAAGCAGAACCTTCAACAGAAATTTGGTGCCCCGGGTGAGTAAAGAAGTAAACAAAACAAAACAAACAAAATCACTAAACAGTTCATTAAAGTGTGTTTCTATTATTGTATTCATTGACGTTCATATTCCTATTTTTTTTTTTATAATTCTAGACACCATTTGAGCCCCTCGAGTCTTTTCCCCCGCGTCCCCGTCACACCTGCTCGCGAGGGGGGTTAGCAGAGCCGCCGCCGTTAGCTCAGTCGCTAATTAGCCACCGCGATTGCTAATACGTGCTAGCGCTATCCCCGTGACCCGGGCTCTGATCTCGTCTGGGGGGGTCCGCATTTCTGACGGCTCTGCTTTTTTTTTTTTTTTTTTTTTAACGCATTTTTTATTTATTTTTTTCTTCCAGTTTTTTTTTTTTCCCCCTCCTTTCCGTTGAGTTTAATTAGTGCGATACAAACTTGTAGCGGAGGGGTGCTAGCTGCTTTAAAGTCCGGCATCAGAGCTGTCCTCTCTGGGTAATTGGGAGCAGATGCTTGGTGGGTTAGGCAACAAAAATAACCCGAAGATTTTTATTTTTTTTTCTGTTTATTTATTTATTTCCTTGGTTGATCGGTGGCCAAAAGCAGCACTGGCAAAGCAGGGAACACGGCAGAAAGAAAGAGGCCATGGCACCATAGAAGACGTTTGAGATTTTGTGAATAAAAAATAAAAAATAAAAATAAAAAGTGGATGTTTCTCCAAAAATACACGAAATTGTCCGAAGAAATCTGGTGTTAAACTTCGCTATCTCCATGGAGACAGCCGGGCCAAGTTACGGGTCAGATCTATTTAAAGGGTGACAAACGTGGACTCACCCAAGACTAAAAAAAACGTGAGACTAAACCGGATCTAAACCAGGACTAAGAAAGTAAAACTAAAAAAACAGGTCCAAGTCAGAACTAAACCAAGAATAAATAAGCAACATTAAAGCTAAACCGGGTCACCGGAACTGGACCAGATCTAAACCAGGACTAAGTCAGATCAAAGCAGTGGGCTGGATTTTTCAGTGGAGTGCGCTCGCCTCTCCACAGATCTGGCCTGCTCGTCGCCATGGAAATAGATAAGTTTAATGACCAGCTACTGTCACACTGCCCAGATTTATTTGGACAATTTCATTTATTTTTTGTAGAAACATTCACTTTAGTTTGGTCTTGTTCTAGTCCTGTTTTAATCCGAGTCTGGTCCTGGTTTAGTCCTGGTTAAATCATGTTATAATCCTGGTTTAGTCCTGGTTTAATTTTAATCTCGTAATGCAGTCTTGGTTGCTTTAGTCCTTTTCTAGACTTTGTTTCGACCTGGTTTAGTTTTTATTTAATTTTAGTCTGGCTTTAATCCGCATTTAGTCTTGGTTTGTAGTCCTGGTTTAGACCTGGTTTAGTCCTGGTGTAGTCCTAGTTTTGCCCTGGTTTAGTCCTAGTTTTGCCCTGATTTAGTCCTGGTTTAGTCCTGGTTTAGTCCTAGTTTATTCCTAGTTTTGCCCTGATTTAGTACTGGTTTAGACCTGGTTTAGTCCTGGTTTAGCCCTACATTAATCCTGGTTTAGTCCTGGTCTAGTCCCGGTTTAATCCTGGTGTAGTTTGGTTCTGTTCTAGTCCTGGTCCTGGTGTAGACTTAGTTTGGTCCTGTTCCAGTCCTGGTTTAGTCCTAGTGTAGTTTAGTCCTATTCTACTTCTGGTTTAGTCCTGGTTTAGTCCGGTTTGTGTCTTGGTCTAGTCCTGGTCTAGTCCCAGTTTAATTCTGGTGTAGTCTGGTCCTGGATTAGTCTTGGTTTAGTGCTGGTCTAGTCTTAGTTTGATCCTGTTCTAGCCTTAGTCCCAGTTTAGTCCTGGTTTATTCTTACTTTAGTCCTGGTTTAGTCCTGGTTTAATCCTGCTCTAGTCCCAGGTTTAATCCTGGTCAGTTTGGTCCTGTCTAGTCCCAGTTTAATCCTGGTCTCAGTCCTGTTCTAGTCCCAGTTTTAGTCCCAGGTGGTTTAGTTCTAGTCAGTCAGTCTAGTCCCAGTCTAGCCCTGGTCTCACCCTGGTCCCCTGGTCTAGTCCCAGTTCTAGTCCCCCTGGTAGCCCTGTCTAGTCCCAGTCTAGCCCGGTCTAGCCCTGGTCTAGCCCTGGTCTAGCCCTGGTCTAGCCCTGGTCCAGCCCTGGTCTAGTCCCGGTCTAGCCCTGGTCTAGTCCCCTGGTCCTAGCCCTGGTCTAGCCCTGGTCTAGCCCTGTTCTAGTCCCAGTCTAGCCCCGGTCTAGCCCTGGTCTAGCCCTGTTCTAGTCCAGTCTAGCCCCGGTCTAGCCCTGGTCTAGCCCCGGTCTCACCCTGGTCCAGCCCTGGTCTAGTCCCAGTCTAGTCCCAGTCTAGCCCTGTTCTAGTCCCAGTCTAGCCCCGGTCTAGCCCGGTCTCACCCTGTCTAGTCCCGGTCTCACCCTGGTCTAGTCCCGGTCTACCCTGGTCTCACCCTGGTCCAGCCCCTGGTCTAGCCCCAGTCTAGCCCTGGTCTCACCCTGGTCCAGTCCTGGTCTAGTCCCAGTCTAGTCCCAGTCTAGCCCTGGTCTCACCCTGGTCCACCCTGGTCTAGTCCCAGTCTAGCCCTGGTCTCACCCTGGTCCAGCCCTGGTCTAGTCTCAGTCTCGTGTGTGTGTGTGTGGAGTCCAGACAGAGTAGAGGAAATCCCGTTATTGGTTTTGGAAGTGTTTTGTTCACTGAGGCGACAGGATTAAGATTAAAAGATTCCGGTTTAAGTGATCCGGGCTTAAGTGAGCACAGATCCAATCAGGAGCCGTGGTCGGAGCGCGGCGGCCGCGAGCAGAGACGGAGCGGCGGCCGTGATTGCCTTCGCCGTTCATCTCCGGTCTTGGTTAACCCCGAGGGCGGCTAAAGACTCACGGTTAATTGAGAGGAGGGTCAGATCCCCAACGCGGCACAAAACCACAAGAGCAGGTTCAGATATTTAGATCAGTTATTTACTTAAGAACGAGACGAGGAACTGAGAAAGTGCAACGGGATTAAAGGGAATATATCACAAAAAATAAATAAAATTAACTATTGTGTGATTTTGTCTACGTTATAATCACTGTTGGGCAAGTGGACTAAACCAGGACTGAACTAGGTCTAAACTAGGACTAAACCAGAGCTGACCAGGACTAAACCAGGACTAAACCAGAGCTGAATCAGGACTAAACCAGGACTAAACCAGGACTAAACCAGAGCTGAACCAGGACTGAACCAGGACAAAGCAGGACTAAAGCAGGACTAACCAGGAAAACCAGGACTAACCAGGACTAAACCAGGACTGAACCAGGACTAACCAGACTAAACCAGGACTAACCAGGACCAGAGACTAAACCAGGACTAAACCAGGCTGAACCAGGACTAAAGCAGGACTGAACCAGGACTAAACCAGGACTAAACAGGACTAAACCAGGACTAAACCAGGACTAAACCAGAGCTGAACCAGACCAGACTGAACCAGGACTAAACCAACTAAACCAGACTGAACCACTGAACCAGGACTAAACCAGACTGAACCAGGACTAAACCAGGAGAAACTGAACCAGGACTGAACCAGAACTGAACCAGGACTAAACCAGGACTAAACCAGAGCTGAACCAGGACTAAACAGGACTGAACCAGGACTGAACCAGGACTGAACCAGGACTGAACCAGGACTGAACCAGGACTGAACCAGGACTAAACCAGACTGAACCAGGACTAAAGCAGGACTGAACCAGAACTGAACCAGGACTGAACCAGGACTGAACCAGGACTGAAACAGGACTAAAGCAGAACCAGAACTGAACCAGGACTGAAACCAGACAAACCAGACTAAACCAGACTAAACCAGAGCTGAACCAGGACTAAACCAGGACAGGACTGAACCAACTGAACCAGAAACCAGGACTGAACCAGACAAACCAGGACTAAACCAGGACTAAACCAGGACTAAAGCAGGACTGAACCAGAACTGAACCAGGACTGAACCAGGACTAAACCAGGACTAAACCAGAACTGAACCAGGACTGAACCAGGACTAAGCCAGGTCTAAACCAGAGCTCAACCAGGACTGAACCAGGACTAAGCCAGGTCTAAACCAGGACAAAACCAGGACTAAGCCAAGTCTAAACCAGGCTGAACCAGGCTAAAACCAGGACTAAACTAGGTCTAAACCAGGACAAACCAGGACTAAGCCAGGTCTAAACCAGGTCTAAACCAGAGCTAAACCAGGACTAAACTGGGACTAAACCAGGGCTAGACCAGGACTAAACCAGGTCTAAACCAGAGCTAAACCAGGACTAAACTGGGACTAAACCAGGGTTAAAAACAAGAACTAAAGCAGGAGTAAAGCAGGACTAAACAGGGACTAAAGGTGGACTAAAGCAGGACTGAAGCAGGACTAAAATAAAAAGGGATTCAACCAGGACCGGAAGAAAAGAAAAAAATAGAAACAGGGCTGAAATAAACCAGACCAAATTGGGACTAAACCAGAACTAAACCTAAAATAAAATCTAACAAGACAAGAAACAAGACCAAAATAAAGCAGGTCTAGAACAGCACTACAGCAGGACTAAAGCAGGACTAAACCAGGACTAAACCAGGACCGCAATTATTACTGGAAGTGAGGACATTTTAAGGATTTCTGACCGTTCAAAATAATAAAAATATTTAGTTTTGAATTGTCGATTGTTATTGCAGCGGTCAAATTGTCAGTGATATGAATATGACAACAAATGTTTTACCAAATGACGGTCAAAGCATTTTATAATACGTTATTGTGTTTAATATCGTAATATTGTATCGTGAGGTTCATACTGTGACGATATCGTATCGTAAAACTTGAATATTGTTACACCCCTAGTACATACATTTATATAATTATGTCTTATTCTCTTAGTCTTAGTCTCTTGCGAAGTTTTATTAACATTTTTCTATATTTTTCTCTTTGTTATTAATATTATATTGCGACGTGTGAGCTGCTGTGTCCAAGTAATTTCCCTTGTGGATTAATAAAGTTTGTCTAAGTCTAAATCTAAACCTAAGAATCATATTAATATTATCGCAACACTTGTTCAGAAAAATTTAAATCAGATATTTTTTCTCAAATTATTCAGACCTAGAAGATGTTGTACTATTTTATTCACTCAAAATGAACCAAAACACAGGTTACATTTGCAATTTAAAGGTGTATTTGTGTAGCTTTTCTGGTGTATTTTTGTTTGAAATGTTTCACAGTGTGGCATTAAACCGTCCTGTTATTATATAGACCAAACCAGACCAAGTTACAGGTCAGATTTGTGGAGAGGCGAGCCCGCTCACATTAAAAATCCCCGTTTTTCTCTGTGTTTTTGAGCTATAAAACCAGCTGTAATTGAGTAAATGTAAGGTTAAGGCACAGCTGCTTAATGTCACACTGTGGAACATTCCGGGCGGAGCGACGACATATCCATAGCAACGAGCAAAAAGTCACACAGCGCAGCTTTAACTTGTCGATTCCCCCCTCGCGCCCTTTTGACCTCGCGTTCGGGAAAAAAAAAAAAAACACACTTTGCGACTCCGCTTTGTATTTTTCTCATTAAAATAAAAAAATAAATAAAAAAATAAACATAAACGTCTTTAAAACCCGGAGAGGAGAGCCAGAGAAGCCGAGTTTCCATGGCAACAACACGGCGGAGATGCTATTTCGGTTGGCGCTGTGTAACTTGGAGATAGGGTGTAATCACGCCACGGACGCCGCCGCTAAATAATACCACAGCTAGAACTCCCCTACTTTGTCTAAGTGCTCCTACTGGTGACGCCGGCCATTATGGGGGCTGTTACCATGGCGACGATTTTATATTTTATTTATTTATATATGTATTCTCGCTTTTTTTTTTTCTTTCTTTCTTTTTTTCATTTCCCTTCGCCGCGAGGTCTTGCTCTTGTTTGTGAAAAGTGGATTGGTCACAGAGTTCAGTACACGACGCTCACACTGATATGGAGTTAAAGGCACACTGTGGAACTTTTAACGGGTATGGAGGGTTGGTTGCTCGGTGGAGACGGTACTGCCGTTGTCTGGAATAGTCCACAGCGCGGCATTAAACTGATCTGTCTTGTATTTACTCATTACGGGTGTTTTTATCGGTAAAAATATGCGGAAACCGAGAGGGGTCGTAACAAACGCAAACGCCGCGGCAAATACAAATGCGACAACACAACAAAAAAGCAACAAACCAAAAAAAAACAAACCAAAAAAAAAGCCAGAACGGAAATGACCGCGGGACTCTACTTTAATGCAAACGCCGCAACAAATACAAACGCCACAACACAAACGCAAATGCCGTAACACATTAAAAAGCCACAACACATCAAAAAGCCACAACGGAAGTGACCGCGGGACTCTATTTTCCGACGGACCGATCAAGCGGCAAGTGAAGAAGAAGAACTACAACGTGAAAAGTAAAGGAACGGAGAAGTTGGAAACGCAAGTAAAAGTAATTTATTGTTTTATCATCATTCGTTTCACGTTGTAGTTTTTCTTCTTCTTCACTTGCCGCTTGATCGGTCCGTCGGAAAATAGAGTCCCGCGGTCACTTCTGTTGTGGCTTTTTACTTTGTTGTGGTTTTTTTAATGTGTTGTGGCTTTTTAATGTGTTGTGGCTTTTTAATGTGTTGTGGCATTTGCGTTTGTGTTGTGGCGTTTGTATTTGTTGCGACGTTTGCATTAAAATAGAGTTTTTTGTTGTGTTGTGGCTTTTTTGTGTGTTATGGCTTTTTGATGTGTTGTGGCTTTTTTGGTGTGTTGTGGCTTTTTGATGTGTTGTGGCTTTTTTGTGTTGTGGCTTTTTGATGTGTGTTGTGGCTTTTTAATGTGTTGTGGCTTGTGTGTGTTGGCTTTTTTTTTAATGTGTTGTGGCTTTTTTAATGTGTTGGCTTTTTAATGTGTTGCGGCATTTGCGTTTGTGTTGTGGCGTTTGTATTTGTTGCGGCGTTTGCATTTCCGTTGTGGCTTTTTTTTTTTTGTTGTGGCTTTTTTGTGTGTTGTGGGCTTTTTTAATGTGTTGTGGCTTTTTTATGTGTTGTGGCTTTTTAATGTGTTGTGGCTTTTTTAATGTGTTGTGGCTTTTTTATGTGTTGTGGCTTTTTTATGTGTTGTGGCTTTTTTAATGTGTTGTGGCTTTTTTTAGTTTGTTGTGGCTTTTTTGTTGTGTTGTCGCATTTGTATTTGTTGCGGTGTTTGCGTTTGCTGTGACCCCTCTCGGCTTCCGTAAAAATATCTTGGAAAAACATACATTCTTAGAGTCTGTGCGCTCGCCTCTGCACAGATCTGACTTGACTCGGCCTGTTTGTCTTCATGGAGATACGTTTAAAGCTCGCGTCTCCACAAACCTGACTCTTATTTAGCCTGGAGTAGGGCCTCCTCCTGGAAATAATGTTCATTTGGGTACACTCTTCCACAGTACGGCATAAAACATATCTATCTCCATGGACAATGTTCCCAAGTGTGGCTTTAACTTTCTATTTCCATGGAATCATGAAAGTTACATACTGTGGCTTTAAGTACTACATAGAGGTGGAACTATATCCAAGTGTAATGATACGATATCGTCTCTCTCTCCCTCTCCTTTCCACTCTTCCTCGTCCTCTCTCTCTCTTCTACTCTTGTCCTCCTTCTTCCTGCCTCCCTGTCTTTCCCTTCATCCTTTCCTCTCTCGCTCCCTCTGTCTGTCCTTCCATCTTTCTCTTCCTCTCCTCTCCTCTCCCTGCCTCCTCTCTCCTCCCTCTCGCCATCTCTCCACCTCCCTCATTCTCCTCTCTCCACTCTCTTCTCTCCTACTCCCTCTCTCTATCCATCCTCGTCCTCCCTCTCTCTCTCCTCGTCCATCTCCCTTTCTCCTCTCTCTCTCCTCCTCCTCTTTCCCCTCTCTTCTCTCCTACTCCCTCCTCCTCTCTCTTCTCTCCTCTTCCTCTCTCTCTCTTCTCCTCCTCCTCTCTCTCTCTCTCTCTCTCTCCTCCTCCTCTCCTCTCTCTCTTCTCCTCTCCTCTCTCCCTCTCTCTCTCTCTCTCCTCTCCTCCTCCTCCTCTCTCTCTCTCCTCTCCTCCTCTCTCTTCTCTCCTCTCCTCCTCCTCTCCTCCTCTCTCCTCTCTCTCCTCCTCTCTCTCCTCCTCTCTCTCTTCTCCTCCCCCTCTTATCTCCTCCTCCCCCCTCTCTCCTCCCTCTTCCTCCCTCTCTTCTCTCTTCTTCCTCTCTCTCTCTCTCCCTCTCTCTTCTCTCTCTCTCCTCTCCCTCCCTCTCTCTATCCTCCTCCCTCTTTCCCTCTCTCCTCCTCCTCCTCACTCTCTCTCTTCTCTCCTCCCTGTCTCTTCTCTCCTTCTCTCCTCTCTCCTCTCTCTCTCTTCCTCTTCTCCTCTCCTCTCTCCCCTCTTCTCTCCTCTCTCTCCTCTCTCTTCTCTCTCTCTCTCTCTCTCTTCTCTCCTCTCTCCTCCTCCTCCTCTCCTCTCTCTTCCTCCTCTCCCTCTCTCTCTCCTCCTCCTCCCCTCTCTTCTCTTCTCCTCCTCCCCTCCCTCTTCCTCTCTCCTCTCTTCTCCTCCTCTCCCTCTCTCCCTCTCTCCTCCTCTCTCTCCTCTCTCTCTCCCTCTCTCTCCTCTTCTCTCCTCCCTCTCTTCTCTCTCCTCCTCTCTCTCTCTCCTCCTCCTCTCTCTCCTCTCCTCTCTCCTCTCCTCTTTCTCTCCTCTCCTCCTCTCTCTTCTCTCCTCCCTCTCTCTCTCTCTCCCTCTCTCTCTCCTCCTCCTCTCTCCTTCTCTCTTCCTCTCTCTCTCTTCTCCTCCTCCTCTCCTCTCTCCTCTCTCCCTCTCTCCTCTCCTCCTCTCTCTTCCTCTCCTCTCTCTTCTCCTCCTCCTCGTCCTCCCTCTCTCTCTCTCTTCTCTCCTCCTCCTCTCTTCTCTCCTCTCCTCCTCTCTCCTCCTCCTCTCTCCCTCTCTCTCTCCTCTCTCTCCTCTCTCTCCTCTCTCTCCTCTCTCTCTCCTCTCCTCCTCTCCTCTCCTCTCTCCTCTCTCTCCTCCTCTCTTCTCTCTTCTCTCCCTCTCTCCTCCTCGTCCTCTCTCTCTCTCCCTCTCTCCTCTCTCTTCTCCTCCCTCTCCTCTCTCTCTCCTCCTCCTCGTCCTCCCTCTCTCCTCTGTCAGGTCCCACTGTGGTCCGTGTTCACTTTTAGCATCACTGGCCTAGATCAACGCAAAGTGTCCGACAGCAGCTCCACACAAACTTCACTTCCACACTCCAGACTCCAGACTCCAGACTCCGCGAGGATCCGGGTCAGGAACCACAAAACTTTAAGAACACACGGTTCCGTAATAAACAGTTTAGGTTAACAGCTTATTTATCTTTACTTACAAGTGTTATTTTGTATTGAAATGTATAACCTAGAGAATTTAATAAAGATTAGTTTGATTTTTTTGCAGATGTGTTGGAATCCTAAATACTGGGAGAGAATTATTTAAAAGATTTAATAAAGTATCTGGACCAAGGAAAAAACAATAAAAAAGGGACATTTCACGGAAAATTCATCGCACAACCTGAGTGTAGAAAAAAAAAAGGATTACTCTAAGTTAAACCAACTCTAGATGGACCATTTTAAGGACTTTTGACCATTCAAAATAACCAAAATATTTAGTTTTAAATTGTAAATAATTCCAAATGTTCATTATTTAATAGAGATGTTAGAATGTTTCACAGTGTGGCATTAAACTTATCGGTTTCCATGGAGCAAGTGACAAGATTTCTGAAAACATGAAAGAAACATATGCAAGACTGGATAAAAACTAATTAGAACCAAATATTACAGGAATAAACTGTCCACGATAGTAGCAGTAGTTTAGTAGCAAAGTCAGCAGCTAGTAGTAGTAGTAGTAGTAGTAGTAGTAGTAGTAGTAGTAGTAGTAGTAGTAGTAGTAGTAGTAGTAGTAGTAGTAGTAGTAGTAGTAGTAGTAGTTGTAGCAGTAGTAGTAGTAGTAGTAGTAGTAGTAGTAGTAGTAGTAGTAGCAGTAGTAGTAGTAGTAGTAGTAGTAGTAGTAGTAGTTATAATAGTAGTAGTCTTCATAGTGATAGTCGTAGTTGTAGAAGTAGTAATAATAATAGTAGTAGCAGTAATAGTAGTAGTGGTAGTAGTAGAAGTAGTTGTTATAGTAGTACTAGTAGTAGTCGTAGCTGTATAGTAGTAGTAGTAGTAGTTATAATAGTAGAAGTCGTTCTAGTCATAGTCGTAGTTATATTAGTAGTAGTAATAATAATAGCAGTAGTAGTAGTAGTAGTAGTAGTCAGTAGTAGTAGTAGTAGTAGTAGTAGTAGTAGTCGTCGTAGTCATAGTCGTAGTTATAGTCGTAGTAGTTATAATAATAGTAGCAGCAGTAGTAGTAGCTGTAGTAGTATGAGAAGTAACAGTAGTAGTAGTAGTAGTAGTAGTAGTAGTAGTAGCAGTTTTTGACGAGGAAACAACATCATAACATAAAGCTCCATTACGTATTATTTTCCTCACCATTATTTTTAATTGCCTCTCTGTCAAACCAATACGTCTTCTTCCTGTCACCTGAGTTCAGTTGCCGTGACAACCGTGGGGGGGGGGGCGGGTACATACACACACACACACACACACACACACACACGTATCTATATAAAAGATCCACCACCTGCTCCCTCATTACCTTGGCGACGGCGGTCTGCTTGTACATCTGCGTGACCAGGCCCATGACCTCGGCGAAGGAGTTGTCCGCGGCGACGCCCTCTGACCCCGTCCCCTTCATCAGGCGCTCCCACTCGGCGAAACTGGACGCGGCCTCCTGGAAAAGAAAAAAAAGAGAAAAAAAAAGGAGAAAATGGGATACGTCCTATTTCCTTGGGCGCGCGTGTCCTTTCAGTGGTTCAATCAGACAGAGCCGTGTTTGAGGTGCAAAAGGACAGAGCAGGGACCAGGCGAGAACTCGACCAGGACTGGGATAAAACAGGACTAAGACACGGAGGAAAGAAGAGAAAAGAAGGACTGGAACAAGGACTAAAAAAAAAAAAAAAAAGGACTCAACCAGGACTATAATAAAAGAGAATAGAGAAGAGGCTGAAATAAAGGTAAAACAGGACTAAAGCAGGATTAAACACGGACTAGAACAAGAACTAAACCAGGACTAAAACCAGGACTAACCAGGACTAGAACAATAACTAAACCAGGACTAGAACAAGAACTAAACCAGGACTAAAACAGGACTAAACAGGGCTAGAACAAGAACTAAACCAGGACTAAACCAAAGCTAGAACAAGAACTAAAACAGGACTAAACCAGGACTAGAACAAGAACTAAACCAGGACTAAACCAGGACTAGAACAAGAACTAAACCAGGACTAAAACAAGAACTAAACCAGGACTAAACCAGGGCTAGAACAAGAACTAAACCAGGACTAAAACCAGGACTAGAACAAGAACTAAACCAGGACTAAACCAGGACTAGAACAAGAACTAAACCAGGACTAAACTAAACCAGGACTAGAACAAGAACTAAACCAGGACTAAACCGGACTAGAACAAGAACTAAAAACAGGACTAAACAGGACTAAACCAGGGCTAGAACAAGAACTAAACCAGGACTAGAACAAGAACTAAACCAGGACTAAACCAGGACTAGAACCAAGGACTAAACAAGAACTAAACCAGACTAAAACAAGAACTAAACCCAGGACTAACTAAACCAGGCTAGAACAAGAACTAAACCAGGACTAAACAAGAAAACTAAACCAGGACTAAACCAGGACTAGAACAAGAACTAAACCAGGACTAGAACAAGAACTAAACCAGGACTAAACCAGGGCTAGAACAAGGACTAAACCAGGACTAAACCAGGACTAACCAGGGCGAGAACAGGACTAAACAGGACTAAACCAGGACTGAACCAGGGCTAGAACAGGACTAAAACCAGGACTAAACCAGGACTAGAACCAAGACTAAACCAGGAAACCAGGGCTAGAACAAGGACTAAACCAGGACTAAACCAGGACTAGACAAGAACTAAACCAGGACTAAACCAGGACTAAACCAGGGCTAGAACAAGAACTAAACCAGGACTAAACCAGGACTAGAACAAGAACTAAACCAGGACTAAATCAGGACTAGAAAAGAACTAAACCAGGACTAAAACCAGGACTAGAACAAGAACTAAACCAAGGACTAAAACAAGAACTACTAAACCAGACTAACAAACAAGAACTAAAAGACTAAACCAGGACTAAACAAGACTAAACAGGACTAAACCAGGGCTAGAACAAGAACTAAACCAGGACTAAACCAGGACTAGAACAAGAACTAAACCAGGACTAAACCAGGGCTAGAACAAGAACTAAACCAGGACTAAACCAGGACTAGAACAAGAACTAAACCAGGACTAAAACAAGAACTAAACCAGGACTAAAACCAGGACTAAACCAGGGCTAGAACAAGAACTAAACCAGGACTAAACCAGGACTAGAACAAGAACTAAACCAGGACTAGAACAAGAACTAAACCGGGACTAAACAGGACTAGAACAAGAACTAAAAGGACTAAAAACAGGACTAGAACAAGAACTAAACCAGGACTAAAGCAGGACTAGAACAAGAACTAAACCAGACTAAAACAAGAACTAAACCAGGACTAAACCAGGGCTAGAACAAGAACTAACCAGGACTAAACAAGAACTAAACCAGACTAAACCAGGACTAGAACAAGAACTAAACCAGGACTAGAACAAGAACTAAACCAGGACTAAACCAGGACTAAACCAGGGCTAGAACAAGGACTAAACCAGGACTAAACCAGGACTAGAACAAGAACTAAACCAGGACTAAACCAGGGCTAGAACAAGGACTAAACCAGGACTAAACCAGGGCTTGAACAAGGACTAAAGCAGGACTAAAATAAAAAGGACTCAACCAGGACTGGAAGACAAAAAGAACAGAAACAGGGCTGAAATAAACCAGACCAAACCAGGATTTAGCCAAGACTTAACCAGAAATAAACCTGGATAACAAGACAAGGAACAGGACCAAAACTAAACTAAACTAAACCAAAGCAGGACTAAACCAGGGCTAGAACAAGAACTAAAGCAGGATTAAACAAGGACAAAATGTGGACTAAACCAGGACTAAATGAGGACCAAAGCAGGACTAAAGCAGGACTAAACATTTTTAAAAAGACTAGAAACTTTGTCTACAACAAACTTATATTAGAAGTAAATTAGGATTTTACCCAGACTAAACCAGGACTAAACCAGGACTAAATGGTAGAAGTATCTCACAATAGTATCTTACAAGACCATGACTAAACGAGAACTAAACCAGGACTACAACGAGGTTTACCAGGACTAAACCAGGACTAAACCAGGACTACTAAAACAGGACTAAACAGGACTAAACCAGGACTAAACCAGGACTAAACCAGGACTAAACCAGGACTAAACAGGACTAAAACAGGACTAAACCAGGACTAAACCAGGACTAAACCAGGACTAAAACAGGACTAAACCAGGACTAAACATGGAACTAAACCAGGACTAAAACAGGACTGAATCAGGACTAAACATGGAACTAAACCAGGACTAAACCAGGACTAAACAGGACTAAAACAGGACTAAACCAGGACTAAAACAGGACTAAACCAGGACTAAACCAGGACTAAACCAGGACTAAAACAGGACTAAACAGGACTAAACCAGGACTAAAACAGGACTAAAACAGGACTAAAACAGGACTAAACAGGCTAAAACAGGACTAAAACAGGACTAAACCAGGACTAAAACAGGAAAACAGGACTAAAACAGGACTAAACTAAAAAAGGACTAAAACAGGACTAAACAAGGACTAAACCAGGACTAAAAACAGGACTAAAACAGGACTAAACCAGGACTAAAAACAGGACTAAACCAGGACTAAAACAGGACTAAACCAGGACTAAACCAGAACTAAACCAGGACTAAAACAGGACTAAAACAGGACTAAAACAGGACTAAACCAGGACTAAACCAGGACTAAAACAGGACTAAACCAGGACTAAACAGGACTAAACCAGGACTAAACAGGAACTAAACCAGGACTAAAACAGGACTAAAAACAACAGGACTAAACCAGGACTAAACAGGACTAAACCAGGACTAAAAACCGGACTAAAACAGGACTAAACCAGGACTAAAAAAGACTAAAACAGGACTAAAACCAGGACTAAAACAGGACTAAACAGGACTAAAACAGGACTAAACCAGGACTAAAAAACCAGGACTAAACAGGACTAAACCAGGACTAAAACAGGACTAAACAGGACTAAACAGGACTAAACCAGGACTAAAACAGGACTAAACCAGGACTAAAACAGGACTAAACCAGGACTAAACCAGGAAAACCAGGACTAAACCAGGACTAAACCAGGACTAAACCAGGGACTAAAAACCAGGACTAAAACAGGACTAAAACCAGGACTAAAACAGGACTAAAACCAGGACTAAAACAGGACTAAACCAGGACTAAACCAGGACTAAACAAGGACTAAACCAGGACTAAACAGGACTAAACAGGACTAAACCAGGACTAAAACAGGACTAAACAGGACTAAACAGGACTAAAACTAGAAACAGGACTACAGGACTAAATTAGGACTAAACTGAAAAAAACCTAAACCGGACTAAAACCAGGACTAAACCAGGACTAAACCAGGACTCAGGACTAAACCAGAACTAGAAAAGACCAAAATAAACAGACTAACCCAGATTAAACCAAACAAACCAGGACTGTAATTTAAAAAAAAAAGACTAGAAACTTTGTCTACAATAAAGCTATATGAGCTATATGGAGTAAATCTGGAGTAAATCTAGACTAAACTTGGACTAAACCAGGACTAAATTATGTTGTGGCAAATAGGGTAAAATGGTAGCAGTACTTGAATAGACCAGGAACTAAACCAGAACTAAACCAGGACTCTGTAACAAGACAAGAAACAGGACTAAAATAAAGCAGGACTAAAACAGGACCGCAATTTAAAAAAGACTAAAAACTTTAACCTGGAGTAAATCTGGACAAAACCAGAACTAAACCAGAACTAAACCAGGATTAAACTAGGACTAAACCAGGACTAAACCAGGATTAAACTAGGACTAAACCAGGACTAAACCAGGACTAAACAGGGAAACCAGGATTAAACTAGGACTAAACCAGACTAAACCAGGATTAAACTAAAAGTACTAAACCAGGATTAAACTAGGATTAAACTAGGACTAAACAGGATTAAACAGTAAACCAGGACTAAACCAGGATTAAACTAGGACTAAACAGAACTAAACCAAGACTAAACTAAAAGACTAAACTAGGATTAAATTAGGATTAAATAGGAGTAAAAGGACTAAACCAGGACTAAACCAGGATTAAACCAGCACTACAATAAAACAAGATAAGAAACAGACCAAAATAAAGCAGGACTAAAACAGGACTGTAATTTAAAAAAAAAAAGACTAGAAACTTTGTCTACAATAAAGCTATATGAGCTATATGGAGTAAATCTGGAGTAAATCTGGACTAAACCAGGACTAAACCAGGACTACATTATGTTGTGGCAAATAGGACAAAACGGTTGCAGTACCTGACTAGACCAGGTCCAAACGAGACCTAAACCAGGACTACAACAAGACTCACCGTGGCTAAACCGGGACTAACTTAGGCTCGCCTCTCCACAGATCTGCCCCACAGCTCCTCCAGGTAGCTTTGCCTGCTCGTCTCCACGGTGATCGACAAGTCTAACGAACACTTCAGTTGGTGAAATAACATCGCCGTGGAGACAAGCAGGTGGCAAACGCTTCATCAGAAAAGTTACCCAGTGAAACTTTAAACTCGAAAACCTAAAATACTAAAAAAAAAGTACAAAAAAAACCCACCAAAAAATCCACTTCTTTCTCTTTCACACCTCGCGCACAGACCCACCACCTCTCATTTGCATATTTTGTGAACTTGTCTAATTAAATCCCAGTTCTGCATCGCCAGAAAACGTGTAACTTTTCACCGGATTGAGGCTGTTTTTTTCCTGTTTTTCCACCGCTGCATTTGAAACGGAGCTGAGAAACATATGGTCACACTACAGATAAAACACACCCCGCTGCAGTAAGGAAATCTACACTCGACCGGACTGGATCGTAGGGAGTAGTGCAGTGTTCGATTCACTGATTAATATTTGTCGTAGTGTTTGTCAATGTCGTTTTTGCTGATTAAAATTAAATTAACATTCAATAAAAAGGAAAAAAAAGATGATAATTTTTTGTTGACTGTAAAAAAAATATGGTCAAAGTACTGATGTTTTTGTTAAATAATAAAACTAAACATAACTGAAGAAAAAGAAGGAGTACAGACCCAAACCAGGACTAAACCAGGACTAAATCAGGACTAAACCAATACTAGACCAAGACAAAACCACAAGTAAACCAGGTCTAAAGCAAGACTAAAGCAGGACTGTATCAGAACTAAACTGGGAGTAAACTGGAACTAAACCAGGACCTAAAACAAAACTAAACAGGGACTAAACCAAGACTAAACCAGGTCAAAAAATGGGCTAAACCAGGACAAAAACTAGAACTAAATCAGAATTAAATCAGGACTAAATCAAGACTAGACTAAGACCAAACCAAAAGTAAACCACGTCTAATGCAGGACTAAAGCAAGACTAAAGCAGGACTAAAGCAGGACTAAAGCAGGACTAAAGCAGGACTAAAGCAGGACTAAAGCAGGACTAAAGCAGGACTAAAGCAAGACTAAAGCAAGACTAAAGCAAGACTAAAGCAAGACTAAAGCAGGACTAAAGCAGGACTAAAGCAGGACTAAAGCAAGACTACAGCAGCACTGTATAAGGACTAAACTGGGACTAAACCAGGACTAAACCAGGACAAAAACTGATAAACCAGGACTAAAACCAGGACTAAATCAGAACTAAACTTGGACCAAACAAGGACTAAATCATGACAAAGCATCGGGTTGAAGCAGGACAAGCCTAAATATGGAGAGATCCAGGACTAATCCTGGATTAGGACTGTAAATCAGGAGATATTGTGATGCACGCATCGTCCTTATTTAAATAAACCAAATCAATAAATAGATTCGAGCCAAAGGAACTACGTTACCATGGAAACAGGCCAGATAAAAGTCAGGTTTGTGGATATGCAAGCACACTCACTGTAAGGATACAACATTTTTCTATGTTTTTCAGTGTAAATAAATACATCCAAATAAAAAAAAAAAAAAAACAACAACATGCTTTTATTTAGGGCTCTATCGTTTTGGACCGAAAATCACAATCTCAGACAACACGATTTTGAGACCGTCAAAGCCACGTTTTTCCAGTGCTCCTAAAGCCCAATTTATAGATTTGTGGACTGTGATTTATTCTGTGTCGAGGTCTGTGCACCACTAGGAGACTAGGATTTAAACCTGGTGTTTGTGTAAAGTTGAACATGAACCATCTCCAACGTGACAGATCAGACTCACCATCAGCAGCACATCCTCTGTCACACATATAATCCTCTGAGTCGTGTCCTTTAGTCCGACAGAAGCTGAACTGCATCAGGGCACAAGGAGTGACCTGTTTTTTTTTTTTCGATTCTTATAGTTTATGCAAATGAGCCATGTGGTTTTAAGTTTAGTTTCTGTAAAACATAAACAAATGTGTGCAAAGCTGCATTAAACATATTATTACTCAATGTATACTGAAAGAAAGGAAAGCGAAGTACAGGAAATGTATGCAGAGCGGCAGTAGAGACGACCAATCACATCCCTTATCGTTTGCATTGCTTCCCTCCGCTGTCTGCATCGTTTTGATTGGTTCAGCGTTAAATCAGTGCAGGACTCTGATATGATGTTACGAAGTTTCTGTGATGTTTGCAAATGTTCATGAGCATTGAAACTTGATTTGAAAAAAAAAAAAAAAAAAAAAACGTGGATGAAATCAAAATCGCAATATCTGCCAGAAAAATTGCAATTCAATTTTTTCTTAAAATCGTTCCGCCCTACTTTTATTTTAATTTCACTGACTGCATATATAAACGGACATAGCTAACTTACTAGTTCCATCATTGCTTCTTAAAATGTTCGTATTAACCCGCTCTGCATGATCCTGATGTTTTTATTTCACTATTTTTGTTAATAAATTCCTATTCTTTCTACGTAACGGGCTTAAAATTTGCTCCTATAACCGCCTTGCCTCGCTGAGCTTCACTTGACTGGAGCCAAACGGTTATAGTCGGCTTCTTTAGTGTTTTAAATTCCTCTAAATCAGGATTTAAATTGCAAAGCAGCAGCAGTAGCCCCTGATTGAGGCCGTGTTTGACTGTAGGCTCCGTGAAGCACAGAATTCCCCTTATATGATGAGTGTGTGTGCATAATGGGGACGACGGCTGTATCCTCACACTCGTGTTAAAACATGAAAGCTGCTTCGCGAGCATTTAGAGACATCATTAGCATTTCAAACCTCGTCAAAGTCAAGGACGCCACGAGAAATACTAGGCAAATAGTCCACGGTGTATTTAAATTATATGTTTGTTTTTGTCTGTTTTGCAAAGCGCTTCCTGAACACACAAAATATATATATATATATATATATATATATACAATAATTCTGCAAATACATCTTACTAATTACTCAATATTGTGTTGTCATGGTGATGTAAACTCAAACTGAGCACAAAAAGGAAACAGACAGTGAGAAAAGGATCCATCTTACAATTATAAAAGCTATAATGAACCAAGACTGAACCAGAACTAAACCAGGACATAAACTGGGCTAAAACAGGACTAAACCAGAACAAAATTGGGCTAAATTAGGACTAAACTAGGACAAAAAATTGGGTTAAACCAGGACTAAACCAAGACAAAAATCTGGGCTAAACCAGGACATAAACTAAGATAAATCAGGACTAAACCAGGACTAAACCAGGACAAAAAAATTGGGCTTAAACCAGGACTAAAAAAACCAGGTAAAAATTGGGCTACACCAGGACTAAACCAGGACTAAGTCTTTTATTTATATAGTGCTTTTCACTTTTTTTTTTTTTTGTCACAAAGACGATTTACAGAGCATTACATTCATTATGCACTCACCAGAACTAAACCAAGACAAAAATTGGGCTACACCAGGACTAAACGGACTAAACCAGGTCTAAACCAGGGCAAAAAAATCTGAATAAATGAAAACTAAATCAGGACAGAAACTAGGCTAAATCAGGACTAAACCAGGACTAAACAAGGACTAAACTAGGACAAAAAATTGGGCCAGGACTTTTCCATTTTCAATGCTGAAATCCATTAGCCTGATTCATCAGCCGGTTTCACTTCGTGGAAACTGTCTGACCTCGCAGCATTAGGATTCTTTCGCTCGACGGTAGGCAGGTACTTTTTTTAATTTAACCAATCACTGCTATTTGGTCGTGACGTATGTAATGCACCAAATCCTGTAGGAAGAAGAGCAATAACGTCTTTCCCCTTGATAATATTCACTAAACATTCTCTTTTTTCTGGCTTTAAATCCTCGATCTCGGGAATCATTGCCAACACAGAATGTCTGTCTTCGTCTACGTCCATTTCAACCATTTTGTTTACTGTTCTTCTGTACCACAAAAGGACCCAGACAGACGCTTGAGTTTGACATCACGGCTTCACGGCTCTTCTCTGATTGGCCGGTGCGCGCTCTACAACTTCCGGGATTCTTGCAAACCGTCTAGTTTATCCTGATTCCTGACCTAATTACTGGAGAGAAATGAAATTGAGCAGAGGCACTAGGTGGCGTCCTGGAGTCCTGGAGGTATAAGGACCAGCGCCCATTGGTCGATCAGGTATCCACACTTTAAACTCTGCCCCTGTAAATCAAGGCAGTTTTGTGTGATGTTACCGACTACTTGAAATTGCAGAGGCCACTGAAGGCAACACAAACTTAAATTTAGGCATTTTTGACCAGAAAGCTGCAAATTTACCAACAAAAACTAGGTAAATTTGCAGCTTTTTGGTCAGAAATGCCTAAAGTAAAGTTGTCAAAATGAACAGGAACAATACTTTACTAACACCATATAAACAGTTTAAAGGTCATATATTTTGTGTTTTGTTTCATTCACACATGCTTGAATAATCCTTTATTATTAGTCTGTCTACATCTCCAAAGCTCAACATGCTCAGTTCCACCTTGTGATGTCATGTAGCGGTAGTTTTCAAGTTGACAGCTCCTTTTACATTTAGTTGAGTAAAGATTTGCATTTTCGTGTTTTCTGTTTGAAAGAAAAACACAACCTAAACAGATCTGTGCATTAAACGTGCGAACGAAACAAAACACAACACAACTCGTGGTCTGTTTGCGATGAGGAAAATCAGAAATAGCCCAATATGAACCCTTTAATTAGTACAGACCGAACTTGCATAGAGCCTCTTCCTCTCATATTTCTTCGCTGTTTTGCTGAGCTGTATCAACAAACCTTTGTGCTGATTAAAATTTGAGAGTAATTATTTTAGTTGGAGCAGAATGGCGGCTAAAGGCCCCCCCCCCCCCACACACACACACACACACACACACACTGGTATTTGCTGAATGGCCGGTCTCATTGAGGAAAGGGCAGGGCTTCAAACGCAAAGGCCAGGTGGGGCATAAAAAGTGTCTGGGCGAGCGAGATAAAGCCTTCATTCGGCAGTGAAAAGAGAGAGAGGACCGGCATCACCTGACAGCAAACGGACGCTATGAGATACTGTTGGTTAGTGAGAGGGATACGAGAGCCGCTATTTTAGTGTACGCGCTTTAATATGGCAGTAGTTGTTTTAATTAATACTTAAAGGTTCATATTAGGCTATTTTCTGATTTATGTTATAATGTTTCCTCGTCACAAACAGACCTGGAGTTGTGTTTTGTTTCATTCACACATGTTTAACTCACAAACCCTGCAGATTTAGGCTGTTCTCTCAAACGGAAAC
This sequence comes from Boleophthalmus pectinirostris, assembly GCF_026225935.1. Taxonomy (NCBI): domain Eukaryota; kingdom Metazoa; phylum Chordata; class Actinopteri; order Gobiiformes; family Gobiidae; genus Boleophthalmus; species Boleophthalmus pectinirostris. The sequence continues at coordinate 15,976,376 of NW_026570994.1, forward strand.
TGTTCCACATTAGTTGTTTTCAGGCCGGTCACAATGGTGCTGTTGCCAGTTCCCACACCAGTTCCACTGAGAACCAAAGTCCTCACCTGTGAACGACCCGTGTTCATACAATTTACATGAACCCCTGACGCGTCATCGACAGAGGGTGTGGATTTACTGCCAAATAAAAACAAGGCCATAGAAAAACGGATGTCACAGGGAGGAAAATGACAATCATGGATCACATCATCGACACCAGCGAGCGTTTTTACTTATGCAAGTCATAACTTACGTGCGCCAAGCTATGCTACAACATCGACCTGCTGTGGAGAAGGCAGCAGCGAGGCCCAATCCAAAGAGGTAATCTTATCAGACGAACACAGATACATGCGAGACGAACAGTATGTAATAGTTTTTGTAGACTTAAAACTTTTGATTCATACGTAATCATATGTGATAGTTTCAATTGCTCTTTGTTTGTTTGTTTTACCGCGTGTGACCTGGATGAACCTGCCGACGTCTTCTGTGTCGTCACGGTTCGCTCAGAAAAAACAAGTTTTATTTGGTTCCCATTGAGAACCAACTTTTCGGTTCCTGGACGCTCTGATTTCCGGTGTGAACATGTGAGTTGGTTCAAGATCAGGTGCGGGAACCAACACCGGCACGTTTCTCTGTCGGCCTGAAAACGCCTCTTGTGATGTCAGGCACAAATACATTAAGTATTAGTATTAGTCCTAGTTTAGTCCTGATTTAGTCCTGGTTCAGTCCTGGTTTAGTCCTGGTTCAGACCTGGTTCAGACCTGGTTTAGTCCTGGTTTAGTCCTGGTTCAGTCCTGGTTTAGTCCTGGTTTAGACCTGGTTCAGACCTGGTTTAGTCCTGGTTCAGTCCTGGTTTAGTCCTGGTTCAGACCTGGTTCAGACCTGGTTTAGTCCTGGTTCAGTCCTGGTTTAGTCCTGGTTTAGACCTGGTTCAGTCCTGGTTTAGACCTGGTTTATCTTGAATGAAATTTGACACACTATTTGGCAAAATTGGTCGTTTTATTCATAGTGTCAACTTAAGTCGACAGCGGCACCTGTTAACAATAAACATCAGTTTAGAAAATAGTTTAAAAACACAGTGGAGCACTTCCTGTATTACTGCATGACATCACGAGTGTTTTCAGTTTGAGAGAAGAACTAGAGAATCTAAATCTGCAGGGTTTGTGTGTTAATTAAAAATGTGTAAATGAAACAAAACACAACTCCAGGTCTGTTTGTGACGAGGAAACAACATTATAACATAGTTCAGAAAATACAGACCCTTTAAATTACACTCATTATTACTAATACGAACACTTTTTAAACATTTTCTCATTATATTTCTACTACTAAGACTAAAACTACTCCCAGCACTCGCACTGGCCATGTTCAGTCCTCAAACGCAGGTATTTTTGGGTTTAACTGATGTGGAAATACAGTGTACAAAAGCTTTTACGGCCTGAATGCTTTTGAGTGCTTGTTGTCTATCCTCACAACAAAAGCGCTGATAGCTTTCTCAAAAATACTCCATTTGGGATGACACGTCCTCCCCGTTCTTCCCCCTCATTACCAAAACAGTGAAAAGCATAAATTCAAAAGCCCAGCTAGCTCCAGACGCTTTTATTGTCTGCGCCCCAAAGACAAATGATCCCAGCGGTGGAGGTTGCTGGTTCAGCTTGTTGCAGATAAGGAAGAAATAGCGAAAAAAAAAAAAAAAAAAACCCCGAAAATGTGACATGAACTTTTTGCCTTGGTCTAATTGGCTCCAGTGTGTAAAAGCATTGACCATATTTAGTCCCCCAATTAACTCAGTTTTAACATTTACGGAGATTGCGCGAGGAATCCCACATCATCACTTTATTTATTTATTTTTTTTCCCCCCCTTTATTGTCGTGTCATTTTCGCAACGCTGGCTTTGTGCGTAATTAGCCGAAAACGAGATCTTGCGGTGTTATCCCATTGCACTCCTGCTGTTGCTGATGCTACTGCTGGAACCGTACAAGCTGGAAAACAAAAGCCCCTGTAATGGAGGCTATTGTGCAGATAGTGGCTAAGTATAATTGGGAGGTAACCGCGGCGACGGCTCAAAACTAGTGGGGGAAAAAACGAATAGTTCAATTTCAGGTTTGGAAAAATTGTACAAAAAAAAAAAAAAAAAAAAAAAAGTATAGCGTTTTTAATTAATAAGAACGGATGGGATTTGGGTTGTCAAAAAGTACTGAAAATCTGACATGAATCGATACAAAAGCTAATATATAAGTTAGTGGTATAGACAGAGTGGGATTAAATAAGTTTCTTCTTCCTTTTCGAGCTCACTACACTACATTAAAGGTAGACTGTGTAACTTTTTGGTTAGTGAGCCAATGATGTTCATTATGTCTTCTTATATACTTTAACTTCTTAGGTTCTTTTTAAAGACAATGCAGTGAAGTGTATTTACCTTGTTGAGGACCACAAGAACATAGTCACACTACCGAACATCAGAGGCATAACCGAACCCATCCAGAGCCATGAAAAAAGCGCAACATAAGCACTGGAGTAAAACCAGACACAAAACTCCGCCAACTACTCGTACATCCCAAGGACAAAATCCCACAAGAACAAAAATGCAACGCCATCTACGAAATCCAATGCAAATCATGCAATAAATCATACACAGGGGAAACAGGCCGGGCATTTCACATCCGAAAAAAGGAACACCAAAAGGAATGCGAAAAGGAAACATCAGGGAGACTCACCAGAACACAAAAAGACAAAGCAGAACAGGAAAACCTAAAATCCGCCATATCAGACACTGTAAAAGGAACAACCACATTATGGATTGGGACGGGGCTCGGGTCATTGGATCGGAAAACAACAAGTTCAAACGCTGGATCAAGGAGGACATTGAAATCAGGAAACGAGGCACGGACAGCATTAACCGTGATGACGGAGCGTTCCTCCTTTCACACACCTGGGACACCCTCCTCCAGAGACACCGGGCGACGGGAGGCGTGGTCAGTCTGAGCGACCTGCAGGTCCATCAGGTCTGACCACGCCTACAGGAAGTAACAACAGCTGATATACGACACGTCACCACCAACACCGGTGACAGTTCTGAAGATGGCTTGCAGCAGCAGCCGAAACATGTCAACAAGGTAAATACACTTTACTGCACTGTCTTTAAAAAGAACCCAAGAAGTTAAAGTTTTTGGTTAGTGCTCCGCCTCGAATGTTCCACAGTATGACATTAACCATTTATTCAATTACAGGTGGTTTTATAGCTCAAAAATACCTGGAAAAAACAGGTGTTCTGACTGTGAGTGGTGTCGCCTCTCCACAGATCTGGCCTGTAACTCGGTCTGGTTTGGATAGAAAGATTTAATACCATACTATGAAACATTACACAGTCATAACATCTCCATGGAAACAAGCATTTGAGGGACCCTCCAGCAAAACAGTTACGCAATGCACCTTTAAGGCCACATCCACACTAGGACATATTTGAGTTCTTTTCGTTGTGGATGCAGTGTTCGTTCACACTAATCCGACTGGAAAACGGCTCCAGAGGCGGAACGATCTGGTGCCGCCAACTCCAACGAATTCATCTGAGTACAGATCTGATCCGGGACTGTGTGGACACCTGAAAACGCTGATACGCTGATGTAGGAGCTCTAATTGAGTCCTTATTGGACCACGTCACTGTGACTTGCATCTTCCTGATTCGCTGGGTTCGTGACATCGGCCATGTGACGGATATTGCGGAAAACAGTTTAAACAAACCAGAGACGAACGGGAAACAGCGGGGCTAGAACTACTTGCTAGTAAGTCATGGAAAACGAGGAACAACATTGGATTTCTCATCTTCCTTGGCTCGAAGTTGCCTCCTGCAACTTCAGACACGGTGCTCCACTTCCTTGTTCTTATCGCCCTCATGACATCGTGATGACGTGATGCCAGTCTCATCATGTGACCAGTATTTCAGGCGGTTTCGTGTTACTGTGTGGATTGGGAAGGCTTTGATTGCGGACACAGAAACGACGTGTCTGGACGCAAATCTTTTCCGATACAGTGATACGTTACAGTGTAAACGTAACCTTAGTCAGTGCACTAGATACATGTATACTCCTTGTGTCCATTAATCTGCTCGAAATAAACAAATAAACTAAATTAAATGCATACTGAAACTAGATACTCATTTGATCAGGTATTGATTACGGCTGAGAATCACAGGGTCCCTGAGGATTGATACTCGATTCATAATCAACACATGATACTCTGATATGTTGGTGTTTTTTCAGAACCAAATACATTTGAGCAACAGTATTTCTTTGTTAAACCACCACTTGTGCTTTATTTATCAGGGACCATGTCCAAATTCATGACTCACGCAGATTATGAAAAAGAAAACGTGATCTGTACTGGCTTCAGCTGCTGCTACTTTCAATCTGCAGTCCCTGGCAAGTTTAAAGGGCTAATATGACACTACTTTCTCATCTACAGTTGCAATCAAAACTATCCAACCCCCACTGCAAATTAGGTTTACTGCTAAAATGTACAAACTAGCAGCTGTTTACAAAAAAGAAATCAAACAAGAACGATTTAAATAGCTCAACACAGCTAATATTACAAGTGGTTTCTCCAAATTCAACACAAAACGCTACTTTTAACGACTACTGCGGTCTCAAAATTTAGAATCATTTGGATGGAATTACCAATAACTCCTGAACAAAAATGTAAAAGGAGCTGTTAACTTGAAAACTACCACTACGTGACATCACAAGGTGGAACAAACAAACAAAACATTCTGCCTAATAAAAAAGGATTACTCGAAAATGTGAGAACGAAACGAAATGCAACTCCAGGTTTGTTTTTGAGAAGGTAGGAACATTAAAACATGATTTAAACCTCAATTTTGCGTAATTTTGACCCTCTGACGACATCTCCAGGCCGAAAAGTTCCGCGGTGCACCTTTAAATACCTCATTAGCGTGCACTCATCTCACATGTGCGTTCCCTGTAAACAGAATACATTTCCAGTGGCGCGTCGGCTCCTTCATTAGTTCACCGCCACAGAACCACGCTGTTTTCTAAAATTGGTTTCTTAATGTTTGGGGTATGAGCGTAATTAATGAAAATACAGGCTGCCGTTTGGCCAATGAAGCAACTAATGACACTATCCTTAGCTACGCACCATGCATCTTCTCTGACAAACTTAAATTAATGGCCAGGATTGCGTTATTGTTAATTCACGATTCGGTTTTAAAACAGATGTCATCGAAAATATGTGGTAGTTAAGCCGTTTCTGCAAATCTGCAAATTAGGGTTTGTTGAGATGAAGTCAATTAAAAACACAGTGGGTTTTTCATTCACTGTCATCTGTAAAAATTGGCGCCCAAGGTAAAACTAAGCATGAAAATATGTATGGAAAATCTGCAAATGTAAACAAAATCGTCAAAATAATGGTCAAAATACGGTGGTAACTTTTCTGGTGGAGGGTCCGACAAATGCTTTTCTATTTTTTCTGTGGAGATGTTATTGCTTTGTCTGGAATGTTTCACAGTGTGGCATTAAACCTTTCTATCTTCATGGAGACCAAACCAGACCAAGTTACAGGTCAGATCTGTGGAGAGGCGACGCCGCTCACAGCCAGAATGCCTGATTTTCAAGGTATTTTTGAGATACAAAACCACCTGTAATTGAATAAATGTAAAGGTAGAGCTGTTTAATGTCACACTGTGGAACATTCCAGGCAGAGCAATGACATGTCCATAGAAAAAAACAGGTGACGGACCCCCAGATAAAAAGTTACACCGTGTAGCTTTACTATAATTACTACTAGTTTTGTCACAATGCTAAAATTTCAAACTTGATTTCAATTTCAATACTGATTCCGATTAGCCTGATTCATCAGCTGGTTTCACTTTGTGGAAACTGTCTGACCTCGCAGCATTAGAATTTGTTCGCTCGACAGTAGGCGGGTACTTTTTTTATTTAACCAATCGCTGCTATTTGGTTGTGACGTATGTAATGCGCCGCTAACGGGGCTAACTGGTATATTAAACTTTTCCCAAATCCTGTAGGAAGAAGAACAATAACGTCTTTCCCCATGATAAAATTCACCAAACATTCTCTTTGTTACGGCTTTAAATCCTCGATCTTGGAAATTGTTGCCAACACAAAATGTATGACTCTTCGCTGATTGGCTGGTGCACAAATTCGCACTTCTGACGTTCTTGCAAACCGTCTAGTGTATTCTGATTCCTGGCGCTGGAGAGAAATGAAATTGAGCGAAGGCATTGGGTGGCACCAGCCTGGCCAGATTCCAATAATACGATGATGATAAAAACAAACTCTTTCTTTAGACAATAGAATGTGATTTTCTACATTAGTATTTAGTAAGGGTTTGCATTGCCTTGGGTCTGACGATACAATACATGTCATGGTATGCCTGTCAATAAATCTCGATATACATGCCGATACTCAAACATAGGACAATATACTGCCGTCATTTTTAATTACCGTATTTTTCTGACTATAAGACACACTTTTTTTCATGGTTTGGATGGTCCTGCGACTTATTGTCCAGTGGGACTTATGTATGTTTTTTTTTTCTTCATTACGCATTTTTTGGCTGGTGCGACTCATACTCCGGTGCAACTTCTTACCCAGAAAATAAGGTAGTTATGGTACTTATGTCAACTGCACCTTCACGAGAACACAACTGTATGAAATATAATTTATAAAAATGTTTAAATCATCAGAACAGTGAATGTAAATAATTCGGTAACACTTTATAATAACTACACCTTATTTAGCCTTAATAAAGCATGAACAAAGACTTAATTAACAATGATTCACGCTTAGTAACTACTTAATTACTACTTGAATTAGCACTTAACTTGCACTTAATTCGCCTGTGCTGTAAATAGTTACTCATAAGTATTTCTTACTTAATTACTCATGAACTAACCATTTGTGTGTGCATTTGTAAATGTATATTTAAGTACAAATTTGAGCATTTATTAATGATTAGTAAAACCATGAGAGAATGATTTACTAGTACTGCATTATTGTTTCTCTGGAATTTGACCAACCTTAACAAATGCTTAATAAAGCATAATTAGCCTTCACTTTAGAAAAGCTCTCAGAAAGACTTAACTAACAGATAACAGCTGCCTGAATGATCATTGCATTCCATTATTAGTAAATCATTCTCTCATAGTTTACTAATCATTAATAAATGCTCAAATGTGAACTTAAATATGTATTTGTAAACATGCAAATGGTTAGTTCATGAGTAATTAAGAAGTATTGAGTTACTATTTACAGCACAGGCGAATTAAGTGCAAGTTAAGTGCTAATTCAGGTAGTAATTAAGTAGTTACTAAGTGTGAATCATTATTAATTAAGTCTTTGTTCATGCTTTATTAAGGCTAAATAAGGTGTAGTTATTATAAAGTGTTACCAATAATTCATTTTTGTGATAAATATTATTTTTTTTTAAATCGATTCGAATGCATTTTGAATTGATTCAAGAATTGTACAATGAAGTATCACAATATATCACTGGATACATTTTTTCTTACACCCCCATTATTTAGTATAATACACCTTCACTAGAATCATTTGGATCATTTCAGCCCTGGAACTGCCAATCTCAAACATGTGTGAATGAAACAAAACACAACTCCAGATCTGTTTTTGAGGATGGAACAACATTATAACACGACTAAAATCTCATAAGTGTCAGTTTTGTATAATATAAGACCTTTAATATTTTCGTTACAATATCAAGTTTACAGCTAAAAGATCGGCCGTAACCTTATCTGAAACATTGGGTGTCTTGGCTCATTAGCAAGTTATTTTAATATGAACTTTACATTAGTCTGAGCCCGGATGAGGCAGCTCAGTATTGCTTTGCTTTCTGGTGGATACAGCACACAAACTAGCTCTAAAATAAATGTCAAGTTAGCCGTGTGGGCGTGTGCAGCTCTGTTTTAGCCTCTACAGAGTCAGTCTCCTCTCGCCCACCTCCTCTGCCTCTCACCGAGCGCACAAGAGCAGCTGAAGCCAGTCCGACCCCAACAGAGGAAAAGGGACAAATATAAAAGGCCGTGTTACGCTATTTTCTGATCTATGTTATAATATTGTGTCCTCATTAAAAACAGAACTGTGTGAATGAAACAAAACACAACTCCAGATCAAACCCTAACATGCTCCATAGGTAAAATCCTCCAGCTAAATCAGCCCTGACCAAGTCTAAGAACAAGATCACGAAGCTGGGATAATAAAGCACTACAAAATAAAACAAAAAACACAAAAATATTTCATGATTTTACTAATAATCTTGCCTAGTTTATAGCGGTATAACAATAACCAAAATATTGTGATATCGTATCGTCAAAAGTCTCTCAATAATACCGTGGACGATCACAATATATCGAATTACAAGTGTCTTTGCGTAAATTCATTGTTATGGTGCAGAAATAGGTAAAAAAAACAGAGGGAACTACATCGACCATGATCCTTTGCTCCGTTTTGCAAGAAATAACAGTTCTAAGCAATTTTAAGTCTTAGTTATTGGGATTAAGTCTTGTCAAGGCATTTTAAGAGGAAAAAGTCGCATATTTACTCCACAGGCTCCACAAAATGTCGCAATAAATATCGTACCGTGAGATGTGTATCGGGAAAATATTGTACCGAGAGACTTGGATATCGTTATATCTCAACTAGTTTATAATTTTCCGTGCAGTAGATATGATGCCATAACTGTTACCTGGCAACCGTAATGTCAACAAGGCCCAAAGCTCATCTAATTTACACAATAGTTATTTTTATAGTCCGTATTTTTCAGGCTAAAAGTCGCTCTAGAGTATAAGTCGCACCAGTTAAAATATTTTGTGATGAAATGAAGAAAAAAAAACATATAAGTTGCACTGGACTATAAATCACACTTCTTGGGGGAAATTTACTTTATAAAAATCTGAGACCAGGAATCGATGTTTCATGCTGAAAGACAAGTTCTAGTAAAAACAATAGAACAGAGAACAACAGACTGTTAACGTCACATATGAACAGTTCTTCAGATAAACTATAACATAAACAACAGAACAAGTTTAACAAACTCTCCATCTCACTCCAAATCACTAAATCCATTCAATTCTTCATCCTCTGTGTCACTTCTGAGCAACTCCACGACCTCCGGAGGTAAACAGAGCGGCGCTTCCTCTTCTGTGTAGCTGTCGTCAGACTCAGCATCAGGTCCAGTTAGAATTATTCTGGTCTTTCTGAAGTCCAGGCTTTGTCCATCCATCCAGTGACTTCAGGAAAGTTTCATGGTGCCTCCTCCTGTTTTACCGTGAAGCTGTGTTCTCCATCCCCGCTTTTTCCCAGTCCCTCACAAGTTTCTCGCTCACTCCAAACTTTCTTTCTGCTGCTCGATTACCGTTTTCAGCTGAATATTTCACGACTTGCAGCAGGACAGAGGCTCTTTCTGCAGGAGACATGCGCAGTAGAGTGAAGTGACAGTGGTGCAGGAGGAACAGGAGCAGCAGATACTGACACACAAGACTAAGGCCTCTAAATTTTTAATATATAAGTCGCAGGAAACACCCAAACCATGAAAAAAACGTGTGACTTACAGTCCAAAAAATACAGCAGACAAATACAAATATATGAACAGACCTTAATTTAGTTAAAATTTATGTTTAAACTGTCAGAAAAATGCATTCCTTGTGCGTAAAATGTCCCTGTATTCGGGGGAGATATTAATATAGATATTGATGACGCAGGTAGAGCTTCTCAGTGCTGTATTTTTCAACTTTTATTTTATTTTCTTTCTTCCCAAACTGCCACTTAACTGGTGTAAAACTGATAAAACCCGTCTCATGCACTCTCCACCACTCTATATACGTTTAAGGTATACGAGGGTCTTATTCTGCGTAAAAGCTGCAAACCCTGTACTTTCACTCTCTATAAACATGTTCTGAAATGCCTGGGATTCTTGCATTCAGTTAGCAGTTCATATTTTAGTCTCTTCTCAAATGTTAACGCTCCTGGATGTGTTTAAAATATGCACTGTGAAATGAATCTCGATTGCAAATCAAGTAGCAATTATTTATCTAAGAATTCAGTGTATTTTTGTATAGCACCACATCACTGCAGCTGCATTACAGCGCTTCATAAAACGTGTTTAAAATAAATTGTTGAAAAATTTGGACTTGGATTTGAATATTTTGACTGGAAACTGGACATTTTTCTCACATTTATATACACAGTAGAAAATTACATTGAGTTCCGGTTTCAAATTGTCAGTGTTGTTGCTATGTAGATGCAGACTAATTAAGATAAAAACAAATACTAGAAGAAAAAGAAGAAGTCCAGATGTTCAACTCAACATATAACAGATTTCTAGACATGACAGTACTTTGAAACTAGGAGGGTGTAACGATATTGGCGAAATCACAATATCGTCGTAGTAAAATTGCCACAGTATCGTCGTGGTCTTGTCACGGTATTAAAGTGTGTGTCTTGAATTTTCAGTCCGCTCCTTGTGGTTCATATCACGGTAAACTATAAGGACTAGAAGCATTTTGGTTTTGTTGTGACATGAAACAAGAAAGAAGAAAAGGTGACGGACAAACAACAGACAGCGTGCAAACACTGACAATGCACCGTGCGGTTCACCTCGGGAAAGGACCTTGATGAGCAGACACGCCGAAAATGTTCAAGAATGTGTTCAGAAATTCGGGACAAAAAAATATATTTGAAGCATTTAAAACAGCACTCAAGAAATAACAAAATACTTTGCAGATTATAAAGCGAGGGATTTGCACCATTTTCCACAGTGGACAAAGGTTTAAAAGTGGCTAAACTCAAGACGAAATATAAAATGCCATCACGTTTAAGTTTTGTTTTTTTTTTGTTTTTTTTTTTTTTTTTCCTACGACGAGGACTCAAATATACATCGAGTAATAATGTGTTTAATGCAGCTTTGCGCACATTTGTTTACGTTTTACATAAAGAAAACTTTAAACCACATGGCTCATTTGCATAAACTCTGAAAACAACAGCTCGCTCCTTGTGCGCTGATGCAGTTCAGCTTCTGTGGGACTTACTCCGCGAGACTCCTCACTACAGTTTTATTAACATATTTTAGTTGTTACTTGAATTTTGCACTTCAAAGGCTTTTCAGGCTGTTCAAAATGTCAGTGATATGAATATGAGAATAAATGTTTTATCAAATGACTGGTCAAAGCATTTTATAATGTCAGTCTCGTTATTATGTATAATTTCGCAATAAATATCGTACTGTGACTATATTGTATCATGAGACTTGGATATTTTTACACCCCTAATTAATAGTAGAAGAAAGTCCAGATGTTCAAATAAGACTGTACTCCAAATATCATAGATTTCTAGACATTACAGTACAAGTTGCTCTACCATATTTTGAAACAATAAAATAAAACTGAAAAGACACAACTTCCAGGTATGTTTTTGATTAGTTAAGAACTTTCTAACGTGGTTTAAAGCTCACAAGAATCAATTTTGCATAATATCGGACCTTGCTAAACTATCTTTTAAACGCCTACTTCCTCCATTCACGAGTAAAAATAAGGTAAACTTTCCAAACGGACGGATGTTTGTAGAGTAATCGTGTACCTTGGCGGCGTCCTTGGGCAGGTCAAAGGGGATCCTCTGTCTGATTTTGGGGGGCAGCTGTGTGAGGACGTCCTGTTTGAGTCTCCGGATCATGATCTGACTCAGCAGTTTGTGGAGCTGGTCCAGGTTCGAGGCTCCTCTGCAGTCCCACTGACGACGAGAGCCGAAATATCTGAGCGCAAAACAAACACACGGCATCAGGCTGGAGAATGTGACCTGGGTAAAAAGTAAATCTGCACTAAACCAGGTCTAAACCAGGTCTAAACCAGGTCTAAACAGGACTAAACCAGGTCTAAATCAGGTCTAAACCAGGACTAAACCAGGTCTAAACCAGGACTAAACCAGGTCTAAAACCAGGTCTAAACCAGGACTAAACCAGGTCTAAACCAGGACTAAACCAGGTCTAAATCAGGTCTAAACCAGGACTAAACCAGGTCTAAAACCAGGACTAAAACCAGGTCTAAACCAGGACTAAACCAGGTCTAAACCAGGTCTAAACCAGGTCTAAACCAGGTCTAAACCAGGACTAAACCAGGTCTAAACCAGGTCTAAACCAGGACTAAACCAGGTCTAAACAGGTCTAAACACTCTAAAACCAGGACTAAACCAGGTCTAAATAAACCAGGACTAAACCAGGACTAAACCAGGTCTAAATCAGGCTCTAAACCAGGACTAAACAGGTCTAAAATCAGGTCTAAACCAGGACTTAACCAGGTCTAAACCAGGTCTAACCAGGACTAAACCAGGTCTAAACCAGGACTAAACCAGGTCTAAACCTGGACTAAACAGGACTAAACCAGGACTAAACCAGGACTAAACCAGGTCTAAAAACCAGGACTAAACCAGGACTAAACCAGGACTAAACCTAAACCAGGACTAAACCAGGACTAAAACAGAACTGAACCACTCATTCGGTTTATTTTGATCATAGACTGTTTATATAAATAGAGAGAGCCGCGTTTCAAGTAGGAAGTGAGCATGGGAGCACTTCTGGCTCCATCGACTCTGGCTCCAATTGACTTTACATTGAAAAATTATCACTCCTTTCTCTTAGCTGCTGCAGTGCGAATCCAGAGTTTGATCTTAAAATGTTCATATTAACCCACGCTACATGATCCAGGACTTTTTCGTTGTTTTAGCTAAACAACAAAAACTTTTTCTTAGATGAGCTGCGAAACGTTTTCAATCAAAAACTTTTGTCCAGTTGACCGAGGAACGAACTGAAAAAGCGAGCGCAATGTGCCACTTCTAGACACAATTGAACAACTGAGTCACTGCGAACACGCCGACAATCCAGCGACCCCAGACAGCACCCTCCCTACACGCCACAACTGAACAAAGCCCAGAGTCACCGTGAACGAACCAAACAAACAAAACCACTGACCCATCTCACTGTTGTGTTTCGTTTAAAGTCTGGTGCGGTTTATTTGTGAAAAAAGTTCCAAAATTTAATGACATTTTCATTTAATGACAGTGCGTCTTATAGTGCAGAAAATATGGTAAACAACTCGGCTTTAAATTCACTCTTATAGGCGAGTTTCAGCTGACGTCATTGTTATTAAAAGCCCGCGTTGCTGCTGGGAAATATTTTGGTCGGAGGCAAGAAACACGATAGCGTCAAACACAGTGCGTAACCTCGCGTATTTATCCTCGATAATGGTAAATTCCTGCTGCATTATCAGATGCACAAATAGAAGCACGGAAGAAGGAAAATGTCTTTTTTGTATTCTGAGTGAAAAGAACCACTAACGGTGAATTAAACGACTTTCAAACATCCGCAGAGCAAACGTAGAAGATCCTAAACAAACCGTGGACTCCAACAAGTTCAACAACACATCGAGACTCTTGGAGGTTTTCATCTTTTCTGCTGTGAATGGCCCAGGAGTTTCCACCAAGTCATTGTGGATATCACCGAAGTGAATATTTGTCCAGGTAGTTGGCGATTCTGACCAGAAATTTGGTTTGGTTTCACCTTTTGTCGGGGTTGAAAAGGGTGATTTGGCTCCGTCGATGCTTCATGACCAATTTCTGGTCAAATGGTCTTGGGTCCTCTGCCGTTAAGTGGATAAATAACCAGGATCAATACCTTTTACGTGTTTTCTCGCTCCGTCCGTCATGTTGAATTAGTGTTTCTTGCCGCCGACCAAAATAATTCCCAGCATGCAACGCGCGCTTTTGTCAACAATGAAACTCGCCTATAACCCCAAGCCTCGATGAGCTTCATTTGACTGGAGCCGAACTCCCTCAGTCCACTTCTTTGTACATTTTGTGGGTCTAGAGTACGACTAGAGGCAGCCCGTGTACCACAGTTTGAGAAACCCTGGCCTAGATCTAAATCTCCTCAGTATTAACCCCACGTTTCCAGCAGTTATTTGCAGGAGGCTGTGAGTGTCTGATGCTTTTCTACGTCTAAGTAAACAAACATTCTTCTTTAATGACCTGCTGGAATAGTTAAACACACTTTAACATTCCCACTTGGGACCAGACTGGTTTCCCTCTTTCATCCACCTCTCCTCCTCTCATCCTTCTCTCAGTCTCTCTCTCTATCTCCATCTTCACCTCTGTCCTCCCCTCTCTCTCTCTCTCTCTCTTTCTCTCTAATCCACCTACTCCTCTCTCCACCTCTTTTTCTCCTTACCCTCTCATTCTCTCTCTCTTCCACGTCCCCCTCTCTCTTACTCCCTCTCCTTCACATCTCCCTCTCTCATTCTCTTTCCCCACTTCTCTCCCCTCCTCTCTCCGTCTGTCACTCTCCTTCTCCTTCTCTCTCTCTCTCCCTGTCACTCTGCCTCTCTCTTCACCTCTCCGTCTCTCTCCACCTCTCTCCACATCGCTCTCATCTTCTCTCACCTCTCCCCTCCCTCTCCGCATCTCCTTCTCTCTTTCCTCCACTTCTCTTTTCCTCTCTCCATCTGTCACTCTCCTTCCCTCTCTCCCTGTCTCTCCCTCTCTCCTTCACCTCTCTCTCTCTCATCCACCTCTCCTTCTCTCTCTCTCTCCATCTTCACCTTTCTCCTCCCTTTCTCTCAGCCTCTCTCTCCCTCTCTCCACCACCTCTCTCTCTTCCTCTCTCTGTCTGTCTCTCTCTCCCTCTCCATCTCCCCATCTCTCTCCTCCACCTCTTCCTCTCTCCTCCTCCTCTCTCTTCCTCTCTTCTCCACCTCTTCCCTCTCTCCTCCTCTCTCTCCTCTCTCTCCTCTTCTCCACTCTCTCCTCCCTCTCTTCTCCATCTTTCCTCTCTCTCTCCTCTCTCTCTCTCTCCCTCTCTCCTCCACCCTCTCTCTCTCTCTCCTCTCTTCTCCACCTCTTCTTCTCTCTCTCTCTCTCTCTCTCCTCCACCTCTCTCCTCCTCTCTCTCCTCTCTCTCTCTCCACTCTCTTCCTCTCTCCTCCTCCTCTCTCTTCCTCTCTCCTCCACCTCTCCGTCTCTCCTCCTCCTCCTCTCCTCTCTCCTCTCTCTCTCTCCACCTCTCTCCCTCTCTCCGCCTCTCTCTCTCTCCTCCACCTCTTCCTCTCTCCTCTCTCCTCCACCTCTCTCTCTCTCTCCCTCTCTCTCTCTTCTCTCTTCCTCTTCCTCTCTCTCTCTCCACCTCTTCCCTCTCTCCTCCTCTCTCCTCCACCTCTCCTCTCACCTCTCTCCCTCTCCTCTCTCCTCTCTCTCTCTCCTCCTCCTCCTCTCCTCTCCTCTCTCCTCCTCCCTCTCCTTCCTCTTCCTCTCTTCCTCTCTCTCCTCCTCTCTCTCCCTCTCTCTCTCTCTCTCCTCTCTCCATCTCCTCTCCTCTCTCCTCTCTCTCTCCTCCCTCTCTCTCCTCTCCCTCTCTCCTCTCTCTCTCCTCCTCTTCCTCTCTCCGTCTCTCCTCCACTCTCTTCCCTCTCTCCTCTCTCCTCTCTCCTCTCTCCTCCTCTCTCCCTCTCCCTCTCTCCTCTCCTCTCTCTCCTCTCTCCCTCTCTCCTCCACCTCCTCCTCCTCTCTCCTCCTCTCTCCTCCTCTCTCTCTCCTCTCTCTCTCTCTCTCTCTCTCCTCTCTCTCTCCACTCCTCTCCTCTCTCCTCTCTCTCTCTCCTCTCTCCCTCTCTCTTCCTCTCTCCTCCTCTCTCCTCTTCTCTCTCTCTCTCTCTCTCCTCTCTCCTCCTCTCTCCCTCTCTCCTCCACCTCTTCCTCTCTCCGTCTCTCCTCCACCTCTTTCTCTCTCTCTCCTCCTCTCTCCTCCTCTCTTCTCTCTCCTCCACCTCTTCCTCTCTCCGTCTCTCTCTCTCTTTCTCTCTCCATCTCCATCTCCCCATCTCTCTCCTCCACCACTCCCTCTCTTTCCTCCCTCTCCTTCCTCTCCTCCTCCTCTCCTCTCCCTCTGCTGGTTTCTGGTTTTCGCTCGGGGGCACTTTCCGGAGTGAGGACCTATTGTGTCTCAGTCTCGAGTCTTAATGGCCGCCGAAGCAACTTTATCGGCTGAAAACTCCGCCGCTCAAACTTTCGCAGCTCATCAGCCAGATCCAGTTTAGAATAGAACTGGCGAGCTAAACAAAGCCTGGTTATGGTCCATGTTGGCCCAGCGCAAACTTAACAAGACTCTGCCAGGATTATTCACACTCGAGTGTTGCTGGAGAGTTCAGAATCAAATTTAAGCCATTCAAGTCGCGCTGAAAATAAGGTTTAGAGCTGAATGAGCCGTACCGGTCTGACCTGACTGCTCCGGGGCTGGGACCTGCCGTGGTCTCGTCTCTATGGAGATGGCGGTGCTTTGCTTGAAATGTTCCACCATACGGTATTAGACTGATTTATCTTGTACTTATTTAATTATCTGGGTTTTTATTACTTCGTTCGGGTTTAGTCATGCATAGAAAAGTATACACCTGGTTTAGTCCTGGTTTAGTCCTGGTTTAGTCCTGGTTTAGTCTGGTTTAGTCCTGGTTTAGTCCTGGTTTAATCCTGGTTTAGCCCTGGTTTAGTCCTGATTTAGTCTTGGTTTAGTCCTGGTTTAGTCCTGGTTTTGTCCTGGTTTAGTCCTGGTTTAGTCCTGGTGTAGTCCTGGTTTTGTCCTGGTTTAGCACTGGTTTAGTTCTAGTTTAGTCCTGGTTTAGTCCTGATTTAATCCTGGTTTAGCCCTGGTTTATTCCTGATTTAGTCTTGGTTTAGTCCTGGTTTTGTCCTGGTTTAGCCTTGGTTTAGTCCTGGTTTTGTCCTGGTTTAGCCTTGGTTTAGTCCTGGTTTTGTCCTGATTTAGTCTTTGTTTAGTCCAGGTTTAGCCCTAGTTTAGACCTGGTTTTGTCCTTTTCTGATGCTGCTGGTTTAGTCCTGGTTTAGTTCTGGTTAAGTTCTAGTTTAGGCCTGGTTTAGTCTTTGTTTAGTCCTGGTTTAATCCTGGCTTATCCCTGGGTTAGTCCAGGTTTAGTCCTGGTTTAGCCCTGGTTTAGTTTTGGTTTAGTCCTGTTTTAGTCCTGGTTTAGCCCTGGTTTAGCCCTGGTGGTTTAGTCCTGTTTTAGTTCAGGTTTAACCCTAGTTTAGTCCTGTCTTTTTATTACTTTGAAGAACTGTATTCTTACTGTCAGCAGGTTTGCCTCTCCACAGATCTGACTTGTAACTCGGCCTATAGTGGCATCACACACTTGTGTACACATGGAGATGGATGGAAGTGAATGTCATACTGAGGAACATTTCAGGCATATTAATAATATCTCCCTAGAGACGAGAAAGTCGGGACTAGTTTTTGTGCATTTCATTTTTATATATATTTTTTGTTTAGTTTATAACAGTTAAAGACAGTTAAACAGTTACATTTTTGGTTTGGAGTTAGTTTGGACCTTCGCTTTAACCTTGGTTTAGTGTTAAATTTATTCTGGTTCAGACCTATTTTTTGTGATTTTGAGAATAAAACTGTGCAACAAACATCTGGGTCAGAAGCACCTCCATTAAGACCTGGAGGCTCTTCCCAGTCATATTGATCAGTTTAATGATGGTTCAGTGCAAGATCAGATCTGTGTTAGAAGCAGTTTAGTCCTGGTTTAGTCCTGTTTTAGTCCTGGTTTAGTCCGTTTTGTCCTGTTTTAGTCCTGTTTTAGTCCTGTTTTGTCCTGTTTAGTCCTGGTTTAGTCCTGGTTTAGTCCTGGTTTAGTCCTGGTTTAGTCCCCTGGTTTAGTCCTGGTTTAGTCCTGGTTTTAGTCCTGTTTTAGTCCTGTCCTGTTTAGTCCTGTTTTAGTCCTGTTTTAGTCCTGGTTTTAGTCCTGGTTTAGTCCTGTTTTAGTCCTGGTTTAGTCCTAGTTTTAGTCCTGGTTTAGTCCTGTTTTTAGCCCTGGTTTAGTCCTGTTTTTTTTTAGTCCTGTTTTAGTCCTGTTTTAGTCCTGGTTTAGTCCTGTTTAGTCCTGTTTTAGTCCTGTTTTAGTCCTGTTTTAGCCCTGGTTTAGTCCTGTTTTAGTCCTAGTGTTTAGTCCTGTTTTAGTCCTGGTTTAGTCCTGGTTTAGTCCTGGTTTAGTCCTGTTTTAGTCCTGGTTTAGTCCTGGTTTAGTCCTGGTTTAGTCCTGGTTTATTCGAGCCTGTCTCTCTGTTGAAACACTGAGAAACTGGATCCCGTCTCCGCCCGAGCGCTGGACTTTGATGGACGCCCAAACCCGACTGTTTGATGTTTCTCTTCACACGTGCGACTGATCAGCGAGGAGAAGCTGGCACCGAGACTCCGGGCCTGGCGCCGTCTCTCCTCTGGACGCCGAAGAGAAAAGTGCGTCGGTTATTTACAGTCAGGTACAGGAGAGCGGCCGTCCCCACAGAGCCGCTCAGTAAAACCTCAACATGAGTCGCCGAGGTGAAGAGACGGTAGAGAAACACCAACTGTTACTGTTCACTTTATTATTATGCACAGGTGATTAACAAAAACAGGAAACTTAAACCACATTAAGACCTGGATCTAGACCAGGACTACACCAGGACTAAAACAGGACTAAACCAGGACTAAACCAGGACTAAACCAGGACTAAAACAGGACTAAACAGGACTAAAACAGGGCTAAACCAAGGACTAAAATCGGACTAAAACAGGACTAAAACAGGAATAAAACAGGACTAAAACCAGGACTAAACCAGGACTAAAACAGGACTAAACCAGGACTAAACCAGGAACTAAAACAGAACTAAAACAGGAACTAAAACAGGACTAAAACCAGGACTAAACCAGGACTAAACCAGGGACTAAACCAGGACTAAACCAGGAATAAAACAAACTAAAACAGAACTAAACAGGAACTAAACCAGGACTAAACCAGGACTAAACCAGGGCTAAACCAGGACTAAACCAGGACTAAAACAGAACTAAAACAGAACTAAAACAGGACTAAAACCAGGACTAAACAGGACTAAAACAGGACTAAAACAGGACTAAACCAGGGCTAAACCAGGACTAAACCAAGGACTAAAACAGGACTAAAACAGGACTAAACCAGGACTAAACCAGGAACTAAAACAGGACTAAACCAGGGCTAAACCAGGACTAAAACAGGAATAAACAGAACTAAACAGAACTAAAGGACTAAACCAGGACTAAACCAGGACTAAACCAGGCAGGACTAAACCAGGACTAAAACAGGACTAAACCAGGACTAAACCAGGACTAAACCAGGACTAAACTAAACAGGACTAAACCAGGACTAAACCAGGACTAAACCAGGACTAAAACAGGACTAAACCAGGGCTAAACCAGGACTAAAACAGGACTAAACCAGGAATAAAACAGAACTAAAACAGGACTAAAACAGGACTAAACCAGGGCTAAACCAGGACTAAACTAGGGTAAGATCAAGACTAAACCACAACTAAACCATGACTAGACCGGGATTAAACCAGGAATAAATCAGGTCTAAACCAGGACTAAATCAGGTCTAAACCAGCAGCTCTAGAAAAGGACTAAACCAGGACTAAACCAGGTCTAAACCAGGACTAAATCGTATCTAAACCAGAACTAGACCAGGACTAAACCAGCAGAACTAGAAAAAGACTAAAGCAGGACTAAACCAGGAACTAAACCAGGAACTAGACTTGTCTTAGACCAGCACTAGACTAGGACTAGACCAGGACTAAACTAGGGTTAGACCATGACTAGACCAGGATTAATCTAGGACTTGACCGGGACTAAACCAGAACTAAACCAGGCCTAAACCAGGACTAAATCACATCTAAACCACAACTAGACCAGGACTAAACGAGCAGAACTAGGACTAAACTAGGACTAAAGCAGGACTAAAGCAGGAACTAAACTTGGCCTAGACCAGGGCTAGACTAGGACTAAACCAGGACTAGACTAGATCAAGGCTAAACCAGGACAAACCCAGGATCAAACCAGGACTAAACAAGGTCTAAACCAGGATTAAACCAGCAGCACTAGAAAAGGACTAAACCAGTACTAAACTAGGGTTAGACCCTGAGTAGACCAGGATTAAACCAGGACTAAATCAGGTCTAAACCAGGACTAAATCAGGTCTAAAGCAGGACTAAATCAGGTCTAAAGCAGGACTAAATCAGGTCTAAACTAGGATTAAATCACATATAAACCACAACTAGACCAGGACTAAAGTAGCAGAACTAGAAAAGGACTAAACCAGGAACTACACTTGACCTCGATCAGGACTAGACTAGGACTAGACCACGATTAAACCAGGGTAAGACCAAGACCAAACCAGGGTTAGACAAAGACTAAATCAGGACTAGAAAGGGACTAAACCAGGACTAAATCAGGTCTAAACCAGGGCTAAACCAAGACTAAACCAGCAGCTCTAGAAAAGGACTAAACCAAGACTAATCCAGGACTAAATCAGGACTAAATCGTATGTAAACCAGAACTAGACCAGGACTAAACCAGCAGAACTAGAAAAGGACTAAACCAGGATTAAACCAGGAACTAAACTTGTCTTAGACCAGCACTAGACTAGGACTAGACCAGGACTAAACTAGGGTTAGACCATGACTAGACCAGGATTAATCTAGGACTTGACCGGGACTAAACCAGAACTAAACCAGGCCTAAATCACATCTAAACCACAACTAGACCAGGACTAAACCAGCAGAACTAGGACTAAACTAGGACTAAAGCAGGACTAAAGCAGGAACTAAACTTGGCCTAGACCAGGGCTAGACTAGGACTAAACCAGGACTAGACTAGATCAAGGCTAAACCAGGACAAACCCAGGATCAAACCAGGACTAAACAAGGTCTAAACCAGGATTAAACCAGCAGCACTAGAAAAGGACTAAACCAGGACTAAACTAGGGTTAGACCCTGAGTAGACCAGGATTAAACCAGGACTAAATCAGGTCTAAACCAGGACTAAATCAGGTCTAAACCAGGACTAAATCAGGTCTAAACCAGGACTAAATCAGGTCTAAACCAGGACTAAATCAGGTCTAAAGCAGGACTAAATCAGGTCTAAACTAGGATTAAATCACATCTAAACCACAACTAGACCAGGACTAAAGTAGCAGAACTAGAAAAGGACTAAACCAGGAACTACACTTGACCTCGATCAGGACTAGACTAGGACTAGACCACGATTAAACCAGGGTAAGACCAAGACCAAACCAGGGTTAGACAAAGACTAAACCAGGACTAAATCAGGACTAGAAAGGGACTAAACCAGGACTAAATCAGGTCTAAACCAGGAATAAACCAGGATTAAATCAGGTCTAAACCAGGATTAAACTAAGACTAAATCAGGTCTAAACCAGGGCTAAACCAAGACTAAACCAGCAGCACTAAAAAAGGACTAAACCAGGACTAAATCAGGTCTAAACCAGGAATAAACCAGCAGCACTAGAAAAGGACTAAACCACGACTAGACTAGATCAAGGCTAAACCAGGACAAACCCAGGATCAAACCAGGACTAAACAAGGTCTAAACCAGGATTAAACCAGCAGCACTAGAAAAGGACTAAACCACGACTAAACTCGGCTTAGACCATGCCTGGACCAGGATTAAACCAGGACTACACCAGGAACTAAACCAGGAATAGACTAGGACTAGACCAGGATTAAACCAGGGTAAAACCAAGACCAAACCAGGGTTAGACCAAGACTAAACCAGGACTAAATCAGGACCAAACCAGGACTAAATCATTACTAAATCATGTATAAACCACAATTGGACCAGGACTAAACCAGCAGAACTAGAAAAGGACTAAACCAGGACTAAAACAGGACCAAACCAGGTCTATATCAGGACACTGAGCTAAAACCGGGACCAAACCAGGACACGTGTTTAATGGGTGCAGATTCTCGGAGGAAAAAGTGCAAATGAAAGCTGAGGTGAGATGTTTTCAGTCTAGCTGCTTTTACACCGTGTTTGGTCCAACTGTTGGTGTGGTCACAGTCTCTCGTCGTGTGAACGCTGAACGGGGAAACGAGAAAGGCAATATTTTTAACTATTTGTAATTTTTATTTTTGTGGGAGTGTAGAGACGGTTTTAAATCACAGGAAAACACAGCCAAACTTTTGTCGAATCATGCTCAAATGTGACTAGTGTACAGGTTTCAAAAGCGTTTTATTGCAAAAAAAGTCAAAAAACAAAAAACTACCAAAATATCGTGATATCGTATCGTCAGAAGTCTCACAATAATATCGAATCAGGAACTCCTTTGCTTAAATGCATCGTTTTATAACAGTAACAGCTTATAAACATTGAAAACTACATATCCCATGATGCATTTCAGCTCAAACAACATGAATATATATGTTTTTTACTTGAATTCTTGGGATTATCACGGAAATAATTCACACAAAAATCTTGTCAAGGTATTTTAAAATCAAAAAAGTGTCCCGTCTCCAAAATATCGCAATAAATATCGTATCGTGAGATGCGTATCGTGATAATATCGTACCGAGACATTTGGATATCGTTACAGCCCTAGTTATTTCTTCAAGCAAAAAATTTAACTAAAATAAAAATAAGTTTGTAGAAGTACTAGCAGTACAAGAACGTGCCAAAATATCAATACCTAGATTCAAATTAATACTAAAACTAGTATCGATACTCTAAATAAATAAGTCACATACTGTATAAATAACAAAATGTGAGCTTTCGTTATTATTTTTGGAATAACGTTACATCACAAATAACTATATTTTTGAGTTGGGTAAAAAAATCTAATGCTAAAAAATACATTAAAAAAAAAAAAGATTGTAAAGTTGTATCCTTACTAGTATCAAAATATAGTATTGCGATATTGTGGGAAAGCTCACGATTAGAGATGTAACAATATCCAAATCTCTTACGATATTTTCACGATATACATCTCACGGTACGATATTTATTGCGATATTTTGTGGAGACTAAACAGCTAAAACTGTTAATGACAAGACGTAATCCAAAAAACTACAACTTAAAAGTGTTTAGAACTGTTATTTCTTGTAGTTTACACTGAAATGGAGCAAAGGATCATGGTCTATGTAGTTCCCTTCGTCTTTTTTTCTCTTTCGCTGCACCATAACTCTTCATTTAAGCAAACAAACTTGTAATTCGATATATTGTGATGGTCCACGATATTATTGTGAGAACTTTGACGATACTGATATCACGATATTTCGGTTATTGTTACATCCCTAATACTTTGGTTTATTTTGTATGAGTAGTAGTAGAAATAGTAGTAGTTGTAATAGTCCTTTTGTCCTTATGTTTGGTGTACCTGTAGTGGGCGTTGCAGTATCTCTTGGCGTAGTCAGACCACGTGCCGAATCTCTTGGGGTAGAGAGCGTCGATCTGCATGAACAGCTGTGGAAAAAGAAATCAGGTTAAAAAGGACTGTACACGAGTTTGAACCACGAGTAAAAAACATGTTTAGTTTGAAGAGTTAACCTCGCCTATTCATTCCCTCCTCTCACTCTGAACCATAACAGAGAAATAACCTTCTGGGATGATCACAGACACTTTTTTTTTCTTAAAATAGGCCTAGGGAGCTCAAAAATCAGAGAGCGAGCTGTGGTTATGCAGTAAATAAATACGTTTACTGTTAATTTTTCCCATATATTTGTCAAAAATTTAAAACTTCTTTTTTTTTTCTTTTTCCTGATATAATTTTAGTTTTCCAATAGCAACAATCAGCAATAAATAATAAGGATGTAACAATATCCAAATCTCACGGTACGATATTGTCATGATGTGTCTCACGATACGATAATTATTGCAATATCCTGAAGGGATTAACAGAATTGTATATACGTTATTTATTTTTTTTTTTTCATTTTTAAATACCTTGACCTTGACTTCAGTGTGAATCATTATTGCCGTATTCCAAAGCAGTAAGATTTAAAGTGCTTAAAAACTGTTATTTTATTATGTAGTAAAGTAAGTAAAGGATCATGGCCTGTGCAGTTCCCTCTTTTTTTTATACTTTTAAGTCAGGGGTGTCCAAACTATTTTCATTAAGAGCCACATTTCTAAACACAGATGAAGCGGAGGGCCGATCGAGGGCAGTAGACTGGTGCTCAGTACAGTGAATAATTGAAATTTGTGCATATTTAACAGGTTAGAATGAACCATCAGTCCTTTATTCATGCTACTATCCTTAAAACCACACACTAAATGTTAAATATTCGCTTTATGAAGGTAGATTTAAAAAAAAAAAAACTTAGAATAAAAAGTTAAGTTTTCAGCCTGAGGGCCAAGAAAAATTTGTCTGAGGGCCGCATTTGGTCCACGGGCCATAGTTTGGACATGCCTGTTTTAAGTGAAAAAACCTTGCAATTCGATATATTTTGATGGACTACGATGTTATTGTGAGAATTCTGACGATACGATATCACAATATTTTTAGTTATTGTTACATTCCTATTAAACAATATATTATAAAATTACCCACACATCTGCACAAATGTTACTTTATCCATAGGTTAAGAAACAAAAGTCCAAGAATTTCTCGTTTTTCAGAATTTTTATATTTTATAAACAGTTTATTCGATATTCAAATTGTGCATGTCTTTAAAACAGCATTCACAATATTATCAGTAAATCCATAACCACAGAAATGCTTTATTACAGGGGTGTCAAACTCATTTTGGTCCGGGGGCCGTATCCAACCGACTTTGATCCCAAAGGGGCCGGATCAGAAAACTCATGTCATATAAACCCCAAAAATAACAAGAAGTTCAAATATTTGTGCAGAGAAACGCAAATCTATTACAGAAATCTTTTTTTAATTGATAAACTCTTTCTTTTACCAAATATTATAATATTATGAACAACCTGAAACTAAAAAAAAAAAAATGCAATTTCAAGTTACACAATGTTTTAACATTAACTTTTTTAACTTTTTCTTGGAAAATCCTGCACTCGGCTCCACTTTTTCTCATGTTGGACATTTTTCTGATGATGAGGGTGAATCATGGTCAACAGTCAAAACGATCGTCCTTTAAGAGCGTTTGGAAAGAGGACAAGTCTTCATTTGTGCTGCTCTGGTGGGAGGGGCCACGTACAGAGACACTGGAGACACTGATATGATAAACACCACAGAAAATTAGCAAGATTTTAATAGAAAATATAATTGAAATATTTTAGTAGAAAATCAGCCGAGGGCCAGATTAAAGGTCTTGGGGAGGGCCGGATCTGGCCCCCGGGCCGCATGTTTGACACGTGTGCTTTATTATATTAAAATTGTGACTGTGAAAAATCCCCAAAATGTTATTATTTACCATTTTCTTCCATTTTTACCATTTTCTTCCATTTTTACCATTTTCTTCCATATTTACCATCGGATCAAGTTTTTTCTCAATGATTCAAATTGAGTTCATCTTCAAAACAGCTTTCACAATATTATCAGTAAATCCATACATTCCCCAGGTCTATATTAATATTGTGATGACTTTGCAAACATACTGTACGTTTTATAACTCTACACTTGTCCGTCTTTGTCTTGCATATATTGAATTAAATGAACTTGATTTGAGGACAGAGCTCTCACCGAGGGCCCGGGCTAATTTTGGAAACGCCTTTGGGCTCCTATGGCTCATCACCTTCACGGAGAACACACAATCACGCGTCAGTCTATAAACCTCATAATGTAAAAGTGTAGGAGAAAAGCTCAAGGCTGCTTTACGGTTCAGGGTCAGATCTACACAGAAGTACAAGCGCGCTCCCGATGCAAAGAAAAGACGACAGAAAAGAATCACTGTGTCGTTCGTTCATTTGTTTTTCAAAATAAAATCTAATAAGAAAACAAAAAAAACAACAATTTTCTTCATTATTTGTCTCCAGAATCAAAATGAAAAAACAGATAATGATTTGTTTTTTCAGTTTTTGATTTTGTGTTTAAATGAAAAATAAAAAGGATAAAGGCCGTTTCCTGTTTATGTGACTTAAACTGTGATGCTGGGATTTTGCGCCGCATATGAACTGAACCAGGACTGAACCAGGTCCAGGACCAGACCAGACCAAACCATAACCAGACTGGGGCTGAGTCCAGGACTTTGACCAGGACCACACCAGAACTGAGTCCATAACCAGACCGGGAACAGGACCAGGACTGAAACCGGGACTGAGACCAGTAACAGGACCAGGAATGAGACCGGGACTGAGACCGGGACTGAGACCGGGACTGAGACCGGGACAGAGACCAGGACAGAGACCAGGAGTGAGACATGGACCTGACCAGGATCAGCCTGTGATTGAGACCAGGACTGAGACCGGGACCAGACCGGGACCAGACCGGGACTGAGACCAGGACTAGACTGGGATCTGACTGGGACTGAGATAGGGACTAGACTAATACCAGACCAGGACTGAGACAGAGACTGAGACCAGGACTGAGACTGGGACTGAGACCAGGACTGAGACTGGGACTGAGACCAGGACTGTGACATAGACCTGACCAGGATCAGCCTGTGATTGAGACCAGGACTGAGACCGGGACCAGACCGGGACTGAGACCAGGACTAGACTAGGACCAGACCAGGACTGAGACAGAGACTGAGAAGGGGACCAGACCAGCATTAAAAACGGTTTAGTCCTGGTTTAGTCATGGTCTAACCCTAGTTTAGTCCTGGTTCAGTCCGTACGCGGCGCAAAAGTCGGGCATCAAACGGGAAACTGCTGTTATCTGTTTTTTTTCCATTTTTCATTTAAACACAAAATCAAAAACTGAAATAAACAAATCATTATCTGTTTTTTCATTTCGGTTTTAGAAACAAATAATGAAGAAAATTGTTGTTTTTTAATTGTCTTATTTTTGGTTTTTATTTTGAAAAACGAATGAACAAATGATACATGGCTTCTGTTATTTCTTCATGTAGTTAGGATCATGGTCGATGTAGTTCCCTCTGTTTTTTTAGCTATTGCTGCACCATAATAATGAATTTAAGCAAAGAAACTTGTAATTCGATATATTGTGACAGTCCACAATATTACTGAGACACTTTTGACGATACGATATCACGATATTTTGGTTATTGTTACACCCCTAGTAATTTGGGGTCCGTCACCTGCTTGTTTCTATGGATACGTCACTGCTCTGCCTAAAATGTTCAACAGTGTGACATTAAACAGCTCTACTTTACATTTATTCAACTACAGGTCAATGTTTTCCACAGGCCGAGTTAAAGTTTAGCTTTTACCTGAACTTTAGATTCTTTGACATTCAAGGAATTAATTACAAAAAGTAAATCCTGAGGTTTTTTATTTCAAATACTTAAAGGTTGTATGGAGGATTTTTTTTTGTTTCAAATTGTCAATGAAAGTTTAAAATACCATTACAGAGACGCAGCAGCTTTGTAATTATGATGACCAAAAAAAAAAGAATGAAAATCTATCAACTGTGGACGTAGTGAGGACAGATAAACATCAGCCAATAGAAAATGAGGCTCCCTCATTTTCTATTGGCTGTCAGGTTGTCAATCAAACTCCCTAGTGTAACTGAGTCGTCGGAGCGCGGGGATTACGTGGTTTATGCGGCAGTTCTTAGAGGCTTTTTCAAACTGTAGTTTCCTCGCATTTCGCACAAAGTTTGTCGCGACAGCGGAAAAGAATCCACGATCAGTTCGCCGCAAAAGAAAGTCGGTTTTTGAGGTCGCTGAAAGAAGAAGAGAAGGAGAAAAGGAGCAAAGACAAACTGAGGTGATTCTTGGAGATTCCTTCCACCGATGGCGCGAATGAAACAGACGAAGGATCTAAAAACTGACGCGTCGGTCGATAAATTACCTCTAGACAGGAAACTTCAACAGTAATTCTGAACGCGCACAAGGACTGTCGCTGTATTTCTCTTAAAAAAATCCTCTATACAACCTTTAAGTCAAGACCCATAGCCATTTTTTTTGGTAAAACAACATAAATAGTATAATATAACAACTATAAAATAACACAAATAAAATACTACAATTAGATATAAGAAACTACTAAAGGAAAAAGAGACAGAATCAATTTGTGGTGCTCGATTTTCATTCTGTGGTGCTGTGCCAAATTGGTCTATTTAAGGGAAACACTGCAGGTGGTTTTATAGCTCAAAAATACCTAAATACTGGCATTCTCTCCACAGATCTGAGCTGTAACTTAATCTGGTTTGGTCTCCATGGAGATAGAAAGGTTTAATACAATACTGAGAAACATTCCGGACAAAGCAACAACATTTCCACGGAGAAAAACATTTGAAAATTGACGCAATGCACCTTTGATTTGTGTTTATTTTTCATCCATAATCTTGCAGTCCTATCACAAACTATCCCTGACTTTGCTGCACGCTATAACTCAAAGCAGCTGCGCTCCTTTTTGGGCCAAACCAGGCACCGTAGCAGTACAAATGATGAGTCTACTGTCAGTTTGGGTTAGTCAAGGTCCCGGTGCCCTTCGCCCAGTTTGCCAGTCTCTGATGGAGGAGGGGGGACAGCGAAAGTCATTTGTCTCACAGCCAATTAACGAGCTTGAACTAGTCACACTAAGCAACAGAAACAAGGAGAAATTGGATAGAGGAGCCTCGCAATGTTGTGAGATAATTTGTTTTCTTTAGACAAAAATAACTCCGCAGAGGATTGACCTCCACTAATTTGCGAGAACGTTTTCAATAGTAAAATGCAGACTTATGGAAGGAACACCTCAGTAATGCAGTATATATATATATACCATTTCCTATAGTGCAGTTAAGTATATATTCCATATTCCTCCATAGGGCCTGTTTACACGAGAACGCTTGTGGGTAAAAACGTCAAAATATTGTATTGGAAGTGCCTTTCGTTTAGACCAGGGGTGTCCAAACTAGGGATGGACATTCGATGAAATTTTCTTAATCGATCGTCGGAAGAATTAACGATCAATTATCGATTAATCATTAACGTTTTTATATTAAAATGATCATCATTATTATTACTATCTGCACTACTAATCTGCATAAATAAATTCAACTTTACGACATATAAACCGTAACGACTCTAGAGCCACATCAGCCCGTTTGACATTATAATGTGTTTAATTCAGTTTTGCGCAACTCTCACAGAAACAAAACTTAAAACCGCATCGCTAATTTGCATAAACTCAGCGAAGATAAAACTACAGCTCTTGTGTCGCTGATGTGGTTCAACTTCTGTTGGATTAAAAGACATGACTCAGGTGAATACAGGTTAGTGTGACCATATTTGCGTTTGTCAAAACCAGGACACCGTACGGGGGAGGGGGGTGGGGACTCGTCATCGACATTGAGCGACTCTCACCTGGTAAAACTTTTTCCCACTGGACACCGAAACATATGTTCCTGCTTTGTTCACTGTGCACATGGACTCACACTTGTCCCGAACGCAACGGAAAGCGTGGAATTTCTTGTACAAATCATCGTTAAATACACATTTGTGCTTCGTACGCTGCAGACTGACCGACTGTTTGTGTCTCGCTCCTTCTGATGCAGAGACACATGTACAGACCCTGTTTGGTGACGCTACACACAGCAACCTGCATTCGGTTTGTCGATTAAAATGAACGTAATCGATGAAATTCTTAATGATCAATTATCGATTAATCGATTAATCATGCCCATCCCTAGTCCAAACTTTTTTCATCAAGGGCCACATTTCTAAACACAGATGAAGCAGAGGCCGATCGAGGGCCATAGACTGGTGCTCAGTACAGGGAATAATTAAAATATGTGCATGTTTAACACTTTGGAATGAGCCATCAGTCCTTATTCACTCTAAAATCCCCGAAACCACACATTAAATCTTTAATATTGGCTTTATCAAAGTAGATTTTCAAAAAACTCGCTGTAAAAAGTTCATTTTTAATTGATGCAAGGTCATTTGGGCCAAATCACCTGGAAGCCTGAGGGCCAAGAAATATTAGTTCGAGGGCCGCATTTGGCCCCCGGGCCGTAGTTTGGACATGCCTGGTTTAGACGGTGATGTTGTTTTTGGAGCTTAAAAACGCAAAAATCTGAAACCACCCTCCAAAGTGGAAAAGTTGAACACGCTCCACCGTAAAATGTCCGTCTACACTGTCCAAGACGCAAAACTCTGGTCAGATCTGCTCACGTCGCGTACACGTTTACGTCACATTCATACAGTACACAGAAACAAACATGTCGGCTCATTTCCATGCGTCGCACCTTCAAGTCGCTCTGGCAGCTCTAATAAACTCACAGGAGGCTCCCAACAAACACAGAATCTGCAGAGATACGATTTGTGGAAGGAGGAGCTGATGAAAATCCCTAGCGTGAAAACGTCCGTATGTCCAAAGACAAAAATTGGAATAAACCACTCACTTACTTTGGAATTAAGTTTTTGTCAGGTTGGCGGTTGAGCGGTCGGATCCACCAAGCCACAGGTTTGGCTGGTGTGATTCCAGCTCACACAGATGAATGCTGTTGTTGTGTCCTTAGGCAAGACACTTAACCCACCTCGTCCCCAGTGTCTGCGTACACTGGTGTATGAATGTGTGTGTGAATGGGTGAGTGGCTCTTTGTTGTAAAGCACTTTGAGTGTCTTGAAGGTGGAAAAGTGCTGTACAAAAATCTGACCATTTATCAAAGTTTTTACATGGTCTTTTTAAAGCGAATTTAATTTTCAGTCAGAATTAAAGCTTTCATGTAAACGTGTTGTCCGTGTTAGAAAACTGCGGTGCCCGATGTCGCTGTAAACACCATCAAAACAAAGAGTCGGCACCTCCGATGGATAGCAGCAGATTAAACTTGCCAGTAGCGGATTTTTAAAACTTGTATCAAAATGACTTCGCGACGCTGCCGAATCCTACGTGTATCACCGATTACGAAACTAAAATCTGAGAACGAAGTGAGTACAGAGCAGTGGGCAGTGAAAGCAGGAGCTGATCGACAAAATAAGCAAATAAAGATGACTCAAACACGCACGAATCACTCCAAACCCAACTTCGAGAGAGGACAAACAACTAAAACACGGTCTCAAATATCCGTAATGACGCAGTCCACGTTTTAAATATTTTTCAGAGAGATTGAATGAAAGCACATGTTTGGCCGGGGCTTCAAAGTGTAACAGCAAATCACTGGGAAACTGTAGATCTTTTTATAGACGCGAATAGGTAGAAATGCTTCAATTATATAGTAACGGCGAGAAACAAAACTTCACCGATCAGTTGTCAAGGAGCCGGTGAGCGCTGCGCCTCCCCCTCTTCCTCTTTCTCTCTTTCTCTCTCTCCGTGGAGGGGAGATTTGTGAGGCAATGACACACCATCAGAACACAAGGCACAGGGGTTTCTATATTCAGATCCAGCTCCTATGGTTCTGCTCTTTACGCCGCGTTTATGGAGGGACAATATATATATATATATATATATATGTATATATGTATAAAACGGAGGGGAGGAAGAGGAAGAGAGAGGCGATAACCTGAGCCGCGAGCTAACGGGGTGTCAGCCCGGACGCCAACGTCAAGCCCACGTCAATGAGCGAAAGAGAGGGAGGGAGAGACGACGGGGGGTGAAATCTGTCAGAATGTAGTTGAGATTGTGAGGGCAGAGAGAGAGAATAAGAGAGAAAGAAGAGAGAGAGAAGAAAAGGTGGACTGAAAGAGAAAGTAAAGGTGAAAGAAAGGTAGAGAGGATGTACAGGAAGAGAAAGATGGAGGGTCAAATCTTTCAGAATGTCGTTTAGATTGTGAGGGTATAGAGAGAATAAAAAGAGAAAGAGAGACAGAGAGGAAGGGAGACTGTGGAAGAGAAAAGAAAGTGTTGGTGAAAGAAAGGTAGAAAGGGTGTACAGGAAGAGAAAGATGGAGGGTGAAATCTGTCAGAATGTCGTTTAGATTACAAGGGCAGAGAGAGAGAGAATAAGAGAAAAAGAGAGGAGAGAGAAAGCGAGAAAGAGAGGTGGAGCGAAAGAGAGAGAAATGGTGAAAGAAAGGTAGAAAGGATGTACGGGAAGAGAAAGATGGAGGGTCGAATCTTTCAGAATGTCGTTTAGATTGTGAGGGCAGAGAGAGAGAATAAGAGAGAAAGAAGAGAGAGAGAAGAAAAGGTGGACTGAAAGAGAAAGTGTTGGTGAAAGAAAGGTAGAGAGGATGTACAGGAAGAGAAAGATGGAGGGTGAAATCTGTCAGAATGTCGTTTAGATTGTGAGGGTATAGAGAGAGAATAAGAGAGAAAGAGAGAGAAAGAGAGACAGAGAGGAAGGGAGACTGTGGAAGAGAAAGTGTTGGTGAAAGAAAGGTAGAAAGGATGTACAGGAAGAGAAAGATGGAGGGTGAAATCTGTCAGAATGTCGTTCAGATTACAAGGGTAGAGAGAGAGAATAAGAGAGAAAGAAGAGAGAGAGAGAAGAAAAGGTGGACTGAAAGAGAAAGTGTTGGTGAAAGAAACGTAGAGAGGATGTACAGGAAGAGAAAGATGGACGTCGAATCTTTCAGAATGTCGTTTAGATTGTGAGGGTAAAGAGAGAGAGAAGGAAGGGGTGAGAAAGAGATGGACAGAGAGAGAGAGAGGAGAGAATCTTTGAGAATGTAGTTTTGATGACAAGGGAAGAAAGAGGACGAGAGAGGAAGAAAAAAGTGACAGAAAGAGAGAGGAAAAGGAAGTAAGAGAGAGAGAGAGAGAGAGAAAGAGGAAATGGGGGTAAAACCTTTAAGAAAGAAGTTTGGATCGAGGGGGTAGAGAGAGAGAGAGAAAAAGAGAGAAAAACAGAGAGAGAGAAGGAGAGGGAGAGAGACAGAGGGGACAAGAAAGGGAAAGTGAAGAGAGAGAGAGAGAGATGAGGTCAAATCTTACAGAATGTAGTTTAGATTTTAAGGGTGGGAGAGAAAAAGAGGGAGAGAAAGAGAGGGATGAGAGAGGAAATAAGGGAGAGGGGTGAGGAAAAAAGGGAGAAAGGGTAAAAAGAGGGAGAACACAGAGAGAGAAGAAGGGAGAGAGAGCAAGCCTAGGAAGGAAGGAAGGAAGGAAGGAAGGCAAGAGTGAAAGAGACAGAGGGATAGAGAAAGAGAGGGGAAAGAGAGCAAAAAGAAGAAAAAGAGAGAGGGGGAGCAAAAAACAGAGGGTTAGAAAAGGAGAAAGAAGGAAGGAAAGATAGGAAAGGAAGACAGAGAGACATGGAGGAAGGAGAGAGACGGTAGAGAAAAACGGGGAGAACGAAGAAATGGATAGAGCAAACGAACGAAGCGGAAAGAAGAGAAAGAGTCAGAGAGAGCGTAGGGAATAGGTGTGAGAAGGAAGGAAGGAAGGAAAGACTGAGAGAAAAGAAGAAAGATTAGAATAGCAAAAGGAAGAAAGTGATAGAGAAAAGACGAGGGACAGAAGGAAAAAAAGAAGAAGCAAAACAGCACAGAAAATGCGAGAGGAGGAGGCAGAAAAGAAGGAGAGAAAAAGAGAAATAAAAATCCCCTCCTCCCTCCTCCTCCTGGTTTAGTTCTGGTTTAGACCTGGTTTAAACCTGGTTTAGACTTGGTTTAGACCTGGTTTAGTCCTGGTTTTAGTCCTGATTTAGACCTGGTTTAGACCTGGTTTAGTCCTGGTTTTAGTCCTGGTTTTAGACCTGGTTTAGTCCTGGTTTAGACCTGGTTTAGACCTGGTTTTAATCCTGGTTTAGACCTGGTTTAAACCTGGTTTAGACTTGGTTTAGACCTGGTTTAGACTTGGTTTAGACCTGGTTTAGTCCTGGTTTAGACCTGGTTTAGACCTGGTTTAGTCCTGGTTTAGTTCTGGTTTAGACCTGGTTTTAATCCTGGTTTAGTCGTGGTTTAGACCTGGTTTAGACCTGGTTTAGTCGTGGTTTAGACCTGGTTTAGACCTGGTTTTAGTTTAGACCTGGTTTAGACCTGGTTTAGACCGTGGTTTAGACCTGGTTTAGACCTGGTTTAGACCTGGTTTAGACCTGGTTTTGGTTTAGTCTGGTTTAGACCTGGTTTAGACCTGGTTTAGACCTGGTTTAGACCTGGTTTAGACCTGGTTTTAGACCTGGTTTAGTCCTGGTTTAGACCTGGTTTAGACCTGGTTTAGTCGTGGTTTAGACCTGGTTTAGACCTGGTTTAGTCCTGGTTTAGACCTCGTTTAGACCTGGTTTAGTCCTGGTTTAGTCCTGGTTTAGTCCTGGTTTTAGTCCTGGTTTAGTCCTGGTTTAGACCTGGTTTAGTCGTGGTTTAGACCTGGTTTTAATCCTGGTTTAGACCTCGTTTAGACCTGGTTTTAATCCTGGTTTAGACCTCGTTTAGACCTGGTTTAGTCGTGGTTTAGACCTGGTTTTAATCCTGGTTTAGACCTCGTTTAGTCCTGGTTTAGACCTGGTTTAGTCGTGGTTTAGACCTGGTTTTAATCCTGGTTTAGACCTCGTTTAGACCTGGTTTTAATCCTGGTTTAGACCTCGTTTAGACCTGGTTTAGTTCTGGTTTAGACCTGGTTTTAATCCTGGTTTAGACCTGGTTTAGACCTGGTTTAGACCTGGTTTAGACCTGGTTTAGTTGTGGTTTAGACCTGGTTTAGTCCTGGTTTAGACCTGGTTTAGTCCTGGTTTAGACCTGGTTTAGTCCTGGTTTAGACCTGGTTTAGTCCTGGTTTAGACCTGGTTTAGACCTGGTTTAGACCTGGTTTAGACCTGGTTTAGACCTCGTTTTAGAAAAGGAGAATAGGTAAGAGAAAGAAGGAAGGAAAGACTGAGAGAAAAGAAGAAAGATTAGAATAGCAAAAGGAAGAAAGTGATAGAGAAAAGACGAGGGACAGAAGGAAAAAAAGAAGAAGCAAAACAGCACAGAAAATGCGAGAGGAGGAGGCAGAAAAGAGGGACAGAAAAAGAGAAATAAAAATCCCCTCCCTCCCTCCCTCGTTCTCGTGCAGTCAGGCTTCGACACGTTCACAAACACACGTCTTTATTTTGGACTGGGGTAAAACTCATCTGTCACTTCATTATAACGACGCGTTTAATGAAGATTTTCACAAACACTTTTAAACACGACAAATCACATGACGGAACAAAGAAATGACACCAAAACTTTAGACAGGAACACGCACAACTTTATCAAGACAGAAACAACTGGTATAGAAGATTAGTAGTAGTAGTTTATTTGCAGTGTTGGGAAGGTGACTTTTAAAATGTAATCCCCTACAGATTACAGATTACATACACCAAAATGTAGTTTGTAACGTAATCCATTAAATTACTTAAAGTGAGTAATGTAATCTGAATACTTTGGATTACTTGATATGGTCATGCTTTTTAAAACTACATGAATGTACCAACCACATCCTGAAAATTCATGGTTGTTCTCTTCAAATTGGCCCTGGTTTAGTCCTGGTTTAGATCTGGATTAGATCTGGTTTAGACCTGGTTTAGACCTGGTTTAGACTTGGTTTAGTCCTGGTTTAGATCTGGTTTTTGTCCTGGTTTAGATGTGGTTTTAGTCCTGGTTTAGATCTGTTTTAGACCTGGTTTAGACCTGGTTTAGACCTGGTTTAGACCTCGTTTTAGTCCTGGTTTAGTCCTGGTTTAGACCTGGTTTAGTCATGGTTTAGTCCTGGTTTAGACCTGGTTTAGTCCTGGTTTAGACCTGGTTTAGACCTGGTTTAGTCATGGTTTAGTCATGGTTTAGACCTCGTTTAGACCTGGTTTAAACCTGGTTTAGACTTGGTTTAGACCTGGTTTAGACCTGGTTTAGTCCTGGTTTAGACCTGGTTTAGACCTGTTTAGACCTGGTTTTAGTGACCTGTTTTAGACCTTTGGTTTAGTCCTGGTTTAGTCCTGGTTTAGACCTGGTTTAGTCATGGTTTAGTCCTGGTTTAGTCCTGGTTTAGACCTGGTTTAGACCTGGTTTAGACCTGGTTTAGTCCTGGTTTAGTCCTGGTTTAGTCCTGGTTTAGACCTGGTTTAGTCATGGTTTAGTCATGGTTTAGACCTCGTTTAGACCTGGTTTAAACCTGGTTTAGACTTGGTTTAGACCTGGTTTAGACCTGGTTTAGTCCTGGTTTAGACCTGGTTTAGACCTGGTTTAGACCTTGTTTTAGTCCTGGTTTAGTCCTGGTTTAGACCTGGTTTAGACCTGGTTTAGTCCTGGTTTAGTCCTGGTTTAGTCCTGGTTTAGTCCTGGTTTAGACCTGGTTTAGACCTGGTTTAGTCCTGGTTTAGCCCAAAATGTGAAAACAGGAAAATACCACCGTGTAATCCATTTATTTCAACAAAGTAACTGTAATCCAATTACCACTCACTGAAACAGTAACTGTAACTGAATACAGTTACTCATAATTTGTACTCTGATTACATAACTCTGGTACATGTAATCTGTTACTCCCCAACACTGTTTATTTGGTTATTTTGCAGCACTACAAAACAAAACAAAATGGTTTAGGCTGAAGTAAAAAGGACTAATAATGACAAACCCTATTAAACAATGACATTATTCCAAGAAAAAACAGCGTATGAACAGCAAGTTTACATTTACAATTTCACTTACGACAAAATATACATTAAAACAAACTAAATTTAATGCTTTATTCATTCATTCCAGAGCTCGGTATTTATCAAAACATTACACTTTATGCTCTTTTTTAAAGGCTTCTACAGTATTAGACGTTTTAAAATATCACTCAGCCTTTTTGTTTTGTCACTTGATTTTGTTTGTGGGTTTATGTGGTTTTACTTGTGATTTAGTTTTGAGTGTGTCCCTTAGTTTAATCACTCGTTTTTGTGTCAGCCTGCGTGACCCGTTTTTTGGCACAAAACTCGTTTGTTAATCCTGTTATTTTGTTTGTTAGTTTAGGTTATTTTCTGTATATATTTTAGTCTGTTTTGTTAATTTATCTCTTACATTCCTGTTGACATTATTTCATTTATTCTCTGGCAGCAGGAGACTATGGACCAGTGGACTCACTTGATCAGTGTGTGGATCCAAAACAACTTTCTCCAGCTAAACTCTGACAAGACTGAAGTCATAGTGTTTGGTCCACAGAAACAAAGGGACAGTGTCAGCATCACCTCCAGTCTCTCTCTCTAAAACCTTCAAATCAGGCAAGAAATCTAGGGGTAATAATGGACTCAGACTTGAACTTTAACAGCCACATCAAATCAATAACATCTGCAGCCTTTTACCATCTAAAAAACAGAGCAAAAATCAAAGGTTTACTGTCTAAATCAGACTTGGAGAAACTTATCCATGCGTTTGTCTCCAGTAGATTAGATACTGTAATGTTCTGCTCACTGGTCTCTCCAAACGAGCTGTGAGACGCTGCAGAACATCCAGAACATCCAGAACATCCAGAACATCCAGAACATCCAGAACATCCAGAACATCCACAACATCCAGAACATCCAGAACATCCAGAACATCCAGAACATCCAGAACGTCCAGAACATCCAGAACATCCAGAACATCCAGAACATCCAGAACGCTGCAGCTCGGTCCTGACTCGAACTAGGAAGTACGAGCACATAAGTCCTGGTCTCAGGTCTCTGCTCTGGCTCCTGTGGCTCAGAGACTTTAAAGCAGCTCTGCTTGTACAAGTGTCTCCATGGTCGAGCACCAAAGTCCATCTGTGACATGTTAGTGTCATATGAACATCTCACACTCTGAGGAGCTCAGGGACCGACCTCCTGCTGGTGCCCAGAGTCACGACTAAACAAGGGGAGTCAGAGTTTCAGGTTCATGCAGCTAAAACCTGGAACAGTCTGAACATGTGAGACAGACTCTTCTGTGACGCTGTTTAAATCCAGACTCAAAACATTTCTGTTTAACTGTGCAAATAACTGAAAGGTTTTCATTCTGCACTCTTCTCTCCAATTTATGTCTCTCTTTTTTAATTTTAATCTTCATGATTATTTATGCTTTGATTTGTTTTTATTATGATTTTAATGTATTTCTTATTCTGTAAAACACTTTGAATTACTTTGTGTATGAATTGTGCTGTACACATAAACTTGCCTTGCCTTTATTCCATTCTCCATCTTGAATTTTTGTTACTTCCCCGTTCCCTCGCAGAGCTGGGTCGCAACAGTTGATCAATTGGTTATAATATTCCACAATCTACGTATCTATCTAAAAGGAAAATGTCTCGAAGTGCGGCTTTAACTTTCTATAACTTCGAGGTGGGCAGTGGTGGACCAGAGTACAGATACATAACGTTTTTCCTGCTTGTTACCATGGAAATGTTGTATCTACACGGAAAATGTTACGATGTACGATGTTTTAACTTTCTTTAACTTTCTATTTCCATGGAATCACATAAAGTTACATACTGTGCCTTTAAGTAGTACAGTTAGAGGAGAGAGGGCAGTGGTCAATCCGTGTATCATTCGTTCATTCGTTTTTCAATATAAAACCAAAAATAAGAAAACGAAAAAACAACAGTTTTCTTCGTTATTTGTCTCCAAAACCAAAATGAAAAAATGGATAATGATTCGTTTTTTTCAGTTTTCGATTTTGTGTTTAAATGAAGAATGGAAAAAACGGATAACGGCCGTTTCCCGTTTACGTGACTTACGTGACTGCGATGCCGAACTTTTGCACCGCGTACGGACTGAATCAGGACGGATCCAGGTCCGAGACCAGACCGAGACCAGAGCGGGACTGAGACCGGGACCAGACAGGGACCAGAGCGGGACCAGGGCACGGAAGTCACGTAAACGGGAAACGTTATCCGTTTTTTCCATTCTTCATTTAAACACAAAATCGAAAACTGAAAAAACGAATCGTTATCCATTTTTTCATTTTGGTTTTGGAGACAAATAACGAAGAAAACTGTTGTTTTTTCGTTTTCTTATTTTTGGTTTTATATTGAAAACACGGATTGTGGTGGAACGTAACAAAATAAAAGTAGTAAAGTACTGTGCTTAAGTAAAGAACTGAGGTATCTGTAGTTTACTTGAGTATATTTTACAGTGGATACTTTTTACTTTTGCTTTACGACATTTGAAAGCAGGAAAGACAAACGGAGGAGGAAGAAAAGAGAAGTATCAGCTCTTAAACTATAAACACCAAATAATAATGTTCATAAATTTGATACGACCATCGCTCTTTATTAGATACAGAGGTGTAGTTTATGTGGACCAGAGTGTGTCAGTACATACACACACACACACACACACACACACACACATATACTGTAGATACTTCCTTCTGAAACTTTCTCCATGACACACAACTTTTTAAAGCTATTTTAAAGAGTGCAGGGACAGGCTGTGAGCGCTGACACTCCCCTACAGCCATACAGGCAAAACTGGACCCATATGCTGCACTTCAACTCGGGTATTTTTACTCCTGCCACTGTGACAAAACATACTCTACACTGTATACTGTATATTTAACCTAGTCTATTCTTTTTTTTTTATACACATACAGAGGGACAGAGAGGCCTTCCACAGTTTATTGGGTGACATTTAAAGAGGCTGTATTATGCAAAATCGACTTTTGGAGCTGTCTGCCGTGTTATATAAGAGGTTTTACATGGCAGCCTTTGGAGTAATCTTGCTATCTCTCCCTGGGTCCTATTCAAACCTATTTGAGGACGATTTTGTCTTTGCACTTGGCCAGTTAAAGATGCACTGTGTAACTTTTATAGTGTAGGGACAATTATGTGACATTAAATTCCAAATACAAATTCATACCAACAAAAAACAATGCGATCTACATGATATTTGCTTTGCCTCTTCTTCATTTTGCATCTATTCAAGCATTTTCAGAAGCATTTTAGGTCACATTTACAAAGCAATGAATCACCATGTCACCGTATCGGAAACGATTTGTGTCCAGACACGTCGTTGCTCTGTTCGCAAACCTTCCCCAGCCACACAGTAACGCGAAACAGCCTGAAACACTCGTCACGTGACTGGGCTGGCTTCACGTCGGCACAACGTCACGTGGGCGGTAAAAACACGGAAGTGAAGCGCCATGTCTGAAGTTGCAGCTACCGATTTCAAGATGAGGAAGATGGGAAGTGATAGAGAGAGCAGAGACATCCAAGGTTGTTCCTCGTTTTCCACGGCCAACTAGCAAGTAGTTCTACCTGCGCTGTTTCTCATTTGTCTATGGATAGTTTATGGATAGTGAGATGGAAAGTTGTTTTCCGCAATAGCGTCACATGACCAATGTCACGAACACTGTTGGGCAAGTTACTTTAAAACTGTAATGTGTTATTTATTACTTATTACTGTCATTTCAAAGTAATTCGTTACATTACAATATTACTGCATTTAAAATGTAAGGCATTACATTACTATTGCATTACTTTAAGTTACTCTCACCAAAATAACTGCGAAAAAGCTGAACTTTTGAGCCGTATATGGACTGAACCAGGACTAAACAAGGTCTAAACCAGGACTAAACCAGAGCTGAACCAGGACTAAACAAGGTCTAAACCAGGACTAAACCAGGACTATAATAGGACTAACCTCAGACTGATTCCAGGACTGAAGAGGAGAACTAAACTAGAACTGAACTAGGACTAAAACAGGACTCACTGTCAGGACAGGCTCGAAGGTGACCGCAGGAGAAAGGACCGGCTTTGCTCCGCACCTAATGGAGGTAAGAGCGTCTGTCGCCCGATCGCGCTTTATGGACCCTGCTGCTCGGGCTCACGGTCCTGATTTCAGCAACTATTTGCGGGTACAAGACCCGGTGCAAAACTCTGCTACAGCGCGTAACTTCTACCTTCCTTCAACGTGTCCAGAAGTCCAACTTTTTGTGCGATGGTTTGCATCGTCCTCTGTCTTTTGGGTGTGAGCGCAGGAGCCTTTGTCAGTGCAGAACATTTCGTCGACGTTGTGGATTTTGTCGGAGAGAAAACTTGCAGACATACAGCACTTCAGAATCACACTGCTAGAGATTGAACATTTATTTAAATTTGGCAGCTGAACACATTCTGTACTGTAGAGGAGACAGGAGTCCCTCAGCCAATCAGGACACAGCGGGAGGAACGCAATACGTGTTCAGACACTAAAAACAAAAGGCATGCAAAATTGCACAAAAAAAAAATTCAAAAAATCAGCGAAACAGCGAGACCGCGAAAAGTGAATCGCGTTAGAGCGAGGGACGACTGTAAGCCAGTTGACCTTCAGTTAACCCGCGGTTAACTGAAGGTTTATCCGGCCGCGTCTCAGGCGTTTCACCGCTGCTGATTTCACGGTAATTTTAGCGAATTTCTATGAAGAAAAACCCACCACTTCAATCCAGGTTAAAAAAGCATTGTAACGCGCGTTACTCACATTTGTACCGAGTAAAATATTACATTTTTCCCCCCTGTAATGCCTTACATTACTGCGTTACAGCAAAAATCAACGCATTACTGTAATACATTACTTTTATAATACATTACTTTTATAATACATTACTCCCAACACTGGTCACGAACCCAGCGAATCAGGAAGGCACAAATCACAGTGACGTGGTCCAATACGGACGCAACTAGAGCTCGTACGTCAGCGTATCAACGTTTCCAGGCGTCCACACAGTCCCGGATCAGATCTGTACTCGGATGAATTCGTGGGAGTTGGCGGCATCGGATCGTTCCGTCTCTGGAGCCGTTTTCCATCGGATTAATGTGGACGAACACTGCATCCACAACGAAAATGACTCGAATATGAACTAGTGTGGATGGGGCCTTAGTTGCTAAAAATATAAACGGTCTCGTGGAGTCACCTTCGCGTCTCCATGGAGATAAATAATGTCATACAGGATTTTCTCCACAGAAAAATACTGCACATTTAAACAGATTTCATATTGTACAAATAGAAACATATTTTTCTGTTGATATGTATTTGAATCTGGCATTAATGTGTTAAAATGTCTAATAATCTCTGGAAACACATCCTGGCTAAAAACCGGAGAGTCCACAGTCAATACGCTCAATTAGAAAAGTTACACAGTGCATCTTTAATTGAGCATGTGACAATTCAAGTCTGTGTCGTCTTATGCAAACACCCACTGTGTGTCCAAGTGGAACAAACGGTCTCCGCGGCTGTAGTCACCTGTATTATTATTTACATTATCTCAGCACCAACAGTAACAGCAGCAGCAGAAACAGCTAAGTGTCAGCTCCTATATTTAGCCGCCATTTCAAACTCCATCAAATCACTCCCACTAACTTTTATGACGCTTATTGTCTTGCACCTCTCCACATTATTGAATCGTCCTGCCCACACAGACACAGGGGACACAGCACAGGTGAGATTATGGCCCCAACAACAGCTTTTTATGGACTTGTCAAGTAAAACTCAAACTATGCAACCGAGCTAAAATATTTCACTGCTCGTCAACCGGCGGCTCCCTCGCCTTCGCTCCCGTGTCAAAAATAAGGACAGGCTCAAACTCGTCGGCGTGTCACTCGTCGCTGATAACTTCCAATCACCGGGGAATGTTTTGCCTAGTTAGGTGGATTGTACGTTTTGTCGTCCCAAAAAAAAAAGTTATCCGAGTCGCTAACTATTCCGTCTCCGGACACAGTTGAGACTTCGCGGTGACATCGCGTCGCGCTGGGGGTGTTCTGCATGTATGTGTGTGGCGGAATGTTCAGCGACGCGATGCAAACACTGATTGAAAAATGAAAACGCTGTCATGGTTCATGTTTGTAGTGTTTTATTTTGACATTTGTTTTGTCTGTTTGTAATTTTGAGTTTTACTTCCTGTCTTGATTGTTTGCCCCGCCCTAATGCGTCTCACCTGCGTCTCATTCATGTGTGTGCATATATACCCTGTGTGCTCCTTTGCCTTTTGTTGGTTCGTTGTTATTAGGACTCCCCATGTCGGTTTTGGATTTTGTGTTTGGCCATTAAACAATTTTGGAAATGCGGTTTTGCATTTTGGCTCCTACTTCTGTTTTAGACGTGACAAATGCTTTGAGATTGTGCTGAAAACTCAAATACAAAATGGATTTAAACAGCAATTTTCAGGAGCTTGTGATGAGTTAGAGCGTTCATGGTCGTGTTTAGGAGTTTGAGTTTCAAAACGCAGGCTTGCGCAGGCAAGTCAGTTACGCTAGAAACGTAGGGAGTTTGATTGACAGCCTGTCAGCTCACAGATAACGAGGCAGTGTCGTTATCTATTGGCAAATGTTTAGCCCCACCACGTCCAGAGTTGATGAATTTTTATTCTCTTTTTTTTGGTCATCATAATTACAAGGCTACTGCATCTCTATAATCTATCATTGACAATTTGAAACAAAAAAAAATCCTCCATACAACCTTTAAAACTCTGAGTTTAGTGGATGTTGCGCGTCTTTTAAAATACTCTGGGACGTCCTCTGTAACTGTTTTGAGTCCAGGCGGCTCTGAGGATGGACAATCACCTCACTCGCCCATTTAACCAGCTGACTCAGAGAGTTCTTGTTCTTTAGCAGAGACGCTCCCAAACCATGAGACCAATGAAAAAGTTAAAACAGATTCCATAAACTTTTTACAGAACAGTGTCATCATGGTTCTGTGTACATGGTAGAACGACAACTTCCTCAGACAATGAATAGCATTTACAACCTTTTCAAACAGTTCAAGCCGACATATAGATCTAAATATGTTATGTGTTAGCAATTAATACCCCATAGAAGTGTTACATCTCCATGGAGACAAGCAGGTGACAGCCCCTCCGGCAGGAAAGTTCCACAGTGCATCATTTCTCCAGAGAATCGCCAGCGACACTACCAAACATGTCAATACATATATATAACAAAGTAACATATTGATCAAAATATGTTATGTGTTATGCAATTAATACTAATATTGAAGTGTTAAATCTCCATGGAGACAAGCAGAGAAGCAGAAAAGTTCCACAGTGCACCTTTAACAGCAACATTTCTCCACAAAATCGCCACCTACTCCACCAGACGTATAAATCATGTGAATATATAAAGCATTTTCAACATTTTCAAACAGTTAAAGGTAACATATTGATCCAAATATGTTATGTGTTAGCAATTAATAACCCATAGAAGTGTTACATCTCCATGGAGACAAGCAGGTGACGGCCCTCCCACCAGAAAAGTTCCACAGTGCACCTTTAACAGCAACAGTTCTCCAGAGAATCTCCAACAACACTACCAAACTCATAAAAAACTTGAATAAATACCTATAACAAAGTAACATACTGATCTAAATATGTTATGTTTTGCGATTAATACTAATATTGAAGTGTTAAATCTCCATGGAGACAAGCAGAGAAGCAGAAAAGTTCCACAGTGCACCTTTAACAGCAACATTTCTCCAGAGAATCGCCAACGAAACTACCAAATCTGTAAAAAACGTCAATAAATACCTATAACAAAGTAACATACTGATCTAAATATGTTATGTTTTGCGATTAATACTAATATTGAAGAGTTAAATCTCCATGGAGACAAGCAGAGAAGGAGAAAAGTTCCCACAGTGCACCTTTAACAGCAACATTTCTCCAGAGAATCGCCAACGACACTACCAAACTCGTAAAAAACGTCAATAAATATCTATAACAAGGTAAAATACTGATCTAAATATGTTATGTTATGCAATTAATACTAATATTGAAGAGTTAAATCTCCATGGAGACAAGCAGAGAAGCAGAAAAGTTCCACAGTGCACCTTTAACAGCAACATTTCTCCAGAGAATCGGCAACGAAACTACCAAATCTGTAAAAAACGTGACTAAATACCTATAACAAGGTAACATACTGATCTAAATATGTTATGTTATGCGATTAATACTAATACTGAAGTGTTAAATCTCCATGGAGACAGGCAGAGAAGCAGAAAAGTTCCACAGTGCACCTTTAACAGCAACGATTCTCCGGAGAATCT
This sequence comes from Boleophthalmus pectinirostris, assembly GCF_026225935.1. Taxonomy (NCBI): domain Eukaryota; kingdom Metazoa; phylum Chordata; class Actinopteri; order Gobiiformes; family Gobiidae; genus Boleophthalmus; species Boleophthalmus pectinirostris. Next base: position 16,021,147 of record NW_026570994.1, read on the forward strand.
CAATTATCCATCGAACACTTCTGGTTATTTAACCCACAGACACACAGAGAAAAGAAAACACACACACACAAAAAAAACCCTCCTTTGTAATACCTTAACATCTGTTATGGTTCCCAACACAAAAGATGACCGCATTTACAGCTGAATAACAGAAAGAAATCGCTCGGCTTGTGGAAAAGAAATGAACGCCGGGGTACAAAGCTTTATTGCGGCATCATTAGCGAAACAGCACTCGTTATTGATATGGTATTGTGCGCATGGATCGAGACCACAGAAGGATTTCCTATTCAGCGGCTGCAATCTAGGGCTTCAATATGGCATATAAAACGATATAATAAATCATTACGGCGGAGTGGAAGAAGCAAAAGCCGCTATCCAAACAACATAGTCCCGGCCACAACCCCTTCTCCGTATTGTCTCTCCAAATTCAATCGCCTTCCCCTCCTCCTCCTCCTCCTCCTCCTCCGCGTGCTTCTTTTTATTACAAGTCTCATTTATTGCGGTTGGTTCATATCGGGGGCTTGTAAATGAAGTTTTTGCAACAAAGGTTATTGAAATAAGAGCGCAGGATCCTGGAGGATAAGTCGTAGATGTAGAGAAGGGGAAGTTAATTGGGTTTTTTTTGTTTTTTTTTTTTTTTTGGAGGGGAAAGGTTGGGGCTGGTTACCATGGCGCGCTACCTGTTCAGGACCAAAGTTTACCCAGGGACGTTTTTGTGGTCATGCCTATATTTAAATTTCACGTAATATTACTTTACTAGACCGTTTCAGTCCATATGGAGTCTAGAGAGCTGAAATTTGAAATGCCACTCGCCTAGAGACAGATGATTTTTTTAATATACATTTAAATTGGAAAAAGTTATAAATTGAGAAGAATTTTAGAGTTAGACTTGATTATTGAAGCACTCCTAAATGTACAATAGTTTAGTATCTATTGAGGAGCACTATGTAACTTTTCTGTTTGGGGTCTGTAACCAGCTCGTTTCTATGGAGATGTCTTTGCTCTGCCTGGAATGTTCCACACTGTGACATTAAACGGCTCTACCTTTTCAGTTATAGCTGGTTTTATAACACCGAGAAAAACAGGTATAAGCGGGGCCGCCTCTCCGCAGATCTGACCTGTAACTAGGGCTGGGTGTCATTAAGAAGCTGCCGATACGATACACGCATCGATACGTAGGCCACGATACGATACATATCTCGACACAGTGCACATTTGATTCGATACGATACGGTTCAATAAAAAATAACGGTGCAAAAAACATCTTGTGCAAAATTCATATGAAACACAAACATTTTAATCAGAAAAACTGTGAAAATGTCAAATGTGTGGAGTTTCCTTCCTCCAAACGAGCAACAAAACTGAAGCTGTAACAAAATAATTTAGTAAAATACACCAAAAAATACTCCTGGTGATATATCGACACAGCAGCCCACGATATCGATACTGTATCATCACATAAACGACACGATATATCGATATTTTGATATTTTTGCACAGCCCTACCTGTAACTAGGTCTGGTTTGGTTTCCATGAAGATAGAAAGCCATAACATCTCCATGGACAAAAGAGTTTCACGCACCAGAAAAGTTAGACAATGCACTCTTAATTAAAAAGAATATTTAATTACAGTTCATAAGCTGCTGTAGTTCGATTTCCAGAAACAGTAGGTCCATCCAATAGAAGTGCATAATTAAAACGCCTGATTTTTAGTGTCATAAAAACGTGAAAAACAGAACTTAAGTAAGTATCAGTGTTGATGTCTTGTCTGGAAAAGGGAAAGACAGATAACACAAGATTACTCTTCTTTATACTCCTTCTTAGGGCTGGGCGATATGGATCAAAAAATATATCTCGATATATTTTGCTATATCTCGATATACTATATATATCTCAATATATGTTCAAGAAAAAATAACCCCGTAAAACTGAAAACTGCAAAAACAAATCCAAAAGTCCTTTTTTTTTAAATTAAAGTGTAAGAGGTCGGCAGTTCATACAGGAACATTTAAGATTACAAAAAAACCTAATTACATAAATAATAATTTAACTGTAAAATAAAAGAAATAATACATTTAATTAAAATAAATAAATCATACAATTTCCTTATTTTCATTCATAAATAAAACAACTCAACTCAAGCTCATCTTTGCATTAACTCTGTTATCCAAACCAGAACCAGAACCATGAGCTCCTTTAGCAGAAGAAACTCAGGATGTTCATTATTTCAATAGATCCATGTTATTATCCAGCGTCAGGATGTGAGGTTTAATCCCACAATCCACTGCAGATCAAACCCAACTTTTCCAAACACTATTGTACAAGTGACACTGCAGCAGATTATTGATTAAAATCTTCTGCATAAATAAACTTTACATTATTAAACTTTACAATAAATAAAGCAGAACTCTAGAGCCACATCAGCCATTTTGAGATAATAATGTGTTTAATACAGTTTTGCGCACGTGTGTTTACATTTTACAAAAACGAAACTTAAGCTCATGGCTCATTTGCATAAACAGCACTTCTCACGCAGCTCAGCTCGTTTAGCTTCTTTCGGGCTAAAGGACGTGACTCGGTGGAATATGAGGATGTGCTGCTGATGGTTTTGTCTGTAAATAGTGGAAAAGTTACATGGTGCTTGAAGCTTTTCACTGGCAGCAAGTTTTGGCGTTCACGGCGACAGTGACGAGTGAAGGAGACACGAGCGAACAAAATTAGGGAGGCGAGGGCGCGGGCAACGACAGAGAAGGTAAACAAGCGAAGCGGCAAAATCAAAATTGAATATAAACATTATATCGATATATACGATATGTCAGAATTCATATCGAGTTTAAAAACTATCTCGATATATTTAAAATATCGATATATCGCCCACCCCTAGTCCTTCTCATTAATTTCTTATAAGTTTAATATTGTGACACTGTTGACGTCTTTTTATACTTTATGAATCAAATAAATACACAAATAAATAAATAGAATTCATTTCAAATAGTTTACAAATGTCCAAAGATTCTTGGCAACATAACGAATCAACATGATGAGTGTATAAACGATGTTCACAACTATTAGAGGCCAAAGAGGAGTTTTTGTGGTGAACTAACAACAACTAGCATGCTAATAGCGCACAAGTCCATCTATAATAAGATACAGATCGCACACAGCTGTCTCATTTTGACCCTGAGAGCTGCTTTTATAATATATCTGAAAAAAATAATTAAAAAATGAGATGGATTGTATCAGTTTATAGACTTTTGCAAACATTATCCAAACCCGCTGACCCACCCCATTCTTAAATTTCTATTTCCTTACCTCTTCAGGTCTTCCCAGAGCTGGCGTCCCGGTGAGCAGGATGGCCCTCTTGGCGCTCTGGATCAGTGGGACCAGGATCTTGGTGCGAGCGGCGTTTCTCGATTTGAGGTAATGAGACTCGTCCACCACGACCACAGCGAACTTCTGCCTGGACAGAGCCTCCACCAAAGAACGGGCGTCCGACGTCAACAGGCCGTACCCCAAAACGGTCACTTTACTCCTGCTGATGCCCCTGTGACAAGACGAGTTTAGTTAGTTTTTAATATCTTAGTAACTTCATTTGTATAGCTCTTTTTATATATTTGAAATGTAGCGCGAAGTGGTTCACATGCAACAAAAAAATTAGAATAACAAAATAACAAAATCCGCAAAATCTATGTAACTTTGCCACCATGGATATTTTTTTGTTTTGCCGAAAATGTTCCAAAGATCAAACTATCTATCCATCTATCTATTTATGACAGGGGTAGGTTTAGGGGTGTGCAAAAATATTGAAATTTCGATATATCGTATTGCTCAATATGATGATACAGTATCAATATCGTGGGCTGCTGTATCGATATTTCGCCAAGAGTATTTTTTGTGTATTTTACTAAATTATTTTGTTACAGCTTTACAGTTTTGTTGCTTGTTTAGAGGAAGGAAACTCAACACATTTGACATTTTCACCGTTTTGAGAATTAAAATGTGTGTGTTTTATATAAACTTTGCACAAGAAGTGGTTTAACAAACACTTTTAGTATCACAGCCATTTTTCTTCTTCCCACTCCTTTTCGAGAAATGTGCTTTTCTGTTGTTTACAATGTATATGTAGAATGTGTATGATTATTGTTTCTCTCTTGGCACAATTTTGAAATAAAAACGAAATGAATATCCAATTGCTGGTGTTTCTATCAGTCAAAAATGCAGTCGTCCGTCAATATAACGCGTTTCACCTTTCGCGGTTTCGTTGTTTTTTTTGTGTGCAATTTTGCATGTTGTTTTTTTTTACAGTGTATGAACGCATGTTGTGTTCCTCCCCCTGCGTCCTGATTGGCTGAGGGACTGTAGACCATTATCAATAAATCTCCCCCGTGCCGTGTCTCCTGTACAGTACAAAATGTGTTCAGTTGCCAAATTTACATAAATGTTCGATCTCTAGCAGTGTGATTCTGAAGTGCTGCTGCATGTTTGTAAGTTTTCTCCCCGACAAAACCCACAATGTCGACGAAACGTTCTGCGCCGATGAAGGCTCCTGCGCTCGTACAAAAAAAAAGAGGAAGAAAACCATCGCACAAAAAGTTGGACTTCTGGACACGCTGAATGAAGGCAGAAGTAACGTGGCTGTAGGACGCCATTACAGAATAAATTAATCTTCGGTTTGTTACATAAAGAAGAATGAAAATACCATAAGGACGACAGCAGCGATACGTTTTAAGAAGCAAAAAGGATTGTAACTGTCATGTCTGAGGAAAAGTGAGTAAAGTGTGAGGTAAGAGGTTTTACAGCTTTAAAACATATAGAACAGGGGTGTCAAACTCATTTTGGTCCGGGGGCCATATCCAACCGACTTTGATCCCAAAGGGGCCGGATCAGAAAACTCATGACATATAAACCCCAAAAATAACAATAAGTTCAAATATTTGTGCAGAGAAACAAAAATCTATTACAGAAATCTTTTTTAATTAATGAACAATTTCTTATTATAATATTATAATATCATGAACAACCTGAAACTTTAAGAAAAATTCAATTTCAACACAATGTTTTAACATTAACTTGTGTGCAAACAGGAATAAGTCAATTTTTCTTGTAAAATCCTGCACTCTGTTCCACTTTTCTCATTTTGGACATTTTGCTGATGAGGGTGTCACGGTAAACAGTCAAAATGATCGTAAAAAAAATAATAATAGAAAAAATTATTAAAATATTTTAGTAGAAAAATCACCCAAGGGCCACATTAAAGGTCTTGGAGGGCCGGATCTGACCCTTATGTTTGACACCTGTGATATAGAATAATAAGGCTGACTACTTCGCAGATTTCATCGATTGTGGGTTATTTTATAGAACGCAACCCCCGCGATAAAACTGTGATTGTGGTGCCTCTCCACAGATCTGACATGTAAATTGGTCTAGTTGTGTCAAATGACCTGTCTAAAAATAGATCAGTTTCAGCTGGATTTGTCAGGAAAGTTCATGGTGTTTCAGATCATATGGGCTTGATTTGTGGTGTGCCCCAGGGGTCAATCTTGGGGCCCCTTGTGTTCATATATCGATATTGTATCTCACCTCTACTGTAAACACACATCGGTGCACTTTATCCTTGTATCTAAAGTGCTTTTCCTTCCTGCCTGATAGACTCTTTCACTGCAGTCTAACTCTCCCCTCTGACTCCCCTTCGCTCACTCGCCCGGTGTGGAAGTCAGTAACAGCTCATTTTGATGGACAGGCGACTGGCTCCTGACAAATGAATCTCAGAGTGTGTCCGGATGTCACGAGGCTCCAAAAACCTGACACTCAAATCATGTCCCGCAATATTGAACAGGAGCTGTGATTTTAAATGTGCGGAAGTGGGGAAAGTGCTGCTGAGGGCAAAAAGAGACCTCATACTCTGTTCATACGCTGTCACCGTTTCATCGATTCACTGTTTGAAGGGAAATTTCTGTTTTGCACATACATGTCCAGCCAACAGAAGTGCATAATTGAAGTAGTCTTATCTGATTTTTACCGTCTTAAAAAACGTAACAAACAGAACTTGTTCTTTTTACACTATTTACATCTGTCCAAAGTTAATCCTAATTTTCCTAACAGATTTTTGACAAACTAATTATTCACCATGATGAGTTTATAAGTGCTTTTCACAGCGTTTAGAGCCCAAAGCGGAGTTTTATTGTCACCGTAACTAGAGCTGGGTATCATTGAGAAGTTGCCGATATGATACATACCTCAATACATAGGCCACGATACGATACATATTTCGATACATAGGCAACGATACGATACATATCTCGATACATAGGCAATAATATGATACATCATGATACATAGGCCACGATACATACCTTGATATATAGACCACAATACGATACATATCTCGATACATAGGCCACGATACGATACATATCTCGATACATAGGTCACGATACGATACACATCTCGATACATAGGCCACGATACGATACACATCTCGATACACAAGCCACGATACGATACATATCTCGATACATAGGCCACGATACGATACATATCTCGATACATAGGTCACGATACGATACATATCTCGATACATAGGCCACGATACGATACATATCTCGATACATAGGCCACGATACGATACATATCTCGATACATAGGTCACGATACGATACGATACGATACGATACACATCTCGATACACATAGCCACGATACGATACATATCTCGATACATAGGCCACGATACGATACATATCTCGATACATAGGCCACGATACGATACATATCTCGATACATAGCCACGATACGATACACATTCTCGATACATACGATACGATACATATCTCGATACATAGGCCACGATACGATACATATCTCGATACATAGGCCACGATACGATACATATCTCGATACATAGGCCACGATACGATACATATCTCGATACATAGGCCACGATACGATACATATCTCGATACATAGGCCACGATACGATACATATCTCGATACAGCGCACTTTCGGTTTGATACAATATATATTTTTAATCGATTTGATACATTTCAATGTGATACTAAAAGATAATATATATATATAAAAAAAAAAACTTTATTAAATTAAGTTTCTTTTAAAAGAACATATAAGAGCAACAGAACACAGACAGACTGCCAGACAAGACAAAATAAAAAGGAGAAGCAAACAACTCACAGTTATAAAAAGTCCCATTAATCAATTTGTGATGATCTGGCATTGAGACAGGAATGGTCCCAATATTGCTTCATTTCTCTGCTTTTTGTTCATAGTGTCCAAACGAATACGCTGCATTTGAGTAACAGACACCATTTCACGAAGCCACTGTTCAAAAATTATGGGTGTGGTGGACTTTCGTGTCAACAAAATACGTTTTTTAGCCACCACCATCCCAAGCTGCAGCGCCTGCCAAACGTCCAATATGAGCTAAAAGTCTTTGTTAAACCACTTTTTGTGCAAAATGAATATAAAACACACACATTTTAATCATCAAAACAGTGAAAATGTCAAATATGTCGCATAAACGTGTCTCCTTTCACTAAACAAACAACAAAACTGTAGCGCTGTAACAAAATAATTAAGTAAAATACACCAAAAAATACTGTATCATGACATTAAATGATACGATATAACGATATTTAGACATTTTTTGCACACCCCAAATTGTGACGCCTACAATAAACAGCATGCCAACAGCGCACTAGCTTTACTCCCTGGTTCACTGTGAATAAAAAACGCTTTATAATTAGATGCAGGCGATACACAGTGGTCCGATTTTTTGTGAAATTATAATATCATAACCATATTGAACAGGAGATGTGATTTTTTTTAATGTGTAGAAATGAAAAAGTGCTGCTCAGGGCAAAAAATGCTGTTCGTAATCTGTTCCTACGCTGTCACCGTTTCATCGATTCACGGTTTGAAGGGAAATTTCTGTACTGTTGACGAATGTGCCATGCAAGCCTTTTACAGGAGACTTGGGCGATTTGAGGGGAAAGTGTAATAGTGATATTTATGACAAGAATTGAGATTTGATTTGCAATTTGTCAGCGTTTTTGGTGTTTGTTTTTATTTTTGTGTGTACTTGGAGTGTGTAGAGGGAGGTGGGTGCGTGAGGGTTTTGTTTTTGTCTTTTTTTTATTTTGAAAAACAACATAAAACATTAAAATAAAATAATAATAATATAAAAGATTTGCAATTTATGTTTTAAAGGCACAATATCTGACTTTATGGCGGTAACATGACACCTGAATGATGCCATAGAAATAGAAAGTTAAAAACATTCTTCACGGAGACAGATATGTTTTATACTAAAATGAAAAAAAATAAACAAACATTCATTTATTTTGGTCTGTTTTTAGGCTAAAAAGTCTGACTTCTGTGCTTGCAAACAATGATTTTGACACCAAGTACTAAGTCTTTTTTTGGCGTATTTCACTCAATGAAATGCAAATCAGTTTATATATTTTCTTTAAAGTTATTTTCTGGATTTTCTTTTTGGTATTCTATCTTTCAACGTTAAAATAAACCTACGATTAAAATTAGAGACCTACATATACAAAAGGAAAGAAAAACATGATGATTGACAGAACATAGGGTCATCTGTTACATAAGGGTGAGTTGTTGTACAGCTGTAGGGAGTATTATCTATAACGTAAGGGTGAGAGAGAGAGGAGGGGGTGGGGAGAGGGGGAGAGAGAGAGAGAGGAGAGAGAGAGAGAGAGAGGAAAGGAAGAGAGCAACGGAGAGGAGAGAGTGAGCGATGGATAACGAGCAAGAGGACAGAGAGAGAGAGAAGGAGTGAAAGGTAAATGAAGAGAGAGGGAAAGAGAAGAAAGCGAGAGAGAGGGAGGAGAGAGAGAAAATAAAGGAAAACAGAAGAGACAGAAAGAGGAGAGAGGAGAAGACAGTGATGATGTATAGATTAGGGATGGGCATTCGATGAAATTTTCTTAATCGATCGTCGGAAGAATTAACGATCGATTATCGATTAATCATTAACGTGTTTATATTAAAATGATCATCATTATTATTACTATCTGCACTACTAATCTGCATAAATAAATTCAACTTTACGACATATAAACCGTAACGACTCTAGAGCCACATCAGCCCGTTTGACATTATAATGTGTTTAATTCAGTTTTGCGCAACTTTCACAGAAACGAAACTTAAAACAGCATCGCTAATTTGCATAAACTCAGCGAAGATAAAACTACAGCTCTTGTGTCGCTGATGTGGTTCAATTTCTGTCGGATTAAAAGACATGACTCAGGTGAATACAGGTTAGTGTGACCAGATTTGCGTTTGTCAAAACCAGGACACCGTACGGGGGGAGGGAGGTGGGGACTCGTCATCGACATTGAGCGACTCTCACCTGGTAAAACTTTTTCCCACTGGACACCGAAACATATATGTGCTGCTTTATACACTGTGCACATGGACTCACACTTGTCCCGAACGCAACGGAAAGCGTGGAATTTCTTGTACAAATCATCGTTAAATACACATTTATGCTTCGGTACGTTACAGACTGACCGACTGTTTGTGTCTCGCTCCTTCTGATGCAGAGACACATGTACAGACCCTGTTTGGTTACGTTACGCACAGCAACCTACATTCGGTTTGTCGATTAAAATTAACGTAATCGATGAAATTCTTAATGATCAATTATCGATTAATCATGCCCATCCCTAGTATAGATAGACATAGAGAGAGAGAGTGTGCGAGAGAGAATGAGACAGAGAGACGAGAGAAAGGAAGCAAGTAGAGAAAGAGAGAAAGAGGAGCTAGAGAAAGAAAGAGAGAGGGGAGAGGAAGAGAGAGCAGAGAGAAAGCAACAGAGAGGGGAGACTGAGTGATAGATAAAGAGAGAGAGGACAGAGAGAGGAGAAAAAGAGCGAAAGATAGACAAAGAGAGAGGGAGAGAGAGGAGATAGAAAGAGAGAGGAGAGACAGAAAGAGAAAGGGAAGAGAGAGAGAGAGAGAGAGAGGGTGTGAGAGAATGAGACAGAGAGAAGAGAGAGGAAGCAAGGAGAGAACCAAGAGAAAGACGAGAGAGAGAGAGAGAGAGAGAGATAGAAGAGCGAAGAAGAGAGAGAGAGAGAGAGTGTGATAGAGATAGATAGATAGATAGATAGAAAGAGAGAGAGAGAAGGGCCATAGACTACAATGACCGTATAATGACCTTGTTAATAAGAATTGCACTGGAAAAAATAAAGCCACAGTGTGTATCTTTTTACCCAAAAAAGATAAAAAGATAGACTAAAAAACATTTGTCCTTTCTCTGATCGAGCTCGCTTCCCCACAAACCCGACTCCTCCTGCTTGAAAACATGAAATGGAAATACTGGAAATGTTTGAGATTCATACTGTGCCTTGAAAAAAACTGAAAATTCGATTGCGATTTAACTTGCAGTCTTATTTTTTCGTGCACTTTTATAATCACCTCAACTTTCCCCCAGTTTTTGTTTTGAATTAAATAAATAAAAACATCCACCTGGCCGCGCTGACGAGGTGCGAAGTGTTAAGTGTTAATGACTGAGAAAGAAATCACGGCTCTTCTCAACACGGAGTTTAGACTTGTTTTGTTCAGGATAAAACAGGATTCTTTTATTTCATAGTCGCAGAGATGGAGACGGGCTGAAGTGTTTAATAATAAAAAGAGTTTGAATGAAATAAAACACAACTCCGGGTTTGTTTTTTGACTTTCGAACATGGTTTAAAGCTCACAAGAGTAAATTTCGCTGAATATAGGACATTTAATCTCTATTGCGACTGTCCTATTTGTCATTATTCTGAAACCACTGTGCGTGTAAATAAATGTATATATAAACGTTTTAGTTCGTGAGGAGAAATGTTAATAATGTGAAATTGGCGCCTTGTACCTGCTGGACCATTTTCTCTGCGTCAGCACGTGTAAACAGATGTTAAGTATCGCTTAAACTCAAATTACAGGCAGATGTTTGCGCTGTGGTCCCCAACGTCATTATCTGGAGCTCCGTGAATCGATGCTTCTACAACACACAGGCCCCACAATGCAACGCCAACCCCCAGCCCCCAGCAGCAGCAGCAGCAGCACTGTATGTATGTATGTATGTATGTATGTATGTATGTATGCTGTAGTCTTACTCTGTTTACTATAAAAATGTCATCCGTCTTTGTAAAGATGATGCGGAAATGAGCTTACAGATGTTTTGAACAAATGTCGGCAAAAAGACGACGTATTTAAAACCGGCTGCGATGTTCATTTATTAGTAATACAGTCATCGTGTAAGATTATTTGAAGGGTCCAGCTGCAGCCTGGGCGTTACCGTCATGAGGCGTTCCTGGTAGCGTAGTTTCACAGGGATACTGGGCATGACGTCATTTGCCTGGGAATTTTTTGTATGGCAGTGGAACATCTTTGTCTTCGATGAAAGACCACGATGTCAGTACTGTGTTTTTCAGACTACAAGTCGCTCCGGAATATAAGTCACACCAACCAAACATTGCGTAATGAAGAAGAAAAAACACAATATAAGTCGCTCTGGACTATAAGTCACACTGTTTGGGGGAAATTAAATTTTATAAAATGAGAGACCAGTGTGGGTTTTTTCGGAAGGTTCAATGCGTGTCCTAAAAAGAAGCACAAGAGATGGAGAATCCGAGAGAACAGGCCACTTTATTTCGTCATTTTCCATTGAGAGGGATTCAAGTTGATTACCAAGTACAACTGCCACCCCGGAACGACGTCTCTGACCAACTCGAAATCAGGGGTAGCTTTATACTACATCTTGACAAAACATTAACTTGTTGATTTAGCATATACAGCAAGAAAATGAACAATACTGCTGACCCAGTGCACCTTATCATGGGTGGGAACATGCCACGGGGTCCACATATGTCAGTTTTTTCTGCTTCGTGGCATCTCAAAGTACAGAAAAACATGTTCTTTATGGCACTCAAAGTACAGAAAAAACATGTTATATAGACCTATAGATAGTCATACGTGTTTTCCACCCTGTTGTCATTCCAAAGTCCATAATATTGGGTGAATTAGCATGACCAACACATAATATTTCCCACACCAGGAACCGAAATTTCATCTTCAACGGCAAGTTATAGTAAAAACAATAGAAGAGAGAACAACAGACTGTTAACGTCACATATGAACAGTTCTTCAGATAAATATAACATAAACAACAGAACACAACAAGTTTAACAAACTCTCCATCTCACTCCAAATCACTAAATCCACTCAATTCTTCATCCTCGTTGTCACTTCTGAACAACTCCCATCGAACTATAATAAATTATTATAGATCCATTACAACTCCGCGACCTCCGGAGGTAAACAGAGCGCCGCTTCCTCTTCTGTGTCGCTGTCGTCAGACTCAGCATCAGTTCCAGTTAGAATTATTCCGGCCAGAATCCCGACAGGATGGTTTCGGTGTCACTGAAGTCCAGGCTTCGTCAATCCGTGCAATGACTCCAGGAAAGTTTCATGTCGCACCCTCCCAGTTCCTGTGAAGCTGTGTTCTTCATCCCCACTTTCTGCCAGTCCCTCACAAGTTTCTCACTCACTCCAAACTTTCTTTCTGCTGCTCCATTACAGTTTTCAGTTGAATATTTCACTACTTGCAGCAGGACAGAGGCTTTTTCTGCAGGAGACATGCGCAGTAAAGGGCGAAGTAAAAGGAGAAGCCGATACTGGCAAACAAGCCTAGAGCCTCTCATGGTTGTCAGTATAAGTCGCACCCAAACCATGAAAAAAAATGCCACTTATAGTCCAAAAAATACGGTAAGTTGGCTATTTATTCTGACAAAATTAGTTGAGAAGTATTCTTATGTTGGCTTTATCACTGATGGAGCTGCAGTTTCGTCTTAATTGTATCCAGATCTGATATTAACATTAGCGACGACACGCATTTGGTTGTGGCTAATGTCATATTATCTCGTATATTAACAGCGAGCCAGAAGAAAGCTATGTGTTATATATGTGTACTATTGTTTGTAGTTACAGACTACAGTTTGCAGCGAAGTTTTTATCTATTATTTCACGATGTAGGAAGTATTATTACTAGGGGTGTCAAATTATCGCGTTAATTGCGATTAATTAATTACAGTCATATTTAGCGCGTTATGTTTTTTAATCGCGTTAATTTTTAATCTCTAACTTTAGTGTTTCTGTATGCGAGTTGCTTTATTATAAAACCTGTTTTTATGTGTTGGTGGGACAACACACACGCACAAACAAAAAACACATTTATACATTTTTTAATTTCGGCAATTCCACTCATTGTCGGAAACCCAGTAGAGCCAGTAGAACAGAAGCAGCATCGCACAGGTAAAAACACATTCGTGTCTTGGAAATTATTCTCCCGACGTGAAATATAAAAGAAAATAAATATAAAATCGCCTACAACTTAAATGTCACTGGTGAAAACAACCTGCATAGGCTCATGATGTCTGCACTACTGTCCTATAGTGACCTGCCACATGAGGGGACACGCACACACAAACACACACAACACACAAACACACACAAACACACACAACACACACAAACACACAAACACACACACACACACACAAAACACACACACACACACAAACACACACAAACACACACAAACACACACACACCTTCATCATCGTCATTAACCTGAGAACGCGCGGACCACGTTTCTTTCCGTAGTTACTGCGCGGACACCGACGTGCTCCCGTGCGCCGCGTGTGGATCGTGTTTTCTCGCGTACGCGGCGTAAACCCAGGACTAATCCAGTCCAGGACTAAACCAGGACTAAACCAGGTCTAAACCAGGTCTAAACCAGGACTAAACCAGGACTAAACCAGGACTAAACCAGGACTAAACCAGAACTAACACCAGGACTAAAACCAGGATTAATCCATTCCAGGACTAAACTAGGACTAAAGCAGGTCTAAACCAGGACTAAAACAAGGACTAAAACCAGTGATCTCATATATAAAGCATTTCTCTATCAATAATATTTTTAATATGGTTAAGGAAAGACTGGACTTTTTATTGTCTTTAAGTCGACAAAAGTTATTATGTTCAGATTTCCTCGTCTTTGCTACTTTACAACAAACAGTTTCTTATTCATGGAGACTTGGGCTCAACAGCCAATTTGGAGAGATTTGTTAAACAATAAATGACTTTATAAAGTCACTTTTTTTAATCTATATCAGTCTTTTTGATCTGCCACAATAATGTAATAATGAATTTAAATGAAAATACCTCAAATTGAAGGCTTTTCTCAGCAATTTTTAGGTGAGATTAAAATTAGATTAATTAGATTAATTAATTACAGATCATAATTAATTAATCTCTCAATTTTTTTAATCGCATGACAGCACTAGCTATACTGTTTGTAGTTACAGACTATAGTTTGCAGCGAAGTTTTTATCTATTATTTCACGATGTAGGAAGTATTATTACAATACATTGTTAAGTTGGGTGTGGCTGGACTTACATAGTATGACTCTTGTTCTCCACCAGGTTGATGTCTCCAGGTTTCAGTTCTGGGACCCAGCGCTCCAGCTCCTCGATCCAGGGATACTTGAGAGAGGACGGGACCACCACCAGCAGGGGCCACTCCTGTCTGTACGAGTACGCCACCGCTATGGCCTGGACGGTTTTACCCAGACCCATCTGAGACAAAAATAACAAAAACTTATCCGTAAAAGTGGGGGATCTATCTACAAAAGTGTCTCAATATATTTGTTTTAATAAAGGTGCACTGTGTAACATTTCTAGAGTGAGGTACATCATCTACCTGGATCGTTTAACTTGCATTTATTCATCTATCAACTGTGTTTAGATTCATAAATACAGTGAAAATGATGAACTCTTAATGTGACTGGAGTTGTCTTTTTTCTCTACAGATCTGACCTGCTCGTCTCCATGGAGATAGATACATTTATTGCGATAGTGTGGAACATTCAAGGTTAAGCAGTAACATAAACAACCATTTTTATTTATGGTGATTTGATAAAACAACATTGGAAAAGCATTATACACAAATCAAATGAATAGATATTTTGTATATAACATTTAAGTCTTTTATCATCATATTAAAGGTGCACTATGTAACATTTCTGTGAGGGTTTGCCACAATGGAGATGTAATTACTGTGCCTGGAATGCTTCACTCTATCTTGTATCCATCTTGTATTTATTCAGATACAGGAGTTTGTATCACCAAAATACATTGAAAACAAACATTATTACTACAAAACGGTGTCAGACTTTCCAGAAGAAAAGTTACATGGTGCATCTTTAACCACTGGCAAAACTTCACAAAGCAGAGATGTTGCTTTAAATGTGCACTATGTAACTTTTCGGTTGGGACCCCATCACCTTCTTATTTTTATGGATATTGTCACTGCTCTGCCTGGAATATTCCACAGTGTGGCATTAAACAGCTTTACCTTATATTTATTCAATTACAGGTGGTTTTAAAGCTCAAAAATACCTAAAAAAACAGGCATTCTGACTGTGAGCGGGGTCGCCTCTCCACAGGTCTGACCTGTAACTTGGTCTGGTTTGGTTTTCCTGGAGATAGAAACGTTTAATGCCATACTGTGAAACATTCCAGACAAAACAATAACATATCACCAGAAAAAATGACACAATGCATTTTTAATTCTTGTTAAAATTGACTTCTTGGATTTCAAAGAGTTTGCTGTATTTGATTAAAGTTGCGCTGTGTAACTTTCTGGTTGGAGGTCCGTCGCCTTCTCGTTGCTATGGAGATGTCATTGCTCTGCTTTGAAAGTTCCACAGTGTGACATTAAACAGCTCAACCTTACATTTGTTCAAGTTTTAAAGCTCAAAAACACTTAGAAAAACAGACATTCTGAGTGTTTGTGGGGTCGCCTCTCCACAGATCTGACCTGTAACTTAGTCTGGTTTGGTTTTCGTGGAGATAGAAACGTTTAATGCCATACTGTGAAACATTCCAGACAAAACAATAACATATCACCAGAAAAAAATTGACACAATGCATTTTTAATTCTTGTTAAAATTGACTTCTTGGATTTCAAAGAGTTTGCTGTATTTGATTAAAGTTGCGCTGTGTAACTTTCTGGCTGGAGGTCCGTCGCCTTCTCGTTGCTATGGAGATGTCATTGCTCTGCTTTGAAAGTTCCACAGTGTGACATTAAACAGCTCAACCTTACATTTATTCAAGTTTTTAAAGCTCAAAAACACTTAGAAAAACAGACATTCTGAGTGTTTGTGGGGTCGCCTCTCCACAGATCTGACCTGTAACTTAGTCCGGTTTGGTTTTCGTGGAGATAGAAACGTTTAATGCCATACTGCGAAACATTCTAGACAAAACAATAACATCTCCATGGAAAAAAGACACCTTTAAACCCGTATTTCAAACAACTTTTATTGCATCTTTCTTTCCCACCTGCGAACACACTTTTTGGTCAGACTCTAAAATTAGTCCCCATCTCGGTAATCTGATTTTGCATATCTTCAAAACAAAATCAACTTCTGCGATGGAAAATCTTCTGTTTAAATTGTCCGCGACAGTCTTGGCCGAGGTGAGGTCCCGGACTAATCTGCTCTGCGGATGAGTCGAGTGTCAAAACGGATTACGTCTGTGCGAAGTGGAGAAACGTCTTTAGTCGCAGAAGAGCAAAGTCACAGGTTTTTTTTTTTTTAGTTTTTGGGGAGAGCTGTTTTTGGAAGGAAGAATAAATGTATTTCCTGAGCCAGCAAAGTGCGTGTGCTTACCTCATCTGCAATCATGCACCTGTAACACAAAGAGAGCACAGGTTTGTAAATGGGGCTCGTCTGGAAAAAACACGACTTCATAGAAAAGTTCCTGCGCTGACTGTTCTAAATGTTCTAAAAATATGAAAAAGTTGGGACACTGAGTAAATGCAGAGCGAGTTTATCAAATATCCAAGTCCGTATCACTATTTTCTGTCATTTTCCTCTCAGTTCTTAACTCAAACTAAAAAAAACCACTCTGTTCCAATTTGTGATAATATAGGAAGAAGTGCTCCTCTGTGTTTTTAAACTCCATACACCTTCACTATTGGATAATTTCAGACCAGGACTTGCCAATCTCTACTAAAAAAAAAAGGTAAAAGGAGCTTTTAACTTGAAAACTACCACTAGATATCATCACAATGTGGTAGAGCTGCTCGAATATGGAAAAAATCATTATCACGATTATTTTGGTCCATATTGAAATCACGATAATTCAGATTATTTTTTTGTTACACGATGCATTTATTCAGAATTTCTCTCAAAAAAAAACAAAAAACTTTCAAATTTAAAATAAATATAGATATGTACCAGTTTTGCGACGTATAAAACAAACAAAAAAAATGAATAAAATATATTTTGAACATGAAATAAGGCATAGAAAACATAAATGTATCCAAAATAAACAATACACTACTGGTCAAAAGTTTTAGAACACCACACTTTTTTCAAGTTTTTTACTGTTTCCTGTTGACCAAAACATATTCATAAACTTTTTATTCATGAAAGTGTCCACCTTTGGCAGATATAACAGCTGAACACACTCGAGGCTCGTTCTTTTTACAATAGAAATCAAATATTCTTCAGAAAGTTCTTCCCAAGTCTGTTGCAGAAGTTTTCATAAATGTGTGACACTTGTAGTTTGCTTCTTCTGTCTCGTTGGGGTTTAAGTTTAGAGACTCTGCTGGACATAGTGCTGTCATGCGATTAAAAAAATTAAGAGATTAATTAATTATGATCTGTAATTAATTAATCTAATTAATCTCATTTTAATCTCACCTAAAAATTGCTGAGAAAAGCTTCAATTTGAGGTATTTTCATTTAAATTCATTATTACATTATTGTGGCAGATCAAAAGACTGATATAGATTTAAAAAAGTGACTTTATAAAGTCATTTATTGTTTATCAAATCTCTCCAATTTGGCTGTTGAGCCCAAGTCTCCATGAATAAGAAACTGTTTGCTGTAAAGTAGCAAAGACGAGGAAATCTGAACATAATAACTTTTGTCTACTTAAAGACAATAAAAAGTCCAGTCTTTCCTTAACCAGATTTAAAATATTATTGATAGAGAAATGCTTTATATATGAGATCACTGGTTTAGACCTGCTTTAGTCCTACTTTAGTCCTAGTTTAGTCCTGGAATGGATTAATCCTGTTTTAGTCCTGGTTTTAGTTCTGGTTTTAGTTCTGGTTTTAGTTCTGGTTTTAGTTCTAGTTTTAGTTCTGGTTTAGTCCTGGTTTAGTCCTGGACTGGATTAGTCCTGGTTTTAGTCTTGGTGTTAGTTCTGGTTTAGAGGCGCACAGGAGGAAGCGCGGTTTACGCAGCGTAGCGAGAAAACACGATCCACACGCGGCTCACGGGAGCACGTCGGTGTCCACGCAGTAACTACGGAAGGAAACTTGGTCCGCGCGTTCTCAGGTTAATGACGATGATGAAGGTGTGTGTTTGTTTGTGTTTGTGTGTGTTTGTGTTTGTGTGTGTTTGTGTTTGTGTGTGTTGTGTGTGTTGTGTTGTGTGCGTGTCCCCTCATGTGGCAGGTCACTATAGGACAGTAGTGCAGACATCATGAGTCTATGCAGGTTGTTTTCACCAGTGACATTTAAGTTGTAGGCGATTTTATATTTGTTATTTTCTTTTATATTTCACGTTGGGAGAATAATTTCCAAGACACGAATGTGTTTTTACCTGTGCACTGCTGACTCTGTTCTACTGGCTCTTCGACCTCGTCCATTGTGCGACTGACGCCGCCAACGTTAACATGACGTTTACATCGCTCTTACTGCGCGCGTTTTATGTGTGGGTTTCCGGCAATGAGTGGAATTACCGAAATAAAAAAATGTATAAATGTGGTTTTTGTGTGTGTGTTTGTGTGTATTGTTGTTGTCCCAACAACACATAAAAACAGGTTTTATAATAAAGCAACTCGCATACAGAAACACTAAAGTTAGAGATTAAAAATGAGATTAACGCGATTAAAAAACATAACGCGCTAAATATGACTGTAATTAATTAATCGCAATTAACGCGATCATTTGACACCCCTAGCTGGACACTCCATGTTTTCAAGTTTTCCATCTTGTTTTTTTTTCCTGAGGTAGTTTTGGCAGAGCTTGGACTTATGTTTTGTATCTTTTATCTTTTTTTTTTAACCTCTGTCTGTTCTGTTCTTACCTTTGCACCATCTTCACTGGACTTGCACGACTTGAATTGCAATAAATAACTGGAAAAATTAGGTTGGTGTTCTAAAACGTGTACATCCAGCTTTTCTACATTCTCTGTATTTAAAAAAAAAATAAAATAAATATAATTTGTTAAAGTTTAAATTGTTTCAACTTGATTATATGAGTTAGGAGATCGTCTGACACACGAAATCGAAATCACACTCAAAATTTGGTTAATTTCACAGCCTTACAAAGTGGAACTGAACATTTTGAGCTTTGAAGATGTAGACAGACTAAAAATAAAGAGTTAATTAAACATGTGAGTGAAACAAAACGCAAGTCCAGGTCTGTTTTTGACGAGGTAACAACATTATAACACGACTTAAAGCTCGCAAAAACGCTACCATTTCAAGTAATTCCTCGTAAACATTTCACAATCTTGTCACTTGTATTTTTTATTTTCGTATTTATTTATTTATTTATGTTATTTCTCCTTCTCTACACAAACAAAGTTACACTGATAAACCGCCTCTCCGCCGATAAAAAAGAAAACCCAAAACAACACACTTCAAAAATGCTGTTCACAAATTAATCTCTTTTCAAGTAACGTTCAAGTAAGTCTGGGAAAAAAAACAATTTATTTTGCATATTTCTACACTTAAAGCTATCAAACGACTCCGAACGGTGTTAAAATTACTTGCTAGAGATAATTAAAAACGGGCTATTTTTAGTTTTTTAGTTTAGCGCGGCGTCATTACCGCTTTCCCAGATGGGGCCTATTCTGAAAAATACTAAGGTCACGCCAAGTCATACATGATCTATGGGCTGGCAAAAATAATACGATTTCACGCTGAATTTATAATTAACTAGTTTGATTTTGCGCGTGTTTTGGCAAGTAACAAACGCAGCCAT
Source organism: Boleophthalmus pectinirostris (assembly GCF_026225935.1). Classification (NCBI taxonomy): domain Eukaryota; kingdom Metazoa; phylum Chordata; class Actinopteri; order Gobiiformes; family Gobiidae; genus Boleophthalmus; species Boleophthalmus pectinirostris. Next base: position 16,041,239 of record NW_026570994.1, read on the forward strand.
GTGTTTTTTCCCAGTCGATTAATATTTTTAGGCTCGGGCGGTCACCTTTTACGAGTTAAAGTTAATTCGGTGGAAGCTGTCAAATCTGGACGAGGATCAGAATTTTTTTTCGCGTCGCGTTTTTGATGATGACAGCGTTTACTTCGGTTTACTTCGCTGCAAAAGTCAAATCGTATTTTTAAAACTTGAAAATAGTTGAATTCGGGTAATAATGAAAATGTTTTGATGAGTTTTGACGAGAAAATATCAGTGAATTGTAATTAAAAGTAACTAAATTGAAAAAGGTGGAGTCATATTTTCACAGAGCTGAACCGTAAAGGCGTCAGTTTATAGGACTGAACCAGGACTAGACCAGGACTAGACCAGGACTAGACCAGGACTGAACCAGGACTAGACCAGGACTAGACCAGGACTAGACCAGGAGAACCAGGACTAGACCAGGAGACCAGGACTGAACCAGACTAGACCAGGACTAGGACCAGGACTAACCAGGACTAGACCAGGACTAGACCAGCCAGACTAGACCAGGACTGACCAGGACTAGAACCGGAGGACTAGACCAGGACTAGACCAGGACCAGCCAGAACTAGACCAGGAGACCAGGACTAGACCAGGACTAGACCAGGACTGAACCAGGACTAGACCAGGACTAGACCAGGACTAGACCAGGACTAAACCAGGACTAGACCAGGACTAGACCAGGACTGAACCAGGACTAGACCAGGACTAGACCAGGACTAGACCAGGACTAGACCAGGACCAGGCCAGAACGCGACCAGGACCGGACCAGGACCGGACCAGGACTGGACCAGGACTAAACCAGGACTAAACCAGGACTAGACCAGAACTAGACCAGGACTAGACCAGGACTAGACCAGGACTAGACCAGGACCAGGCCAGAACGTGACCAGGACCGACCAGGACCAGGACCAGGACCGGACCAGGACTAAACCAGGACTAAACCAGGACTAGACCAGACTAGACCAGGACTAGACCAGGACTAGACCAGGACTAGACCAGGACTAGGCCAGGACTGAAACCAGGACTAGACCAGGACCGAACCAGGACTAGACCAGGACTAAACCAGGACTTAGGACAGGACTAGACCAGGACTAAACCAGGACTAGGAAAGGACTAGGACTAAACCAGGACTAGACCACCAGGACTAAACCAGGACTAGGACTGACTAAACCAGGACTAGACCAGGACTAGACCAGGACTAAACCAGGACTAGACCAGGACTAAACCAGGACTGAACCAGGATTAGACCAGGCCTAAACCAGGACTGGACCAGCACCAGACCAGGACTAGACCAGGACTGAACTAAACCAGGACAAGACCAGGACAAGACCAGGACTAGCCCAGGACTAAACTAGGACTAAACTAGGACTAAACCAGGACTAAACCAGGACTGGACCAGGACCAGACCAAGACGAAACCAGGACTAAACTGGGACTAGACTGGGACTAAACCAGGACTAGACCAGGACCGGAGCAGGACTGAACCAGGACTGGACCAAGACGAAACCAGGACTAAACCAGGACTAAACCAGGACTAAACCAGGACTAAACCAGTCACAGTAACTTTTGCAGATATCCATCGCAGTTTTCATCGCAGAAATCAGTGCACTTACTTCTTTAATTACGTCGCTTTTGATGAATATTGGGATTTAAAAACGTCCAGATGATAACGTAACGATCCACGGGAGCAGACAGAAGCACAGTAGTTCTTCTTTGAATATTGGGTTCGTCTTAGTAACCCAGAGTGTGTTATTAACCGGCTCCGTCTGTAGTCTCGAAGCACCAGCTCTATAACACTACATGAGAGTTCGATAATAGCTCTGATCCACTGTTACACACATTTACACCACTTTTCCTCCGTAGTTGCTTTATTAAGACTCAGCGTGACGAACTAAACTTTTCATTTGAGAGTCCGTCACCTGCTTGTTTCTATGGATACGTCATTGCTCTGCCTAGAATGTCCCACAATATGACGATTAAACAGCTCTAACTTACATTTATTCAATCACAGGTGGTTTTAGACTAGGGGTGGGCGATATATCGATATTTTAAATATATCGAGATAGTTTTTAAACTCGATATGAATTCTGACATATCGTGTATATCGATATAATGTTTATATTCAATTCTGACTTCTCTCTCGTCGCCTCCGCCTCCCTGATTTTGTTCGCTCGTGTCTCCTTCACTCCTCTGAACGCCGAAAGTTGGTGTCAGTGAAAAGCTTCAAGCACCACGAACCTTTTCCACCATTTACAGACAAAACCATCAGCAGCACATCCTCATGTTCCACCGAGTCGCGTCCTTTAGCCCGAAAGAAGCTAAACGAGCTGAGCTGCATGAGAAGTGCTGTTTATGCAAATGAGCCATGCGCTTAAGTTTGGTTTCTGTAAAATGTAAACACACGTGCGCAAAACTGCGTTAAACACATTATTATCTCAAACGGGCTGATGTGGCTCTAGAGTCGTTATGTTTTATATATTGTAAAGTTTAGCAATGTAAAGTTTATTTATGCAGAAGATTTTAATGAATAATCTGCTGCAGTGTCACTTGTACAATAGTGTTTGGAATCGTTGGGTTTGATCTGCAGTGGATTGTGGGATTAAACCTCAGAGCTCCTCACTGCTGGATAATAACATGGATCTGTTGAAATAAGGAACATCCTGAGCTTCTTCTGCTAAATGAGCTCATGGTTATGATTATTCTGGTCTGGATAACAGAGTTAATACAAAATGAGTTGTTTTATTTATGAATGAAAAGAAGGAAATATGTTTTATTTCTTTTATTTTACAGTTAAATTATTATTTATGTAATTAGGGTTTTTTGTAATCTTAAATGTTCCTATATGAACTGTCGACCTCTTACACTTCAATTTAAAAAAAAGGACCTTGTGGAATTTGGCAGATTTGTTTTTGCAGTTTTCAGTTTTAGGGGGTTATTTTTTCTTGAACATATATCGAGATATATATCGTATATCCAGATATAGCAAAATATATCGAGATATATTTTTTGATCCATATCGCCCAGCCCTATTTTAGAGCTTAAAAATATCCAGAAAAATCACATTCTGACTCTGAGCGGGGCCGCCTCTCCGCAGATCTGACCTGTAACTTGGTCTGGTTTGAAGATAGAAAGGTTTAATGTCGTACTGCGAAACGTTCCAGACAAAACAACAACATTTGACAGAGCCTCCACTGGAAAAGTTACACAACGCACCTTTAAGTCAGTGATTTTTCTGATTAGAGCTTATTACGTCATTGGTTTATTTGCGCTACAAAAACACGATGAGGCTATTTTATTTTCATTTCACTCAGCCTCGGCTCAAACTGTACGACGGTTTAAAAGTTCACAGCTCACAATGTTCTCACACTGTACGATCTGATGCTCGGATGCGAGAGGCGAATGGATTTCAAACATGTCTGACTTTCTGGCGAAATACGATCGGGAGCAGGTTGTGAAGTATTAATTGGTTCTCGTTACCCCATGTTTACTACACGAAGCACGACACATGATTAAGCCAAAACTCGGCCTGATCCCAAAGTAAAAAAAGTAAAAAATTGGGCCAAAAATTGTCAAAAATTGCATAGTGTAAACATTATAGTCCCAAATTTCGGACTTCCGGTGGTTCATGGGTGTAAACGAGTCTATGTGCTCTTATACTTGTGTGAGTTTTTGTAGTATCGATACTAGGGGTGGGCATTCGATGAAATTTTCTTAATCGATCGTCGGAAGAATTAACGATCGATTATCGATTAATCATTAATGTTTTTATATTAAAATGATCATCATTATTATTACTATCTGCACTTCTAATCTGCATAAATAAATTCAACTTTACGACATATAAACCGTAACGACTCTAGAGCCACATCAGCCCGTTTGACATTATAATGTGTTTAATTCAGTTTTGCACAACTTTCACAGAAACAAAACTTAAAACTGCATTGCTAATTTGCAGAAACTCAGCGAAAATAAAACTACAGCTCTTGTGTCACTGATGCGGTTCAATTTCTGTCGGATTAAAAGACATGATTCAGTGGAATGCAGGTTAGTGTGACCAGATTTGCATTTGTCAAAACCAGGAGAGCGTACGGGGGGAGGGAGGTGGGGACTCGTCATCGACATTGAGCGACTCTCACCTGGTAAAACTTTTTCCCACTGGACACCGAAACATATGTGATGCTTTATACACTGTGCACATGGACTCACACTTGTCCCGAACGCAACGGAAAGTGTGGAATTTCTTGTACAAATCATCGTTAAATACACATTTGTGCTTCGGTACGTTGCAGACTGACCGACTGTTTGTGTCTCGCTCCTTCTGAGTGCAGAGAGACACATGTACAGACCCTGTTCGTTCACACTACACACAGCAACCTACATTCGGTTTGTCGATTAAAATGAACGTAATCGATGAAATTCTTAATGATCAATTATCGATTAATCGATTAATCATGCCCATCCCTAATCGATACCTGCTTCAGTTTCGATATTAGTTTTGGTATAGGTTAGAATAATTTCCAGTACTTTTGACCATCCTAAAGCAGGGAATACATACATTCCGAATTTCGAACTTCCGGTCATCACGTAGTGCAAACTGGGAAGGATCCTCCGAAAAACTGAGCATCAAATCGCCATGTTTGATTTCTTAGTGTGATGTGGCTATTGACAAAACCGATCTTTTCACGTCTTTTGAACCATATCGCTTTTGTTTCTGGTTCTGATATTGTCATATTTTAGTTATGTGATTCGGACATCGTAGTTGTGTGGTTGTTGGATGTTCTAACAACGGAAAATGGGCTTAAGTTTACGAACTCCATAAATGCAAAAGGGAATCAGATGTGTGTGACTGCAAACCTCCGTTCAAACTGTTGAAATAGTGAAAGGTGAAGGCGATGGGCAGTACTGATCCACAGGAAGGACCAAAAAAATTAAACCTTTGACTAAATCATCCCGAGTTTGCAGCGAACATTTTGTATGTGGAGCGCCAACAAAGCAAAATCCCGTTTGTTAATCGAGAGATACAGAAGACAAACAGACTGAGCTCACACTTTCTTGTTCTTGTGGTTTTACAGCAACATCAGGTCTTGGTCTCTTTGCAGTTAAAGTTGTTTCTTGGCGAACAGTTGGTGCCTTTCGCTTTGGTGTTGACTTTTTAAACTCAAAACCAAGGCTGAGTGAGGGATCAGGATTTTGCTTTGATGGCGCTCCACGTGCAAAATGTTCACTGCAAACTCGAGGTGATTTCTTAAGCAGCCAAAGTTTACCTTTTTCGCCTTTCCTGTAGATCAATCCTGCCCATCGCCTTCGCCTTTAACTGTTTTTTCAAGTTCCGTTGGGAAGAGAAACAGTTTGAACGGAGGTTTGCAGTCACACAGGTCTGATTCCCTTTTGCATTTATGGCATTCGCAAACTTTCAAAGCCCGTTTCCCGCTGTTAGGACATCCACAATTACGATGTCTGACTCCCAAAACTAAAATACGACAATATCAGAACCAGAAACAAAAGCGATATGGTTCAAAAGTCTTGAAAAGATCGACTTTGACAATAGACGCATCCCAGTGAGAAATCAAACATGGCGATTTCATGCTCACGTTTTCTGAGGACCCTTCCCAGTATGCATTGCGCGATGACCGGAAGTCCGAAATTCAGGATGCATGTACTCCCGGCTTTTGGGTGGTCAAAAGTATCGGAAATCGGACACTAACCGATACCAAAACTAAGTATAAGAGCTCATAGACTCGTATACGCCCATGGACCACTGAGGGATTGTACAGATATGAGACCACATACACTGTTGACACGTTTACACTAGTTTTCCCGTGTAGTTTTATCATCGTAACTCGAAGCGCGATGAAGGGAACAGCTCCTCTTCCCTCTCTCTCTCCGCTGAATCGGCGTCAGCGGTGCACGCGCTCCGGACCGAACAATAGCCGGCGAATCTGTGGACGCAGTGAGGGCGCGCGGAGATACAGAGAGAGACCCCGGCTTATTCCAACATCATGTCAGAACAGAACAGCGCATCTGAGGGGCCCCGAATACCTCCTGACACCGCGCTCATTATTTCTGCTCTCCCCCCTCCCCAGACGCCTCCCCTCCCTCCTTCCCTCCTTCTCTCCTTCTCGCTTTCTCTCTCTTTCTCTCTCTCCGCCCCATTTCTCTCTTTCAGCCCAGGAACATGATTAATGTGTACCTTGCCACTGGTGGTTTTTCTAATTGCCAACACACCGGCCCAGTCAGCGCAATGAGTACGGAGCGGTGTGAAGGGAGGAGGAGGAGGAGGAGGTGGAGGTGAAGAAGAGGAGGAGGGAGGGAGGGGGGGGCCACGTGAATACACAGGAACAAAAGACACGAGGTAGGAAGGAAGGAGGGAGGAGAAGAGAGAGAGAGAGAGAGGGAGAGGGGCAGGTGCTCGCCATTTCGCCGCACATAAATCATCCTCCTTTAAATAACCTGAGCGGCGGGATGAGGCTGGGGAGAAGAAGGTTGGGGCTCCGGGGCCGTTGCCTGACGACGGCACGCGGTCCCTGTCGCCGCGGCAACTTTAATGTTATCTGCGAACGCAGCCGCGCCGCTGTCACAAACACGGCTCCTCGGCAAACAGGCCCTGACCCTCCCCAGGGGGCTGCGCGGCGTTCGGCGGCTGCGGCGAGCGCACTGACGGGACGGGGCCTACAGGGGGCGCGCGGGGAGGGGACTGCAGGTGCGGAGCCAAGAGTCCACAGGGAACTTAAAGGTCTCGTATTATGTAAAATGGACTCTTGTGGAGCTTTAAGTCGTGTTATAATGCTGTTACCTCATCAAAAACAGACCTGGAGCTGTGTTTTGTTTCATTCGTGTTTGAGTAAAGCTCCGTGATTAACTGAATTTTGAGCGCGATTTCGATTTATGCGTTAAACGATCTCCAAACTCATATAATCGAGTTGAAACGATAAAGCTTAAGAACGTTTATTTTGGGATATTTTTATTTTAAGTGTATTTATTTTATTTTTTAAATATAGAAATTGTAGAGGAGTTAGAATGTTGGACACAAGAAAAGAAGTGAAGCCCAATTAGTGACTTTTTCAAATAAGACACGTATGCCCTAACATGCCTTTATTTTTAATTTTTATTTATTTATTTTTGTTTCCTTTTTATTCATTCTTGCATTTTTTTTTCTCTTTTTTTCTTCTAGAAGGGGGAAGAGGGGGACAAAAAAATAAAATTAAATAAATAAATAAATATATAAATTGTGTGAAGGCCCGGTCTCAGGACGCTGTTGATGTGAATTGATTTGTGGCAATAAAAGTAAAAAAAAAAAAAAAAAAAAAGAATGTTGGACACATTTATGTTTTTCTATGCCATATTTCATGTTGAAAGTATATTTTATTCATTTTTTTGTCATCGCAAAACAGCTTTAAGCCTATATTTATCTTCAAAGTTGAAAGTTTAGCGTAAATTATCAACAACAAAGTTAGTTTTTTTTTTTTTTTTGAGAGAGAAATGCTGAATAAATGTAGCCAGGCGCCACCTAGTGCCTCCACCGCCCAGTTTAATTTCTCTCTAGCGACTCGGTCAGGAATCAGAATACAGATTAAACTATACTATATATATATATCGATATTTCAATATTTTTGCACACCCCTAAGAAAAAATTTGCTAAAATATTGAAATATCGATATATCGTATTGTTTAATGTGATGATACAGTATCGAGATTGTGGGCTGCTGTATCGATATATCACCAAGAGTAATTTTTTGGTACATTTTGTTACAGAGCTACAGTTTTGTTGCTTGTTTAGAGGAAGGAAACTTTTTTATGCGACACATTTGACATTTTCACTGTTTTGATGATTAGAATGTTTGTGATTCGTATTCACTTTGCACAAGAAGAGGTTTAACAAAGACTTTTAGTGTCACATCCACGATTTAGCCATTACTTTTTACTGAACCGTATCGAATCAATTTGAAGCATATCGTATCGAATCGAAAGCTCACTGTATCGAGATATGTACTGTATCGTGGCCTATGTATCGAAGTATGTATCGTATCGGCAACTTCTTAATGATACCCAGCCTTAATTACGACATGACATCACAAGGTGGAACAGAGTGTTTTCCGATTCCCTTCTGAACTCGGCCTAAATATGTAAGACTTGTGCGTTAATTAGAAATGTGTGAATGAAACAAAACACAACTCCGGGTCTGTTTGCGATGAGGAAACAAACATTATAACATAAACTGGAAAATAGCGTAACACGGACCCTTTAAAGTGTTTGACGAAGAACTGAACGCTGGTCTGAATCTTAACTGCACAGCGGGTTCGAATCGGGCCTGGGCGAGATTGCTATATTACTCAAACTCTCCCGAAGCGCGGACGACATCTAAAACCACTTCAGGCGCGTTTCTGATGAGGTAACAACATTATAACCCGGCAGAAATCTCGCAAAAGTCCATTTACATTTTCCTCTTTAAGGAATGACTCTGTTCAAACTCCCATTACGCCGCGAAAACCTTTCCACAAATATAATTCCGGTGAGTCCAAACATGAACCCGGCTCGCGTGTGTTAAATAGAAAAGCAGGACTCTCTTTAATATAGTCCGATTATTTATTTGCCGCGTACACGTCCTCCATTATCAGTGGGTTAAACAGAGAATTCGTCATACGGAGGACCATTCTGAGGGCTTGGATGGATGCTATGCAAATAATAGGAAGTTGGCTATTAGGCCTCGGATACTAATGGCCAGTAAAATGACATTCTTCACGCTTCGTAATAGAGCAGATCTCCAGCTGGGCCGTAAATCCTTATTGCGCTCACTGATTTAATCCCATTTTACGTTCAGGGGGAAATGGACACCGCCGAAAAGTAAATATTATAACGAAGACGGTCGCGTTTTTTACCCGTGATGAGAAGAGAAAGATGTGGGGAAGTGTTGAAAGTGCGCAGTGTAAATTAATTTAAATAAAAAGCACAGTAAAAATCTAATATTTTATGCTTTTTTTTTTTTTGCTCAAAATGATGCAGAATCGTGTTATTAACATTAACGCCGTTCAGAATCACCTACAGAACATAAATCATAGACTACAACACATGAACCAGGACTAAACCAGGACTGAAACACGACTAAACCAGGTCTAAACTAGGACTAAACTATGTCTTAACCAGGTCTAAACTGGGACTAAACCAGGTCTAAACTAGGACTGAAACACGACTAAACCAGGTCTAAAACAGGTCTAAACTAGGTCTAAACCAGGACTGAACCAGAACTAAACAGGACTAAACTAGGACTAAACCAGGACTAAGCCAGCACTAAACCACTAACTCTAAACCAGGTCTAAACTAGGTCTAAACCAAGTCTAAACCAGGTCTAAACCAGGACTAAACAACTAGGTCTAAACCAGGTCTAAACCAGGTCTAAACCAGGACTAAACCAGGTCTAAACCAGGTCTAAACTAGGTCTAAACCAGGTCTAAACCAGGACTACACCAGGATTAAACCAGGTCTAAACTAGGACTAAACTATGTCTTAACTAGGTCTAAACTGGGACTAAACCAGGTCTAAACTAGGACTAAACTAGGTCTAAACTAGGTCTAAACCAGGTCTAAACCAGTACTACACCAGGATTAAACCAGGTCTAAACTAGGACTAAACTATGTCTTAACCAGGTCTAAACTGGGACTAAACCAGGTCTAAACTAGGACTAAACTAGGTCTAAACCAGGTCTAAACCAGTACTACACTAGGATTAAACCAGGTCTAAACTAGGACTAAACTATGTCTTAACCAGGTCTAAACTGGGACTAAACCAGGTCTAAACTAGGACTAAACCAGGTCTAAACCAGGACTAAACCAGGTCTAAACTAGGTCTAAACCAGGTCTACACCAGGACTACACCAGGATTAAACCAGGTCTAAACTAGGACTAAACTATGTCTTAACCAGGTCTAAACTGGGACTAAACCAGGTCTAAACTAGGACTAAACCAGGACTAAATCAGGACTAAACCAGGTCTAAACCAGGACTAAACCAGGTCTAAACTAGGACTAAACTAGGAACTAAACCAGAACTTAACTAGAACTTAACCAGTTCTAAACCAGGACTAAACCAGAACTAAACCAGGACTAAACCAGGACTTAACCAGAACTAAACCAGGACTAATCTTGGACTTGAGATAGAGAGCTCTGCACAGGTCCTTTCTCCTGCGGTCACCCGACGGTCTACGTGGGCGCACCTCCAGCCTCGTCCCGACACTCAGTCCTGGTTTAGACCTGCTTTAGTCAAGTTTTAGTTCTGGTTTAATCCTAATTCAGTCCTGTTTTAGTTCTGGTTTAATCCTGGTTCAGTCCTGGTTCAGTCCTGGTTTAGTCCTGGTCCCTCATGTCTCAGGTCTCTATAGTCCAGTACTGCAGATTTCATGAGTCTATGCAGGTTGTTTTCACCATTGCCAATAGCTCCAGTTTGACATTTAACTTGTAGCTATTTTATATTTATTATTGTTATTTTTATATCTCACGTCGGGGTCCGTCACCTGTTTGTTTTTATGGATATGTCATAATTTCTGGTTAGAATGTTCCACAGTGTGACATTAAACAGCGCTACCTTATGTTTATTAAATTACAGGTGGTTTTATAGTTCAAAAATATCAAGAAAAACAGGAAAACAAACATTCTGACTGTGAGTGGGGTCGCCTCTCCACAGATCTGACCTGTAGCATGGTTTGGTTTGGTCTTTTCTGTCAAAATTAAAACTTTAACAGAGACAAAACCAGGACAATTTTGCAAGTATCGTCAGTGAAAATGGACATCAGTTCTTGTGTTGAAGGTGTAAACATTGGGTAAACTGAAGGAAAATCTCAAAGCTACAAAAAGATCAGATCAAAATGAAATTATAACTTCGCTTTCAAACTCGGCAATGAGATTAAACGTCTACACTTTCGTCTTTGTTTCGTTTACAGTCCGTTCGCATTCTGAAACCTGGAGCTCGACAAAGACGCTCGGGCTGCATTCACACTCATTTGTTCACAGTTTAGTCCACCCACAAACACACACAGGTATTGATCTGTTTTTGGACCTGCTCAGCACCCTTACTCTCAAAGTCAATAATATTTTAGACCAATCAGACGAGCTTGCATAACAGCACTCCAAATTGATATCAGAGTTTGGGGAGTCTAGTTTTTTTTTTTCCTGAAGTTATATTACGTTATTTTCTATTATATCCAGTGTTGGGAAGGTTACTTTTAAAATGTATTCCCCTACAGATTACAGATTACATACTCCAAAATGTAGTTTGTAACATAATCCATTCAATTACTTAAGGTGAGTAATGTAATCTGAATACTTTGGATTATTTGATTAGCTGTAGAGAAGCAAAGACGAGGAAATCTTCACATGTTCAGATGTTTTGTCTGCTAAAAGACAATAAAAAGCCAAGTCTTTACTTAACCGTATTAAAAATATTATTGATAGAAGAGGAGGAGACACGGCATGGTTTAGTCCTGTTAAATCCTGTTTTAGTCCTGTTTTAGACCTGATTTAGATCTACTTTAGACCTGGTTTTAGCCCCAGTTTAGATCTAGTTTAGACCTGGTTTAGATCTAATTTAAACTTGATTTAGATCTAGTTTAGACCTGGTTTTAGCCCCAGTTTAGATCTAGTTTAGACCTGGTTTAGATCTAATTTAAACTTGATTTAGATCTAGTTTAGACCTGGTTTTAGCCCCAGTTTAGATCTAGTTTAGACTGGTTTAGACCTGATTTTAGCCCTGGTTTAGACCTGGTTTAGACCTGATTTTAGCCCTGGTTTAGATCTGGTTCAGACCTGGTTTTAGTCCTGGTTTAGACCTGGGTTCAGTCCTGGTTCAATCCTGATTTAGTCCTGGTTTAGTGTCCGGCAATGAGTGGAATTACCAAAACAAAAAAACAAGATACAGCCCGAAATGTGAAAACAGGAAAATACTGTTGTGTAATCCATTTATTTCAACAAAGTAACTGTAATCCAATTACCACTCACTGAAACAGTAACTGTAACTGAATACATTTACTCATAATTTGTACTCTGATTACGTAACTCCGGTACATGTAATCTGTTACTCCCCAACACTGATTATATCTATGTTATAATGTTGGATCCTGGATGTTTTTTAAAGCTTAAAAGTACATCATGTAACTTTTCTAATGAGTATTTCACCTTTTCTCCATAGAAATGTTACTGTTTTGCTTGAAATGTTCCACAGCAGGCCATTAAACGCATTTATTTCCATAGAAACAAGCAACGTGATGCCATCAATCTAAGGTCAGATCTGTGGAGAGGTGACCCCACTCGCATGTTTTTCAATACATTTATCATCATCGCAATAAATTAAAAAAAGAAATAGAAAAGTTTAATGCAATCCAGGCAAAGCAATAACATCTCCATGGTGATATATCGAAATATCTATATATCGTTTTGTTTAATGTGATGATACAGTATCGATATCGTGGCCTGCTGTATCGATATATCGCCAAGAGTATTTTTTGGTACATATTACTAGATTATTTTGTTACAGCGCTACAGTTTTGTTGCTTGTTTACTAGGAATGTAACGATATCCAAATCTCACGGTACGATATTATCACGATATGCATCTCACAGTACGATATTTATTGCAATATTTTGAAGAGGCTGATATAATTGTAGATGCAACACTTTTTTGCTTTTTAAAATACCTTGACAAGATTTTGGTGTGAATTACTTCCGTGATAATCCCAAGAATTCAAGTAAAAAACATATTTCTTCATGTTGACTGCGCTGAAATGAATCATGGGATATGTAGTTTCTGATGTTCATAAGCTGTTGCTACTATAAAACAATACATTTAAGCAAAGGAACTTGTGATTCGATATATTGTGACAGCCCACGATATTATTGTGAGACTTCTGATGATACGATACCACGATATTATAGTTATTATTACATCCCTTGTTTATGCAGCACATCTGACATATTCATTGTTTTTTGATGGTTAAAATGTTTGTGTTTCATATGAACTTTGCTCAAGAAGCGGTTTAACAAAGACTTTTAGTTTCACAGCCATGATTTAGCCATTACTTTTATTCAACCATATTGAATCAATTTGAAATATATCGTATGAATCAAAAGTGCACTGTATCGAGATATGTATCGTATCGTGGCCTATGTATCGAGATATGTATCGTATCGTGGCCTATGTATCGAGATATGTATCGTATCGAGGCCTATGTATCGAGATATGTATCGTATCGAGGCCTATGTATCAAAGTATGTATCGTATCGAGGCCTATGTATCAAAGTATGTATCGTATCGAGGCCTATGTATCGAGATATGTATCGTATCGTGGCCTATGTATCAAAGTATGTATCGTATCGAGGCCTATGTATCGAGATATGTATCGTATCGAGGCCTATGTATCGAGATATGTATCGTATCGTGACCTATGTATCGAGATATGTATCGTATCGAGGCCTATGTATCAAAGTATGTATCGTATCGAGGCCTATGTATCAAAGTATGTATCGTATCGAGGCCTATGTATCAAGACTATTTATTGTATCGTGGCCTATGTATCGTATCGTATGTATCGTATCGTGGCCTATGTATCGAGATATGTATCGTATCGTGGCCTATGTATCAAAGTATGTATCGTATCGAGGCCTATGTATCAAATATGTATCGTATCGTATGTATCCTATGTATCGTAGTATCGTATCTATGTATCGTATCGAGGCCTATGTATCAAAGTAATATGTATCGTATCGAGGCCTATGTATCAAAGTATGTATCGTATCGAGGCCTATGTATCAAAGTATGTATCGTATCGAGGCCTATGTATCGAGATATGTATCGTATCGAGGCCTATGTATCGAGATATGTATCGTATCGAGGCCTATGTATCAAAGTATGTATCGTATCGTGGCCTATGTATCAAAGTATGTATCGTATCGTGGCCTATGTATCGGGATATGTATCGTATCGGCAACTTCTTAACGATACCCTACCCTAATGGTGACAAACAAGTAACGGAAAAGTTCCACAGAGAAGCTTTAAAGATCCTTGAGAACATGAACCATGTTATAATGTCGTTACTTCATCAAAAACAGACCTGGAGTTGTGTTTTATTTCATTCGCACGTGTTAAAATAACTCTTTATTATTAGTCTGTCTACACATCCAAAGCTCAAAACGCTCTGCTCCACCTTGTGATGTCACGAAGCAGTAGTTTTCACGTTAACAGTTACCTTTTGTTTAGTCGAGACCGGCAAATCCAGGTCTGAAATCATCCAAATGAAGGTGTGTGGAGTTTAAATGCCCAGTGGAGTGCTTCTTCTTGTATTACCACATGACATCACAAGGTGGAACAGCGTGTAAACATGTGCCAACGAAACAAAACACAACTCCGGGTATGTTTTTGTCGAGAAAACAACATTACAACACGGTAGATCGAAAAAAACAGAGCAACATGGGCCCTTTAATTGCATAAAAATCACACATTATCAGAGCCATAGATCAGCTACATCTCACAGGTTTTTATAGTCAGAATTTAATGTAACTTTGCAGCATTAGACGTCCATAAAAGTCCATAAAACCTCTCTCCTCCCACACGCACAGACGGATTTGGTATTCGAAAGGGGCCGCACTATATTTGACGATTCGCTCGGCTACTTTTGAGGCATCGCATGTACACAATGGAATTTAAAGTGACTCCTACGCGGCGACGTAAAGCATCAATCTGGGCTCTTTTTTTTTTTTTTTTTGCAGAAAGTGCCCATTTACCTGTCTGCTTGTCTCAGCCTGGAATAATAATAATAATAGTCCAATTGTTTATAAAGCCTAACTAGTCTGGAGTCGATACGGTCCCGTAGAACTTTCATTTCTAAGACGATTTTATACTTTGCAGTTCTGTTCCTCGAGTTTGACTTAATCTGAGCTTCATTTCAACACAATCTGGTCGCCTCTCCACAGATCTGACCTATGATTTGACCTCGTTATAGTGTCCTCAGCTTGTCTCCATGACGATACATAAGTTTAATGCCATGCTCTGACATCTGCTTAACCGATATCAAGGAACCGATACACGATCCAGCCCATTTTTCAGATTCAGTACAATGTTTCCCATAGATTATGATGTCAAAAATTACGTTTATTAGAATTTTTTATCAATTTGTGGAATATAAACGTCACTTATTGCCTATTTTTAATCTTTAACCATTTCATTTTTGGCCAATTTAGTCTCTTTTAAAAGTTTATGATAATACAATGAGCTACAAAGTCTAATTTTGCTATGATGATAAATAGTCCAGGTTGTTTTTAGACGACGAAAGGCCACCACAGACTGTTGTATAAATGGGAAATACTACAACAATATTTCTACTCGAGTACAGTTTTGGCTACTACTACTATTAAATTATTGAAAATTATTGAAATCACTGATTATTCAAACGATTATTTTTAAGTTACACGATGCATTTATTCAGCATTTCTCTCTCAAAAAAAACACGTTGTTATTGATAATTTACGCAAAATTTTCCAATTGAAAATAAATATAAGATACAAATATGAACCTTAGAGCACTTTGGAAAAGAAATAAGGGATAGAAAAACATAAGTGTATCCAAAATAAAATAAATATCGAGCTGTTCTAAAAAGTAAAAGAAATATACCAAAAGAAATATAAACTTTTGTTAAGCTTTATAAATCGTTTCAACTCGATTATATGAGTTTGGAGATCGAAATTACTGCACAGCCTTATTACAGATATTAATTATAAAGTACAGTGTAGGGACAGAAAATGGCACTTATTTCCTTAAAACGCAGTTAACTTATTACACAAGAAATCCAATAGTGTTGTGTAACTGTTGTTTATCCTTCACGTCAACACTGAGCAGCTCTGTATGAATAAAAGTTCAAACATTATGAGACGTTCTAGGCCAAAATCGAATTATTATTTTTTCTCCAACCTTATTTATTGACATTTTCAGTCTAGAACAAATATTCTACAAAAACGATGACAAGGACAAGCTTACTGTTGGTGCCAAATAATCATTAAAATACACGGTAAGCGTCAAAGATAATAAAACATGAATATAAATTAAATAAACAAAATAAATCTATAAATTTAAAATCAAATTCTATGTGACTTACGTAACAAAAACATATGTAAATAAATAAATAATAATAATAATAATAATAATAAAAAAAAATAATAATAAAAATAATAATAATAATAATAATAATAATAATAAAATTCAAGATAAAATTGATACAAAATAAAAAATCTAAATCAAAATCTTACTATGTCTAACTAAAGATCCAACCAGGACATCATCTTAAAAAGTGCATTATGTAACTTTTCTGGCGGAGAGAGATTTTATTGCTTTGTCTGGAATATTCTACCCATGACATTAAAGTTTGTATCTTGTATTTATATATTTATTGAATTACAGATGTTGTATTGTTGTCTAAAATATTGAAAACCATGCATTGTCGGTGTCACCTCTTTGTCGGCGTCTCCACGGACAGAAAAGAAAAAACGTTAAATGTCACCGTGAGAAATATTCCAGGCAAAGCAATAACCTCTCCATGGAAACAGGCAGATGACGAAACTCTGCGCTAAAAAAAGTTACGTACTGCGCCTTTAATCAATATTATGAAACCGATAACTGCTCCAGGACATTTTTTAAAGTATCTGTATCGTGTATCCCTAGTTACTTCTACTTCTTGAGTAACTTGATTTTGAAGCCATTTTCTTTTTTTTTAGTTCTTCCCTGACCCTCCTCCTCCTCTCCTCCTTCACTCTCCTTTCCTCTATAACCGTTCATCTTCTCTTCTCCTCTATTCCTCCTCTTCTCCGCTCCTCCCCCACCACTTCTCTTCCTCCTCCTCTTCCTCTTCTTCACTCCTTCTCCTCCTCTCCTCCTCCTTTTCTTGCATCACAACTATACCCAGGTTTACACCTCCTCTCCTCCTCTCCTTTCCTCTAACCGCTCGTCTCCTCCTCTCTTCTTCCTCCTCCTCTCCACTCCTTCCCTGACACTTCTCCTCCTCCTCCTTTCCCCCTCTCCTCACCTCCTCCTCCTTTCCTTTAACCCTTCATCTTCTCTTCTCCTCTATTCCTCCTCTTCTCCACTCCTCCCCCTCTTCCTTATCCTCTTCTTCACTCCATCTCCTCCCCTCCTTTCCTCTTACACCTCCTCTCCTCCTCTCTTCACCTCCTGTACTCTCCTCTTTTCCTCTAACCCCTTATCTCCTCCTCTCTTCTTCCTCCTCTTCTCTTCACTCCTTCCTTGACACTTCTCCTCCTCCTCCTCCTCCTCCCTTCCTTTCCTCCTCTTCTCTAACTCCCCATCTCCTCCTCCTTTTCTTGCTCTCTCGCTCCTTCTCTCTTCTCCTCCTCCTTTTCTTGCTCTCTCTCCTCCCCTCCTCTCCTCCTTTCCTCTAACCGCTCACCTCCTCCTCTCTTCTTTCTCCTCCTCTTTACTCCTTCCCTGACACTTCTCCTCCTCCTCTTCCCCTCCTTTCCTCTAACCCTTCATCGTCTCTTCCCTCTATTCCTCCTCTCTTCTCTAACTTTCCCATCTCCTCCTCTCTTCTCCTCCTCCTTTTCTTCCTCTCTCTCACTCCTCCTCTCTTCACCTCCCCTCCTCTCCTCCTTTCCTCCAACTGCTCATCTCCTCCTCTCTTCTTCTTCCCTGACACTTCTCCTCCTCCTCTCCTCATTCATCTCCTCTTCTCCTCTATTCCTCCTCTTCTCTCCACTCCTTCCTTGCCACTTCTCCTCCTCCTCCTCCTCTCCTTTCCTCCTCTTCGTCTAACTCACCATCTCCTCCTCTCTTCTCCTCCTCCTTTTCTTGCATCACAGCTATACCCAAGCTTACACCTTATCTCCTCCACTCTTCACCTCCCCTCCTCTCCTCCTTTCCTCAAACCACTTATCTCCTCCCCTCCACTCCTTCCCTGACACTTCTCCTCCTCCTCTTCCCCTCCTTTCCTCTAACCCTTCATCGTCTCTTCTCCTCTATTCCTCCTCTCTTCTCTAACTTCCCATCTCCTCCTCTCTTCTCCTCCTCCTTTTCTTCCTCTCTCTCACTCCTCATCTCTTCACCTCCCCTCCTCTCCTCCTTTCCTCCAACCGCTCATCTCCTCCTCTCTTCTTCCTCCTCCTCTCCACTCCTTCCCTGACACTTCACCTCCTCCTCTCCTCCCCTCCTTTCCTCTCCTCCTTCATCTCCTCTTCTCCTCTATTCCTCCTCTTCTCCTCACTCCTTCCTTGCCACTTCCCCCTTCTCCTCCTCTCCTTTCCTCCTCCTTTTTTACTCTCTCTCGCTTCTCCTCTCTTCTTCCTCCTCTTCTCTCCACTCCTTTTGAAGTAGAGCTGCTCGATTACAGAAAAAAAAAAAATCATTATCACGATTTTTTTGGTCAATATTGAACTCACGATTATTCAAACGATTATTTTTTTAGTTACACAATGCAAAAAAAACATGTTGTTATTGATAATTTACGCAAAACTTTCAAGATGAAAACAAATATAAGCTCTAAATATGAACCTTAGAGCAGTTTGGCGACGTATAAAACAAAAAAAAATGAATAAAATACACTTTGAACATGAAATAAACCATAGAAAAACATAAATGTATCCAAAATAAACTATATATCCATCTATGTTTATATGAGTTTGGAGATCGTTTGACGCAGCTTTATTTCGAAGTACCGGTATTTCTACTCGAGTACAGTTCTGGCTACTACCGCCCGCGTCCGTCCTCTGCCCACTGCCCTGAGCGGGTCCAGTCTCGGTGCATTGTGCCTCGTGTATTTCTGTGTCTCTCTCTGGTCTTATCAGAGCAGAGCCAGACCACCTCTGTGCTGTCACTGGCTGCAGGTCTGTGGGTTTAAACAACACTCAGAGTTCTGGCAAAGCTTTAATACCGAAAAAAAAAAAAAAAAAAAAAACACGTGTAAAAGGAGAATTTGAGCCTGTTTTTAGTCACTCAGCTCAAGTCCACATTTAGTTTTGTAACAGTTTTGGTTGGGAATGCGTCACAGAAATGCATGTGACTATGAATAGACAAAGATTCCACCACCACGAGCTCATGCAAGTTTAATAGATACACGTTTTTACTATTAACCAAAACAGAAAGCTTTTATCTTTAAAGGTCCTAAATTACACAAAACTGACTCTTGTGAGATTTAAGCCGTGTCATAATGCTGTTACCCAGATGTAGGACAGAATTGTTGTTTTGCAAGTCTCAAGTATTTGACCTCAAGTCCGAGTCAAGTCCCAAGTCAAATACAGGCAAATCCAAGTCGAGTCGAGTCACTGGCCCATAAGTCCAAGTCAAGTCCAAGTCGTCTGCTTTGAGCTTCAAGTCATTTCCAAAGTACCAAATATAGCTTAGATTTTTGCAATTTATATGAATTTTAAACTAAACTTGTACTTAAAAGCCATGGTATATTTATATGAGTATCTATCTAGTTGTAGAAATGCTATTTTTTCCATTTAAATGTTTTGTCAAGATCTTAGTGCAAGGGTCTCCAACCTTTTTCTTTCTGTGAGCTACTTTTAGTAAAACAAAAATGCCAGAGAGCTACAAATTTTAGTGGTTGCTAGTAAATTGTAAATTGTAAATTGTTGTAGTAAATATAAGAGCCATGACAAGCTGTAGATGAGGTACAGTTAGATGCCAAAAAAACAAAACCCATTATCCAGTAGACAAATCCCATTATCAGTGCACAAAATTAGGCATCAAAATGATTCATTTAGGAATAGGCATTTAATCAATCAAATCTGAGTTATTTAGCACAGTGGTATAATTCAGAAATCCCTTGGCGAGATACTTGGAATGGGGTGAAGAGCTACTGGTAACTCCCGAGCTACAGGCTGGAGACCCCTGCCTTAGTCTGAATCACTGTGGTCAGAATAGAAAGAATTAAGATTTAAAAGTGTGAAATATCTGTTATTTTGTCATGTGTCTGAAATGGAAGGATCATGTTTCCCTCTGTTTTACTGCATTGTACTGTATATTACTGTATTGTACTCTATATTACTGTAGTACATTTGATGATACTACATCACAGTACTTCAGTTTCATCCAAAGGAACGATCAGAGAAGTGAGGGGGACATGTTCCAGTTTGTTCTTGTAAAATTAATCACCACATTTATCAGCTGTAAAGAGAAACATATTTCTAAAAACATATATTCTGTAGGAGAAGCATCAGATCTTCTCAAGTCACAGGGTTCAAGTCCGAATCAAGTCCCGAGTCACTGACCTTCAAGTCCAAGTCGAGCCATTTTATCAAGTCAAGTCTTAAAGGTTGTATAGAGGATTTTCCAAGGAACGAGAAATCCAGCGACTGTTTGTCCTTTTTCAAATGTTGCGCATGCGTGAAACCACCCCCCCTCCCCTACAGCTCCTACGTAGAAACGCCTCCTCCCTCCTCCTCCTTACGCCAGAAACAGGTTTGTTTACAGCCGGTGCTGCACATGACTTGTAAACAACTAACTACAGTGTTGGTTAGGCAAGACGGAGAAGTGAGGAGCGGGGGGAGCGGGTGCGCGGACATTTCGTTCGCGGACGAGAAGTGAGGAGCAGGGAGCAGGGAGAGGAGAGGAGAGAGGAGAGAGGAGAGGGGAGCGGAGATTCAGTGCGAATGAACTAGCTACAACACGCAGCAGCAAGCAGACTCTTTCTTTGCTTTGAAAATGACGTTTTCAGACATAGGATATCGCTTTCATGTTCTGAAAAACGTTTGTGTAGCTCTTGGAAATAAAGTACGTTTTCATAATAAGCAGAAGTTTCCTGTCCAGGAGTAATTTGTGGACCAGTGCGTCAGTCTTTAGACCCTGCGTCTGCTTCAGTCGCGCCATCGCTGGAATGAATCTTCAAGAATCACCTTAGTTTGGCTTCGCTGCTTTTCCCCTTGTCTTCTTCTTTCAGCGACCTCAAAAACGGACTTTCTTTTGCGGCGAACTGCTCCTGGATTCTTGTCGCCATTGCAACAAACTTTGTGCGAACTGCGAGGAAGATATAGGTCAAAAAAAGCCGCTAAGAACTGTTGCGTTGGTGGAGTAAACAGCGTCTGTGCGTCTTGCGTCTGTGGACTGTGTGACAGTCGTACGTAAACCACGTACCGGCGGCGCAGGCAAGTCAGTTACGCTAGAAACGTAGGGAGTTTGATTGACAGCCTGTCAGCTCACAGATAACGAGGCAGTGTCGTTATCTATTGGCAAATGTTTAGCCCCACCACGTCCAGAGTTGATGAATTTTTATTCTCTTTTTTTTGGTCATCATAATTACAAGGCTACTGCACCTCTATAATCTATCATTGACAACTTGAAACAAAAAAAAATCCTCCATACAACCTTTTAGTCGTAAAAATAGTGACTCAAGTCTGACTCGAGTCCAAGTCACGAGTTGCAAGTCCCCGTCTCTGCTGTTACCTCCTCAAAAACATGGAGTTGTGTTTAGTTTCAATCACACATGTTTGAATAACCCTTTATTATTAGTCTGTCTACATCTCCAAAGCTCAAAACGCTCTGATCCACCTTGTGATGTCATGAAGCTGTAGTTTTCAAGTTCACATCTCCTTTTACACGTTTAGTTCAGCAGAGTTCGGCAATTCCAGGCCAGAAATGATCCAAATGATTCTAGTGAAGGTGTGTGGAGTTTAAAAACACAATGAAGCACTTCCTGTATCACCACATGACATCACAAGGTGGAACACAGCATTTTTCAGTTTGAGAAAGAACCTTAAAGATGCAGGATTTGTGTGTTAAACAAGAGAATGAAACAAAAACACAACTCCAGGTCCGTTTGCGACGAGGAAACAACATTATAACATAGATCATAAAATAGGACCTTTAAAGTAGCACTGTGTAGCTTTTCTGGTCGTATCCATGGAGACGATATTGCTTTGCCTGGAAATTTTCCACACTGTGGCGTTGAGGTGATCCATCTTGGAGATTCATTTGTTCAATTACGGGCATTTTTATTGACTATGAGCCGGGGTCACCTCTCCGCAGATCTGACCTACGACTCGGCCTGGTAGCGTCTCCATGAAGATAGATAGGCTTAATGCCACACTGCGGGGAATTCCAAGGAAAACCGTAAGACCTCCACGGAGACAAAAGGTTGCTTAGATCAGGACGAACTTCAAACTTGAAATTTTTCTTATGTTTTTTTTCCATGTTCATGTAAAATTGTGAAGGTCAAGGGAGGGCATCTGGTTTTAAACGTACGCCAGAAGAATGTGCGTCAATAATTTCACAGCTGTTGGACTTTTGTGTTTGTTTTAGTTTTATTTTGTGTAACAAAGATCTCGTGTTTCTTCTTTGTTGTGCGTTTGGAGCCATCAAGTGACAAGTGCTCACATCCATCAATAATACAGGCAAGACAACTATATTAGATCTGCTCTTATGAGACACACTCCTCCTCCTCCTCCTCCTCGCTTCCTTTCCTTCTCACTACCTCCTCCTCTCCTCTCCTCTGCTGCTCCTCTCCCTGTCCCTCCTGTCTCCTTCTTTCTTCTACTTCCTTCTCTCCTCTATTCCTTCTCCTCTCTCTCCTTCTCGCCTCTCTTCTCCTCCTTTCCACCTTTTCTTCTCTTCCTTTCTTTCTGTCCTTTTCTCCTTCTTACCTCTTGACTTCCTCCTCCTCTCCTCTATTCCTCCTCCTTCCCTCCTCCTCTCCTCACCTCTGCTGCTCCTCTCCCTCTCTTCTCTTCCTTTCCTTCTCTCCTTTTTTCCTCCTCTATTCCTCCTCCTCTCCTCACCTCTGCTGCTCCTCTCCCTCTCTTCTCTTCCTTTCCTTCTCTCCTTTCTTTCTTTCTCTATTCCTCCTCCTCTCCTCTCCTCTCCTCTCTTCCTTCTCTTCCTCTTCCTCTTCCTCTTCACTCCTCCTCCTCTCCTTCTCTTCTCTTCGCTTCTCTTCCTTCTCCTTCCTCCTCCTCTCCTCTCCTCTCCTCTGCTGCTCCTCTCCTCTTCTTTTCTTCTCTTCCTTTCCTTCTGTCCTTTTCTCCTTCTTACCTCTTGACTTCCTCCTCCTCTCCTCTATTCCTCCTCCTTCCCTCCTCCTCTCCTCACCTCTGCTGCTCCTCTCCCTCTCTTCTCTTCCTTTCCTTCTCTTTTTCCCTCCTCTACTTCCTCTCCTCTCTTCTCTTCGCTTCCTTTCCTTCTCACTTCTTCCTCCTCCTCTCCTCTCCTCTCCTCTCCTTTGCTGCTCCTCTCCCTTGTCTTCTCTTCCTTTCCTTCCCTCCTGTCTCCTTCTTTCTTCTACTTCCTTCTCTCCTCTATTCCTCCTCCTCTCTCTCCTTCTTCTCCTTTCCTCCTTCTTCTCTTCTCTTCCTTTCTTTCTCTCCTTTTTTCCTTCTCACTTCCTCCTCCCATCGTCTGTTCCTCCTCCTCTCCTCACCTCTGCTGCTCCTCTCCCTCTTCTTTTCTTCTCTTCCTTTCCTTCTGTCCTTTTCTCCTTCTTACCTCTTGACTTCCTCCTCCTCTCCTCTATTCCTCCTCCTTCCCTCCTCCTCTCCTCACCTCTGCTGCTCCTTCTCCCTCTCTTCTCTTCCTTTCCTTCTCTCCTTTTTTCCTTCTCTATTCCTCCTCCTCTCCTCTCCTCTCTTCTCTTCGCTTCCTTTCCTTCTCACTTCCTCCTCCTCTCCTCTCCTTTGCTGCTCCTCTCCCTTGTCTTCTCTTCCTTTCCTTCCCTCCTGTCTCCTTCTTTCTTCTACTTCCTTCTCTCCTCTATTCCTCCTCCTCTCTCTCCTTCTCGCCTCTCTTCTCCTCCTTTCCTCCTTCTTCTCTTCTCTTCCTTTCCTTCTCTCCTTTTCTCCTTCTCACTTCCTCCTCCCATCGTCTGTTCCTCCTCCTCTCCTCACCTCTGCTGCTCCTCTCCCTCTCTTCTCTTCTCTCCTTTTCTTCTTTCCTTCTCACTTCCTCCTTCTCTCCTTTCCTCTGCTTCTCTCTCTCTCTCTCTCTCCCTTCTCTTCCTCTCCTGCTCATCTCTCTTCTCCTCCTTCCTCTCTCTTCTCCTCCTTTCCTTCCTTCTCACTTCCTCCTCCTCTACCTCTATTCTTCCTCCCCTCCTCTCCTCTGCTGCTGCTCTCCCTCTCCTTCTCTTCCACTCCTGCTCGCCTCTCTTCTCCTCCTTTCCTCCTCTCCTCTTCTTCTTTCCTCTTCACTTGCTCCTCCCCTCCTCTATTCCTCCTTCTCTCCTCTTCCTCTTCAGCTACATGCATATGCCTCCTTTTCTGCTCCTCTCCTCTTTTCCTCTAACCATTTATCTTCTCCTCTTCTCTATTCCTCCTCTTTTCTCCGTTCCTCCTCCTCCTCCCCTCCTTTCCTTCTCTCTCTTTCCTCCTCCTTTTCTTGCATCACAACTACACCCATGCTTACACCTCCCTTCCTCTCCTCCTCTCTTCTTCCTCCTCCTCCTTTCCTCTCTTTTCCTCCTTACCCTTCATCTTCTCTTCTCCTCTATTCCTCCTCTTCTCTCCACTCATTCCCCACCACTCTCCTCCTCCTCCTCCTCCTCCTCCTCCTTCCTCCTTCTCTCTCTCTCTTCCTCCTCCTCTCTCCTCCTCCTTCACTCCTCCTCTTCCCCTCCTTTCCTCTAACCATTTATCTTCTATTCTCCACCTCCTCCTCCTCCCTCCTTTCCCTCTCTCCTCTAACTCCCCACATCCTCCTCTCCTCCTTTCCTCTAACCGCTCATCATCTCCTCCTCCTCTCCACTCCTTCCCATCACTTCTCCTCCTCCTCTCCCCTCATCCTCACCTCCTCCTTCACTCCTCCTCTCCCTCTCCTTTCCTCTAACCCTTCATCTTCTCTTCTCCTCTACTCCTCCTTTTCTCTCCACTCCTCCTCCTCTCACGCCTCTCTTCCCCTCATCTTCTCTCCTCTACTCCTCCTCTCCTCTCAACCCCATTCCTGCTACTTCTACCTCTTTCTCCTCCTCCCCTCATCCTTTCCTTCTCTCCTCTATCTCCACATATCCTCCTCTCTCTCTCTATTTCTCCTCCTTTTCTTGCATCACAACTACACCCACGCTTACACCTCCTTTCCTCTCCTCCTCCTCCTCCACCTCTCTTCTCCTCCTCTATTTTCCGCACCCCACCCTCCTCTCCTCCCTCCTGTCCTCCCTCCGCTCTGCACCCTCGGGGGCCGCTCCCGCCTGTCACCCTGACGCCAATTGACTGAGGTGTCTGTCCACACGGTGCATAGAGAGCCAATTGACTCCCTGACCCCGAAGTAGTGCCTCCCAGTGTCGGCGGATCAATACGGCCGCCCCGACATCACAGCGGACCGGCTCAGATTGGCTCACCCCCCGCGCGCATTGACTGTTCAGACGCCGAGCAGAAGAAGTGGAAGAGACTCGGCTACTTCCTGCTGATAATGCGACACACACACACACACAAACATTTGGGCTCTCGGGGGCAGCTCACAAAGTTCTCATAGCCGTAATAGTTCAGGAGGAGAGAACGGGCCCGAGTCTGGATATCGAACCGACTGTGAAAAGACGAGCGTTGAGTTTAAAGGTCCAATATTAAGCAAACGTGACTCTGGTGAGCTTTAAGTCGTGTTATAATGTTGTTACCTCCTCAAAAACAGACCTGGAGACTAGGGATGGGCATGATTAGTCGATTAAGTAGCGTAGGGTGACCAAACGTTCGCTTTTCCACGTCCTGTCCTGGCCGTCCGAGCTTTTTTTTTTAATAAACTGATGCAAATGTTCAGGTTTTCATTTCCTTTCACTGGGGCCATTAAATTGAGCAGCTCATGTAGCTCTCTGTAACTCAGAAGGAGCGAGGAGACACAAACAGTCGGTCAGTCTGCAACATGCCGAAGCGCAAATGCGTATTTAACGATGACTTGTACAAGAAATTCCACGCTTTTCCACGCAAGTGTGAGTCCATGTGCACAGTGTGTAAAGCAGCACATATGTTTCGGTGTCCAGTGGGGATGCCAGGGACCTCAAAGCACCAGGACACCGAAAAAAAAAACATTAAAAAGCTTTACCAGGTGAGAGTCGCACAATGTCGATGACGAGTCCCCACCTCCCTCCCCCCGTACGCTGTCCTGGTTTTGACAAACGCAAATATGTTCACACTAACCTGTATTCACCTGAGTCGTGTCCTTTAGTCCGACAGAAGTTGAACCACATCAGTGACACAAGAGCTGTAGTTTTATCTTCGCTGAGTTTATGCAAATTAGCGATGTGGTTTTAAGTTTTGTTTCTGTGAAAGTTGCGCAAAACTGAATTAAACACATTATAATGTCAAACGGGCTGATGTGGCTCTAGAGTCGTTATGTTTATATGTCGGTAAGTTGAATTTATTTATGCAAATTAGTAGTGCAGATAGTAATAATAATAATGATAATTTTAATAAAAAAACGTTAATGATTAATCGATAATCGATCGTTAATTCTTCCGACGATCGATTAAGAAAATTTAATCGAATGCCCATCCCTATTGGAGATACACTGCTTGCATTATTCTAAAACTAAACTGATCACACTTTTCCAAGTCTCATGATACAATATCGTCACGGTATGAACCTCACAGTACGATATTTATTGCGATATTGTGGGAAAGCTCACGATTAGGGATGTAACAATATCCAAATCTCTCAGTACGATATTTTCACGATACACATCTACGAAACGATATTTATTATGATATTTTGGGGAGGCTAACGATGCTTTGACAAGACTTAATCCAAAGAACTAAGACTTAAAAGTGTTTGAAACTGTTATTTCTTCTTGTAATCTGCACTGAAATAGAGCAAAGGATCATGGTCTATGTAGTTCCCTCTGTTTTTTTTTTTTTAGCTATTGCTGCACCATAACTCTTTAATTTAAGCAAAGAGACTTGTAATTCGATTTATTGTGATGGTCCATGATATTATCGTGAGAACTCTGACGACACGATATCACAATATTTCGGTTACTGTTACATCCCTACAGAGCAAAAAACAATAAATTATATGTTTTAATATTATTCAGATCGTGATTTCGATTTAAAAGTCCCATTTGATTGACTTTTAAGTTGTGTTTTAATGTTGTTACCTCGTCCAAAACAGACCTGGAGTTGTGTTTTGTTTCATTCACACACGTTATCCTTTATTATTTATTTTTTATGTTGTATTTTTGGCGTAATATGGGCCCTTTAACTATTGCCCTACATTTTCTACTATGATTTATTTAATTACGATGTATCTTGCAGCCCTAATTACATCTCAGACTTTTCACAGTTTTAAATGAGCGTAAACATAATAGATAATATGTGTGTTTGTTGTTTTCTTACCGTCCGTTTTTAGAGAGGGCGAACTCCACTCCTTGGCGTTGGAACAGCATAAGTCGCTGTAGGAGCTTGAGCGGGAGCCCTGACAGTTGCGGCGACCATCTTGTTTCACAGCGAGACGTCCCCGTGCCATTACCATCTATTTCCATTAGCGGGTCCTCATCCGCCGCTCGGTCAGGCGGCTTCTGTACAGATTAGACAGAAAAATACACAATTAAAAGAACATTACGAGAACAAAGTGGCGGCGCGTGTTTTTTTTTTTTTTTTTTTTGTGTAGACTCTTTATGGTGCCTTTATGGAAAATCTGTCCTCTCATCCTTCAAACTGTAACTCAGGAAGAAGTGCTGTCACGATACTAACGTTTTAATTGGAATAATAACCAAAGACTCAATAACAGTTTTGATACCACACTGATAATTAAAAGGTGTTTTGTTTATAAAATACTATAATTTTAGTAAAGGTGCATCATGTAACTCTTCCATGAAAACAGAAATTTTAAACTGCACTGTTAAACAATCTGAGGATAATTCGTTCGTTTGTTTTTCAAAATAAAATCAAAAATAAGAAAATGAAAAAACAACTATTTACTTCATTATTTGTCTCCAAAACCAAAATGAAAAAACAGATAATGATTTTTTTTTCAGTTTTTGATTTTGTGTTTAAATTAATAATGAAAAAAGCTGATAACGGACGTTTCCCATTTCCGTAAATTAAACTGCGATGCCGCATCAGGACTGAACCAGGACTAAACCATTTTCAGTCCCGGTCTGGTCCCAGTCTCAGTCCCGGTCTCAGTCCTGGTCTCAGTCCCGGTCTGGTCCCAGTCTCAGTCCCGGTCTCAGTCTGGTCCCGGTCTCAGTCCTGGTCTCGTCCCGGTCTCAGTCCTGGTCTCGGTCGGTTCAGTCCGGTCTGGTCCCAGTCTCAGTCCCGGTCTCAGTCCCGGTCTCAGTCCCGGTCTGGTCCTAGTCTGGTTCCTGTCTCAGTCCCGGTTTGGTCACGGTCTCAGTCTGGATCTAAGTCCCGGTTTGGTCCCAGTTTGGTCCCGGTCTGGTCCTGTCTCCGTCCCAGTCTCAGTCCCAGTCTCAATCATGGTCTGGTCCTGGTCTGGTCCCGGTCTCAGTCCTGATCTTGGTCCTGGTCTGTCAGTCTCTCTGTCTAAGTCAGTCTGGTCGGTCTGGTCCTGTCTCAGTCCCAGTCTCATCTGGTCTCAGTCCCGGTCTGGTCCGGTCTCAGTCACGGTCTCAATCTGGATCTAAGTCAGTCTGGTGGTCTGGTCTCAGTCCCGGTCTCAGTCCCGGTCTGGTCACGGTCTGTCTAAGTCAGTCTGGTCCGTCTGGTCCTCAGTCTCAGTCCTGGTCTCAGTCCCGGTCTGGTCCCGGTCTCAGTCACGGTCTCAATCTGGTCTAAGTCCAGTCTGGTCCGGTCTGGTCCAGTCTCAGTCCCGGTCTCAGTCCTGGTCTCAGTCTGGTCCCGGTCTGGTCCGGTCTCAGTCCCGGTCTGGTCTAGTCTGGTCCTGTCTCAGTCCCGGTTTGGTCACGGTCTCAGTCTGGATCTAAGTCCCAGTTTGGTCCCAGTTTGGTCCGGTCTGGTCCTGTCTCCGTCCCAGTCTCAGTCCCGTCTCAATCATGGTCTGGTCCCGGTCTCAGTCCTGATCTTGGTCCTGGTCTGGTCCCTGTCTCAGTCCCGGTCTGGTCACGGTCTCAATCTGGATCTAAGTCCCAGTCTGGTCCCGGTCTGGTCCTGTCTCAGTCCCAGTCTCAGTCCTGGTCTCAGTCCCGGTCTGGTCCCGGTCTCAGTCACGGTCTCAATCTGGATCTAAGTCCCAGTCTGGTCCCGGTCTGGTCCCAGACCCAGTCCCGGACCTGTTTTAGTCCTGGTTTAGTCCTGGTTCAGTCCTGGTTCAGTCCGTGTGCGGCGCAAAAGTCCGGCATCGCAGTTTAAGTCACAGAAACAGGAACCGGCCGTTATCAGTTTTTTTTTCATTTTTCATTTAAACACAAAATCTAAAACTGAAAAAAAAACGAATCATTATCTGTTTTTTCATTTTGGTTCTGGAGACAAATAATGAAGAAAATAGTTGTTTTTTTCATTTTCTTATTTTTGGTTTTATTTTGAAAAACAAATGAACAAATGATACACGGATTTTAAACATTGTCCATGAAGTTTTTATGCCTTCAGACCAAATAAGAGTCAGTTCTGTGGAGATGCAAGCCCAGGAAAAAAATAAAACAACTTTATTTTGTTCTATTTTGTAACCATAAAGTTGCATACTGTGGCTTTAGCATTGTACTGTGGTAATTTACTGTTATAGATCAAGTCTATCCTAAAAATTTCCATAAAAAGCCCAATTTTGTCCTGTTTATGTAAAGTTTTCAAATTAAATCTAAATTTGACACGAACTAAAGTATTGAAAGTAGAACTCAACTTCCTGCTACAGCTGCAAGATTAATCACTATTGAATTGACGTAATTAGCAAATCCCAAAGTCTGCAAAATTTTCAAGTATCATCATTTCCTCCACAAACAACAACAAAAAGAAACATTATTATTTTACATAAAAACAGTTCGCCCTGTAGTTTAGATCTGTACAAAAACTTTAACATTTCAGTCTTTTTGTCAGTTCTTATGAGCGTGTTTAAAATGTAAACTTTGAACACAATCCTATTATTAAAACAAAAATGTAATCACAATCATAATGTTTCTCAATTAGATATTTTTGCAAAACCTGTTACCATAGTAAGTAACTTAAAAATCTACTTAAAGAGTAAAAAGTTAAAGTATTTCGTGCAGATTTTGAGACTTAATAAAGCTGTAAATGCTGTGATTTTGCTACAGATTTGTGCTGAATTGGGTTCAACAGAAACTGAATCAATGTTTTTGTTTTTTCCCCTAGCCGTTTTTATTTGTATATTTTTGTTTGCTCAAACTGCAAACATGTTAAAAAATAAACCCTTCAGCCTCTTCAGCAGGTCTCAGACTATACACTGAAAAAATGGTCTGAGAGGGGTTGCTCAAATTGCAAAAACAAATTTGACAACAATAACATCACTTTTTTACGTTTCTCTGTCAAGCATGTTTAAATCTTACAAACATCGCTTGATTGTGGCCGATGTGAGACCTGCATGTTTTAATCAGGTTGAGGAAACATGACTTTATTATAATCTCTGGTGAGGCTCCTCCCTCTGGAATTCTCCTCCCCAAAACTTTTGGAGGGAAAATTAAAATGTAACAGGACACAGGACAGATCCAGGAGCAGAGACACACAGTGTGGAGCAGGAGGATTATGAGAACTGATCTGGAGGTGAGACTTTTTAAAGATTTTATTATGTGCTTCTCCGGCCTAGAATGTCGTCATTGTTAAAACAAGTTTGTGGTGTTTTATTTGAAATTAGAGTTAATGTAAGGACAGCTTGAAACAAATTGTTTTTGACTGTCCATCTACAAGAGTGTGACACTTGTACTAAGATTTGAATGTGCTTGTTCCAGAGTCGTCTACAAACACAGAGTGACGTCCAGAGTTCTGCTGGAGCTGTGGGGAAGTTCATGAATGTTATAGTTGATGTTTCAGAAAAAAGGAAGATGTTTGAGAACCAACAAACCACAGACCACAGATGAACAAAGTAAGTAAACCAACTAAAATTATTTCAAAATGAACTTCCTATTGAAACTGTTATCGTACTTGTACAAGGTGATGTGGCATTAGGAGACTTTATACCAGATGCCCTCCCTGTTACTGTGTTTAGAGGAAGAAAAGCAGCACATGGTGAGTTTTGTTTCTGCAGATACACTTCTAATGTTCTTGTGATTCTGTTCTGGTCCATTATTGTAGTAATAAGTACTTTAAATGTATTTAAACATGTACAACAGAGTAGATCATCAGAATGTGATCATCATGTGTTATTCCTGTGTCCACAGGCAGAGACCAGAGCTTCTTCACTGGAATAAATCTTCACACTGTCCAGCTCCAAACTGTGTGTCTCTGTACTTGTGTCTCTGTGTGTTTGATTCTGTTTAAGACAAGACAGAACTGTGGAAAACTAAAGACTGTTTTTGTATTCTTTTACAGAATTAGATCAATTAAATTACATTATACATACTTATACATTTCATGATAAGGTACCATAAGATAAATATGCATATTCAGCATGATTTGTTCAAATTTCATCAACATGAAAAAGTGACGTTCATGTTCCGAGAAAAATATGTGTAGAGGGGTTCGAAAAAAGTTTCAAAGCCTAAGCATAACTTTATTGCGTGCAACCGCTGTCCATAACTTTTTTACGCAAATCCAGCAACCTTTTTTTTTCAGTGTAATAAAAAATACTAAAAGATGTAGTGGAGTAGAAAGTACAGATACCTGCTCTTAAATATAATGAAATAAAAGTAAGATGTAACCACTTTAAAATCTACTTAAGTATAAATTGTAAGTATCTGCTGCTTTTACTTTGTTACGTTCCACCTTCTGGATGTGACTAACTTAAAACAGACCGAGTTAACCACAGCTTCATAGAGTTTTTTTTTTTTTATTTGGGCATTTGGCACCGAACGTTACGGCCCAATGGAAAAGGCTTAATTGGACATGTTGGATTTTAATGTTATCAGCAACACCTGCACCTGTTTGGGACTAGAACAGTGTACGTAGCCTGCACCACTTTGATTAACCAAGTGCAATCTACGCCAGAGAATATCAAGAGAATACACGCTTTTTATCTGTCTATTTATTTGCGTTTTATTGCATAGCTGGACGTTTTAATAGTCCAATAATGAGTTATATTGGTCTTAGAGATAGAGGTTTGTCATAGATGTGAAATAGCAGATGTTGAACTGAGAATAAGACAGTTACAGCGTGTACTGAACGTAATAGCAACATAATATTTCTACATTATAAAAAATTAAATCAAGTTGTCATTTAGCAGTAGCATGTTAACAATATAATATGTAATACTATAATCATATCCATTGCTGTAAAACTTTCAAGTCAGAAACCCAAATTTGTTGTATTTCAGTCCTGCTTGTCCTCTCCAAATATAATATAAATTCTCTAAATTACTGCACAAATTCCAAAGCCATGAAAACCAAACCGCTTTGTATGAAATTTGAAATATAAGATGTGAGTATATTTATTATTTTTCTACATTTGTATAGCGCATAATGCAGATATTACACTTGCCGTGCCCTGTGATAATGAATTCTTAAGCCTCTAGCAATGTTACTGTTTATGCCATTTGAAAAAAAACCAAAACAAAAATAGTAAGAATAATATGCTATAATCTTGGTAGCTTTGTAACTTGAATTTATGCAACAAACTTAGCGAGAAAGGCGGGCAAAGCTCAAGTTACGTTGAATCTAACTTGCATAAACAACTGGGATGTAACAATAACTGAAATATTATGATATCATATTGTCAAAGTTCTCACAATAATATCATGGACCATCACAATATATCAAATTACAAGTCTCTTTGGTTAAATTAAGAGTTATGGTGCAGCAATAGCTAAAAAAAAGATAGAGGGAACTACATAGACCATGATCCTTTGCTCCATTTCAGTGCAGACTACAAGAAGAAATAACAGCTCTAACACTTTGAAATCTTAGTTCTTTAGATTGAGTCTTGTCAAGGCATTTTAAGAGAAAAAAAGTAGAACATTAACGGTTTTAGATGTTTAGTCTCCACAAAATATCACAATAAATATCGTACTGTGAGATGTATATCGAGAAAAATTCGTACTGAGAGGTTTGGATATTGTTACGTCCCTAATTGTGAGTTTTCCCACAATATCATATCGTGAGGTTCATACCGTGACAATATTGTATAGTGAGACTTGGATATCGCTACACCTCTAGTAAACAAAATAATAACTTTTGTAGAGATCAGACAAAGATCTTGAGCGAGTGAACACAAACCACAAACGTACCTGTTAAAATCACAACAAACAAAGTCCACTTCTCAGTTTTTTCCCCCAGTAGATCTCAGAGTGTGTCTTAACATGTCTATATTTAAAGCTGCACTGTGTAACTTTACAGTTGGGGGTCTGTCACCTGTTTGTTTCTATGGTTATGTCTTTGCTCTGCTTCAGAAGTTCCACAGTATGACAATAAACAGCTCTACATTACATTTATTCAATTACAGGTGGTTTCATAGCTGAAAAATACTTAGAAAAACTGGCATTGTGACTGTGAGCGGGGTCGCCTCTCCACAGATCTGACCTGTAACTTCAAACTTGGTCTGGTTTGGTCTCCGTGAAGATAGAAAGGCTTCACGTCGCGATAAGTCACGCTGAATCTAGCTTGCAAGAACAAAATAATCACTTTTGCACAGATCAGACAGAGCTCCAAACCACGTACGTACCTGTCAAAATCACAACAACAAACTCCACGTGTCTTTACATGTTTATACTTAAAGCTGCACTGTGTAACTTTTCTGTTAGGGGTCTGTCACCTTTTTGTTTCAGAAGTTCCACAGTATGACATTAAACAGCTCTACATTACATTTATTCAATTACAGGCGGTTTTATAGCTTAAAAATACTAGAAAAACTGGTATTCTGACTGTGAGCGGGTTCGCCTCTCCACAGATCTGACCTGTAACTTCAAACTTGGTCTGGTTTTGTTTCCATGTAGATAGAAAGGTTTCACGTCACGATAAGTCACGTTAAATCTAGCTTGCATAAACAAAATAATCACTTTTGTACAGATCCAAACCACGTATGCACCTGTCAAAAATCACAACAACAACAAACTCCACGTGTCTTTACATGTCTATACTTAAAGCTCCACTGTGTAACTTTTCGGTTAGGGGTCTGTGCCCTTTTCGTTTCAGAAGTTCCACAGTATGACATTAAACAGCTCTACTTAATATTTATTCATTTACAGGCGGTTTTATAGCTTAAAAATACCTAGAAATACAGACATTGCGACTGAGAGCGTGGTCGCCTCTCCACAGATCTGACCTGTAACTTCAAACTTGGTCTGGTTTGGTCTCCGTGAAGACAGAAAGGTGAATCTAGCTTGCATAAACAAAATAATAAGTTTTGCACAGATCAGACAGAGATTTTAAGTCATTTAACCCAAACCACGTACGTACCTGTCAAAAAATCACAACAACATCAACAACAAACTCCACTCCTCCGCTTTTTTTCCCGGCAGATTCCAGCGCGTGTCTTTTACATCACATCCGGGAAACAATATCCGCGGACAAAAACACTCACAAAACAAAAGCTCCGCGCGGTTTAATATAGCTGTAAATACCTTAATGCGCACGCAAATAATGTGCAAATGCTAACATAACAGGAACCACGTGGAGCCGTCGCTACGCTAAAACCCCGGGCGCTGCTGATACGACGTGCTGTACGTGCCGTGCGTAAGAGGTTTACGTCGGATCTGCCGCTGCCTCTTTCTCTCCGCGGACCCGAGGCACGGCTCCTGATCGGTTCCAGCGCTGTGCAAAGCGGTAAGACAACGCGGGGAAATGCGTTTTTTAACAACCGCGTGCCGCTGATGCTTTACGCGTTTTGTTCTCCGCGTGATTTTAGCCGTGATTAGCGGTAAACACGTCCACGCTACGAGTGCGTGACAGCCGCGGCACCGGTGTGAATACGGCTCGTGCGCAGGTAAAGATGGTTAGCTTTAGCCTCATCCAAGAAACACACAAAAACACCTCATTATCTCAACGATTTCCACGCAAATGCAAGCTTTACCGCGTCTTATCATACCGGATTTCCATGCAAACACGCCGCGTAATAAGCGTATTGATCGGAACGCAATAAAGCATCATAATTTCATAACTTTTAGGGGCCTGGTTTATGCATGTTTACGAATAGAATTATTGCAACATCATAAAATTTTATTTGTGAGTGTTTTTATTATTTCAGCTGGGCCAAAGCTTGCAAAAATGCCCTTAATATCTGAAATGAAATGGATTTGAATAATAGTTAATAATAGGCTCATTACACTATAATAACTAGATAATCTAAGAATTATTTACTACATCTTTACTGAATTGAATCTGGCTGTAATAAGTATATTTATAATAAGGGGTGTGCAAAAATATCAAAATATCTATATATATCGTATCGTTTAATGTAATGATAGAGTATCGATATCGTGGGCTGCTGTATCGATATATCGCCAAGTCTGTTTTTTGGTTTATTTTACTAAATTATTTTGTTACAGCTACAGTTTTGTTGCTTGTTTAGAGGGAAAAAAACTCATTTATGCAACACATTTGACATTTTCACTGTTTTCAGGATTAAAATGTTTGTGTTTCATGTGAACTTTGCACAAAAAGTGTTTCACAGCCATGAATTAGCCATTATTTTTTATTGAACTGTACTGAATTGATTTGAAATATATCGTATCAAACCGAGAAAGCACTGTATCGAGGTGTGTATCGTATCGGCAGCTTCATAAAGATACCCAGCCCTATTTATAATGAATTTTAAAGTATTATTCAAATGCACTGATTGACTTAAAGGGCTCATATTAAGATATTTTCTAATCTATGTTATGTTTTAATAATGTTATAATAATAAAACAGACCTTGAGTTGTGTTTTGTTTCACTCACACATGTTTAATTAACACACAAACCCTGCATATTTTTAGGCTGAGCTCTTCTCTCCAACAGAAAACACTCTGTTGCAGCTTGTGATGTCACGTGGTGATACATTAAGTGCTCTACTGCGTTTTTAAACTCCATTTTTAGACACTATCATTCAATTAATTTGGATATTTCAGCCCTGGAATAGCCGATCTCTAGTGAACAAAAGGTAAAAAGTAGATTGAAAAGTACTACATGACATCACAAGTTGGAACAGAGCATTTGGAGCATTGGAAATAAAGACAAATTAATAATAAAGGGTTGATTAAACATGTGTGAATGAAACAAAACACAACTCCAGGTCTGTTTTTGATGATTTAACAACATTGTAACACAACTTAAAGCTCACAAGAGTCAACTTTGCGTAATATAGGACCTTTTAAAGAAGCACTATGTAACTTTTCTGGTAAATTTTCTGTTTCCTTGATGCTGTAAATGCTTTTGACCAATTTATACATTTTTTTATTTGACTCTACAGCTCAAATCTGATCATATAACAGCTAAAATAATAAAAATCTCTCCATGATTGTAAAGAAAATGTGCGCACGATAAATTCTGAGCCTCAAAATCTATTGTTCCAGCTTCATATAGGAGTCGCTGCAGTAATTATCGCGTCTCTGTTGTATATTTTCAGGTAGGTGGGTTAACATTGGCCTGCGTGTGGAGTTTTGTTTGATGATGTAACACGTCTTAAACCTCACAGGAGTCAATTTTGCGTAATAATATCGTCCCCTTTTTAAGCTTTAAATTGGCAAAGAGCGGAGGATGCAGCAGCGTAGTAATTTATATGACCTTAAACCATTTAATAAAGCTACTCTTGAAACGCCATTCAGGTTAATCAGTTGTTTTGGAATGGGCCCCAGCCGATATTGATCCGGATTTTTGCTTGCATTGTCTCCCCCGTGTCTCGGACAAACTTGGCAGTCCGCAATATAACTTCTCAATAGCAACAGAATTCCTTTGCAAGCCATAGAGAGACATCATTGTTTTGTTATATGGTTCTGTATAACATGGTCGTACAACGGTGGG
Organism: Boleophthalmus pectinirostris; assembly: GCF_026225935.1. Taxonomy (NCBI): domain Eukaryota; kingdom Metazoa; phylum Chordata; class Actinopteri; order Gobiiformes; family Gobiidae; genus Boleophthalmus; species Boleophthalmus pectinirostris. Next base: position 16,078,163 of record NW_026570994.1, read on the forward strand.
GCAAACAGTCTCCTCTAATTGACCATGCTAATGAGAAGTATATTGCATTGTAAGTAGATAGAGTTGCCACTAGTGATCCGGACTATATGATGATAGCTTGTTTTCGTACCGGGGCTGCGCTGGTGGGCGGAGTGAGTCAATTTTCTCTTTCTCTCCCTTCTGCTGATGTCTTAATAGCTATGGGCTGCTTGTGTTTACTTGCAGTGTCCGTGTACTGTAGCGCCGTTGTCATGGTGCTGGAAATTCTGACTTTATTTCAATACTTTCGGTTTCATTTTTCTTGTTTTTATTTACTATGACTCAGATATTTTGTGTTTTTTTTAAATAAAGATTGAATTGATGCTAAGGAATAGACTATATTTAAAGGTGCACTGTGTGACTTTTTGGTTGCTTGGCTGCTTGTTTCTATGGATACGTCACTGCTCTGCTTCAAATGTTCCACAGTATGACTTTAAACAGCTCTACTTTACATTTATTTACTTACAAATGGTTTTATAGCTCAAAAATACCTAGAAAAACAGGCGTTCTGACTGTGAGCGGGGTCGCCTCTTCGCAGATCTGACCTGTAACTTGGTCTACTTTGTTTTCTTCTGTGTTATAATGGCGTTTCCTTGTCAAAAAACGTACGGGTGCTTGTGTTTACTTGCAGTGTCCGTGTACTGTAACGGCGTTGTCATGGTGCTGGAAATTCTGACTTTATTTCAATACTTTCGGTTTCATTTTTCTTGTTTTTATTTACTATGACTCAGATATTTTGTGTTTTTTTTTTAAATAAAGATTGAATTGATGCTAAGGAATAGACTGTATTTAAAGGTGCACTGTGTGACTTTTTGGTTGCTTGGCTGCTTGTTTCTATGGATACGTCACTGCTCTGCTTCAAATGTTCCACAGTATGACTTTAAACAGCTCTACTTTACATTTATTTACTTACAAATGGTTTTATAGCTCAAAAATACCTAGAAAAACAGGTGTTCTGACTGTGAGCGGGGTTCGCCTCTTCTGCAGATCTGACCTGTAACTTGGTCTACTTTGTTTTCTTCTGTGTTATAATGGCGTTTCCTTGTCAAAAAACATACCTGGAGTGGGATTAAACCTTTCTATCGTCATGGACACCAAACTGGACCAAGTTACGGGTCAGATCGGTGGAGCGTCAAACCCGCTCACTGTCACGAAGTCCGCTTTTTTTCTAGGTATTTTTGAGAACATTCTAACTAACTATGAGTGGGGTCGCCTCTCCGCAGATCTGACCTGTCTGACTTGCTTGGTTTGGTCTCCATGGAGATAGAAAGGTTTAAATGCCACACCGTGAAACATTCCTGACACGGCCATCCCCCGCCAGAAAAGCAACACGATTCACCGTTGTCACATTTCGGGACAATCTAAAAAAAACGTTTTTGGCTTGTTATCGCGGATGGGTGCGTCGCCATGGCAACCGCCGGACATAGAAATACCTAGAAATACACGCGGTGGTATTTTTTAACGTTGCTTATTACTCGCTGTATCCTCGTCGCGTCAATATTTGCGTACCAATATTGTGTCGCCCGGGCTGGTTGGGACCACCGTAAGCGCTGTTGACAATTCATTACATTAGGTTATAGGTCTGTTTTCAGAGCCGACGCCGTTATATTAGACATCGAGATTGTAATAGCTCTGGTCCTAAGATGCTGCTCTCAACGTCTAAATAATTAATCTAGCATCTTGGGAGGGGTCACTGCATGGGAAAGAGAAAAAAATCCCGCTCCTTTCTCTCATATTTGCTCCTGCTCTCTCATTAAATAATTCAACCATCTATCCATAAATTGTTTGCTCAATCTCCGACCTTTTCCTTGGGATTAAGAATGCGCAATAATAATAATTCTTCAGAGACAAGGCATAACGAATGGCACAATTATGAAGGGGGGTAGGATCAGTTTGGGGCTGTCGTTGCCTGGAGCTGGTTGCCTGGTGACAGCAGGAACTTTACCGCCCACAGTATTTGCAGTTGGGAGTGAGTGAAAGGACGAAAACAATCACATTATAGGAGTCTAGACGCGGGGCTATGCATAGACCGGACCGCCTGTCACTCAACTGCCCGTGAGATCCGTTAAGCTTTAAAGGTCCTACATACAAGTACAGTATTACGTGATTTTCTGATTTTCTGCGCTATAATGTTTGTTTCCTTCTGCGTTAAAACGTCGTTTCCTTCTCAAAAAACATACCTGGAGTGACATTAAACCTTTCTATCATCATGGACACCAAACCAGACCAAGTTACAGGTCAGATCTGTGGAGAGGCGACCCCCGCTCATACTCAGAATGTCCCACAGTATGACATTTAACATCTCTACTTTACATTTTTTCAATTACAGGTGGTTTTATAGCTCAAAAATACCTAAAAAAAAACCACACGCATTCTGACTGTGAGCGGGGTCGCCTCTCCGCAGATCTGACCTGTAACTTGGTCCGGTTTGTTTTTTTTCTGTGTTATAATGTTGTTTCCTTCTCAAAAAACATACCTGGATTGGGATTAAACCTTTCTATCGTCATGGAGACCAAACCAGACCAAGTTACGGGGTCAGATCTGTGGAGAGGCGACCCCGCTCACAGTCAGAATGTCTGTTTTTCGAAGTATTTTTGAGCTATAAAACCACGTGTAATTGAATAAATGTAAGGTAGATCTGTTTATTGTCGTACCGGAAGAACAATGGCATCAACAATCACCAGAAAAGTTACGCAGTGCGCCTTTAAAACACAAATAAACTAAACAAAAACAATAAACAATCACATTATAGGAGTCTAAACGAAGTGCTATGCATAGACTGGACAGCCTTGCCTTTTGTTTCATTCACGCATGTTTAATTAACGTACAAACCCGAACTTCTCTCCGACAGAAAACACTCTGTTCCACCTTGTGATGTCACGCAGGAAGTCCTCGGTCGATATTTTGTTTTTCGTCAACCTGCTGCCTAAAAATACACACAAATATTATTATTATATGAACACTTTACATGAGTACACAGCGCTCTTGTGGGTTTGTGGTAAAAAAAACAAAACAAAAAAAAAAACAAAAGGGCTGTGGGTGAGTTTGTAGTAAATCTAAATTGCATTATTTTAGGAAATCAAAATCTGCTCCGAATACCAGCCCAAAAATATCGGCCGAGCTTCTTGGCCATCGGTCGCTCTGGATTCTAACCAATCTGTATCGGCATCAGCTTTTTAAAAAAAACACATTGGTCGATCTCTATTTTTAGCCCTGGAATTGCCAATCGCTACTAAACGAAAGGTCAAAGGAGCTGTTAAATTGGAAACTACCACTTCATGACATCACAAGGTGGAACAGAGCATTTGGAGCGTTGGAGATATAAACAAATTAATAATAAAGGGTTGATTAAACATGCGTGAATGAAACAGAAAACACAACTCCAGGTCTGTTTTTGATGATTTAACAGCATTATAACACGACTTAAAGCTCACAAGAGTCAATTTTCCGTAATATAGGACCTTTAAAGAAGCACTATGTAACTTTTTCTGGTAGATTTTCTGTTTCCTGCCTCTCTTTTTGCTGCTGTAAATGCTTTTTGAGCTATTTATACATTGTTTTATTTGACTCTACAGCTCAAATCTGATCATACAACAGCTAAAATCACAAAAGTCTCCTCATTATTGCAAAGAAAATGTGCACACGGTAAATTCCGAGCCTCAGAATCTATTGTTCCAGCTTTATATAGGAGTCGCTGCAGTAATTATCGCGTCTCTATTGTATATTTTCAGGTAGCGTTAGCAGTAGTCCGTGGGTTCACATTGGCCTGTGTGTGGAGTTGGTGCCAAGTCTTAACGGGCCCCTCGCCCAGTAAACAGCCTGTGCTCTCAGCGGCCAGTGGCTCCCATCAGCTCTCCACCTGCTCCTCAAGCACCTAGCTGGCTCCGTCCCTCCTCTAACCCTCCCTTCCTCCTCTCATCTTTTCATTTTTTATTTAGATATTTTAAAATTTTCACCCCAAAGGACAGGTAAAGGGAAAGGAACGGTACTGACTTTTGCTTTTGGTTTCATAAGGGCTGAAATCTTTGGTAAAAAAAAAAAAAAAAAACAGCTAATTGCGATTATTTTTTGTTTTAGAAATAGGATTCGTTTAAAAGATTTTCAGTTCCGATATCGATTCCAGTATGATCGCTTTAAAGGTGCACTGTGTAACTTTTCTGGTGGACCGTATGGAAATAAACTTGGTAATCACAATGGAGACAAGTTAATGGTCAGATCTGTGGAGAAGCAAGCCTGCGCATAGTAAGAGCTCATGTTTTTCAAGGTATTTTTGAGCTATAAAGCACCTTGTTTTGCACTGAACAATAGGGATGTGCAAAAATATTGAAATATTCGATATATCGTATGGTTTAATGTGATGATACAGTATCGATATCATGGGCTGCTGTATCAATATATCCTCAAGAGTATTTTTTTGTTGCATTTTGACGAAATTATTTTGTTACAGTGCTACAGTTTTGTTGCTTGTTTAGTGGAAAGAAACTCATTTATGCGACACATTTGATATTTTTTTAGTTTTGATGATTAAAATGTCTGTGTTTCATATTAATTTTGCACAAAAAGCAGTTTCACAAAGACTTTTTAGTATCACAGCCATGATTTAGCCTTTATTTTTCATTTAACTGTATTGAATCGATTTGAAATATATCATATCAAACCGAAGCTGCACTGTATCGAATTATGTATGGTATCGAGGCCTATGTATCGAGATATGTATCGTATCGTGGCCTATGTATCGAGATATGTATCGTTTCGTGGCCTATGTATCGAGATATGTATCGTATCGTGGCCTATGTATCGAGATATGTATGGTATCGTGGCCTATGTATCGAGATATGTATGGTATCGTGGCCTATGTATCGAGATATGTATGGTATCGTGGCCTATGTATCGAGATATGTATATGTATCGTGGCCTATGTATCGAGATATGTATGGTATCGTGGCCTATGTATCGAGATATGTATGGTATCGTGGCCTATGTATCGAGATATGTATGGTATCGTGGCCTATGTATCGAGATATGTATGGTATCGTGGCCTATGTATCGAGATATGTATGGTATCGTGGCCTATGTATCGAGATATGTATGGTATCGTGGCCTATGTATCGAGATATGTATGGTATCGTGGCCTATGTATCGAGATATGTATCGTATCGGCAACGTCTTAATGATACCCTAAAAGCTCTAAAAGATGTGTCCTTTTTATTTTTTGCAATTCTTTTTTTTTTTAATTTACTCCTTACATACACAAATCTACATGAATATATCACCTGTAATTGAACAAATACTAGACAGATATGTTTAATGCCATGCTGGGAAACATTCCATGCAAAGGGATAGCATCACCATGGCGACAAGCAAGTAGCGGACTCTCCATCTTAGAAGTATTTGGCGATGTTAACCAATACTAGAGCTGTGACTGAGCAAATTTCAAAATAAGACGAAACTGATCAGAATAGTTCACAAACTTCACATTGTAAACGCGTCCAGAAGACAAACTGATAAAAGAATCGCGTTTCAGAACAGGTCTGTGCACAGTTAGTGGTTTTGTTCAGAATAAGAGGGTATTTAGCCGTTTGTGGAGGAGATTAAAGGTACAATGTGGTCCGTAACCGACAAAATATCCTCTATGTCTTTTTATAGAATTTGTTGTGTGTATTGAAAGTCTTGTTGTGCCTGTAGTTTCGACCTCTGCAAACATGTTCTGAAATGCATGGGATTCTTGTATTTTTGTATTTCTCACTTCGTATTTCAGTTTTGTCTCAAATGTTAAAGGTGCACGGCGTAACTTTACCTTCTTGTCTCCATGCAGATTTTATTGCTTTGCCTAAAATTTGTTTCGTGGTATGACTTTAAACCTGCACATCTAGCATTTATTCATTGCGGGGTGTTTCTGTTGCTCAAAAATACAATAATTCCTTCTGTGAATAGGGGCGACTCTCCACAGATCTGAACTGTAATGTAGCGTAGTGATGTAACCTGCTTGTGTCCTTTGTAATAGATAGGTTTAATCTATACTGTGGAACATTTTAGATAAAGCAATAATGTTTCCATGGAGAACTAGCCTGATTCTTCAGCCGGTTTCACTTCGTGGAAACCGTCCGACCTCGCAGCATTAGGATTACTTGGTAGAGATTTTGATTTCACTTATTATTTATTTTTTTTCAGCATAAAACAATTGGCAAATCCTGAAGTAAGTATTGTGTTAGTTTTCAGTTCATATTTCAGTGTTTTGTCAATTCTTCTAGATGAGTCTAAAATGTGAACTTTGAATGTGTAACTTTTTGGTTGGGGTTCCATCATCATTAGGGCTGTGCACAAATATCAAAATATTTACATATCGTATCATTTAATGTGATGATACAGTATCGATATCGTGGGCTGCTGTATCGATATGTCGCCAAGAGTACGTTTTGGTGTATTTTACAAAATTATTAGAAACTTGCTTATGCGACACATTTGACATTTTCACTGTTTTTGAGGGTTAAAATATTCATGTTTCATATTCACTTTGCACAAGAAGTGGTTTAACAAAGACTTTTAGTATCACAGCCACGATTTAGCCTTATTGAATCGATTTGAAATGTATCTTATTGAATCGAAAGTGCAATGTATCGAGATATGTATCGTATCGTGGCTTATGTATCGAGATATGTATCGTATCGTGGCTTATATATCGAGGTATGTATCGTATCGTGGCTTATATATATCGAGATATGTATCGTATCGTGGCCTATGTATCGAGATATGTATCGTATCGTGGCCTATGTATCGAGATATGTATCGTATCGTGGCCTGTGTATCGAGATATGTATCGTATCGTGCCTGTATGTATCGAATATGTATCGTATCGTGGCCTATGTATCGAGTATATGTATCGTATGTATCGTGGCCTATGTATCGAGATATGTATCGTATCGTGGCCTGTGTATTGAGATATGTATCGTATTGTGGCCTCTGTATCGAGATATGTATTGTATCGTGGCCTCTGTATCAAGATATGTATCGTATTGTGGCCTGTGTATCGAGATATGCATCGTATCGTGGCCTATGTATCGAGATATGTATCGTATTGTGGCCTGTGTATCGAGATATGTATCGTATCGTGGCCTATGTATCGAGATATGTATCGTATCGTGGCCTGTGTATCGAGATATGTATCGTATCGTGGCCTGTGTATCGAGATATGTATCGTATCGTGGCCTGTGTATCGAGATATGTATCGTATCGTGGCCTCTGTATCGAGATATGTATCGTATCGTGGCCTATGTATCGAAATATGTATCGTGTCGGCAACTTCTTAATGATACCCAGCCCCAGTCTTTCGTTTACTTCGATGCACCTCCTGCCATTCACTTCGTTTCCAGTCCATCTCTCCCATGTCCCTGGCTGCCCTCCCTCCCTCCTCCCTCCCTCCTCTCTTCCTCCCTCTTTTTCCTCTCTCTCCTTCCCTCTCCCGCTCCCCCTTCCTCTTCCTCTCCCCCCATCCCGGAGCTAATGAAGAGTACCATTTAGGTGTTGACTTTACCCTCTCCCGCTCCGTAGCCTACATCTATACTGTACAATACCTCCACTTTTTTTCGCGCTCCGTGATTGGCCGACGGGGCCCGCGACGTCACTCGGGGGCCAGCTGTTGATTCGGCGCTGTCTCCAAGGCTGGATTTGCTATGATAGCTTATGGCAGGTAGACTCTCTCTCTCTCTCTCTCTCTCCGTCCGTCCGTCCCTCCCTCCTCCCCTTTCTCTCTCTCTCTCTCTCTCTCTCCGCCTTCTCTATCCTTTTCCACTCCAGCGCGCGCCCATGTCTTCCAGTCTTCGCGTGCGTTTTGAGTTGTGCCGTCGGGAGCCAGCAGACCAGCAAACCCCTCTCCTCTTGTACAATGGACACTAAAAGCTCCCGTAGTACAAGAGATGGCGTCTGGTTCGGGCAGAGCGGTAGGTACCCGAAATTCAATTCTCATTTTCCGTAATTATTTCTTCTTTTCTCTCCTCCATTAGCTCTTGCACCATGCTTTTTTTTTTTTTCTTTTTAAATTATACCGAAGGTGGCACGCTATTGTAACATAATGAGATGTCTTGGCGCGTTAAATTTACCGTAACATCACAACTGGTGGTCCCCGTGCTCTGTGTCCTTACAATTTAAGCACAGCGAGATCTGCTCTAATCTCATTCTCTGCTACTTACTACTGCTTTTCATTATAATTAACCAAGATTTGCTCGTTAAAAGCTTTGTCTGCGTTTTTTTTTTTTTTTTTTTTTGCTCCCCTCTCCCCTCGGTTTGAAGTGCAGGTGCTTGTGCGCATAATGGACTTTTAATGACTTCGGAAGTTTTGTCAAAATGCGGTTGCCGATTAAGACCAAACTGCTGGAGTTGCATGTTTCTGAAAATCTTTTGTTGCTTATTGTGTTTTTTTTTGACTGTCTGTGTAGTTAGAGGTAGCTGGAGAACGCACGAGCACACACACACACACACACACACCTTTTTCCTTTACGCACCTTTCTCGAGTTCTTTTATTAATCCTTCGTTGAGACCCCCCGAGGCAAAGACGACCGGCGCAATTAGCGGCTCGTTTGCGGTCATTTAGCCGCGTTTTCGCTTAATTCAATCGGGCGCTTCTTTGAACCGGCGGACCTCTTCGAAAACCCGACTGATATCACGTCTTAGCCTTTCACTTTTATCCCGTCAGTGCTTCAGTTACGCAGCTCCCTTGTCAGTGATTCCACCTGCTTCTTCGCAATTAGCAGAAACGTCGAGAAAACGGCAGATTAGTCGCTCAGTTGCGCGAAACCTCTAAGCGAAATGTATCGGTTTTCCGACACGATTGCGCGCGTGCACCTCTCCTAATAACGCCTGTCGTTTTATCTCATTATTGAAGCCATGTTTTTGAATATGGCAGATTTGGCTCCGCGCGTCGGCTTTGTCATGGAAATAAAGAGGGAAGGAAGAAAGAGGGAAAAAAGAAAAGAAAGAGAGAGTAAGCTTGCTGTGCTTTGGTGACACAAAACTACTTTGTATTCTGCGTCCACGGCGACAGTCTCCCAGCTGTTTGGATCTGCTCCTCTCCTCCTTTCATGTCTCACTCGAGTAAAATCAGACCATCTCCAACCAGCCGTCAACAGTGTTATTTTATGATTAGAATCGGGGGACTTCAAGCTCTAAAACGCAACCGGTTTGACTGTTTTTTTTTGCGTTTTTTCGCCCTGAAATCATGTCCAAATCTTGCTTACTTACTTTTAGATTCCTCAGCTTTGTTTTTGAGAATTAGTATTTGAGAATAAGGTAATAGAAAGTTGAGATTTCTTGAGCGGACATAGCTATAATAATAATAAAAATAATTCTATACGCAAAAAGTAAATGTCTAGAATGCATTGTGTGTGATTTCTGTAGCGCTTTGTCTAGCTGTCACTCAAAATATTAATTGCGCTGTGTTCATTTGAATTGTAAATCGTCTGCATATATGACAGCTACTTTTCGTGTTTGAAACCTGCCACGCTGTGTTTTTTTCTTTCTTTTTCTTTGCAGTTTTTTTTTTTTTTTTTTTTGTAAAGGCTTGTCTCCGCGGTAACTGCTGTAATACCAATGAACCACTCCCTACCGGCGAAGGACTCAACACCACAGCGAACAGCGCAACTTCTCCCCAGCCAGTCGTCTTTGTTAGAAATCCCAGGTTTAAAAGCGGGGGTCTATTGAAACGAGCGAGAAAATTTCAACATTTTTTGGCCATCTGTCAAAACAAGGAAAGAGGGTTTTGAATGCGTAACAGTGTCTGGATGCACAGTTTGAAGTCTACGCGCCAGAAAGACTAAAAAAGCTACCTGCAGAGCCATGTAGACGGGCTAGAATAGTGGAAAAAATAGCCTTATATTTAAAATTTCAACGCGATCAGGTTCGATTTTATGAAAAAATCTCCTCTTAAGAAAAATTACGCCTTGAAATATGTTGAGAAATGTATGTAAAAAGTGTTGGTAATGGCGATAATTTGACTACCAGCCGGTTTTGTAATGTTTCCAGTGTAACTAGCATTAATATGGATGAGTCGCCGTGGGCAACCGATCATTACCAGCGAATGCTATGGAAAAGCGCTACTGGCATTTGAAAAGCTTGTACATTCATTTCAATTTACTGTTGGAAGACTGCAGTTTGGTGGAAGATCGCGGGGTTAAGGTCATAGAGAGTTTGTTTTCGTTGGTGGCGGTTTGCGGAAAATATCGAATTGAAGTTGGAGTTTTAATTCTAGGGTTTTGTTCAAAGTTCACATTTTTAACGCGCCAAAAAGACTGAAATTTTGACAGACAAACTAATACGAGAATCACATTTCAAAGCAGTTTTCGTATGCAGAAATTATTTATCGTTTTTGCTAATTTTGTCTATTCAAATCACGATTTCGTTTGATTTCGCCGCGACAATTCACACATTTTAAAGCTTGGCACTGTAATTTTCGCTTGTCTTCGTTGCCGTTACCGAGATGAGAGAGATTGAGGAGCGAAGAGAGAGAAGGAGAGAGTGAGGAGGAGGAGGAGGAACACTTGGAGGAGTTGACCTTTTTGGGCGGATCTTGGAAGTCCAGGTTGGGCGCACACATTGGCATCGTTGGGTGCCAGTACCAGCATGGCTTCAATCCTCAAATATGGATTAGCGAAAGACGAAGAGATGGAGAGATAGAGAGAGAGGGATGAGAGAAAGAAAGAAGGAAGGAGGGAGGGAGGGTAAGGGTAACAGAGGCGATAGGCAAATTAACTGAATAGACTTTAATTCGGGGCTTACGAAAATACAGAGACCGAGAATCTAACTGGTCATAAATGATTCATGGAGACTGGAGTGGTGAGACGGAGTTGACATTTGCACACGTCTACCTCGCCAACAACCCACAATGCAACGCTCCGTCACAACGTACAAGCACTGGAGCTTATCTCGAAAGGATGTAGAGATTGTGTAATGTGTTATACGTGGGAATATTGACTCAGAGAATAGTTTTCGAGTGATAGTTCATGATGTCGTGCGCTGTTATCTACCATGGAACTAATGTACAGTATTTTATGTGTGTCCAATATTGACAGAAAGGAATAGCTTGACTTAGATTATACATTTCTGACTGACGGTTTAACAGTGAATCAAAAATTTGCTTAAGAATGCTCGGAAAACTCATATCACGACATTTATCCGCAATGGAACGAATGTACAATATATTAAAGATGGACAATATTGACCAAAACGGATATCTTAATTAGTTTTTCTGCTTCGTAATAACAATACAATTCAAATAATATAATATAAATAAAATTATAGTTTAACAGTGAGTCATGAATTTCCTAAAGTGTGACTTCAAAACTATCGTGACGTAATATCAATATTATACAATGGACAATATATGAGTGGGCGATATTGACGGAAATTAATAGTGTTTTTTATTTATTTATTTTTTTATATATATAACAATATTTGGATGATAGTTTTAATGAATCAGGAATTGTCTAAAGTTTTTTTTATTATTATTTATTAATTTTTTCAGGATTTGAAATGTGCCTTCAAAATTATCATGACGTAATATCAATACAATCCATTGGACAATATCTGAGTTTTATTTTTAAAATGTTTTTATAACAATATTTAGACAACAGTTTTAATGAATCAGGAATGAGTTTAATATTTATTGATTTATTTTTATTCGTATAATATTTTAACAATGCATCAGGAATTTGTTAAAGGTGCCTTCATAACTCATATCACAACGTGTACTGTAGCCGACCTCCATTGGAATCAATACAATGTACGATTAATTATGGGTGGGCGATGTTGACAGCAATTAATAGAATCATAATTAATAAATTCATTGATTTTCTTTATTTGATAGCAATAGTAAAATACTAAAGATATACTAAAGTGTGCCTGTGAAACAACAGACTCTACTGTATCGTATCGCCAAAGGAATCCATGCAATATACGAGTGGACAATACTGATAGAAATTAGCAGTTTGATTTTTATTTATGTTTATTTTATTTATTTTTTACATCATTATGTTAAGAATATTTGGAAAACGTGTGCCTGCAAAACTGGGCGGACAATATTAACAAAAATGAACAACTTTTTTGTTAATTTTTGTATTTTTAGTTTTATTTTTTTGCTTGATAACAATATTCAAACAATATTTTAACAAAGTATCAGGAATTTGCTGAAGTGTGCCTCCAAAACTCTACAAAACGAACCGCACTGAAGCTTATCTCTAAAGGAAGGGAGGAATCCAACAGAAAATACATAGTACAATATATTACAAGATTACAAAATTGAACAGAAATGAATACTTTGATATTTTTTCGCATCTTTTTGGCAACAATTTTCAGCCAATATTTGAACATAGAGTCAAGAAGGTGTTAAAATTTCTGTAATCTGTAATTGTCTTGGTTGTGGTTCAAGCCTCGCAAAAAAAGGACCATAAAATCAACCACAAAATCACAGAAATCTCTCGTTAATCCCTTATTTCTGTCTCTTTTGAGCTAATTTTAATCGTTTTAATTATCAACAACACACTCGACATTCTAATTTTGCGCATCTTCAAAACTATTATCTGTTTTTCCATTTATATCTCTCGTTTACAATATATACACGCAAAGACTGGGAATTTATATGGTACCAAAAGCCAGTGGGTGTGAGTTTTGGGTTGAGATCTGCTCTGTGAATACCTAATATTTGGTTTTTACGAGGTTGGCAGGGGCTCATCTCCTTTTGCCTCTACTGCCTTCATACATTATTTATAACATTGGCGCGCGCAGGGCTTTAGAAATACACTTTCAATTTACCACACATTTTCACGCCATCCGAGACCAGTGCTCAGATATTTCAGACTTGCTGACTTGCCTTGAACGATGTCAGCGGGAGTCGGCGCTGTCAGAGTTTGACCCTGTTGACCTTTGTCCTCTCTGTCTCTTCTCCAGGTCAGCAGGGGTCATGAGGGCGGCCGAGGCTCGTGGCGCTGTGAGGAGCAGCTGAGGCAGAGATGGAACCCGCCGGATCCGCGTCAACGACCTTACCAGCCACTTCCTGCTTCGCCTTGATCACCGCGGGCAACCAAACACGTACGTACACTGAGGCCGTGCCCGGATCTCAACACTACTCCCTACTTGGGCTGGGACGAGGCGCAGTTTTCACAAGACGAGATCAGGTCCACGAGAACGAGACAACACGAGATTATGTAGGTCCATGAGAACGAGACAGAGAACGAGACAAAATGAGATTATGTAGGTTCACGAGAACGAGACAAAACAAGATTAGGTCCACAAGAATGAGACAAAACAAGATTCTGTAGGTACACAAGAAAAACAAAGATTCAAGAATGAGACAAAACAAGATTGTGTAGGTACACAAGAACTAACACAAGACGAGATCAGGTCCATGAGAATGAGACAAAACGATATTAGGTCAATGAGAACGAGATAAAACGAGGTTATGTAGGTCCACGACAATGAGACAAAACGAGATTATGTAGGTCCATGAGAATGTGACAAGACAAGATCAGGTCCATGAGAATGAGACAAAATGAGATTAAAATGAGATTAAGGAGAGAGTTTAATGAGAACAGAAATGAATGAGACACAATGTAGGTATGTCCATGAGAATAAGACATGATTAAATCCACAAGAACGAGATTAAATGATAGAATTAGGGTTTACAATAACACAAAACGAGATCATGTAGGTCCACGAGAACGAGACAAAACGAGATTATGTAGGTCCACAAGAATGAGACAAAATGGGATTATGTAAATCCACAAGGACAAAACAAAACGAGATTATGTAGGTCCACGAGAACAAGACAAATCAAGATTAGGTCCACAAGAACGAGACAAAACAAAATTATGTAGGTCCACAAGAACGAGACAAGATGAGTTTAGGTTTACGAGAACGAGACAAAATGAGATTATTAAATGTTTACGAGAACGAGACAAATCAAGATTATGTAGGTCCACGAGAACGAGACAAGACGAGTTTAGGTTTATGAGAACGAGACAAAACAAGATTATGTAGGTCCACGAGAACGAGACAAAATGAGATTATTTACACGAGAATAAGACAAGTAGAGATTGTACAGGTCCACGAGAATGAGACAAGACGAGATCAGGTCCACGAGAACGAGACAAAACAAGATTAGGTCCAAGAGATTTTGACATAAATTGTAATAAATAAGTATTGCAGATCATTTCACAATTTTGACTTCTCTATTTTTATGAACTTTATGTAATTGTAGTACTGCTTTTTGCAACTACAGCTTCTCAAATTGCATAACTCACCAGCTCTTAACCCTTTTTTGTCTGAGGTAAAGGTAAATTCAGGAGGATCTTGTGGCAGTTTTGTCTTGCAAGATCTTGTGGCACGAGATTTTGTCCCATCCATATTCCTTACTTTAGTTCAGTATATAGGAGTCACACCATTTTTAGACCGTAAACACTCGTGTGCCAGTCGGATCTGATCATTGTGTATGACAGAAATCAAGTTTTATATGAGTTTTGCCTTTAGACTTTTCCGAATTTCGAGGTTCTTTATTTGAACGAATCAAAACGAAATTTGTTCCTTGAGGCCCGGTGATGAAAAGAGACAAGAACAATAATAAATAAGCAATATTAAAAGTACATTAAGAGCATTTAGCAGTTCCAATAGACAAGTACAAGTAAAAATGTGTGGCAAGATAGAGTTTCAGCCTAAGCAGGAAGTCTTCAAAACTCAACAGCCTCAGGAAAAAGGGGGGGTTAGGGGCTAGGGGCGACATTCGGTCTGATTTATAATGGTCGCTATAGCAACTTTATTATTATTATTATATTTCTGAACTTCAAAATTTCTGAACTTGAAGAAAACGCGATCTGTAATAAAGAACGGCGGTGACGTTAATTGAATTTTAAATCACGTCGAGATGCAATCATTTCATATTGTCAATGATAAACTTGGGTGTTTTTAATCAAGATGGGCTGTTTGTGTTCGTGAAAAGATTAAAAGCTGTAAAAAGATTAATTGGAAAAGTAAATAAAAATGTATTAAATCTCGAATTAATCAATGGAAGGAAAAAAAAAAAAAACATTGTCGTATTTTAAAGTGATTTTCTATAGATATTGCTTTCACTAATTAGTAAAGTATTATTGTTATATTCTTTAGTATGCTTAAATTACAAAAATAAACTGAATATCTGATTGTTTAATTTCATAGACTGTATAAATAAGTGGGCTAAGGGAGTTTGAAGTCACCCATAGTGTTCAGCTCCAGTCAAATGAAGCTCAGCGATACCGGCAGAATTTGGAACCAGGTCCACATTTGGAATTGGAATTTATTTACGGACAAAATTGCGAAATAAAAACACCAGGATCATTTTGAGCGGGTAATACGAACATTTTAGACTTTATTGATCCACAAGGGAAATTATTTGGACACAGTAACTCACTCATCACAATAAAATATAATAACAATGAGTAAAAAATATAAAAAATTTATTCTTAGTAAGTGGCAAAAAAGACAGCAAGAGACAGGTGTCGACAAAGACATAAGTATATAAATGTATCTGTACAAGTCAAAATAAAATAGAAAGATAAGTAATAAAGTAAAATCACAGGTTTATATTCCAATGTAAAGTAAACTGGAGCCAGAGTCGATGGAGCCGGAAGCGTCCCCATGAACACGAACACACACAGGCCCGTATTACATTTTTTTCTGATCGTTATAATGTGGTTTCCTCATCAAAAAACATGGACTTGTGTTTTGTTTCATTCACACATGCGCATCTCTCAAACAGAAAACACTCCACTGCTCCACTTTGTGATGTCATGTGGTGATACAGGAAGTGCTCCACTGTGTTTTTAAACTCCGTGCACCTTCACTAGAATCATTTGGATCATTTCAGCCCTGGAATTGCCGATCTCTACTGAACTGAAGGTAAAATGTAGCTGGTAACTTAAAAAAAAAATACAGCTTCATGATGTCACAAGGTGGAACAGAGCATTTTGAGCTTCGGAAATGTAGACTAATAATAAAGGGTTACTTAAACATGTGTGAATGAAACGAAACACAACTCCAGGTCTTTTTTTGAGGAGGCAACAACTTAGACAGTGCAATTAATTGAATTTTTATTGCGATTTTGATTTGTGTGTCAAACGATTTACCATCTCATATAATCCAGTTGAAACAATTTAAAGCTTAACCAAGTTTATTTTGGGATATTTTTTAATATAAGTAAGTATATTTATTATTTTTTTAAAGATAGAGATTGTAGAACAGCTGGATATATTGTTTATTTTGGATACATTTATGTTTTTCTATGCCTTATTTCACGTTCAAACTATATTTTATTCATTTTTTTTTTTGTTTTATACATCGCAAAACTGCTCTAAGGTTCAATTTGAAAGTTTTGCGTAAATTATCAATAACAAAGTGTTTTTTTAAGAAAGCAATGCTGAATAAATGGATCGTGTAACTTAAAAAAATATTGTTTGAGTTAATTATGATTTCAATATTGACCAAAATAATCGTGATAGTGATTTTTTTCCATAATCGAGCAGCTCTAGTAACAACATTATAACATGACTTAAACTTCACAAGAGGCATTTTGGGTTTAAGTTAACGCTTTATAAACACCTTTGTTCAGCCCAAACCATTTCCTGTGTAATTTTCTATAGTGGGGGAGATACAGCTCAGCAGATGTGACGCTTTTATGACATTTCACTCGGTTACGAATGAGGCGATTGAGACGTAAAACTCACTCCGTTCTCACTGTTGATTTTCGCTCATAAAACGCCTGATTTCCCAAAGTGTCTGAACGCCACGCCAAAGATCAGATGATGAACATTACTTATGCATCAGGAACAACAGGGGCCCACAGCGCAATTACAGCCCTCTCTGTCTCTCCTCTCTCTCCGCTCTCCAATCCGAGACGATCAGTGTCTACAGTCAAATTTAAGCCCACGCCATGACTCATGATGGGCCACAATCAGCTGTTATTGAGAAACAGGCTCTCCGAAGTGTATGGGTCCAACGGGGATGCAAGATTAATCGCGGCTGAATTGAAATTTGAGTGGACGCAATTGATAAATCGTGAAAGGGGACTGAAAATGCTAAAAATCAACTCAAAACAAAAGTCGTTTCTGGTGTTTTTATGATTCTCGATACGAAGGAACAGCCTCGATACTCGATACAGATTTTTTTTATCACTTTATTTATTTTTTTGCACTTTTAGAAACACTTTTAGACACTCATTTTCAGCATAAAACTATTGGCAAATCCTGAAGTAAGTACTGCATTCAGCTCATATTTCAGTCTTTTTGTCAATTCTCCTGGACGAGTTTCAAATGTGAACTCAGAACAGAATCTTAATATTTTAAAACTTAATATTAAAATCTAAAAAGTAAAATGTGGGTCTTAAAGCTGCACTGTGTAACTTTTTGGTTGGGGTTCCGTTGCCATTATAGGTGTCCAAAAATATCAAAATATCGATATATCGTATCGTTTAATGTGATGATATTGGGGACTGAGTATTTTTTGGCATATTTAACTATATTATTTTGTTTCAGCGCTACAGTTTTGTTGCTTGTTTAGACGAAGAAAACTCGTTTATGCGACAAATGTGATATTTTCACGTTTTGATGATTAAAATATTCGTGTTTCATATGAATTTTGCACAAGAAGTGGTTTAACAAAGACTTTTAGTATCACAGCCATGATTTAGACTTTTTTTTTATTGAACCGTATCAAATCCATTTGAAATATATCGTATTGAACCGAAAGTGTATCGAGATATGTATCGTATCGGCAACTTCTTAATGATACCCAACACTAGTCCCAATCTTGTTTCTATGGTTATGTCACTGCTCTGCTTCAAATGTTCCACAGTTTGACATTAAATAAATCTAGTTTGCATATATTAAATTGCATTAAATTGGTTTTATAGCTCAAAAATCCATCGAAAAAACGTATTCTGACCTTGATTGGGGTCGCCTCTCCACAGATTTGACCTGTAACTTTTGTTTTTTTCTTATTTTTAAAGGCGCAAGGTGCAGTTTTTCTGGCAGAGTGTCCGTCAAATGCTTTTTTCCTCCATGCAGATGTTGGTGCTTTGTCTGGAATGTTTCACAGTATGACATAAATAAACCAAAACTAGACCAAGTTACAGGCCAGATCTGTGGAGAGGCGATCCCGCTCAGTCAGAATACCTGTTTTTCAAGGTATTTTTGAGCCAAGTTAGAGCTGTTTAATGTCATACTGTGGAAAATTCCAGGCACAGCAATGACATCTCCATAGAAACAAGCAAGTGACAGGCCCCCAAACAAAAAGTTACAGAGTTCACCTTTTAATTTGAGTGATTTAGACTTCGCTATATATAATTTTTTGCCGTGTTTATGCTAAAAAGCTACGCACTGTGGCTTTAACATCACCCCAATGACATCGGGAGAACATTCGGCAGAGCCCTCGAGAAGGTTCACTCATCAAAACGTCAACCGCCGACACTAAAAATTCAAAGACGTGCTCCTCTCTCGAGTATTAAGCTGTTTTCCTTCTCGATGTAAAAATAATGTAAAGTAGGAGTGGAGCAGCTTTTGTCACCCGGCTGACAGCTCATTGAGATTCAGCGCGGGCCCTTCACAGCTCCGCTAAATTCCCGCTCACCTCTTCGCCTTGACACGGGGCTACAGTGGTGTGGCAGGAGCGCGCCGACCCCATAGAAGTCAATTACCCCGACAGGCAGGAGTGGGACAGGGGCTTTTAAAGAGGCTGCTGCGTCAGCGCTTTCAGCTCGCACATAAACAAGCCACGATTCAACCAATGCCGGGGCTTCGAGAGAGGAAACGGTGAGATGGCGGGAGGAGAGAGCGAGCACGATGTGAAAATATTAAGCTTGATTTCAATTTTCAGTACAGATTTCAATACTATAATGTAAAAAAACACTTTCTTTACAAACTGGAATATAATTTTCAGCTCAAAACCAAAGGAGTTTCTAATGTGTTCATGATATAAAAATGTCTGACTTGAACAGGATTGATACTTGATACAGATTTTGATATCACAACGATAAAAAAACTAAACAAAAAAGACACGTTTCAACCAATGCTGAGGCTTCGAGATGGGAAACGGTGAGATGGCGGGAGGAGAGAGCGAGCACGATGTGAAAATATTAAGCTTGATTTCAATTTTCAGTACAGATTTCAATACTATAATGTAAAAAAACACTTTCTTTACAAACTGGAATATTATTTTCAGCTCAAAACCGTAGTAGTTTCTAATGTTTTCATGATATAAAAATGTCGAACTTCTATGTCCTGGCTAAAACCACAACCCTCCTACTAAAGAAAACTGGTGGGAAAGGGTTAAAGATGCAATGGAAATGGAGAGAGTAACACCAAGACTGTGATTTAAAATGAAGGAATTTGAGGAGTTATGGGCACATGTAATTCAAGAAGCAAGATGATATGGAAAAAAATTAAACATTTTTAGAGTTATTTGCACGATCAGTTTTACCTTCTATTTTTGTCACAAATATTACAATATTAAAAAGGAAAAAGCACAATATTTGATACCAATTTTGATACCAAATGATAAAACTTCCACTTTTTTAAGACAATAGAATTTGATTTTTACATTTATATAAAACACAATTTCTCGAAGTTTCTAAGACAAAATCTCCATACGTGATATAGTGTTGGGCAGTATCCAAATTTTGATACCGTTAAACCTTCTTAGGATTTTGGTAAACTACAAAGCCGCACCTCTATACGGTCTATGGATATGACCCTCAGACTTATAATCTCTGAAAAGTTTCACATGAACCATCTTCAACGCGCACAGATCAGACTCACCATCAGCAGCACATCGTCTGTCACAGAAAAAACACTCATATTCCACTGAGTCGTGTCCTTTAGTCCCACAGAAGCTGAACCACAAGGAAAGAGCTGTTTTGATCAGCGCTTTATAGTTTATGCAAATGAGTCATGTGGTTTGAAGTTTAGTTTCTGTAAAACGTAAACAAATGTGCCCCTGAAGCTAAAATGTTGCCAAATTGCAGAAGTACTAGTATTTTTTTTGGGGGGGACCAACTCGCTCGCGGTCAGACTTGCCGTTTTGTCTTGGTCTCTTTTATGAGCGTCACATGACAACGGAACGAAACTAATCAAACGTCATCTTCCCACGCAGTTAAAAGAAACATTATAGACACTATTAGTTTAAATCATGACAGCATTAAATTGAAAATACAATACAATTTAGGTATCAATAAATTATAATGTTATATTATGTCCTTATGCACTGCAGACTGATATCGTTGCTACTTTTTGATACCGCGGGATACAGTAATACCCTATTACTGCCCCACCCTAACATGATACCAATTCCATGACTACCATGATAATTAAACACCTTTTTTAGACAATAGAATATAATTTTCAAAACAAAATGCTACATACGTATATCCATGTAATCTTATACTAACTGAGATATCAGTGGGTTTCAGAATGATGAAAATTTTAAACAAAATATGACATTATTTAAATGGGAACAGCTCAAAATGTTGCTTATCACAGGAAGCTAAAACCTTTGTATAGATCCAGACCATGTTAAAACTGTTCAGGAAAGTCCAAGTTTTTACCCAATACTGATACTTGTTCAAACGAGTATCTAGTTTTGATATCACAGTATATTTAATCTCGATTAATACGTTTTATGCTTTAATTTCTTCGACAAACCCACTGCAGAGCAAATGGACCGAATCTGAAACAGTATTCAGAGTGAAGCCTGTCTTGTTTTTTTTTTTCTGCTTTGGAGATTTTGCTTTGTGAATGTGAGGAGCCCGGCACTAATTAACCTATTAATCATGTTGGTGCGTGCCAGATGTCTCTTCCTCCTCCTCCTCTTCCTCCTCCTCCTCTTCATCATTGGGCGTTTCATGGGACCTCTACACGATCAGGGCGGGGCGATGGGATGAACTCAGACCGTGACTTCACACAGGGAGGTCGCGTTTTTACAATGGGCCTGTTACGATAATGGATTTCAAAGTGTGACGCATCGCCGGAGAAAATAAACACGACAATACTGAAACTAATTTGTTATTAACACTAAAACTAAAACGAAAAAGCATCATTATCCTCAAAAACATCTTCAAAATGTACAGTATTGCTGAAAAACCTGCGCTAAATTAAAGATTTAAAGGTGAACTATAACGAGAGAGACAAGCACTACGCTACTTTACAGTTCAGATCTGTGGAGAGGCGTCCCTGCTCACAGAAGGATTTTAGGTATTTTGGGCGATAAAAACATAAAATAAAATAATAAAAGCTAGATAGATGTGTTTAATGTCACGCCATGGGGCATTCCAGGCAAAACAATAACATCTCCATGAAGAAAAGCTGATGATATGATTGTATTTGTTGTGTCTGTGCACGTAAATCTTGTCTTTTCTTGGACTTTAATGTCTGTCCTGTTTTGTCTACGCACGGGACAGAGAGAAACGTATTACTAGTGCATTTGAAGAAAGTGACAATAAAGCTAATTTTGAACTTTAAAATTTTGAACTTTGAAACTTTTTCTCAGTAAATGCTGCAGTGAGTTTTGTCCTTTTGTTCTTAAAATATTCATATTTACACACTCTTCATGATCCTGGAGTTTTTATGTCTCTGTTTTGTCCAGAAATAAATTCCTTTTCCTAATATGGAACTGTCATGGTTTAGTTTTGGTTTAGTTCAGGGTTTAGTCCTGGTTTAGACCTTGTTTTAGTCTTGGTTTAGTCCTGGCTTTGTCCTGGTTTAGTCCTGGTTTAGTTTTGGTTTAGTTCAGGTTTAGTCCTGGTTTAGACCTTGTTTTAATCCTGGTTTAATGATTATTTAGTCCTGGTTTAATCCTGGTCTAGTCCTGGTCTAGTCCTGGTCTAGCCCTGATTTAGTCCTGGGTTAGAGCTTATTTAGTCCTGGTTTAGTCCTGGCTTTGCCCTGGTTTAGTTCAAGTTTAGTCCTGGTTTAGACCTTGTTTTAGTCCTGGGTTAGTGCTTACTTAGTCCTGGTTTAGTCCTGGTTTAGGTTTGGTTTAGTTCAAGTTTAGTCCTGGTTTAGACCTTGTTTTATTCCTGGGTTAGTTTTGGTTTAGACCAGATTTTGTCTTTTGTTTTAGTCCTGGTCTAGCCCTGATTTAGTCCTGGGTTAGAGCTTATTTAGTCCTGGTTTAGTCCTGGCTTTGCCCTGGTTTAGTTCAAGTTTAGTCCTGGTCTAGCCCTGATTTAGTCCTGGGTTAGAGCTTATTTAGTTCTGGTTTAGTCCTGGTTTAGTTTTGGTTTAGTTCAGGTTTAGTCCTGGTTTAGACCTTGTTTTAGTCCTGGGTTAGTGCTTATTTAGTCCTGGTTTAATCCTGGTCTAGTCCTGGTCCAGCCCTGATTTAGTCCTGGGTTAGAGTTTATTTAGTCCTGGCTTTGTCCTGGTTTAGTTCTGGTTTAGTCCTGGTTTAGTTTTGATTTAGTTCAGGTTTAGTCCTGGTTTAGACCTTGTTTTAGACCTGGGTTAGTGCTTACTTAGCCCTGGTTTAGTCCTGGTTTAGTTTTGGTTTAGACCAGATTTTGTCTTTTGTTTTAGTCCTGGTCTAGCCCTGATTTAGTCCTGGTTTAGTCCTGGCCTTGTCCTGGTTTAGTTCTGGTTTAGGACCTGGTTCAGCATGACATGAATTAATACTCAGATAGTCCATGTTTAAATCTGGTTTAGTCCTGGATTTAGATCTTGGTTTAGACCTGGTTTAGTTGAAGAAGTTGACCATAAAGCTCACTTTTAATTTTAAACCCACTCTTCATGATCCTGGAGGTTTTATTTCTCTATTTTGTCGGTAAATAAATTCCTTTTCCTCGTGTGGAACTGCCTCCAAATTTGCTTCTGTAACCACTTGCGTCGTTTTCAGACCTTTCACCAAAAAAGTGACTTTAGTGCACCTAAAAAAAAAAGTACCGCCAATTGAAGTATGCTGACTCCTCATCCCTTTATGTTTTATTCAGCACGTTGGGAACTGGCTTATTACATAAACCTGGAGCAGCTCTACTTGCTTTGCCCGTGTCACGCAACGAACGCCTAAATTACCAAAACCTCCTCCTCCTCTTCTTCTTTCTCTTCTTCTTCTGAGAAAGCCGATATCTGTGCGTCAGCCCCTGTTTCTCCCGAGAGCCCACACGTTTCAGAGGGTTTTCAAAATGTCTTCGTCGTCTTCTTCTCCTTCTTCTTTTTTGCTGCATCTTGTCCAATCAGGCCCATTGTTGTGAACAGAGCAGCTGCAGCCCCGCAAAGCCGACAAGTGAATGCGCTTCTGTCACCCTTTCCCGCGATTTCCCGGTCCCTTCTTTGGTGTCCATTTTGGATTTTTTGCGGAGATTCAAATATTCTAAATGGCGTCTCTATTATGTTAACGTGTTTATTCAGTTTCTGGCTTCCTTTTACATTGTGGTTTGTCCAGTAATGATTTAAATACACGGGTAAATGGGTTGGTGATTGCACTTTGTGTGTGGGATTTCTGGTTTAGTTTGATTAAATGGACAAGTTTGCCAGTACCAAGCCCAGATAAATGCAAAGAAATGTCAGTAAGTTTGAGCTGGAAGAGGAAAAAGTGCCCGAAATTGCCCTGAAACTAGTGAAGATACTGAAAAAAGATAAATAACAAATCACAGATAGTTTTAGAGTGATCTATATGGAACATGATTCGATGGAAAAAGAATTAAAACCACACTTCGGAACATTCTTCACGGAGAAGGAGGAGTCTATTTTTTTGGGCTAAAATGTTCCTCAGAATGTACTGGCTTTAAAAAAAACTACAAAATTTTGGTGTTGAAGAAAACAAAACATTTTTATCCGAGTTCGTATTGTGAGGACACTTAACGCTTTCAAAAATGTTAAGTTCAAAAACAGAAAAAATAGTGCACTTCAGATAAAACCCAGGATTTGAACATCAGAAATATGAACAAAATGCTACACTACGCGAAATTGACTCTTGTGAGCTTGAAGTCGTGTTATGATGTTGTTAACTCATCAAAAACAAACCTGGAGTTGTGTTTTGTTTTCTTCACACTTGAGGAATCCTTTATTATGAGTTTCAGGGTTCCCGCGGTCATGGAAATCCTGGAAAAGTCATGGAATTTTAGTATCTCTTTCACGCAACTACAGCGTTCTGTTAACTTATCATCAGGCTATTATGATTATTTCCAAACGTGCCTTTTGTTTTAAAAAGACGACAATAAATGCACTGACAGTATTTTGAATGTTAAAAAACTAAAATACCAAACTATAAGGTGAGTGGAAAGGGTTAACATTTCATATTTAGCCCTAAAAGCCTGATCAGTTCTACACATGTAGGCGCTGTAAAGTCATGGAAAGTCACTTTAGGTCTTGAAAAAGTCAAGCCTGATTTATCAGCCGGTTTCACTTTGAGGAAACCGTCTGACCTCGCAGCAAATCCCGTAGGAAGAAGGGCAATAACGTCTTTCCTCTTGATAAAATTCACCAATTATTCTCTTTGTTTCGGCTTTAAATCCTCGATATCGGGAATCGTTGCCAACACAGAATGTCTGTCTTCGTCTATGTCCATCTCGACTGCTTTGTTTGCTGTTGTGCTGCACCACAAAAGGGACCCAGACAGACGCTTGAGTTTGACGTCACGGCCTCACAGCTCTTCTCTGATTGGCCGGTGCGCGATCTACAACTTCCGGGGTTCTTGCAAAACCGTCTAGTGTATTCCGATTCCTGACCTAGTCGCTGGCAAGAAATGAAATTGAGCAGAGGCACTAGGTGGTGCCAGCCTGGCTAGAAAAAGTCATGGAAAAGTTTTGAAATTTTGTCAGTGAAAAAGTGGAATCCCTGTAGTTTGTTTACATCTCCAAAGCTTAAAATACTCTGTTCACCTTTATCATGAAGGTGAAGGTCATGAAGCTGTACTTTTTAACTTAACAGCTCCTTTTACCTTTTTGTTCAGTAGAAATCGGCAACTCCAGCTCTGAAATTATCCAAATGATTCTAGTGAAGGTGTGTGGAATCTTAAAACATTACAGAGCACTTCCTGTATGACCACATGACATCACAAGGTGGAACAGTGTTTTCTAGTATTTAAATATGCAGGATTTGTGCGTTAAACATGTGAGAATGAAGCAAAACACACTCCAGGTCTGTTTGTGACGAGGAAAAATGATAACAGAGATCAGAAAATAGCGTAATCAAAAACTCGATTCTTATCTGTTTTTTTTTGGTTTTTTTTCTTGTCTGTAGGTTCTCTGCGCTCGTCGTCACCTCCCACTAAACGTTTGCGATGAGAATGTCCGATTCGGTCGACTGTGAAACGATGAAGGTTTCCGAGGACCGAGTCTCGTCCCCCAAAGACAACAGCGCCCCCACCAGGCCAGACCACAGCGCCCCCTCCAGGCCAGAGCACGCCGCTGACAGCCAGAGTGTGAGCCGCGATGAGCACGGCCCCAACAACAAGAGGGACCCGCAGGTAAACGCACGTGAAACACAAGCACGGGGAAATAATATGAGACCACTGCAAGACTAACACATGGTCTGGGTTTAGTCCAGGTTTAGACCGGGTTTAGACCGGGTTTTTAGTCCGGGTTTGGACCGGGTTTAGACCTTGTTTTTGTCCTGGTCTAGCTTTGATTTAGTGCTGGGTTAGTGTTTATTTATCCTAGTTTAGTCCTGGTTTAGTTTTGGTTTGGTTTTGGTTTAGTTCAGGTTTAGACCGGATTTTGCCCTTGTTTTAGTCCTGGCTTAGTCCTGGTTTAGGCCTGGTTTTTACCTAGTTCAGCATGACATGAATTAATACTCAGATAGTTATTTTTTTTAGATCTGGTTCAGTCCTGGTTTAGTCCTTCTTTAGTCCTGGTTTAGTTTTGGTTTAGACCGGGTTTAGACCTTGTTTTAGTCCTGGTCTAGCCCTGGTTTAATCCTGTGTTAGAGGTTATTTAGTCCTGGTTTAGTTTTGGTTTAGACTGGATTTTGCCCTTGTTTTACTCCTGGTCTAGCCCTGATTTAGTCCTGGGTTGGTGCTTATTCAGTCCTGGTTTAGTCCTAGTTTAGTCCTGGTTTAGTCCTGGTTTAGTCCTAGTTTAGTCCTTGTTTAGTTTTGGTTTAGACCAGATTTTGCCCTTGTTTCCGTCCTGCTGTAGCCCTGATTTAGTCCTGGGTTAGTGTTTATTTAATCCTGGTTTAGTCCTAATTTAGTTTTGGTTTAGTTCAGGATTAGACCAGATTTTGCCATTGTTTTAGTCCTGGCTTAGACCTGGTTTAGGCCCGGATTGGACCAACTGTTCCTGACAGCATGACATGAATTAATACTCATATAGTTCATGTTTAGATCTGGTTTGGTCCTGGTTTAGTGCTTGGTTTAGATCTTGGTTTAGACTTGCTTCAGACTTTGGTTTAGTCTTAGTTTAGTACTAGTTCAGTCCTAGTTCTGCATGGTTTAGCACTGGTAGTAATTTGGTCCATTTTTAGTCCTGGTTTAGTCCTGGTTTAGACCTGGTTCATATGTAGTTTGACATGGTTTATATTTAGTCGTGGTTTAGGGTTTATTTAGTCCAGATTTAGACTTGGTTTAATGTTCAAGACCTGGTTTAGTTGTATAATTATTCAAGATTTTTTCAAACTTTTAACTTTTCTGATAAAAAAAAAAAAGTGGGTGGATGGGTTAAAATATCTTGACTAAAATCTTTAAAACTGACAGAGCACTCGTCTTGCTCTGGACCAGCTCATGATTGTCTCCCATTTTAACGACACGGTCTATGGTAAAAAAGTACGATAAGACATTTAACCGACACTGTCCTGAGACTCGTGTCAAAATGTGAAAAATCCAGCCCCAAAATTGCAGTGGTCTCCAATTTTACCCCACGTATTTTTGACATATTCATGAGCTGAAATGTGACAAATGACTGTGAGCGCGGGCAGGTAACAGCATGTGAAGTCCAAGTCTGGGAAATGTATGAGACCACTGCAAAACTAACCCCCGGGCTTGGTTTAGTCCAGGTTTAGACCGAGTATGTAGACCTTGTTTTAGTCCTGGTTCAATCCTGGTTTAGGCTTGGTTTTGACCAAGTTTAAATCTTGGTTTTAGTCCTGGTTTAGTCTTGTTGTAGTCCAGATTTAGACCAGTTTTAGGCCTTGGGTTAGACCGTGGTTAAGACCTGGTTCAGTCCTAGTTTAGTCTTGGTTTAGTCCTGGTTTAGGCTTATTGTAGTCCAGGTTTAGACAAGGCTTAGACCAGGTTTAGACCTTGGTTTAGACCATGGTTAAGTCCTGGTTCAGTCCTGGTTCAGTCCTAATTCTCCATGGCTTAATACTGGTAATAATTTAGTCCATGTTTCGTCCTGGTTCAGTCGCGGTTTAGGTTTGGTTTCGACCAGGTTTAGACCTTGGTTTTAGTCTTTGTTTAGTTTTGCTGTAATCCAGGTTTAGACATGGTTTAGACCAGGTTTAGACCTTGGGTTAGACCATGGTTAAGTCCTGGTGTAGTCCTGGTTCAGTACTGGTTCAGCCCTATTTTAGACCTGGTTTTGACCAGGTTTAGACATTGGTTTTAGTCCTAGTTTAGTTTTGCTGCAGTTCAGGTTTAGACAAGTTTTAGACTTGTTTTAGTCCTGGTTTAGTCCTGGTTCAGTCTTGGTTCAGGCTTGATTTTGACTGGGTTTAGACCTTAGTTTTAGTCCTGGTTTAGTTTTGCTGTAGTCCAGGTTTAGACAAGTTTTAGACCAGGTTTAGACAATGGTTAAGTCCCGGTTCAGTCGTGGTTTAGGTTTGGTTTTGACAGGTTTAGACCTTGGTTTTAGTCTTTGTTTAGTTTTGCTGTAGTCCAGGTTTAGACAAGTTTTAGACCAGGTTTAGACAATGGTTAAGTCCTGGTCCAGCCCTAATTCTCCATGGCTTAGTACTGGTAGAAATTTAGTCCAGGTTCAGTCCTGGTTCAGTCCTGGTTCAGTCCAGGTTTAGACTTTTGGTTTTAGCCTTGGTTTAGTTTTGGTGTAGTCAAGGTTTAGATAAGGTTTAGACCAGGGGTAAGTCCTGTTGTAGTCCAGGTTCAGTCCTGGTTCAGTCTTGGTTTGGTGTTGGTTTCGACTGGGTTTAGACCTTGGTTTTAGTCCTGGTTTAGTTTTGCTGTTGTTCAGGTTTAGACAAGGTTTAGACCAGGTTTAGACCTTGAGTTAGATGGTTAAATCCTGGTTCAGTCCTTGGTTCAGCCCTAATTTTCCATGTCTTAGCACTGTTAGTAATTCAGTCCAGGTTTTGTCCATGTTCAGTCCTGGTTCAGTCCTGATTTAGTCCCGGTTTAGACCCGGTTTTGACGATACGGTCTATGGTAAAAAGTACGATGAGACATTTAACAGACACTGTCCTGAGACTCTTGTCAAAATGTGAAAAATCCAACCACAAAACTGCAGTGGTCTCCTGTTTTTTTTCCACGTATTTTTGACATATTCATGAGCTACAATCTGTCAAATGACTGTTAGCGCGAGCTCAACCGCCGCTAATTAGCAAACTTGGGGTTGTCACGACGATCGGACTTGGCGTTGAGGTGAGGACAACTGACATCCCCTACCAAACATTTTCTACTTTTTCGCTCGCGTCTTCTCCCGTGGAAAATTCACTAAGTGTCAGTGAACGTCTCAGATGCCTTTAGGGACTTCCTGTCACCCGCGGCGTTGTGAGATGATTTCCCAGAATGCTCGGGCCAGCTCAATTGTTCCTGACTACACGAATATAATCTGCAAATAATAATGGCTGGTTTGGAGGTCATTTAAACAAAAAACTCTGCCAAAGTTTGAGTGGGATTGTGTTAGCGTAGCATAATTTAATTGGAAGTTATTATGAGTTTTTTTTTTCTTTTTACAACTAACTGGCTAACTATGCCACGATACGCAAAAGTTTGAGAAGTAAGAACGAGGAAAACGCTGTTAGCTACAATGTCAGTTATTATTTTTTGGGTTGAATGTTCGCGGATATAGACCAGTAATGAGCAAATGACAAAAATATGCAAATTTTTATGCCAATCTGGGTCACTTTTTCTTTTTTAAAATCCATATTTTAGAGAGATTTTTTTTACAAAATTTACTTATATTTATAATTTTTTTGGTTTAGTATTTTCATTTTTGCACTATTGTGAAATATTTTAAAATAGGTTTATATGTCTGTTAAAAAGAGGAGCACAACTGTATATTTTAAGCATTGCGAGATTGAACTGCGCTGCCTTTGTGGAGGCCAAACTCCAACAATTGTTATAGTATATATTTAGATTTTTTACATTTCTTTCTATGTTTTTTTCAATTTTGCCAGTGCTCCTTAAATCGGTAAACATATTTTTAGGATGATTATTCTCAGATACAGGCCAGTAATGAGCTAATTACAAAAATATGTAAATTGTTATGTCTATCTGGGTCACTTTTTCTTTTTTTAATCCATATTTTAAGAGATTCTGCACCACTTCAAAAGTAGTACAACATTTACTCTTATTTATATTTTTTTATTTTAGTATTTTTATTTTTACACTATTGTGAAATATTTTAAAATAAGTGTGTACGTCTTTTAAAATGAGAAGATCTTGAGTTTGCGTTTAAGTCTTTATCATTGCGAGATTGAACCGCTGCCTTTGTGGAGGTTGAACGTTACTCTACCTCCAACAACTGTTATCGTACATATTTATATTTCTTAATTTTCACATTTTTTTTGCCCTTCTTCTGTCTTTCTCTTCTTAGATACACAGAGAAATCCCATTAGGTCACATCTGTTAATGAATTTAATCTCTGTGTTATTTTCATCTTTTACACCTGGGACATAACAACATTTGCTCGTGTTAATTTAGCAATTAAATTAAAACAAGCATGGACCACTTCCAATGGAAAAAAATACGCAAAATAATCAGAAAACATGGCGTCCTTTTTTATTATTATTATTTTATTACGTCTACTAGATGTCCTGGTTAGTTTTGTATTTTTTTATGCTTTGATGGTATTTTTTTTTAACTTTTTTGTGTGTTTGTTTTACTCTACTTTATGTGTTTATTAGTGGACCCAAGAACTCACAGTTTTACAACAAAAATCTGCGTTTTAACATAAATTTTAGCTGCTCTCATCTGTAAATAATAAATAATAAAGTCCTATAGAAAGTTATAATGTCATTTGAAACTCCCAGCGAGACTGACACTTGGAAAACAAAGTAAAATTTGCACTAACTTTTTGATTGGGGGTCCGTTACTTGCCTCGTTTCTATGGATATGTCATTGAAATGTTCCGCAGTATGGCATTAAACAGCTCTACTTTGCATTTACTCAATGACAGGTGGTTTTATACCTCAAAAATACCTAGAAAAACATTCCAGACAAAGAAATAACAGCAGTAATGTAGAAAATCGTGTGACGGAGCCTCCACCGGAAAAGTGACAAAATGCACGTTTAACTAAAAAAAACTAAAAAAATAAAAATGACTTTGGTGTAGGAATGAGAGGAGAGAGGATTGGCCCCGATCCTATTTTTAGTGCGTAGCCAATGAGACAATCTGGCTTCATGTCCGAGTGGGTGAGATAATCTGGAGCTCAAATCCTGGAGCTTATCGTCTAACTTCCTGTGTCTCTATCGCCCTGAGGAGGAGCCGCTCGTGACACCCCCGTGGGCAGGAGGGCACCGCGATAGGGGCCAAATCTCGGTTTATCTTGATATAGACGTGGAGATTTGTGGTAAAAGTATAATTGACGATGTACTGTACTTAAATCCTGACGTATTGGTGAAAGGAAAAGCAAGGCAAGGCGAGACAGGTTTATCTGTATAGCTCAGTTTGTAATTCAAAGTGCTTTACCGAATAAGAAAGACATTAAAATCACAACACAAACAAATAAAATCATACATAAATCAACATTAAAGGGAACATATTAGGCTATTATCTGTGTTTCATCATCACCAACAGACCTGGAGTTGTGTTTTAGTTTGATTCACTCATGTTTAACTCACAAATCCTGCAGTTTTAGGCTGATTTTTTTCTCTCAAACTGAAAACTGTTCCACCTTGTGATGTCATGTGGTGATAAAGGAAGTGCTCCACTGTGTTTTTAAACTCCTCACACCTTCACTAGAATCAGTTGGATGATTTCAGACCTGGAATTGCCAATATCTAATGAAGAAATTGCCGAATGATGAATCAGTCAAGCTTTATTTGTGTAGCACTTTTCATATATTTGAAATGGAGCATAAAGCGCTTCACATGCGACAGAAAAATGACAATAATTAAAATCAACAGCGATCCCAGCCCCACTCCATTATTTCATCCATATATACAACAATTTAAACAGAAACGCAACACATAAAGCTTCTAAAGCAAGCGTCTCCAACCTTTTTCCTGAG
The DNA here is from genome assembly GCF_026225935.1 of Boleophthalmus pectinirostris. NCBI lineage: Eukaryota > Metazoa > Chordata > Actinopteri > Gobiiformes > Gobiidae > Boleophthalmus > Boleophthalmus pectinirostris. Next base: position 16,109,527 of record NW_026570994.1, read on the forward strand.
AGCTACTCATTTTAGAGATTGAGTAAATAAAAAAGCCTTAAATAGGGTACAGTTTGGTGCCTACTAAAACATTTACACAACTATTATCCATTTATTAACGCACAAAGATAAGCATCAGAATTATACAAGGGTAACGGACATTTAATTAAATTGCTTTTTTGTAATAATGGGCGAATGGAGCCTCGTGAAGCATTGACACCTCAGTCGCAATATTGTCTCAAATGGTTCGACGTGTCTGAGGCCTCGGAGAAACACTGACCTCTAGTGGACAAATTTAACCATTGTCACGCAGGTGTCTCAGCGTCGATGAAGTATTGTCAGTGTAAGACAAAACTTGTGTGCAGAGCGACACCGTACCAACCAACAACAATAATAATAATGATGATTTAAAATAATATGTAAAGAGCAACATAAACAGCTGCTGTAAATAAGAAAATAGGTGTTTCCTTGTTAGGTGGAATTAGGTCAAAGTGATCCCAAACCATGCAATCGCGTTTTTACTCCACTGCACTGTGACGCACTCTGAACCATCGACGAAATGCCGATCGTCGGGGGGAGGGACCGACACTTCGAGCTGTTTGTTTCAGAAAGAACGAGACGTGCTCCGGAGCTCCGCCTCATTTGCTCATCGCTACTTTTTTGTTTTACAGCACAATACGTATAATTCATAAAACCCTTTGGCGAGCTACAGGTTGGAGACCCCTGTTCTAAAGGTTGTAGTAAAAATAAAAATGGAGAGCTAAAATCAGATGGAGACTAAAATAGTAAACTAGTAATGATAATTGAATTTAAAACAAATATAACAGCAACAACAACAACAGGAATTTAATGTTAAAACCAGTAAACATTTCAATTAAAAGCTAAACTAAAAAGGTACGTTTTGAGTTCACTTATAAAAATATAAACACTCACAGCGGACCTCAGATCCTCAGGTCGACTGTTCCAAAAACGAAGCCCGTAAAAGCTCAATGACGCAACTCCAGGTTTGTTTTTGAGGAGGTAACAACATCATAACGTAAAGCTCACAAGAGTCAATTTTCCGTAATATAGGACCTTTAAAAATCCATTAATTTTCAACATGAATCATAGTATTTCTGTCACATCTTCCAGGCCCGGTCCGTAACGTTAAGCCCAGTGGTTTGAATGTCTGAGGCTGCATTTCTTTAAGTCTTTGGGAGCAGTAAAAGATTTCCTCCCTTTAGCTTTAGCTCTTTGACACTTCAGACACTCAGCCTCTGGAGCTGGTTTCATCATCGTGCTGACATCTGCAACTTGGGCAAAAACACACACTAAACTCCGCCGCTTCTGTTTTTTGTTTTTTTTTCCCTCTTCGTTTTGGATTTGGATTTATTTTGGATTCTTCTTTCTTTATTTTGGATGATTACCGCAGCAGTAACTGTTCATGATGAGTCTTAATTTCACATAGAGACATTCTGTTAGTATAAAATTATTAAGTAAGTAAGTTTCTCAAACCTACCGCAAAAAACACACTTACATACTGTGAGCGGGTCCACTTCTCCACAGATCTGAGCTATAACTTGGCCTGGTGATAGGTCGGGACAGGTCTAAATCAGGTCTAAACCAGGTCTAAACCAGGACTAAACCATTGTAAAACCAAGATTAAATCAGTTCTGAAAAACTTTATTACATTTGGGATTAAGCCAAGACTAAAGTAGGTCTAAACCAAATCTGAAGCAGGTCTAAACCAGGGTTAAACCAAGATTAAACCATTTCTGAAAAACATTATCACATTCAGGACTAAATCAGGACTAAACTAGGACTAAACCGGCACTGAACCACTGTAAAACCAAGATTAAATCTGTCCTTAAAAACATTATTACATTTGGGACTAAACCAGGTCTGAATCAGATCTAAACAAGGTGTAAACAAAGTCTAAACTTGGACTAAACCAAAACTAAACCACTGTAAAACCAAGACTAAATCTGTTCTGAAAAACATTAGTACATTTTGGACTAAACCAGGTCTAAACCAGGTCTAAACCAGGTCTAAACCAGGACTAAACCAGGACTAAACCACTGTAAAACCAAGATTAAATCAGTTCTGATAAACATTAGTACATTTTGGACTAAACCAGGTTTAAACCAGGACTAAACCAGGTCTGCTTGTTTCCATGGAGATAATGGTTAAATTAAATGCTGTACTGTAGAAAATTCCAGGAAAAAACAACATAACATCTAATCCAGTCCAGTTTATGATTCAGTATCTGTGCCGATTCTCAGTATCGGTATCGGTATCGGTGCGTCCTTACTCTGTTCTCGTTTGCCCTTGCTCCCTCTCCTCCATCACTTCACCTTAAATTGACTTTGCTCGTGGCGCTCCAGCTCCCGTGCCTCCTTCACTGACCTGTCTAAATGTAGGTTATATAAGGTTTTTTTTTTTTTTTTTTTTTTCTTTCTTTTTTGTCCGCCATCCCTCCATCTTTCCCTTACGTTCGTTCTGGTATAATTGTTCTGAAAAATAAGGGGGTCGAGATTCGCTCACGGCATTGGAGCGAACTTTGACCTCTCCGCTCGGCTATTTCCAGCTCGGGTTAAATGGGAGAAATGTTCACTGTGTCAAAATGGAGGTTGAAGAATGACCAGTGCACTCTGGGAAATACAATGGTTGCTATAGAAACATCTTTACATCCACTTTATGTTTTTGTAATATGAGTTTCTGTAGGTTGTTTTTATAATAAGACTTAAACTGAAAAACATTATTACGTTCAGGTCTAAACCAGGTCTAAACAAGGACTAAACAAGGACTAAACAAGGACTAAACCATTGTAAAACCAAGATTAAATAAATTCTGAAAAACATCATTACATTCGGGACTAAACCAAATCTAAACCAGGACTAAACTGGGTCTAAACTAAGTCTAAACCAGAACTAAACCATTGTAAAACCAAGATTAAATGAGTTCTGAAAAACACTGTTACACTTTGAACTAAACCAGGACTAAACCAGGATTAAACCAGGACTAAACCAGGATTAAACCAAGACTAAACCAGGACTAAGCCAGGATTAAGCCAGGATTAAACAGGACTAGACCAGGACTAGACTAAACCAGGACTAGACCGGGACTAGACTGGGACTAGACCAGGACTAGACCAGGACTAAACCACTGTAAAACCAAGATCCATTCTGAAAAACATTTGTACATTTTGGAGTAAACCAGGTTTAAACCAGGTTTGAACCGTGTCTAAACCAGGTCTAAACCAGGTCTAAACCAGGTCTAAACCAGGTCTAAACCAGGACTAAACCAGGACTAAACCAGGACTAAACCAGGACTAAACCAGGACTAAATCCATTGTAAAACCAAGATTAAATCAGTTCTGAAAACGTTATTACATTCCAGACTAAACCAGGTCTAAACCAGGACTGAAACCAGAAATTAACCATCATAAAACCGAAATTAGATAAGTTCAGAAAAACATTGTTACACTTTGGACTAAACCGGGTCTAAAGAGGTACTAAACCAGGACTAAACTATGAAGAAACCAGGTCTAAATTGGAACTAACCCAATTTGTTGTAAACGATAATTGCTTCTCAATCAACTTCCAATCTCTTTCACCTCTAAATTAGATCTAAACCAGGTCTAAACCAGGTCTAAACCAGGTCTAAACCAGGTCTAAACCAGGTCTAAACCAGGTCTAAACCAGGACTAAACCAGGTCTAACCAGGTCTAAACAGGTCTAAACCAGGTCTAAACCAGGTCTAAACAGGTCTAAACCAGGTCTAAACCAGGACTAAACCAGGTCTAAACCAGGTCTAAACCAGGTCTAAACCAGGTCTAAACCAGGTCTAAACCAGGACTAAACCAGGTCTAAACCAGGTCTAAACCAGGTCTAAACCAGGTCTAAACCAGGACTAAACCAGGACTAAACCAGGTCTAAACCAGGTCTAAACCGGGTCTAAATTGGAACTAACCCAAGTTGTTGTAAATGATAATTGTTTCTCAGTCAACTTGCCTCTTTCTCATCTCTAAACCAGGTCTAAACCAGGTCTAAACCAGTCTAAACCAGGTCTAAACCAGGTCTAAACCAGTCTAAACCAGGTCTAAACCAGGTCTAAACCAGGTCTAAACCGGGTCTAAATTGGAACTAACCCAAGTTGTTGTAAATGATAATTGCTTCTTAATCAACTTCCAATCTCTTTCACCTCTAAATTAGATCTAAACCAGGTCTAAACCAGGTCTAAACCAGGTCTAAACCAGGTCTAAACCAGGTCTAAAACCAGGTCTAAACCAGGTCTAAACCAGGTCTAAACCAGTCTAAACCAGGTCTAAACCAGGTCTAAACCAGGTCTAACATCGCAAACTAAACTGTCACAAATAATGAGCGTTCTTGTATCAATGACATCCAACGGGGACGGGTAATAGACAGTTTGACATTGTGCTTCGTCCTTTGCGATTCGGGACAGGTGGCTCCTGGCTATACCCTACATTTGCTGACTCTAGCCCTTTCGCCCTCCCTCTCCCCAGACGCCTCCCCCCCCCTCTGTCTATCTCCTGCAGGGCATTGTTCAGTCCCCAACGGCTCGCGCAATTAGCCACAGACCAGCAAGCCCGTGTCTATACTACCTTGATATAGAACGGAGAGATCGGCGGAGAGTGTGACGGACGGAGGGAGAGAAAGGGGGGAAAAAAAACGGAGGGAGTCGTCTGGGGAGAGGGAGGGCTTGTAGCGAGGTCATGTGATTGCGAGATGGGGCGAGCGGCAGTGCGTTTGAATTTTTTATAGGTGTGATTCGGGCCCGGAGGTGCAGAAAAAGAGACGGAGAGAGGGAAGGAGAGAGAGAGATGGAGGGATAGGGGAGGGTTTGTCCTTTTTGATTTTTGTAGGACAGGTGGAAAGGACATTCTGTGTGTGGGTGGAGTGTGAGAGTGCTGCATAATCACACCAGAAGTGATACTCGGCCTGTTCAGAGGCGCTTAACTGAACGTTATTAAATCCATAGACTTGTACTAAAGAAGTGGACGAAGCAGAGCAGGACTATTAATCGAATAAATCTGAATATTTCCCGTTTTTAATCATCGAGATTTAGAAAAATTGGTGATTTGTAGGAATGGGACAAGACACAATTACTTTAAGACGAGACAAGTGTTGAGATTCAGTCCACGACATTGAGATTTTGATGTAATTTTTGATAAACCGCGGCATTGAGTTCACAGTTTTTGCTTTTTTTTTTTGGAGGGAATTACAGCTTCTCAAGATGAATCATTCAGCAGAGTTAACTCCTTTTTTTACCCAAGGCAAATGTCAAAGGAAAAAAATCTCTCTTGCTAAATCGAGAATTATTATGAAACAGGTTTAGTTCTCACTTTCTTATTTGGAAAGGAGGGTTGTGGTGCATTTGAACAACTGGCATTGTAAGAAATATTCTAATTTAAACTACTGAAGTTAGATCATAAATATATATATACAAATGGAGTTGATGTAATAGGACATGATAACAAGGAAAATGTAAAGAGCTTCTGCTGTTTGAAAAACTCACTCTGATTGACTGATTTCAATTAAAATCGTAATTGTCCTGTGAGAGCCAAAAAACAGGATTAAACCAGGTCTAAATCAGGTCTAAAGAAGGACTAAACCATTGTAAAATGAAGATTAAATCAGTTCTGAAAAATGTTATTACATATTACCAGGTATAAACCTAGGACTAATCCAGGACTAATCCATGTCTAGATTTAGACTGAAACCAGGGATTAACCATCATAAAACCAAGATTAAATCAGTTCTGAAAAACATTATTACATATTGGATGAAACCAGGTCTAAACCAAGAATAATCCAGGTCTAGACAAGGACCGAAACCAGGACTAAACCATTGTAAAACCAAAATTAAGTCAATTCTGAAAACGTTCTTAACTTCGGGACTAAACTAGGTCTAAACCTGGACTGAACCATTGTAAAACGAAGATTAAATCAGTTCTGAAAAACATTATTACATATTAGACTAAACCAGGTCTAAACCAGAACTAATCCAGGTCTAAACCAAGACTGAAACCAGGATTAACCATCATAAAACCAAGATTAAATCAGTTCTGAAAAAGGTTATTGCCTTCAGGACTGAATCAGGACTAAACTATGTCTAAACCAGGACTGAACCATTGTAAAACCAAGATAAAATCAGTTCTGAAAAACATTATTACATATTGGACTAAACCAGGACTAAACCAGGTCTAAACCAGGTCTAAACCAGGACTAAACCAGGTCTAAACCAGGACTAATCCAGGTCTAGACTAGGACTAAAACCAGGGCTGAACCATTGTAAAACAAAGATTAAATCAGTTCTGAAAAACATTATTACATATTGGACTAAACCAGGACTAAACCAGGACTAAACCAGGACTAAACCAGGACTAAACCAGGACTAAACCAGGTCTAAACCAGGTCTAAACCAGGTCTAAACCAGGACTAATCCAGGTTTAGACTAGGACTAAAACCAGGGCTGAACCATCATAAAACAAAGATTAAATCAGTTCTGAAAAACACTGTTACGCTGGAGCTGGAACCACCCACATGTTCACTTTTTATTTGATTATTTCGTGGTGTAAAATTTTCTTATTATCGTGTTAAAATCCTTAAAAATAAAAACAGACATACGTATATTTACACTGTTTAAAAACCTTGAAATTCCTCATAAAAAAACTCATTATTTGATTCATATTACGGAGCGTTTCTTGAATAACTGAGAAAAATAAAATTCAAATTAGAAGACGCTTTTTCCTATTACAATTCAGATAGAAAACCACACTTTATTGATCACTGGTTTGAATATAGACGTATAAAAGCTAAAATAAAATAAAAAAATATATATAGAAGTTATAATTTGTAAACTATGTCGGCCTCAGATGTTGAAAAGTGAAGTGAGGAGCAGATTTGAGTGACAGAATCGTGCTCTGGCTCTTCATTTCGTCTGGAAGTGCACAGATTCTCCAGGCTGTGAGGACGACTTCTTGGCCGTGGATCTGGATCAGTTGTTCTCTCCATCGGTTGTTGTTTTTTTTTTTTTTTTTTTCTTTTTCTTCTTCACTCACTCGCTTTACTTATCGCTCCCTCCTCACGTCCTCTGCTCCCTCCTTCTTCCTCTCCGTTCTCCGTTTTTCTCCTGCCTCACTTTGCGTCTTTCTCTCTTCTCTTTTCTTCCTCTTTCTTTCTTCTCTCTTCCTCCATTTCCTTCTTTCTTCTCGCTCTATCCTCCTTTTTTACTTCCTCTCTCTCTCTTTTACCCCCATTTGTGCTTCTCCCTCTCTTTCTCCTTCTCTCTTCGCCTTCTCCGATCTCCCTCTCTCCTCTCCCTCTTTCTGTTTATCTTTCTACCTCTCTCTCTACCCCTCTTCCTTTCTTTCTCTCTTCCTCCGTTTCCCTCTTTCTCCCACTCTTTGTCTCTCTCTTTCTCTCTACCCCCTTTCGTTCTTCCTCTCTATCCCGCTCCCTCCCTTTCTCACTTTATCCTCCTTTTTTTTTTTTACTTTCTCTCTCTTCTTCCCCATTTGTGCTTCTCCCTCTCCTTCTCTCCCTCTTTCTGTTTTCTCCTTCTCTGCTCTCTCTCCTCCACCTCTTTCTATCCGTCCCTCTCCCTCCGTCTCTACCCCCTTTCATTCTTTCTTTCTCCCTCTCTCACGCTCTCCCTTTCTCTCTTCCTTCTTCTTCTTCTCTATACCGCCTCCTCCCCTTCTCTCTCTATCCTCCTTTTTTACTTCCTCTCTCTCTTTTACCCCATTTGTGCTTCTCTTTCTCTCACTCTCTCCCTCTTTCTCTCACCCCCTCTTAAGCGTCTTCTTCTGTGCTCTCCGTCTCTTTCTATCCATCCCTCTCTCTCTACCCTCTTTCTTTCTTCTCCTCTCTCTCTTTCCCTTTCTCTGTTTCTCTTTTTCTCTCTCTCTCTCTGCTTCCACTTTCTTTCTCTCTCTATCCCTCTCCCTCCCTCTATCTACCTCCCTCCTTTCTCTCTCTTTCTCTTTCACCCCTTTCCTCCTTTCTCTCTCTTTCTCTTTCCTCCTTTCTCTCTCTTTCACCCCTGTCCTTCTTTCTCTCTCTTTCTCTTTCACCCCTTTCCTTCTTTCTTCCTTCTTTCTCTTCCTCTTTCTCTCTCTCTTTCCTCTTTCTCTCTCTTTCCTTCTCTTCTCTCTTTCTCTTTCCTCCTTTCTCTCTCTTTCTTCTTTTCTCTCTTTCACCCCTTTCCTCCTTTCTCTCTCTTTCTCTTTCCTCCTTTCTCTCTCTTTCTCCTTCACCCCCTGTCCTTCTTTCTCTCTCTTTTTCTTTCACCCTTTCCTCCTTTCTCTCTCTTTCTCTTTCACCCCTTTCCTCCTTTCTCTCTCTTTCTCTTTCCTCCTTCTCTTTCTCCTTCACCCCTGTCTTCTTTCTCTCTCTTTTCTTTCACCCCTTTCCTTTCTTCTCTTTCTCTTTCCTCCTTTCTCTCTCTTTCTCCTTTCACCCCCTTCCTTCTTTCTCTTCTTTTTCTTTCACTCCTTCCTCCTTCTCTCTCTTTCTCTTTCCTCTCTCTTTCCTCCTTTCTCTCTCTTTCACCCCTTTCCTCCTTTCTCTCTCTTTCTCTTTCCTCCTTTCCTCTCTCTTTCTCTCTTTCACCCCTTTCCTCCTTTCTCTCTCTTTCTCTTTCCTCCTTTCTCTCTCTTTCTCTTTCCTCCTTTCTCTCCTTTTCTCTTTCCTCCTTTCCTCCTTTCTCTCTCTTTCACCCCTGTCCTTCTTTCTCTCTTTTTCTCTTTCCTCCTTTCTCTCTCTTTCTTCTCTTTCTCTCTTTCTCTTTCCTTCTTTCTCCTTCACCCCTGTCCTTCTTCTCTCTCTTTCTCTTTCACCCCCTGTCCTTCTTTCTCTCTCTTTCTCCTTCACCCCCTGTCCTTCTTTCTCTCTCTTTTTCTTTCCTCCTTTCTCTCTCTTTCTCTCCCTCTTCCTCTCTTTCTCCTTTTTTGCCTCCTCTCTCTCCTCCCTCTCTCCATCCTTCTGTTTATCCGCACACTTAGCTCCGGCACAGACGCACTGGTCCGTGTCTCTTTCCCTCCTCCTCCTCGTTCCTCCTCTTGTTTTTCCGGGTCCACTCCGCTCCGAGCGCTGACGGAAAACCTGCCCTTAATCTCTCCTCCTGCCAAATGTCTCTCTCTTTTTTTTTTTTTTAATATATATTTTGTATTTTTTATTATTTGTTCGTGTCTCGTGAGAGTTTGTACGGAGCCAAAGAGCAGTGAAATACAACAGAGATTCGAGAGTAGCACATGTTCGGAGCAAACGAAACCGCACAAAAGCGACGACTGCTCAATTTCTCCTTTAATTATCGAGATCGGTTACACTAAGAGCTGGAATGTTCCACAGTACGGCATTAAACTTGTCAATTTTGTAGCTGTTTATTCAATTAAAGGCTCAAAAATACTGTACTGACTACTGAAAAACTGCGTTCTTTCTGTAAGTGAGCTCGCCTCTCCATAGACCTGACCTGTAACGTGGTCTACAGTAGTTTGTCTCCATGGAAATAAAAAACTTTAATGCTATGTTTTGGAATATTCCAGGGAAAGCAATAATATAAAAAACAGTACTTTTCATTGTGTGTTACTTCATGATGTAATAGAACTGAACAGTTACTACTACTCTTACTACTACCACTACTACAACAGTCTACTACTACTAGTACTACTACTACTACTAGTACTACTACTACATCTACTACTACAGCAACAATACTGTAACTCCTTCTCATACAACTACTAATAACTTTGCTACTTCAAATATTTATCCCTACTACTACAGCTACTACTACTACTACTACTACTACTACTATTATTATTAGTACTACTACTACTACTATTATTAGTACTTCTACTGCTAGTACTACTACTACTACTACAATATTGTAACTCCTTCTCATCTAACTAATACATTTGTTACTTCAAATTCTTACTACTACTACTACTACTACTACTACTACTGCTAGTAGTACTACTACTACTACTATTATTACTACTGCTACTTCTAGTACTACTACTACTGCTGCTACTACTACTACTACTACTACTACTACAATATTGTAACTCCTTCTCATACAGCTACTAATACTTTTGCTACTTCAAATACTTGTCCCTACTACTACAACTATTAGTACTATTATTACTACTGCTACTTCTAGTACTAGTACTATGACTATTACTACTGCTAATACTAGTACTACTACTTCTTCTACTACTACTACTACTAGTACTACAATATGGTTCTCATACAGCTACTAATACTTTTGCTACATCAAATACTTATTCCTACTACTACAACCATTAGTACTATTATTACTACTGCTACTACTAGTACTACTACTACAATACTGCAACTCCTTCTCATACCTATCCCTACTAGTACTACTACTACTACTACCACATAACCAAGAGTTACAATACTTTTACTCACTTTGATATTTAAAAAAAACACTTTACTTAAATACATAGAGTTGATTAATAATTTTTAAAATACATTTTGACTTATTATTTTTCTTTTCTGCCATTTTGAAAAACTTTTTGAATATTTCTTGACTCGGGCGCTTGTTCAAAATCCATTTCTTACATTTCAAATTCACTTTTCTTTCTTTGTGCTCGTGTTGTTTTGATGTTTAACTTTCAACTCCTCCTCTTCACCTGTGGGCAGCCTGTGAAGCACTCCAAGGTAGGCTGCACTCCAAATGCATGATGGGTAATGCGGTTTTCATGTGAATGCTGTTGTTTTTTTGCTTGGACTGACTGTTTGGAAGTTGCAGATGCTGAAAAAAAAACAAAAAAGACAGTGATTGTATTGTTTTGTGTTTATATTTTGGCTGGAGATGTCAAAAGTAGTTGAAATGCTGAGATGTTGAGATGATTTTGCGGGTTTGTGGTGTTCCGAGGATGTTTGGAAATCTTTGTATTTGAATGCAGAAAGTTATAGAAATGGTTTGCGAGCATGACTTTTTCTGGCATTTTAACATAATAGGTACATTTTCAAAACTTTTTTTAACACAATAATTCCATAATACGTAAGTTTCTTTCCATAATTCATTGTTTTGATGCAGTAATAGCTAAAAAAAAAAAACTAAAACTGAACTGAGTGAACTACATATCCCATGATCCTTTGCTCCATTACAGTGCAGACTAGACATGAAAAGTAATACAAATAATAACCAGAATCATAATTTTTAAGCACTTTTAAATCCTAATTCTTTGGTTTATGACAGAACAAAAGTCTTGTCAAGGCATTTTAAAAAGAAAAACATTTTAAAACACAAAATCTTGCTCTAAATATCGTACCGTGGGATGTATATCGTGAAAATACCGTATCGAGAGATTTGAAAATCTTTACATCCCTAATTAACGAAAAAACTAAAAAATACAATTTAGTACTTTTAAAAAATAATTTATCCATATGAATCCACGTTCATAAATTGCTAAAAAGTTAATTAATTTACAAAATAATAGGGATGCACCAATCCAGATTTTTATTCCCTAATACCGATATCGATACTTTTATTTTAAGTACCTGCCGATATCAAATATCAACCGATTCTATCTAAACTTTTCTGATACTAACTAGGTTTACTGGTTTCATTGTATGGTATTCAGCCTTTTTATTTCCATGGAGACTAAACCCGACCAAGTTACAGATCAGATCTGCGGAGAGGCGACCCTGCTCACAGTCAGAATCTTTGTTTTTCTAGGTATTTTTGAGCTATAAAACCACCTGTAATTGAATAAACGTAAAGTAGAGCTGTTTATTGTCATACTGTGGAACATTCCAAGCACAGGCTCCACCAGAAAAGTTACACAATGCACCTTTAAAAGACAATTAATCACACAAGAGATCCAATTGTGTTATGTAACTGTTATTTGGACTCTTTTTGTATGATTTAAAGTTCAAATATTAAGAGACTAGGCCAAAATCAGACTGTAAATATATATATTTTTATTATTACAAGGCTGAACTGATACTATACGAGTTCCAGTGTTGGTGTATCCCTACAAAATATCAAATTTTTGAACATATTTTAAGGTTTTTGTCAATGAAAGCCTTTAAAGTGCAATGCCATATGATTTACTCAAACATATATAGATTTTTATGATATTTTAAAGCAAAAATCAAGTAAATAAAACAACCCACCCACATTACAGTAATTTGTAGATCTAAATAAATCATAATAATAATGTTTATGTTAATTATTTTTTGATTAAGCTGAAAATATTTGTAGCTATGGTCTGCGTTTTGCTTGGTGAAATCTTGGCTTGTTGGTTGTTGTGGTCTTGCTGTCTTGCTCCCATGTTTGATATTTTTTAACATTTTTGGAGTTTTGTATGAAATTTGGACCGTGATTTTGGTGCATGGTTCTAACTGTAACTCCCCTCCTCCACCTCTCACCCGCCGGCCCAAAACGCAGCCCAACTCCAGGCTAAAGCTCGTCAGGAGCCTGGCTGTTTGTGAAGAGTCCTTCCCCTGTCCCATAACTGAGCCTGCTACAGCTACTCAGGTAAAAGACCAACTAAAAACACGACGACAATCACTTCTACTACTTTTATTACTGCTAAAATAGGCCACACAATAATATCTCCATGGAGACTAAAGGGTAGCGGCATAGTTGAACCTTTAAAGTTTTACATTTTACATTTCAATATTCTTCTAAAACAACTTGAAAGAAATGGAAAGAAACAAGTCCACTGATTTCTGCGTTTTATAAAACTACAGGAGCACAAGTTGCCATAAAGAGTTGAAAAATTCTGGGCGCCTCCAGTGAACAGCAGCAGATCTTATTTTTTTTACATTTGCCACAAAATAACTACATGATTAAATCCTACTCGTATCACTGGTTAAGAAAGTAAAACTGGAGAATAGCGGCAATATTGAAAATTTTGGTGGATCGGATATCGGTTCCAAGATATGTTCAACTGATGGATGGTCAATGAACTGGTGTAATACAATACAACAAAGACAATTTATGGGCAAATGTTGAGCAAAAATATCTCATAATATTATTAAATTTATACAAAGCTGTTATTTAATTAATTTAAATGATAAATAACAATTACAAAACACATAAATGATATTTTCAATTACAGGTAGGGGTGTGCAAAAATATCAAAATATCTATATTTCGTATCGTTTAATGTGATGATACAGTATCGATATTGTGGACTGCTGTATTGATATATCACCAAGAGTATTTTTTGGTGTATTTTACTGAATAGTTTTGTTGCGGTGCTACTTGTTCAGAGAAAGAAAACAACCTACAACCTGATGTACAATGCATCTGTCCTGTTAAGGTCAATGCAAAAATTGTGCGCTGTCCCTGTCTCAAATAACTAACTAAATAAATAAATAAATAAATAAAACCCGTTTATGCGACACCTTTAACATATTCACTGTTTTGTTGATTAAAATGTTTGTGTTTCATATTCACTTTGCACAAGAAGTGGTTTAACAAAGACTTTTAGTATCACAGCCATGATTTAGCCTTTATTTTTTATTGAATCGTATCGAATGGATTTGAAATATATCGTATCGAACCGAAAGTGCACTGTATCAAGATATGTATCGCATCGGGAACTTCTTAATGATACCCAGCCCTAATTACAGGTGGTTTTTTTTTAGCTCAAAAATACCTAGAAAAAGAGGAATTCTGACTGTGAGCAGGGTCGCCTCTCCACAGATCTGACCTGTAACTTGTTCTGGTTTGGTCTCCATGAAGACAGAAAGGTGAAACATTCCAGACAAAGCAATAACCTCTCCATGGAGAAAAAGTGCACCTTTAAACCCGAAGTATCGACATCGGTATCGAAACAGAAAAAGCTTTTATCGGTGCGTCTCTATTAAACGTGAGTGAACCACAGAGCGTCACGATGTTGTCTGAAACTGCGGCGATGACAAAATCCGGTCTTCGCCATGACAACCGCTCGCTATCAGCTCGCATTTAGGGTCCTTCCATCAAAATAAAATTACACCAAATCAGTTCTTGATGTTTAATTTATCCCCCCGTTGCCGTGACAGCGGTGATGAGTGCATATGCAGGTACGCCGGACCTGCTGACGGCCTCTTTCTCCATCGCGTCTCATTTCACCTGAGCGAGCAGACCCTCCCTCCCCTGATTACGCTCTGACAGCTATGATTAAATACCACGGCGACGCAATCGAAACATCCCAGAGCCCCCCGCCGCGCACCGGTTTGCAAAATCAACTCCCCCCCCCCCTTCCTCTCTACCCCGACAGCCCCCCCTTCAGTCAAATCTGTCTATTACATGCCTTTGTGCACAGGCCAGCTAGTTTTTCTTCTCTTTTTTTTCCTCACACACATAGGCGCAGTCAGCATCAGCACGGGAAAAAAAGCAACGTAAGACTTGTTAAAGATGCAATATGGAACTTTTCTGATCCGCATTAAACGTATCTGGAGCCATGGAAACGAGCGCGTGAGGTCACCGGGTCGAGTTACAGGTCAGATCTGTGTACAGGCCACCGCACTCGTACAGTAAGAATGTTAATAAAATATAAAATAAGCTGAATCATTTTAATGCCATACTGTGGAACATTCTAGAGAAAGCAGTAACAGAGTGCAGTTATCTAAAGTTATTCCTGATTTATTCTTATCCCTAACCTTAACACCTTTTTAGTCAAAACTCTATCCATTATTCTTTTTTGTTGTTTGTGTATTTTTGTATAATTTAAAACATTTAAAAGTAAAAATTAAAAAATACACCCAAAAGATAATTGGGTGTAGTCTCTAAAACCAAAATCAACTCTTCCCCCTCCATTGCCACCTTTTTTGTTCGAAACTCTGTCCATTTCGTGGCTTTTTACGCCAAATTTAAGGCTTTACTGTGGAACTACTAGCATGCCAACAGCACACTTCCTAATTATTGGACAACAAAACGCTTTATAGTTAGATTCAGACAACACAAAGAGGTCTAAAAAACGTAAAGAAAAACTAACCGTGCCACCTCTTTTGGTCAAAACTCTGTCCATTACACGGCTTTTGGCACTAAATTTAATGCCTTAAAGTGGAACTACTAGCATGTTAACAGCACACTTCCTAAGTATTGGACAACAAAACGCTTTATAATTGGATTCAGACTGCGCAAAGCGGTCTAATAGAAAAACCCTAACTTTACCACCTTTTTTAGTCAAAACTCTGTCCATTACACGGCTTTTTGCACCTAATTTAATGCTTTACTGTGGACTACTAGCATGCCAACAACACACTTCCTAATTATTGGACAACAAAACGCTTTATAGTTGGATTCAGACTGCGCAAAGTCGTCTAAAAAGCTTTTAAAAAAAACTAACCTTTCCTCCTTTTTTGGTCAAAACTCTGCACATTGCACCGCTTTTTATACCAAATTTACAACTTTACTGTGGAACTACTAGCATGCCAATAGCACACTTCCTGATTATTGGACAACGAAACGCTTTATATTTGCATTTAGACTGCGCAAAGTGGTCTAAAAAAACCCCCAAAAAACCTAACCTTTCCTGCTTTTTGGGTCAAAACTCTGCCCATTACACCGGCTTTTTGCACCCAATTTAATGCCTCACTGTGGAATATTCTAGAGAAACGCGATAACATCTCATGGCGATACGCATTTTCAACAGTGGTCCAAAGTTATTCCTCAGTTACCTCATGAAATAAACACAATTAGTTTATTTTAACAACTTTCAGAGGTTAGAGCGGTAAAACTAACAATCACTAGCATGCTAACAGCACATTTCCTGTCTATAGCAATGGTGTACGGCCTCTTTAACCAAAATCAACTCTTCTTCTCACCTCAGTCTGTTTTTTTGTTCTAAACTCTGTCCATTACACGCCTTTTTGCTCCAGGTTTTCCTTCACATCATTGCGTTCTGTTTCTTCCAATCGTTATCAAACCCCCGAAAAAAAAAAACCCGAAAAAGCGCGGCGTATTCCCCCAGCATCTCCGCAACGGTCGGACCCACACGATGCCCGCTATTACCTCCATCAATCACGCCGTGGAAATTACAATCTCCACGCGTCAGCTCTGCGGAGAGCCGAGCAGCCGTCTAATTGAATACTCCTGATACTTCCTCTCCGCTTGTGTTATTGGGCAGAGGCAAAACCCACAGGGCCCCGGGGTAAAGCAATAAAGACTGCAGCTCTAAAATACATTAGAGCCGCGGACGGGGGACGGGCGCCACGGCAACGAGCGCCACGGTAACGCAAAAAAAAAACAAAAAAAAAAAACCTTCAGATGTCTGCAGTGGATGTGTTTGTGAAATGAGAGGTGTGAGAGGACAGTTCATTTTTCACTGTTAAATGCTTTTAAACAAACAGCCCTTATGTACTCTACTGCGCGATCGAACAAAAGTACAATCTTACACTAATAATGACACAACAAAGGAACATTTTTAAGGATAATAAAGTAGATCATTAGACAACAAGTACAACAATAGCCAATCTCCTACTACAATTCTACCGTTAAAACTAGGGATGGGCATGATTAGTCGACTAATAGATCATTTATTATTAAGCATTTCGTTGATTACGTTCATTTTTAATCAACAAACCGAATGTAGGTTGATCGGGTTTTTTGTGTATCCTGGTTTCGTCACGGTGCATGTGTACGCCGCCTAGTGACCCCGCTTAATTTAATTTCTCTCCAGCGACTAGGTCAGGAATCAAAATACAGTAGACGGTTCGTAAAAGCCCCGGAAGTGCGAGTTCGGGCACCAGCCAATCAGCGAAGAGTCAGACATTCAGTTTTGGCAACGATTCCCGAGTTCGAGGATTTAAAGCCGGAACAAAGAGAATGTTTGGTGAATTTTGTCAAGAGGAAAAACGTTATCTCCCTTTTTCCGGCGTAATTTGGGAAAACCCTAATATACCAGTTAGCCTCGTTAGTGGAGCATTACATACGTGATGACCAAATAGCAGCGAATGGTTAAATTAAAAAAAGTACCTGCCTACCGTCGAGCGAACGAATTCCAACGTTGCGAGGTCAGATGGTTTCTACGAAGTGAAACCGGCTGATGAATCAGGTTATGTATATATGCAGTATCCCAACAAGTATGATCAAGTTTTTTTAGTATCCTGGTGCATGTTTACGCAGTATCTCGGTTACGGCAACATAAATTTGAGTCTGCATGCGTCCAAAACACAAACACTTTTCCGTCTTTTCATCACAACAGTTGCCAAAATAAATAAAGTGACCAACATAAATAAAGTGAGCGAAACGATGTTAAATAAAGAGCTGCGCTAAACCTGCACACGTCTCTGAAAACATGAACCATCTCCAACAGGACACACACACATAACAGACTCAACATCAGCAGCACATCCTCTGTCACTCATATTCCATGTCCTTTAGCCCGACAGAAGCTGAACCGCATCAACGCACAAGGAAAGAGCTGTTTTTTCAGCGCTTATAATTTATGCAAATGAGTCATGTGGTTTTAAGTTTTAGTTTCTGTAAAACGTAAACAAATGTGTCAGAGCTGCATTAAACACATTATAATCTTGTTATGGTTTATATGTTGTAAATTTGAGTTTATTTATGCAGATTAGTATAAAACATGATCATTTTAATATCGGAACTTTAATCGAAAATCGAAAATTTTATCGCATGCCCATCCCTAGTTAAAACTACCATCTTAGCCTAATAATGGCACAAGATTGGCACAGTAGCTTTCTTAAGAAGAGGATATTAACATAATTCATAAGAAAGTTACTTAAATTACGTCATAGATTAATTATTAGACCCTCTGTAGCTCAAAATGTTAATAAGACAGTTCATTTTTTACTGTTAAATGCTTAAACAAATACTCTTTATGTGTTCTACTGTCTGAGTCTTGCAATAAAAGTACAATCTTAGACTAATAATGACACAAGATTAACTTAAAAAGGAACATTTCAAGTGTAATTAGATCATTAGTCAACAAATAGACCCTCTGTAGCTCAAAATGTCAAATAAGAATCACCTCTAGTGCAAATATAAGCCTTAAGTATAAGAGGACAGTCCATTTTTCACTGTTAAATGCTTAAATAAATACTCCTTATGAATTCTACTGTCTTTACTATCAGAGTCTTGCAATAAAGGTACAATCTTAGACTAATAATGACACAAGATTGACTGGAAAAGCTACATTTTTGAAAACTACTTAATGCCACTGAACAAATAACTTAAGAATTATGCGCAGTCACAGCCGAATAAGACTGACACAGTAACTTTCTTGAGATTTTTTGTTTGTCTATTTTTGTTTTTTCATTATGTAAAATCTCAAAATTGAAAAAAAGCCAAACAATAACACAAGATAATCTGCAATCAGCTAAAGAAATTCTTAGTTGACTTGGAAGATTTGCCCTGTACATCAATTAATCAAATAAAAGACACTAAAAAGTCGTAATAAATTGCATATTTGAATAAAAAAGGCAGAGTAAATTCTCGGTTTATTCCCAATTCTCCAGCTAACTCACTTCATGACCTCGCCTTTTTTGCTTCTTTGTTGTCCATTCGAATCCTTTATAACAATAATAATTTGGCAACTAATAAAATTTTTGGTAAACTAAGAAACCACTAGACGACTATCAACAATTTCTTGCTATTTTATAACTACGACCAAATATTCCAGCATAATTTTGCATAAAAATGGCTGAATTTAGATCTGTAAACATGTTCTGAAATGTGATTCTTGTCTTTTTGTCAATACTTTGAGCAAAATCTTATTATTAAACCATAAAACACACAATCTAGTTACAATAATTGTCAGAAAAAATGCAGTTCTATTTATATTTTCCTCAAATCGTTCACCTTCTACATATAAGATTTTGAGTTTTAAATCCAATAAACTTGACCTGGACAATTTCCCTAATAATATCCCTTACTTCTTTAGATTTTTCCTTTTATTTTTTTTGTAATTCAGCCCACCTTTCCGTTCTTTTTGCCTGTCTCCAAAACCTCTCCCAGCCCCGTACGAAAACAAAAGCCTTTATGGACCTATAGACTATTCCCACATTGTACTCTAGTCACTCGTAATCAACGGATCAGGGGCTTTGAATGCTCCACTTCAGCTGTTTTTGTTTCAGATTGACAGCGCTTTCATTAGGCATTCAGAAGACCGCCATTTTCACGCTGTTTTGGCTTTATCTCGAGGTAAACGCATGTCTCGGAACAAATGAGGCGGGCTACCACGGCGCGCTCGCAACACCCCCGGCGGCTAGAAACGTCACAGCCACCGAGGTATAAGAAAAGACTTAAAGGGCCCATATTACGCTTTTTTATCATCTTATAATGTTGTTTTCTCTTCACAAACAGACCTGGAGTTGTGTTTTGTTTCATTCACATATGTTTAGCAAAGGGTGACCAGATTTTCAAAATAAAAAACTGGTTTTGGGTTGGTTGGTAATAATAAAATTGCGAAATGAGTATAGTCACATTTTCTTTGTGTTTTGGTCATTTTAAAGCAGCTTTTCTGTATTTAACCCAAACAAATGACGATGTTTGCCTCTCTTTACTGTTGGCAGGAATCAGATAAAAATAGTGACACTTCTTGTATAAAACTGGGACAAATCACTGGTTTTGGATAGGGCTGAACGATTCTGTTGATTTGGACCGAAAATCGTGACCTCAGATAACACGATTTTGGGAGCGTCAAAGCTGCGGTTATTTGCAGTGCTCCTAAAGCCCAATTTTAAGAGCAAACTTTAGTTGTGTGTCGACTCAGTACACACTGCCACCGTTGCCTTGTCACCGTTGTTTTTGATTTATGGGTGTGCGTCAAGGTCTATGTGCCGCGAAGTAATTCACCGCCACGATGCAAGAGGGACTAGGATTTAAAACTGCCGTTAGTGTTAGTATAAAATTTCGATAGAAGCACAGAACAGACTCACCGTCATCAGCACATCCTCTGTTACACTTATATTCCACTGAGTCGTGTCCTTTAGTCCGACAGAAGCTGACCGCATCAGCGCACAAGGAACGAGCTTTTTTTCAGCATGCAAATGAGCCATGTGGTTTAAAGTTTCGTTTCTGTAAAACGTAAACAAATGTGCGCAAACAGTCCAGCGTCAAATTGTTGGTGCCGGATTCTGGTATGATGTAAGTTTCTGTGTTTGCAAATGTTCATGTGCACTTGAAAAAAAATGTGGATGAAATCGAAATCGCAATATCTGCCAGAAAAATCGCAATTCAGTTTTTTCTTAAAATCGTTCAGCCCTAGTTTTGGATAAATCTGCTGGGACTGGGGACACAGGGCTCAAAACTGGGACTGTCCCGGGTAAATAGAGTCGTCTGGTCACACAAACCTACAAGAATATTGAGCTTGAGTTCTTCTCTCAAACTGAAAACACTCTGTGCCACCTTGTGATGTCATGTGGTAATACAAGAAGTGTGTTTGTGTTTTTAAATTTCACACACACTAGAATCATTTGGTTGATTTTAGTCGTGAAATTGCCAATTTACTGAACAAAAGATTAAAAGTAGTTTTTAACGCAAAAACTACTGCTTCATGACATCGCAAGGTGGAACAGAGCATTTTGAGCTTTGGAGATGCAGACAGACTAATGAAACACAACTCCAGGTTTGTTTTTGAAGAGGTAACAACATTATAACTATGACAATAACAATGACTGAAATCTCACAAGAGTCAATTTTGCGTAATATACTATGCCGAAAAGTCAGAAAAAGAAAAAAAACCTTCGACAAAAAAAAACAACACAAACTCGCTGCTGTCATCTCCTCCAGTGCATAAATTCTCACCCGGGCAATTAGTCCGTCACGTTTCTCATTAGCATATTACATTTTGGCTAGCTGCTAGCGGCTAAAGAGCTAGCATCTCATTATCGTGCCTTGCAGCTGTTACAAGGATCACACTTCACTGCTGCTTCAGTCCACGAGAATCATTATGATAACTAGGGCTGGGTATCATTAAGGAGTTGCCGATACGATACATACCTCGATACACAGGTCACGATACGATACATATCTCGATACAGTGCACTTTCGATTCGATATGATATATTTCAAATCGATTCGATACAGTTCAATAAAAAATAAAGGCTAAATTGTGGCTGTGATACTAAAAGTCTTTGTTAAACCACTTCTTGTGCAAAGTTCATATGAAACACAAACATTTTAATCCTCAAAACAGTAAAAATATCAAATGTGTCGCATAAATGAGCTTCCTTCCACAAGCAACAAAACTGTAGCACTGTAACAAAATAATTTAGTAAAACACACCTAAAAATACTCTTGGTGAAATATCGATACACTAGCCCACGATATCGATACTGTATCATCACATTAAACAATACGATATATTGATATTCCGATATTTTTGCACACCCCTAATGATAACAGTACGAGGACGAGAAGTACTGCAGTAGTAGTATCAGTAGCAGTAGTAGCAGCTCTGGCCTAGTAGGACCCAATAATTCGAGTAGATTGCAGCTTTAGTAGTAGTAGTAGTAGTAGTAGTAGTAGTAGTAGTAGTAGTAGTAGTAGTAGTAGTAGTAGTAGTAGTAGTAGTAGTAGTAGTAGTAGTAGTAGTAGTAGTAGTAGTAGTAGTTAGAGACATATAAACTGTTGTAAGGATTAAACGAGAATCATTATTGGAAGTAGTACAAGCAGGATCAGTTGCAGTATTAGTAGTAGTAGTAGTAGTAGTAGTAGTAGTAGTAGTAGTAGTAGTAGTAGTAGTAGTAGCACTTAGAGCCATATAAGCTGTTAAAAGGATTACACGAGAATCATTATTATTAGTAGTACGAGTAGGATCATTTGCAGTATTAGTAGTAGTTGTTGCAGTAATAGTAGTAATTGTAATATGTACACTGACTTGTACTGGATTTGGTCCTGGTTTAGTTTTAATCTAGACTTTGTAAGTACTACAAGCAGGATCATTTACACTATGAGTAGGAGTAGGAGTAGGAGTAATAGTAGTAGTAATTCTAATTTGTACATTGGCTTGTATTTGATTGAGTCCTTGCTTGATCCTGGTTTTAGACCTAATGCAGACTTGGTTGGGTTCTGTTCTAGTCCTAGTTTAGTCCTGGTCTAGTACGAGTAAATTACAGTTATATAGTAGTAGTAGTTGTAGTAGTAATTCAAATTTGTACACTTTTTACCATTATTCATTTAGTAGTACTTTTACTGAGGCTGCATTCACAGTTGATTTGGTCCTGGTTTGATCCTGGTTTAGTTCTTATGTACACGTACTTTGGTTCTGGTGTAGTCCTGGTTTAGTCTTGGTTTAGTCCTGGTTTAGTCCTGGTTTAGTCCTGGTTTAGTCCTGGTTCATTTCAGTTCTAGTTTTGATGTGATGTTTACGCAACTCACTTTTTTGTTTACTAATGGTACTTCAATGTTTAGGCTAGTATTAAGTATTTAGTAATAAGTTTCAGTAATTATCCCACTTTCTGCTTCTTTTATCATGCTTTTTATCAGATGCTCGTCCGTGAGACTAGTACAAACCATACAGGGCTGTACTTTTACTTCAGTTCGAGGTCATATTTGAGTACTTGAGTGTTCGTTTCATTCATATAACTCATTTGCATATTCTTTATGCCCGTGCCTTGCAGCTGTTACAAAGGCTACACTCAGTGACCTCGCTGAGAACTAGTGTTATGAGGAGTAGGAGTAGTAGTGGGAGTAGTAGTGGGAGTAGTAATAGGAGTAGTAGTAGTAGGAGTAGTAATATTATCAGTAGCAGTTATAATGGTATTCGTAGACTATTAGTAGTAGTAGTTGACTATTTCACAGATTATGGTTAAGAAGTAGTAGTAGTATTCGTTGTAGTATTTATAGTATTATTTATAGTATTGGTAGTATTCATAGTAGTAGTATTTGTAGCAGTAGTATTCGTAGTAGTATTCATAATTAGTAATAAGTAGTATAATAGTATTTGTAGACTATTTCCATTTCAGAGATTATGGTTAAGAAGTAGTATTAGTATTTGTGGTTGTATTTGTAGTATTATGTATAGTATTTTAGTATTTGTTGTATTAGTAATCATAGTCATAGTATTGGTAGTAGTATTCATAGTAGTACTCATAATAATAGTAGTAGCAGTAGTAGTAGTATTCATTGTAGTATCTGTAGTAATATTTGTAGTATCTGTAGGATTATTTATAGTATTCGTAGTATTCATAGTAGTAGTATTTGCAGTAGCACTATTCAGAGTATTCATAGTATTCTTAATAGTACTTGTAGTATTGTTCGTAGTAGTAATAGTATTTGTAGACTATTTCTATTTCACAGATTATGGTTAAGAAGTAGTATTAGTATTTGTTGTAGTATTTGTAGTAGTATTTATAGTATTCATAGTAGTAGTAGTAATATTTGTAGTAGTATGCGTAATAGTAGTAAGTAGTAGTAGTAGAAGCAGTAGTATTAGTATAGTACAATATATTGCAATCAAAACAAAATTTAAACCCAAATTATTCAAAATATTCTGTCTTTTTAAAGAAAACTATTGTTGTACCTGTTATGAAAATGTACAGACTTTGTTTATTAGCTTATTAGCTCATATTTCTTCACAACAGAATCCTACTTTTTAAACATATAACTCATATTTAATCACAATAGTTGTCAAAAAACATATATAAAATCATGCAGCAGTAGTAGCAGTAGCAGTAAAAAGAAAAAAAACTAACTTTACACATAAATCTTAAATGTCATCCATCATTTTCCCGATTAGCATAATATTAGCATAATACTTTAGCTTAGCGGCTAACACACGTAGCATATCATTATCATGCCTCACAGCTGTTACGAGGATCACAGCCAATGACCTTTTTGCTTTATGAACGTCTCCATTTTTTAATTTATTTTTTATTTTTTTACCCTTCCCTCCTCATTTTTCTTCCTCCTTCTTCCTCATCATCTCGTATAATTTTATTTCCAAAACACGCCGTCTTCCAAATATTTGCTTTGCTTCTTTTGAGTTGTTTTTTTTTTAATCCACTTACTCCGCACTGGCAACCATTTCCAAGCTTTTCAGTCTCCGCTTTTGAAAATCGCCTGAAAAGCAAATCAGATACTTCTTAGACTTGTGCGAGTGGGTGCTAAGTGTATGTTTGTGCGTTTGTGTGTGTGTTGCGCTATGAAGAAGAAGAAGATTGTGTTTAAAAAAGGAGAAGATAAAGAACAAAATAAGGCGTTTTTTTAAAAGCGCTCTTATATTGCGCAAAATTGACTCTTGTGAGATGTAAGCTGTGTTATAATGTTGTTACCTCCTCAAAAACATACCTGGAGTTGTGTTTTGTTTAGCGTGACCAGATTTTCAAAATAAAAAACTGGGACGTCCCTGTTTTTTTGGTGGTTGGTAATAATAAAATGGTAAAACGAGAGCGTAATTAAGGAAAATTGTTATGTAAAGATTATTCGTGACTAACATGTGAGTCAGTGTAGTCACATTTTCTTTGGTTTTTGTCGTTTTTAAGCAGCTTTTCTGTATTTTAACTAAACAATTACTATTTAAGCCTCTCTTTACTGTTGGCAGGGATTAAATTGGTTTAAAATAGGGACATTTCTTGTATAAAACTGGGACAAATCACTGGTTTTGGAACAAATCGGACCTGTAAATTGATGTGATATTTGCCTCCATGAAAATAGATCAGTTTATCTTACAGTGAAAATGTCCATGCAAAGCAACAGCATCTCCATGGAGAAAAGTTACACAGTGCACCTTTAAATGTGTGACTGAAACAAAACACAATGTTGTTGTTTTTTTGTACATGTTTTTTTTATGAGAAAACAACATTATAACATAGATCAGGAAAAACACAATTCTTTGACAAAGTAAGTAGTAGTAGTAGTAACAGTAGTAGTAGCTTTTGTGATAGTAGTAGTAGAAGTAGCAGTAGCATTAGTAACAGTAGTAGCAGTAGTAGTACTAATACCAGTAGCAGTAACCATAGTAGCAGTAGCAGTAGTAGTAGTAATAGTAGTTTTGTAAGCAGTAACAGTAGCGGTAGTAGTAGGAGTAGTAGTAGTAGTAGCAGTAACAGGAATAGTAGTAGCAGTAGCAGTGCAGTAGTAGTAACAGTAGTAGTAGTAGTAGTAGTAGCAGTAGCAGTAGTAGTAACAGTAGTAGTAGTAGCAGTAAACAGTAGTAGTAACAGTAGCAGTAACAGTAGTAGTAACAGTAGTAGCAGTAGTAACAGTAGTAGTAACAGTACCAGTAGTAGTAACAGTAGTAGTAACAGTAGTAGTAGCAGTAGCAGTAACAGTAGTAGTAACAGTAGTAGTAGTAGTACAGTAGTAGTAACAGTAGCAGTAGCAGTAGTAGTAACAGTAGTAGTAACAGTAGCAGTAGCAGTAGTAGTAACAGTAGTAGTAACAGTAGCAGTAACAGTAGCAGTAGTAGTAGTAGTAGTAGTAGTAGTAGTAGCAGTAACAGGAATAGTAACAGCAGTAGCAGTAGCAGCAGTAGTAACAGTACCAGTAACAGTAGTAGTAGCAGTAGCAGTACCAGTAGCAGTAGTAGAAGTAGTAGTACTATTATAGAAAGCCATTGTTCTTTAAATCATTTTTCTTGTGGATGAATAAAGATTGTCTAAGCAGTAGCAGTAGTAGTAGTAGTAGTAGTACCAGTAGTAGTACCAGCAGTAGTAGTAACAGTAGCAGCAGTAGCAGTAGCAGTAGCAGCAGCAGCAGTAGCAGTAGAAGTAGCAGTACTATTATTGAAATCCATTGTTCTCCGACAGTTTGTGGCGTATTGATTGGCTGGATCTTTACAGTGAGGTGGACAAACAGGAGCAGACGCAGAAATCGAAATGGATCGTGCTGCCTGCGCCGTTTAATTTAGCCCTGGGATTCATGTATTATTCACACGGTTAATAAAAACAAGATAATCTGCCGGATTAATTGCCATAGCGATTTGGATTTCGCAATATAGCGTGTGATCCAAGAAGGATTCTGGGTAATCGAAAGGGTCTCGCGTGCAGATATGAGAGAAATCTGTATTGGAATGAAAATGCTGTTACTTCAATAAAGATTTAATCGAAGTAAAAATAAGAAGTACCTCAATATATTTACTTTATATTGAGTTTACGTGTATTATTTGTGCCAGTTCCAAGCCCCAGTCAAAGATACACTGCGTAACATTTCTAGTGGAGGGTCTTGCTTTGTCTAGAATGTTCAGATCTGTGGAGAGGCGCCCCTTTTCACAGAAGAAATTATTGTATTTTTAAACATATCCATCTAGCATTTATTTGTGTTTCTATTGCTTAAAGTTGTACTGTGGAACAGCAATAACATCTCCATGGAGACAAGTACCAGAAAAGTTGCGCAGTGCAGCTTTAAACATAGAGGCAGGGCATCTGGTGTAAAATCATCTGGTGTATCAGTGCATTTTGACTTTGACTCTCTTGTCACCATAGCAACAGGAAAAGCATTGTCGCTTTTGGGGTGATCAATATGTGGGAAATATTGTCGCAGTTTTTCTTGTTTTTTGTCACGATTTAAAGCCACAGTATGTCACTTTTTTTGTCAATAATAGGCTAAAATTTGGTTTCAATTTGGTCGTGTTCATTGCGCTCAGAAGGGGCTCGCATCTCCACAAACCTGACTCTTACCTGGCCTTTTATTACGATTTAAAATGTAATAAAAGCTTAGTACATGTTCTGAGAGTTCTTGCTACACTGTGATTGGCTAAAACCACCTGTCACTCACTCGGGAGCTGACCAATCGGAGAAGAGGGCGGGACACTGACTTCACCAACTCGATTCAAATATAGTTATAACAGTTTTATAAGTTTTACAAAATTGATTAAAAAATACGCAGGACTTACTTGAATTATTTCGAGCTATTGACGCGAAAGTCATTACTAACCTACAACCTTGGGCGAGATCTCAGAAAGCTAAATGCATTTTATTTAATAGTCTTTTCAATATTGAGAAGGTTGTCATGTTTTTCTCCTCAAATTCCCTCATGGACCAAAAACTGTTAAATTGGGAATATTTTTGATTAAAAAATAAAATTACTGAATCGGATTTTGTAATATGAAGGTGCATTGTGTAGCTTTTCTAGTCTGGAATGTTTCACAGTGTGGCTTTAAAGCTTTCTATCTTCATGGAGACCAAACCAGACCAAGTTGCAGGTCAGATCTGTGGAGAGGCGACACAGTTCACAGTCAGAATACATGTTTTTCTCAGTATTTTTGAGCTTTAAAACCAGCTGTAATTGAATAAACGTAAGGTAGAGGTGTTTAATGTCACACTGTGCAACATTCCAGGCAGAGAAATGACGTATCCATAGAAACAAGCCTCCACCAGAAAAGTTACACAATGCAGCTTTAATAATCTTAACAATATTGAGAAGTTTGCCACGTTTTTCTCGTCAAATTCCCTGATTTTACCCACGATGGACCCTAAACTCTTAAAGTACACTGCGTAATTTTTTTGTTGGAGGTCCGTCACCTGCTTGTTTCCATGGATACGTCACTGCTCTGCCTGGAATTTTCCACAGTATGACTTTAAACAGCTCTACCTTACATTTTTTTTTCAATTACAGATGGTTTTAAAGCTCAAAAAATACCTCGAAAAACAGGCTTTTTGACTGCGAGTGGGTCGCCTCTCCGCAGATCTGACCTGTAACTTGGTCTGGTTTGGTCTCCATGAAGATAGAAAGCTTTAAAGCCACATTGTGAAACATTTCAGACAAAGCAATAACACCTCCAGGGAGAAAATTTTGAGAATTTAACGAACCCTCCACTAGAAAAGCTGCACAATACACGTTTAAAATGGGGACACTTTAATAAAAAATGAATATTACCGCACCAGAGTTTGTAATTTATTCTTTTTTTTTTTTATTATCTTCTTACAGGACGGATTCCCTCTGAAGGCATTTGAAAAGGAGGAGAGAGGAACGCAGGACCAAGCCGAAAAAGAAATCGACAAAATTGACAAACCTGAGAAGACTATTCGCAAAATGTTGTCTAGAGGTACCCACTGTTCACTACACTTTTTATGAACATGTTTTAATTACTTTTTAAAAACAAAATTCCCCCTTTGAGACACTTGTGAGAGCCGTGCCAGTAAACTTTTGTAATCACAGCTTTGCAGGAAAACCCAACATGCACCTGGGGCCTCATTTAAAAACATTGACTTTTTCTTATGGTAAAATGCGAAGTTATGGTTTAGTAACAGCAAATGTGCATATACATTCAATTTTTTTATTTTTATTTTAATGGCAGCAGGGGAAATAAATTAGAATATGAAGCAATGTAGAGGTTTAATAAATAAAATAATAATAAAATCGATTCATTTTTCCAGTCACTTGAAGTTTTAAAGCACTCAGCAGTTGTTTATAATCTTCCTTAAAGAGCTCATAATACGCATAGACCTGGAAACTAAAACAGGACTAAAACCAGGACTAAAACAAAACAGGACTAAAACAGGACTAAACCAGGACTAAAGGACCAGGACTAAACCAGGACTAAAAACTAAAACAGGACTAAACCAGGACTAAAACAGGACTGAAACAGGACACAGGACTAAAACCAGGACTAAAAACAGGACTAAACCAGGACTAAAACAACAGGAAACAGGACTGAAACAGGACTAAACAGGACTGAAACCAGGACTAAACAGGACTAAAACAGGACTAACAACTAAACAGGTCTACAACTAAACCAGGACTGAAAACCAGGACTAAACCCAGGACTAGGACTAAACCAGGACTAAACCAGGACTAAAACCAGGACTAAACAGGACTAAACCAGGACTAAACCAGGACTAAACCAGGACTAAACCAGGACTAAACCAGGACTAAACCAGGACTAAACCAGGACTAAACCAGGACTAAACCAGGACTAAACCAGTCCTGAGTGTTGGGACAGACCAGGAAGTGCGCCCGTGTAGACTGTCCGGTGATCAGGACTGAGACCGGGACCAGACCAGGACTTAGACCAGGACTGAGACCAGGACCAGACTGGGACTGAGACCAGTTAAGTTCTGTTTTAGTCCTGGTCCAGTCCTGGTTCAGTCCGTTATCCACTTTTTCATTTTGGTTTTGGAGACAAATAATGAAGAAAATAGCAGTTTTTTCGTTTTCTTATTTTTGGTTTTATTTTGAAAAACGAATGAACGAATGAAACACGGATTCTTTAATTCCCGAATAATAATTGCGTAAACGTTTTTATTTTGCTAAACATCGTCCACTCAATAAACCCAAGTCTATAACACCACTCAACATTATCACCACTCCTCCCTGCTATAATTACGCCCTCACCGCGTCGTAACCTAAACATGTATTTCTTTGCTCTCCTCGTTTGTCCGAAATTCCTCCTTTTTTCACCCTCTTTCCCCCCTCTTTTGAAATGGAATCTCATTATGGGCCGATAATTGGCGTGATTCAGTTAATTGCGACAAGGCTCGAGGTGTGAAGTAATTATCTGTACTCCCAAAGGCCAGAGGAGGTGTCACCGGCGCCGAGAAAGCACGCTCCAATTATAGAAACCAGACGAGCTTACGAAGGGGGGGCCGGGGGCTTTAAAGGTGCGCTTCGGAACTTTTCTGGTAGAGCGTATGTTTCCATGGAGATCGTATTGCTTCGCCCGAAAGGTAGGGATGTAACACTAACCGAAATATCGTCAAAAGTCGCCCTGTAATACCGTGGGCCATCACAATATATCGAATTAAACGTTTCTTCGCTTAAAATTCATTGTTATGGCGCAAAAACAGAGAGAACTACATAGACCATGATCCTTTGCTCTGTTTCAGTCCAATCTACATGGTGAAATATCTGTTTTTAGGCACTTTTAAATCTTAATTATTTGGATTATGACAGAAAAGTAGCATTTTCGCAAGTAAATACCTCTTCAGTTATCGTACCGTGAGATGCGTATCGTGAAAATATCGCACCAAGAGATTACGATTTTGTTACATCCCTGCTGAAAGGTTTCACAGTATGGCATTAAACTCATCTATATTGCATTCATTCAATTACATAATAAGTGATTTACTGCTCGAAAAATTACCAAAAACATGCATTCCTACTGTGAGTGAGCTCGCCTCTCCGCACATCTGACCTGTAACTTGGACTAGAGTCATTTACCACGTTCACATGAGTTATTAATTCCGAATAAAAGTGATTTAATTCTGAATAAAAGTTAATTCCGCTTTAAAAAGACCATGTAAACACTCTTAATGAAAATGATTATTCGGAATTTAACTTAATTCCGAAGTACGTGAGTGGTTTATTCCAATTTTACAGCCGATTTAATTCATTCCTCGATCATGTAAAGGTTTATTCTTCTTAAAAATTATTTGGGTCGCTCTTCTGACGTGATTCAGATGATCCGGCTCCACCAGTTCTCGCTTCGGACTTTCCTCCACGTCTCTTTGGATTTGCGAGCGGGATGCGGGAGTGGGCTGAGGTAGAGCAGCCGTCGACTCAGTTTGTCTTCTTCCTCCCTTCTCCGACACTCTTCCCTTCTCCTCCTCAGCCGACAGACGTAAAGCGTGATGACAGAATTATCATCGGAACGACTGCGGAAAAAAGTTTGGATCGCGTTTGTGTCCGCGGCGTAACGACAAACCGAGATGACAGGAAAAGCCGGTAGCAGCTGAAGTTTGTGTTTTCTTCCGGTCGACGTAAATACATTCGTGTCTCTGTCCAATCAGAACCCTTCCCAAACCCCAGACGTTGAGCAAAATTAAATAAAGCCGATTTAACGTGTTTTCCATGTAAACCTCAATTCGGAATTATTATTTCCATGTAAACTCGAAGGAGAATATTTTAAATCCAAACTATTTAATTCAGAACAGTTCAAAAAACATCATGTAAACGTGGCCAGTGTGGACTTGCCTCCATGGAAATAGATCAATTTAATGCCATACTGTGGGATATTCTAGACAAAGCAATAACATTTCATCACAGTTTTGTCATCGCGTTAAACCTAACAACAACTAGCATGCTCATCACACACTTCCTGATACTTCCCTCAAATGAATTAATCAAAAATGTATAAAAAATTTTGATATTTACGGCTTTGGGAGACATTTTTACCACTTGTTTCCATGGAGATGTTACTGCTTTGCCAAGAATGTTTCACAATATGGCATTTAAGTTAGGTTGTTTATCGCCATGGAAACAAGCAGGGTAAGCTACAAGGTCAAATTACAAGTCAGATCTGTGAAAAGGCTGCCCTGCTTTCATTAAGAATACATGCAGTATATACATTATTTTTTTGTAATTCAATAAATTCTAGGTAGTTTAATGCCTCACCGTGGAACATTCTAGAAAAAGCAATAACATCTCCATGGATACAAGAAACAATCACACAGTGCACCTTTAATTAAATAAATGAAACGTGTTATTAATTTTGAGATTAACAATTATACCGCATTAACTTTTATTCCGAGTTTAACCAGTCTGAGCCTTTTCTTTTCGGTTATTTTTTTTCTTTTCTGTTATTTTCTCTCGTGTATTTTCGGCGGTTGTCATCGTAGTTACGTGACCATTTTCCCTCTAATTTCTTAAATGGCTCTGCTGGCAGTCCTTCAGCGTTTTGTTTGTCTCATTTGAGCACAAAAAGCAGCTCAAAATGGTGTCCCGTCAACACTCTCTCCCCTCTGTGAAGTTTTGAAGCGACACGCGATTTTTCCATTTTCCAACAAATGCAGAGTGACAATTTGATTAATTTGCATATCAATATTCCAAACAAGCATTTTATTAAGTCTTTATCGTTAATTTGGGGAGTTAGCAGACTGGAACAGTTCAGAAAATTACATTTAGAAGCTCAATTAGGCCATTTATGACTACAGTGTCTGGTTTTCCTTATGGTAATGTTATAATATAGACTTCTAATTATTTCTGCTTTGGTTTATTAGGAAAATATCTAAAAAAATAATTGCTTGATTTTGATTTCATTCATTTTTTTAAGGGCCCATATTACACTATTTTCAGATCTATATTATAATGTTGTTTCCTTATCACAAACAGACCTGGAATATTGAGGCTGAGCTCTTTTGTCAAACTAAAAACACTTTTTTTTTTTTTTTTTTTTTTTTTTTTAGATTCCAGCCAAGACTACACTGACTCAACTGGAATCGACCTACATGAGTTCCTGGTGAACACGCTAAAAGGCAATCCAAGGTTCGAAAAACACAAACAAAACAAATAAATCTTGTATTTCAGCATTTGTAACTTTACACCAAACTGTATTAAATTATCTTTTTAATGACGTCTTGTGCGGTTTCATTTCAGGGATCGAATCATGTTACTCAAACTGGAGCAGGACATCTTGGACTTCATCAGCAATAACGAGTAAGAACAGACCCGTAACAACAATTATATTAATTAAAAACGAAAAATATTCCCAGTGAAAAAGCCTTGATAGTTATAAATGCTCAAATGAATACTAAAATTTCAAAAACTATTTCAATACTAAGAAAAATGCTTCATGCTCAATAAAAAACAAATAAAGACCAGAATAATAATAAAAAAGTATTTTATTTAGACAATATAATTTAATTTTCATCATAAAACAAATGTGATCTACTCTGTCTGAAGAACTGTTACTCAAATTAGACTTCGGACAATAAGTCACACCAGCCAAAAAATACGTAATGACGAAGAAGTAAACATATATAGTCACACTTTTTGGGGGAAATTTATTTTATAAAATCAGAGACCAGGAACCGACATTTCATCTTAAAAAGCAAGTTCTAGTAATATAACAACAGAACAGAGAACAACAGACTGTTAATGTCACATATGAACAGTTCTTCAGATAAACTATAACATAAACAACAGAACAGAACAAGTTTAACAAACTCTCCATCTCACTTCAAATCACTAAATCCATTCAATTCTTCATCCTCGGTGTCACTTCTGAACAACTCCACGACCTCCGGAGGTAAACAGAGCGCCGCTTCCTCTTCTGTGTAGCTGTCGTCAGACTCAGCATCAGTTCCAGTTCGAATTATTCCGGCCTTTCTGAATCCCGACAGGATGTTTTCGGTGTCACTGAAGTTCAGGTTTGTCGATCCATTCAGTGACTTCCAGGAAAGTTTCATGGTGCCTCCTCCTGGTTCCCGTGAAGCTGTGTTCTCCATCCTCGCTTTGCTCCAGTCCCTCACAAGTTTCTCGCTCACTCCAAACTTTCTTTCTGCTGCTCGATTACCCTTTTCGGCTGAATATTTCACGACTTGCAGCAGGACAGAGGCTCTTTCTGCAGGAGACATGCGCAGTAGAGTGAAGTGACAGTGGTGCAGGAGGAACAGGAGCAGAAGATACTGACACACAAGACTAGAGCCTCTCACGGCTTCAGTGTGAAAACTTTAACATATAAGTCACACTGGAGAATAAGTCGCAGGAAACACCCAAACCATGAAAAAAGCACAACTTATAGTCCTAAAAATACAGTCATCCCAGCTTTATTTTAACAGAATATGACAAGAAAGAAATGACTTTGTTGGAACTAGAACAGATAAGCTGATTTTTACGCTCAGACTGATCACAGGCTCCCGAAAATGTGCCGTTTAAACTCATCCATCTTAAATAGTGTTGACAGTGTTTGCTAATGTGCGCATTCATTGCGTCGCCACGGTAACCGCTGCACATTCTGCCTATATCGGAGACTTATGTAGATCGTAGAACACCCCCAGCGTGGTGTCACCGCAAAGAATCAAAGAATCGATAGCTCCCCACACTACTGACACGATCCATACAATAAAGAGACATTTGGTTTATTTCTCATTTGTTTTTTTGATATAGTTATTTTCACGACAAGCCGAAGTAAGAAAGATGGCCGTGATGAGAGCGTGTCGTATTGTTTTATTAGATTGAAAAACTGTGAGGAATGGGAGACGGGCTCATGCACAGAGCACAGATGGATGCCGAGACTCGTGCTCGTCTTTGCTTCATGTCACGCAATTAAAAAGAACATCTGCTGGGGGCTGGTGATGAAGACGACAACTGTCTGGTGCCGTCACGTAGAATAATACTCAGGCAGGATAACTAACTAGTAGTAGTAATAGCGGGCGGTGCAGTAGTAGTAGCAGTAGTAGTAGTAGTAGTAGTAGTTGCTGGTGGCTGCTGATGAAGTCTGCAACTGTCCATCACATAGACTAATAATAAAATAATAATCAAGCAAGATAACTGTATGAAAAGGCTATTGTGAAGGCATAAACTGTAGTAGTAGTAGTAGTAGTAGTAGTAGTAGTAGTAGTAGTAGTAGTAGTAGTAGTAGTAGTAGTAGTTGAGGTGGTTGTAGTAGTAGTATAGTAGTTGTAGTTGTGGTAGTAGTTCTAGTAGTTCTAGTAATAGTTGCGGTAGTAGTAGTAGTAGTGGTGATAGTTGAGGTAGTAGTAGTAGTAGTAGTAGTAGTAGTAATAGTAGTTGAGGTGGTTGTAGTAGTAGTAGTAGTTGAGGTGGTTGTGGTAGTAGTAGTTCTAGTAATAGTTGTAGTAGTAGTAGTAGTAGTAGTAGTAGTGGTGATAGTTGAGGTAGTAGTAGTAGTAGTTGAGGTGGTTGTAGTAGCAGTAGTAGTTGAGGTGGTTGTGGTAGTAGTAGTTGAGGTGGTTGTGGTAGTAGTTGTGGTAATAATAGTAATTGTAGTAATAGTAGTAATAGTAATAGTTGTGGTAGTAGTTCTAGTAATAGTTGTGGTAGTAGTAGTAGTAGTGGTGATAGTTGAGTAGTAGTAGTAGTAGTAGTAGGTGGTAGTAGTAGTAGTAGTAGTTGAGGTGGTTGTGGTAGTAGTAGTTGTAGTTGTGGTAGTAGTAGTAGTAGTAGTAGTAGTAGTAGTAGTAGTAGTAGTAGTAGTAGTTGTGTTAGTAGTAGTAGTAGTTGTTGTTATTGTAGCAGTAGTAGTGATACTAGTAGTAGTGGTATTAGTAGTAGTAGTAGTAGTAGTAGTAGTAGTAGTAGTAGTAGTAGTAGTAGTAGTAGTAGTAGTAGTAGTAGTAGTAGTAGTAGTCGTTGCAGTTTCAGAGAGAGATATACATTATTGATGCTAGAAGTCACTTAAGGAAGGGCATCTGGTGTAAAACCCATTAGTCTGCAAGTCTGTGCATCGTCACAATAATAGCTGCAGATTTATTTTGAACACCTTTTGTTCGGTTGTGACGGCAAAAACAAAACTGAATATAATGAACGTTTCAGCTCTGCCGCCAAATAAAACAAGATGAGAATAAAAAACAGATTAAAAACAACAGCTCATTTTCTACTTCAAATCTGCGTCTTATTTAAACTCTCACAGCTAAACGTGTATTTTATTTTGTAGGAGCCAGCAGAGGAAGTTCCCGCCCATGTCGTCCTATCACCGGATGCTGTTACACAGAGTGGCTGCGTATTTCGGCCTGGACCATAACGTCGACCCCAGCGGCAAGTCTGTGGTCATCAACAAGACCTCCAGCACTAGAATGTGAGAACACGTCTAATCTAATCTATACGTTTATGTCGCCCTCTGCTGGTGACTGTAGGAAAGGCAGCTTGCTGAAATAGGAAATTAGCAGCACATGCTTTATAGACATTTTTCTCTACTATATCTATCTTTTTTATGACCAATTCAGTATTAGATTAAGATTACAATGACTTGTATACAATCATTATACTGTATTATTCATAACAATAACATGTTTATACTCTTATTCTCTCATCAAAACATGCCCGAAGAGGTTTTATGTCACCCATGTTTATGTTTATTTATTAAATATGGGACAGTGCACATTAATAAACATGTGTTAGTGCTAGTGCAGAATGTAAATGCGCCAGAATTACTTTACATTTTCTTAGTAAGTGTAAGAACATGTTAAGTCTAATAATCTTTTTTTTTTTCCTACATATGGCTTTGTCAGCAATGACCCATATGTAACAAAAACCCAATAACTAACCTTAAACCAAATTATAACTTGTGTTTTGCAATAAAATAAGAAATACAGTGACTTGCGAGATGCGAGATTTGTCAAAGGCTTTCTATTAATTATTTAAAAGTGTAAAAGTTGCATTAACCATATAAACTTGGAAAAAACATACCGTATTTTTCGGACTATAAATCGCTCCAGAGTATAACTCGCAGCAGCCAAAAAATGCGTAATCAAGAAAAAAAACATATATAAGTCACAC
Organism: Boleophthalmus pectinirostris; assembly: GCF_026225935.1. Classification (NCBI taxonomy): domain Eukaryota; kingdom Metazoa; phylum Chordata; class Actinopteri; order Gobiiformes; family Gobiidae; genus Boleophthalmus; species Boleophthalmus pectinirostris. Next base: position 16,145,559 of record NW_026570994.1, read on the forward strand.
TTTTTGGGAGAAATTTATTTTATAAAATCAGAGACTAGGAACCAACATTTCATTTTGAAAGGCAAATTACAGTAATAACAGCAGAACAGAGAACAACACACTGTTAACGTCACATATGAACAGTTCTTCAGATAAACTATAACATAAACAACAGAACAGAACAAGTTTAACAAACTCTCCATCTCACTCCAAATCACTAAATCCATTCAATTCTTCATCCTCTGTGTCACTTCTGAGCAACTCCACGACCTCCAAAGGTAAATGGAGTGCCACTTCCTCTTCTGTGTAGCTCTCGTCAGACCATAGACCGTATAAAAGACGTGGACTAAGCGAGTGGCTGACGATGTTCAGGAGTGAATATTAATCCAGGCTCTATGTTATGAATAGGATCTTTTTGACAGACAAAATAGCGAAAAAAAAACATTCAGGATCATGTGTTGTGGGTTAATAAGAACATTTTAAGACCAAACTGACGAGGCTCACAGCAGCAGGTACAGAGGTAGGACCCTAATATAAGTCAATAGGAGCCAGAGTCAGAAGGAGCTTAAAATTATCAGTGGTACAGAAGTAATGGTGCGATGGACTGACATGATACAGACAGGACAGAGGCTCTTTCTCTTTTTTCTGGAGCCGACGTGCGCAGCAGAGTGAAGTGACAGTCGTAGAGGAGCACATAAGACTAGAGCCTTTTAACACATAAGTCGCAGGAAACACCCAAACCATGAAAAAAAGTGCGACTTATAGTCCGAAAAATACGGTACATATTTTGTTCATGTAATTTTGTGTCTAACTTTTTTCACTTTTAACAAGATAACACATGACTTAAAGTTCACAAGAGTCAATTTCACTAAACGTAGGACCTTTAAACCGGCTCTACTTTTTACAGGTTATTACACTTCACATGACGCTGTACTTGGTTAGACTCTATATACTGTTCCTCTCACTATCACTGTATTTGTCCCACATATGGCTTTGTCAGCATCTGCCTCAAATTAAGCTGCCACTCTTTTGCTCTGTTTCGTCGACAGCCCCGATCAGAAATTCTCGGAGCACATCAAGGATGACAGGGCTGACGATTTTCAGAAACGCTACATTCTGAAACGAGACAACTCCAGCTTTGATCCAGAAGACATCACGGTAGGCTGTTTTCATTATATATTTATTTATTTTTTTTAAGCTTTCCTCCATCAAACTGTCACTTTTATTACTGACGGGTTGGTTGGAGTCGTGGGCACAGTCTGGTGACAATGACATCGCCGCTAAAGGAGTTGTGTGTGTTTTTGTGTTGCTGAAAATAGGGAGTGTGACTGGCGAGGTTTGTTTGGAAACTGACAAGAGCAAAGTGACGGAGGAGTCCAACTATAACAGTTTATATAGACTCTGTACACATCATTATATGGTTTGGTTTGGTTTGGTGACACTACAGCTGAACTTTTACTAACCTTAATATAGTTTGAACAGTTTATTATTATTTATTTTTTAAGTTTTGACCCACCAAATCCTAACCATAATCCCTTAACTAAACCTGAATTATTCTTAAACCGTATTTTTCGGACTATAAAGTGCACCAGATTATAAGGCACAATATTAATAATGTTGAATTCTCTCGTCTATTCACATAAATTGCACCAGATTATAAGGTGCATTAAGCAAAACAAACGGACGCCACGTAAGACTGAAACCTTAGCCCAGGAATCCACGATCCATCTGCAGATCGTGGCGTAATTCGCTCGGCGTCGCCTCCCTGTCTTGGTGAATGTGAATTATCAGTGTGAATCTGGATAATATAAGTTTGTTTTTTTTATTTCCCATGACTCAAGGACTCAAATATACATTGAGTAATAATGTGTTAAATTCAGCTTTGCGCATATTTGTTTACGTTTTACTGAAACGTAACTTAAAACAACTTGGCAAATTTGCATAAGCGCTGAAAAAAAAACCCAGCTCATGCTTGCAACTCAATATAAAGAAAACTGTCTGCATGATGTTCAGTAGAAAAACCAACTGAGTTACAGCAGTCCAGTGTCTTTCCTGACGGGGTGGAACTCGTCAGCCTCGTCAAAGAGTTTAAATATCTGGGACAGACGTTGGACCCGACATTGACATTTAAGAAACACATTAAGCGCCTCATAAAAACTGTTCATTTTAACTTATTGAATTTTAGACAAGTAAGATCCTTTATGACTCTAAATGCGGCACGAATGTTTTTACACTCCATGATTCTGTCTCATATAGAGGATTGCATAAGCACATGGGCACTTGCTGCTGGCACAAAACTCAAACCAGTCGAATCACTTCTTAAAAAAGCTGTAAAAATATTGGACAAGAAGCCACTGCACTATTTTAGATTAGTACAACTTGCTTAATTTTAATAATTTTGTTGATTTAAAATATAATAGATGTTCATTCATATGCACTGTCCCTATTAAATAAATAAATAACTAAGTAAATAAATAAAATGATATGGTCAGCTTCTGTTGGACTAAAGGACACAATTTACTCCGTGTAATGCTGTGACAGTCAGCTTGGCAGTTACCAAAGTCGTACTAAAACATTTTGAGAGATTTTCGAGCGCCGTGTACCACATAAAATCAGTTCAAGGTCAGTAAGTACAACCAGAATTAATACATAAGGCGCACTGTCGATTTTTGAGAAAAGTAAAGGATTTTAAGTGCATCTTATAGTCCGAAAATTACGGTAAAACTTCTTTATTCAATTATAGGTGTTTTTTATTGCTACAAAAATGCCTCTTACCATGAGCAGGCTTGCCTCTCCATAGATCAGACATGTAACTAGACCTGGTATTGACACATGCTCGTCTCCACGGTGATAAGTTTGAGGTTACACTGTGGAACATTCCAGACGATAACATTTCTTTGGAGACGAGCAAGTGCAGTTAAAGGGTACAGCATCTAACTTTCATGATTCCACGGAAATAGAAAGTTAAAGCCATAATTCGGAACATTATCCATGAAGATTGAGGACATTTCCATGGAAACGAGCAGAAGGAGGTCCTGGTCAGGTTTGTGGAGATGCAAGCCGGCTCAGAGTAAAGATAAACACAACCAAACACAACCAAACTGAGGAAAAAACTAAACAAAACGTGATTATTTTAGTCTATTTTTGGGCTAAAAGTTACATACCGTGGCTTTAAATGTCACACAGTTAATGGATTAATTTGCCGATGTGTTTTTACAGTTTTTAGTCCTAATTGTCAGTGTATATTATTTTCTGTCAGATTTGTGTAGAGCTGTACATTCTGATGCGGCGCTGGCTGTAGAAGAGCAGCTGTGCGGCTGAAAGAGACGAGCTCGAGCCAGATTGGGCTTGAAATCTGACAGGAAGAACAGAACTGAACAAGAGAGAGAGAGAGAAAGAAGAGAAGAAAAGAGCAACAAACAGGAACAGAACACTTATTTGCACAAAGTAAGAGACGGAGAGGGAGAGAGAACGGCAAGAGGGAGAGAAGGAGAGAGAGAGTGATAGAGAGATAGTAAATAGAGAGGGAGAGATAGAGACAAAGAGATAGACAGAGAGAGAGAGAAACAGGACAATTAGAGGGAGAGGCAGAGAGAGAGTGATAGAAAAATAGTAATAGAGAGAGAGCGATAGATACAGAGAAAGAGAGAGAGATAGGACAGGGAAAGACAGAGAGAGTGAAAGAGAGATTGTAATAGAAAGGGAGAGATAGAGATAGATACAGAGAGAGAGAGAGAGAGATGGAGAGAAAGATAGAACAGGGAGAGGTAGAGAGAGATAGAGTGATAAGGAGATAGTAATAGATGGAGAGGGAGAGAGAGATACAAAGAGAGAGAGAAAGAGAGATGGAGAGAGAGATAGAATAGTGAGAGGGAGAGAGAGAGAGACAAAGAGACAGTAATAGTCAGAAATAGTCAGAGAGAGAGATAGAACAGCAAAAGAGAGAGAAAGAGAGATAGTAATAAACAGAGAGGGAGAGAGGTACAGAGAGAGAGAGAGAAAGACAGACAGGCAGAGAGAGAGATGGAGAGAATGAAGGAGAGAAAAGTGATAGAGAAAGAGAGAGGGAGAGAGAGAGACAGAACAGCAAGAGGGTGAAAGAGAGAGTGATAGAGAGATAGTAATAGACAGAGAGGGAGAGATAGACACAAAGAGAGAGAGAGAAAGGCAGAGGGAGCGATGTAGAGAGAGCTAGAACTGAGAGGGAGAGATGGAGAGATAGTAATAGACAGGGGGAGAGGTAGATACAAAGAGAGAGAGAAAGACAGAGATAAATAGAGAGGGAGAGAGACAGAAAGTGATAGAGAGAGAGATAGACAGAGTGAGAGATGGAGAGATAGAACAGCGAAAGGGAGAGTGATAGAGAGATATTAATAGACAGAGGGAGAGATGCAAAGAGAGAGAGAAAGACAGATAGGTAGAGAGCAAAAGAGATGGAGAGAAAGAGGGAGAGAGAAAGTGATAGAAAGAGAAAGACAGGGGGGATAGAGAGAGAGCTGAAGAGAGAGAAAAGAAGGAGAGATGGAGAGAAGAGACAGAGAGAGCAATAGTGAAAGAGAGCGAGAAAGAGACAGACAAAGACAGAGAGAGAGATAGATAGATAGATAAAGAGAGCAAGGGAGAAAGAGATAGACAGATAGAGACAGGGGAGAGAGAGAGAGAGAGAAAGAGAAATTGATGGAGAGAGGAAAGAGAGAGAGATAAACAGAGAGCGATAGTGAAAAAGAGCGAGAAAGAGACAGACATAAAGACAGATAAACGACTAGATAAAGAGAGCGACGGAGAAAGAGACAGACAGATGGAGAGAGACGGGGGGATTAGAGAGAGAGAAAAAACAGAGAGGAAAACAGTAATAGAGAGAGATGGAGAGAACAGCGAGAGACAGAGCGAGAGAGTGATAGAGAGATAGTAATAGACAGAGAGGGAGAGATAGATACAAAGAGAGAGAGAAAGACGGAGAGATGGATAGAAAGTGGGAGAGAGAAAGAAAGTGATAGAGCGAGAAAGGGAGGGGTAAAACACAGAGAAAGAGAGAGCTGGAAAGGGGGGAAAAAAGGAGAAAGATGGACACAATGGAGAGAGAGATGGACAGAGACAGAGAGAGAGAGAGAGATAAACAAAGGGAGAGACAGAGAGAGAGATAGAATAGACAGAGGGAGAGATATATACAAAGAGAGAGAGAAAGACAGAGATTGAGAGAAAGAGGGAGAGAGAAGGAAAGTGATAGAGAGAGAAAAAAATGATAGAGATGGAGAGAGCGAGAAAGAGACAGACAAAGACAGAGAGATAGACAGATAAAGAGAGCAAGGGAGAAAGAGAAAGACAGATGGAGAGAGACGGGGGGGTTAGAGAGAGAAAAAAAACAGTGAGGAAAACGGCGATAGAGAGAGACAGGGGGAGAGAGGAAAAAGAAGGAGAGAAAGAGATGGAGAGAGATAGACGAGAGGGTGACAAAAGGTTTGGGAGAGAGATAGACGGATAGATAGAGAAAAAGAGCGAGAAAGAGACAGACATAAAGACAGATAAACAACTAGATAAAGAGAGCGACGGAGAAAGAGACAGACAGATGGAGAGAGACGGATGGACGGACGACGGGGGGGGGGTTAGAGAGAGAAAAAAAAACAGCGAGGAAAACAGCGACGGAGAGAGAAAACGGGGAGAGCGGAGCGTGTAGGCGGACCGGTGGAGGACTGGAGGAGGTTGTGGCGAAATCAGGATCAGCCATTTTGTTCAAATCGCTGTCATTTTATATTCATGTGCAAATCACTACAGCTCTCCCTCACCAATTACCAGAGCTGGATTTGTGATGAAATACTCTGATTTTTGGAGAAAGAAATCAAGAAATGCTTTTTTTTTTTCCTTTTTTTGAACATAGCTCGAGGCCCAAACTTAAGTCAAAATCACATGTTACAGATAATTGTCAAATAATACTGTATAATTTTCTAATCCGCTGTAATTTTCTTTTTCACCTGCAGGGCGACCATTTCCTCCTAGACAGAAGGTGAGTTGTAAAAACATCCATTTCGCTTATCGCTTAATAATATCTGGTTTCAAAATGTCTGCTATTATGAAAAGGCTGCGCGGGGAAAGGAAAACACGCGGAAATTATAACTTGTGTTTTGCGACGAGAAGAAACGCGGAGATTTGTAAAAACATTCAAGTTCAGGGCGTCCAATTTGTTATTTAAAAGTGTAAAAGTTGCATTATTTTGTTTTACTTTGATGTTTTTTCGCGTTTTAACAAGCGATAAAGGAGATTATAACGCGGCGTAAACCTCACAAGAGTCAATTTCACTAAACGTACGGGCGTTAAATCGGATCTGCGTTTTATTTGTCAGTGTAAATTTCTTTATTATTTGGCTAAACGGAACGGTTTTTGTCCCAAACCACTCACCGTAGCCTGTCGTCTGGCTCCTCCGTCGCCGTCGTCGTCGTCTTAGGAGCAATTACGGCGATTTTAGTCTCGTCTGAAAAGGGGAGACGTCTCACTTTGTCAAACATGATGCTGAAAAAAAAAATAACACTGTATTTTTATTTTTTCTTCAGCGCTCAAGAAGAAGATCTGTGCATGAGCAGCCAACAGCGAAGACAAATGTTCAGGTACGTTTAACGACAATTATTTTGAAGGAAATTTGTAGTAGTAGTTTTTTGATAACATACTTTTACTGTGTCTTAAACTGCCAAGGCTGCGATTATTTAAAGGTGTAGTACGTAACTTTTCTAGTGCAGGGTTTGCTTATCTCCTCGCAGATGTAACGAAAATGTAAACTTAAAATCCATTTAAAGAACTAGACCAGGACTAGACCAGGACTAGACCAGGACTAGACCTACACCAAAACCCAAACAGGGCTAAACCAGAACTACACCAGGACTCAACCAGGACTAAAGCAGGACTAGACCAGAACCAAACTAAATCTACATCAGAAACAAACCAGGACCAAACCAGAACTACACCAGAACTCGATCATGACTAGTTCACGACTAGGCCAGGACTAGACCAGGACTAGACCAGGACTAGACCAGGACTAGACCTAGATCAAAACCCATCCAGGACTAAACCAGAAATACACCAGAACTCAACCAGGACTAAAGCAGGACTAGACCAGAACCAAACCATGTCTACATCAGAACTAAATCAGGACTAGACCAAAACCCAACCAGGACTAAACCAGAAATACACCAGAACTCAACGAGGACTAAATCAGGACTAGACCAGGACTGGACCAGGACGGAACGAAGTCCATCGGAATTAAACCAGGATCAAACCAGGACCAAACCAAGATTAAATCATAAGTAAACCAGGACTAGACCAGAACTAAACCAGGACTAAACCACGACCAAACCAGATCTACATCAGATCTCGACCAGGACTAAACCAGGATTAGACCAGAACTTAACCAAAGTCTACATCAGAACCAAACCAGGACTAGACCAGAACTAATCCAGGACTAGACGACGACCAAACCAACTCTACATCAGAACTAAACCAGGACCAAACCAAGTCTACATCAGAAAAAAAACAGGACTAGACCAGAACTAAACTGGGACTAGACCAGGACCACACCAACTCTACATCGGAACTAAACCAGGATTAAACTACAACCAAACCAGACCTACATCAGATCTCGACCAGGACTAGACCAGAACCAAACCAAAGTCTACATCAGAACTAAACCAGGACTAGACCAGAACTAATCCAGGACTAGACGACGACCAAACCAACTCTACATCAGAACTAAACCAGGACCAAACCAAGTCTACATCAGAAAAAAAACAGGACTAGACAAGAACTAAACTGGAACTAGACCAGAACTAAACTGGGACTAGACCAGGACCACACCAACTCTACATCGGAACTAAACCAGGATTAAACTACAACCAAACCAGACCTACATCAGACCTCGACCAAGACTAGACCAGAACTAAACCGTGACTAGACCAGGATCAAACCAACTCTACATCAGGACTAAACCATGACTAAACCAAGACTAAACCAGGACTAAACCAAGACTAAACCAGGACTAAACCAGAAACAGACCAGCTCTACATTAGTCCACTAAACCAGGACTAGACCAGAACTAAACCGTGACTAGACCAGGATCAAACCAACTCTACATCAGGACTAAACCAAGACTAAACCAGGACCAAACGAGATCTACATCAGATCTTGACCGTGACTAAACCAGGACAAAACCAGGACTAAACCAGGACTAAACCAGGACTACATCAGACCTCCACTGAGATCAAACCGGGACGTGTGGGAAGCCTGTGTCGTTTCTAATCAGACGCACACAGACCACTGATCTGAGGGTTTGAAAACAACATTCCCTTAAACAGGATTTTCCTCCTCGTCGTCGTGTGGGCCCAAAGCTCCACCAATTAAACCATAAAACCTTTTTCTTCTCCATTTTAGTCTCGTACATGTGTCATCTTTTATTGATCTGGAGTCAAGCTGAACATAAGAGAGAAGCCCAAGGCGAAAAAAACCCAAATGGGATACAGGGCTATTGATTTCACAAATGTACAAGCTCAGATTTGCTGACTTTGTTCCTACACGATGGCTACATATCTCCTTTTAGATTCACAGATGTAATTTCTGAAATGTGTGGAGAGATCGTTTTGTGAGCAGATTTTTGGTTATCGCGAATAAAAAAGAGAGCGTGTCAATCTAAAACGGGAGCCTATACAAGAAAAAACGAGGCTCAAATAGATTTTTTGCATTGATTTTCATATTTAATAACAATACAAAAACAAAAATGTAAACAAAAATAAATGTAATTAAATAAAACACTCCCACGCTCGATACAGAATTTTCTCTAATATACAAGAAAAAATGTCCAATCAAAAATGTAATTATGTAAAGTAAAGTTTCATTTATTTAGGGATTGGTAGAAATTCGTAAAAAAAAAACAAAAAAAACCTGTGTCTCTGAGCCTTAAAAAATACATGGTTTAAATTTTCCCAGGATTGTTGCGTCATAGGTAGAAATCCTGCACAGTTTTTAAGTCATTAACAGACTTCTTGTAAGTGTTTCTGAGCAAATATTAAATATCCAAATAGTAAAAGCCCAAAGGTTGAATCGTTGAGAGACGGGATTACTCTATTTGAAAAAGATTTTGATTTCTTGGTTTGAAACAGTTTTGATTAATGTTAGTCCGTGTATCATTCCTTCATTTGTTTTTCAAGATAAAATCTGAAATAAGAAAACGAAAAAAAATAAATAAATAATTGTCTCCAAAACCAAACTGAAAAAATGGATAAGGATTTCTGATTTTGTGTTTAAATGAATAGTGGAAAAAACGGATAACGACCGTTTCCCGTTTCCATGACTTAAACTGCGTTGCTGGACTGAACCAGGACTGAACCAGGACTGAAGCAGGACTGAACCAGGACTGAACCAGGACTGAACCAGGACTGAACCAGGAGTGTCGGGATGGGCCTGGAGGTGTGCCCATGTAGACTGTCGGGTGATCAGAACTGAGACCGGGACTGAGACCGGGACTGAGACCGGGACTGAGACCGGAACTGAGACCGGAACTGAGACCGGAACTGAGACCGGGACTGAGACCGGGACTGAGACCGGGACTGAGACCGGGACTGAGACCGGGACTGAGACCGGACTGAGACCGGTTTAATCCTGGTTTAGTCCTGATGTATAGTTGGTTTAGTCCTGGTCTAATCCCGGTTTAGTTCTGGTTTAGTCCTGGTGGAGCTCTGATGTAGATATGGTCTGTTTCTGGTTTAGTCCTGGTTTGGTCCTGGTTTAGTCCTGGTTTAGTCCTGGTTTAGTCCTGGTTTAGTCCTGGTTTAGTCCTGGTTTAGTCCTGGTTCAGTCCTGGTTCAGTCCTGCATCACAGTTTAAATCACGGAAACAGAAATATTGGGTTATCCGTTTTTTCCATTATTCATTTAAACACAAAATCGAAAACTGGAAAAAACTAATCGTTATCCATTTTTTCATTTGGGTTTTGGAGACAAATAAAGAAGAAAATAGTCGCTTTTTCGTTTTCTTATTTTTGGTTTTATTTTGAAAAACAAATGAACGAATGATACACAGATTAACATTGTGTAGCTTCTGTTTAGTTTTTTCTCATGTCACTCAAAAAATGAAATGTTGGTATTTAAATATATTATGTCACCTTTTTCATGTGATTATTTAGTTGATTTAAAACATTTAAAGCATATTTTAGTGTTCTCTATTTAAATCACAGGTGTCAAACATAAGGCCCGGGGGCCAGATCCGGCCCTCCAAGTCCTTTAATCTGGCCCTCGGCTGATTTTCTACTAAAATATTTTTATTATATTTTCTATTAAAATATTGTTAATTTTCTGCGGTGTTTATCACAGCAGCATCTCCAGAGCCTCTGTACGTGGCCCCTCCCACCAGAGCAGCACAAATGAAGACTTGTCTCTTTCCAAACGCTCTTAAAGGACGATCGTTTTGACTGTTGACCGTGACACCCTCATCAGAAAAATGTCCAAAATGAGAAAAGTGGAGCCGAGTGCAGGATTTTACAAGAAAAATTTACTTATTCCTATTTACATACAAGTTCATGTTAAAACATTGTGTTGAATTGCATTTTTTTTTTTTTTAAGTTTCAGGTTGATTTATAATATTATCATATTTTGTAAAAGAAAGATTTCATCAATTAAAAAAGATTTCTGTAATACATTTGCGTTTCTCTGCACAAATATTTGAACTTATTTTTATTTTTGGGGTTTATATGACATGAGTTTTCTGATCCGGCCCCTTTGGGATCAAAGTCGGTTGGATACGGCCCCCGGACCAAAATGAGTTTCACACCCCTGATTTAAATCAAACGTTTAAAATAATGCGTTGGCGTCATGTGTCTGTGTGTGTGTGTTTCTCCTCAGGCTGGGAGTGGGCCGGTCAGGGGCCAGCAGACAGAGCAGCTCAGAGACAGACACTCTCCCCAGACCCTCGGACCCTCGGCCCTGGAGCAGCACCGACAGCTCAGACAGCTCCCACCGCCTGGCCCCCAGACCCCCCATCACCAAAGCACGCAGCTTCAGCGGAGTCTGCCCCGGTCTGGCCCGAGGAGACAGTACAGCCAGCAGCAAGAGCACGGGGAGACTGTCCAAGACTGGTACGAAAACACAAAACAGACAATAAAAGAACCAGACACACGCTCCATTGTGCAGTAGTCTGGTCAGTAGTCTGGTCAGTGTTGGAACGTGAAGTCATTTTTAGGCATTTTGTACTTTACTTTTGTACATTTTAGCAAGTTTCACCACTACGTTTTTAATAGACCAGAACCAAACCAAGTCTACATCAGAATTAAACCAGGACTAGACCAGAACCAAACCAAGTCTACATCAGAATTAAACCAGGACTAGACCAGGACCAAATAAGTCTACATCAGAATTAAACCAGGACTAGACCAGGACCAAACCAAGTCTACATCAGAATTAAACCAGGACTAGACCAGAACCAAACCAAGTCTACATCAGAATTAAACCAGGACTAGACCAGGACCAAATAAGTCTACATCAGAATTAAACCAGGACTAGACCAGGACCAAACCAAGTCTACATCAGAATTAAACCAGGACTAGACCAGGACCAAACCAAGTCTACATCAGAATTAAACCAGGACTAAACCAGAACTACACCCATTTCGACCATGACTAGACCAGGACTAGACCAGAACTAGATCTAGACCAAACAAAGCCTGCATCAGAATTAAACCAGGATCAAACCAGGACCAAACCAGAACTAAACCAGGACTAGACCAGGACCAGCCAAAGTCTACATCAGAATTAAACCAGGACTAGACCAGGACCAAATCAAGTCTACATCAGAAACAAACTACAACCAAATCAGAACTCGACCACTCTAGACCAGGACTAGACCAGGACCAGGACTAGACCAGGACTAGACCAGGACCAAACCAAGTCTACATCAGAATTAAACCAGGACTAGACCAGGACCAAACCAAGTCTACATCAGAATTAAACCAGGACTAGACCAGGACCAAACAAAGTCTACATCAGAATTAAACCAGGACTAGACCAGGACCAAACAAGTCTACATCAGAATTAAACCAGGACTAGACCAGACCAAACCAAGTCTACATCAGAATAAACCAGGACTAGACCAGGACCAAACCAAGTCTACATCAGAATTAAACCAGGACTAGACCAGGACCAAACCAAGTCTACATCAGAATTAAACCAGGACTAGACCAGGACCAAACCAAGTCTACATCAGAATTAAACCAGGACTAGACCAGGACCAAACCAAGTCTACATCAGAATTAAACCAGGACTAGACCAGGACCAAACCAAGTCTACATCAGAATTAAACCAGGACTAGACCAGGACCAAACCAAGTCTACATCAGGAATTAAACCAGGACTAGACCAGAACCAAACCAAGTCTACATCAGAAACAAACTACAACCAAATCAGAACTCGACCACTCTAGACCAGGACTAGACCAGGACTAGACCAGGACTAGACCAGGACCAAACTAAGTCTACATCAGAATTAAACCAGGACTAAACCAGAACTACACCCATTTCGACCATGACTAGACCAGGACTAGACCAGGACTAGATCTAGACCAAACAAAGCCTGCATCAGAATTAAACCAGGATCAAACCAGGACCAAACCAGAACTAAACCAGGACTAGACCAGGACCAAGCCAAAGTCTACATCAGAACTAAACCAGGACTAAACCAGGACCAAATAAGTCTACATCAGAATAAACCAGGACTAGACACAGGACCAAGCCAAAGTCTACATCAGAACTAAACCAGGACTAAACCATGACTAAACCAGAACCAAACCAAGTCTATATCAGAACTAAACCAGGACTAGACCAGGACCAAACCAAGTCTACATCAGAACTAAACCAGGACTAGACCAGAACTAAACCATGACTAGATTAGGACCAAACCAACTCTACATCAGAACTAAACCATGACTAAACCAAGATTAAACCAGGACCAAACGAGATCTACATCAGATTTTGACCAGGACTAAACCAGGACTAAACCAGGACTAAACTAGGACTAAACCAGAACCAAGCCAAAGTCTACATCAGAACTAAACCAGGACTAGACCAGAACTAATCCAGGACTAGACCAAGACCAAACCAACTCTACATCGGAATTAAACCATGACTAAACCAGAAACAGACCGATCTACATCAGATCTCAACCAGGACTAAACCGTGACTAGATCAGGACCAAACCAAGTCTACATCAGAACTAAACCAGGACTAAACCAAGATTAAACCAGGACCAAACGAGATCTACATCAGCTCTCGACCAGGACTAAACCAGGACTAAACCAGAACCAAAGACCAAAGAACTGCTGAAAATGAGACTGCAGCTCTTTTTAATGATTTGTGGTTTACAAAAACAAAAAAAAAGGAGGTTGTTGGTGAGTTTGTAGTAAATTTAAACAACAGAATTTACAAAAAATAATCAAATATGTGCCCAAAACCCAATCTCTACTCCACCAAAACATATATATTTACCATTTTGTGAAGAAAAAGAGTGAGTGGGTGAGAAGTTATATCTGTTATTATCTCTTAGGCCAATTTACAAATAAATTATTCAAGGCGTTCCTGCATTATAGTGTCTTGTTAAAACTGGTCTTATCCATACACCTCCGATACTGCGTCTGCCCGGCCCTTAAGACAATATTGTGCGGAGAAAAACACACAGAGAAACGCATATATTTACATTTATTTACTCAAAACAGTTTAAGCTTAGACGTCGGATAAACAGATGATGCATTCTCATAGCGCAAAAAGAGACGTATTATTTAAATCTAACTTGTACAAAGGGTTTTCTCATTACTCCCGTGCTGTATTTGTAAGTAAACATGCCCTTTGCCACCGCGCACGGAGGAGACGGCTCTAATTGGTCTGTTATTATAAAGAAATGGTATCTCCGTGGCTGGCGTCCTCCATCTTTGTACTGTCCCCTCTGGGTTTTTCTTCACTTCTAATCAGAACAAATGTTTGCAGTAGCGCCATATCCGATGACCGGGCACCTGCCAAAGATAATTCCGCCTCGCTGGCTGCCACGGCGGAAATACCGGAGCGATTTAAAAAACGAGAGAAGTAGTGTAGGCTGGGCAACGCTACGAGGAAATGTAATACAATAAGACAGACTAATAACGCGTTGGCGGTGTTAAAGGTGCTCTACTAGAAGGTAACTTTATGGTTGGGGGTCCGTCGCCTGCTTGTTTCTGTGGATATGTCATTGCTCTGCCTTGAATGTTCCACAGTATGACATTAAACAGCTCAACTTTGCATTTATTCAATTATTAGATGGTTTTATAGCTCAAAAATACTTAGAAAAAGAGGCGTTCTGATTGTGAACAGGGTCGCCTCTCCATAGACCTCTACTTTATTGACTGATTATTCGGAATTAAACTTAATTCCGAATAAGTAGCATTAGGAGTCGTTCGCTCGACAGTAGGCGGGTAGTTTTTTTTATTTAACCAATCGCTGCTATTTGGTCGTGACTTATGTAACGCGCCAAATCCCGTAGGAAGAAGGGCAATAACGTCTTTCCCCTTGATAAAATTCACCAAACATTCTCTTTGTTCCGGCTTTAAATCCTCGATCTCAGGAATCGTTGCCAACACAGAATGTCTGTCTTCGTCTACATCCATCTCGACCGCTTTGTTTACTGTTGTGCTGTTCCACAAAAGGGACCCAGACAGACGCTTGAGTTTGACGTCGTGGCTTCACAGCTCTTCGCTGATTGGCCAGTGCACCGGTCTACAACTTCCGGGGTTCTTGCAAACCGTCTAGTGCAGGGATCTCCAACCTTTTGCGTCCAGTGAGTTACCTTTACAAAATAAAAATGCCAGAGAGCAAAAAAAATGATTCAGTATAAGAGGGCAAGCCTTAGATGTACAGTTAGATCCCTATGAAACACTAAACCGTTATCCATTTATTAGTACACAAAGTTCAAAATAACACATTTACGGTGGTAATTAATCAAGTCTGAGTTATTTAGTACAGTACGTATAATTCAGAAATCATTTGGCGAGCTACTTGTAAGGGGTTGAGAGCTTCTGGTAGCTCCCGAGATACAGGTTGGACACCCCTGGTCTAGTGTATTCTGATTCCTGACCTAGTCGCTGGAGAGAAATGAAATTGAGCGGAGGCACTAGGTGACACCAGCCTGGTTAGGTTTATTCTGATTTTAAAGCTGAATTAATTTGTAAACGTTTCTTCTTCTTAAAAATAAGTCTGGTCGTTCAGCGCATGCTAGTTGGGTCGCCCTTCTGAAGCAATCCAGACGATCCGGCTCCACCAGTTCTCGCTTCGGACTTTCCTCCACGTCTCTTTGGATTTGCGAGCGGGATGCGGGAGTGGGCTGAGGTAGAGCAGACGTCGACTCAGTTCGTCTTCTTCCTCCCTTCTCCGACACTCTTCCCTTCCCCTCCTCAGCCGACAGACGTAAAGCGTGATGAGAGAATTAACATCGGAACAACTGCGGAAAAAAGTTTGGATCGCGTTTGTGTCCGCGGCGTAACGACAAACCGAGATGACGGAAAAGCCGGTAGCAGCTGAAGTGTTTGTTTTCTTCCGGTCGACGTAAATACGTTCGTGTCTCTGTCCAATCAGAACCCTTCCCCACCTCCAGACGATAAAGCCGATTTAACGTGTTTTCCATGTAAACCTCAATTCGGAATTATTATTTCCGAACGAGAATATTTTAATTCCCAACTATTTAATTCAGAGCGATTAATTCAGAATTTTAAAAAAACATCATGTAAACGTGACCACTGTGAAACATTCCAGACAAAGTAATACATCCACACCTTTTAGTTGCTCTTGGTTTCTTCTGGTTTAGTCTTAAATGAATCCTGGGTTAGACCAAGGTTTAGTCCTGGTTGGGTTCTTGGCTCGATCCAACTTTGAGTCCTGGTTTAGTCCTTGCTTAGTCCTTCAAAACCTTGTAAAAATGCATATATTGTTTGACAAAATAGCTGAATATTTCTTTAATGCGTACGTGTTACTTGTACTTTAGTAATAATATTATTTTGAAGTTACAAATTGAAGACTACAAACCCCTGTCCAATGCATAAACCTGTATTTTGTCTGTCTGGAAATTACATCGGCCTGAGATTAGATGTTTTCCAATGTCATTTCTATCTCCTGTACACATTCTACTTTCCCTGCGCCACCTTACACCCTCTATCTTTCTTTTTTGGCATTTTTATTATTTTGCCAATCTCTGACTTTACGAGCGGCAGTAAGAACAGAAGTAGGATTTAAGTTTTTTCTTTTTTTTAAGTTGTTTTTTTTTGAGTTTGTGTTTTGAGCTTTGGGATAGAAGTCGCTCGTCTCTTCCGTCTTTGCACCAGGCAGCTTACGGTATAATCTACATTCAAGGCACGCTCCATCTGTTAAAACCGCTTCATATGGGGCGGTGGTTCTCAAAATGTGGGGAGGTGCACTAGTTTCTTGGTTTAGACCTATTTTTTCTGGTTTAGTTGGGATTTAATACCTAAAGAGCCCATATTACGCTATTTTCTGATCTATGTTATAATGTTTTTTTGTTTAATTCACGCAAGATTTTGGTCCAGAGTTATACACATTTTTAGATTTTTTTTTTATTTTTTCATTCTTAAAGGTTCCCTGTGCTGCTTTTCTAGTGAACTGTTGTTGCTCAGTCTGGAATGTCCCACAGTACGGCATTTTAATGAACTAACACGCCACTTTGTCATTGCACGAAATGTATTCAAATTCTTTACAGCCATTCTTATTTTTAGACGGTTTTCTTCTCCACGGATCTGGCTTGTAACTTCGCCTGTTGCTGGTCTCCATGGCGATTGATGACATGAAGTTTAATGCCACACTACGGGACAATCCAGCGTTAAAAGTATCCATCTTATTCGATAACATGGGTTTTTATTGATCTAAAAATGTGCTTTGTTACTGTGAGTGGGCTCGCCTCTCCACAGACCTGACACGTACAGTAGCTTTGCCCTGTGGTGTCACCTGCTTGTCTCCATGGAGATGTTACGTTTTGTCTGGAATGTCCCGGTATGGCATTTAAAGAACCCATCTTACTCAATAACATGGGTTTTTATTGATCTTAAAAACGTGCATTGTTACTGTGAGAGTAGTTTAGACCTGGTTTAGACCTGGTTTAGACCTGGTTTAGAACTGGTTTAGACCTGGTTTAGACCTGGTTTAGACCTGGTTTAGAACTGGTTTAGACCTGGTTTAGACCTGGTTTAGACCTGGTTTAGAACTGGTTTAGACCTGGTTTAGACCTGGTTTAGACCTGGTTTAGACCTGGTTTAGACCTGGTTTAGAACTGGTTTAGACCTGGTTTAGAACTGGTTTAGACTGGTTAGACCTGGTTTAGAACTGGTTTAGACCTGGTTTAGACCTGGTTTAGAACTGGTTTAGACCTGGTTTAGAACCTGGTTTAGAACTGGTTTAGAACTGGTTCAGACATGGTTTCAGTCAAGTTTAGACCCAGTTTAGACCTATTTTATTCTTGGATTCAATCAAGTTTAGACCTGGTTTAGACCTGGTTAAGACCTGGTTTCAGCCTAGTTTCAACCTGGTTTAGAATTGGGTTTAGACCTGGTTTAGACCTGGTTTAGACCTGGTTTAGACCTGGTTAGACCTGGTTCAGACATGGTTTCAGTCAAGTTTAGACCCGGTTTAGACCTATTTTATTCTTGGATTCAATCAAGTTTAGACCTGGTTTAGACCTGGTTTCAACCTAGTTTCGACCTGGTTTAGACCTGGTTTAGACCTGGTTTAGACCTTGTTTAGACCTGGTTTAGAACTGGTTCAGACATGGTTTCAATCATGTTTAGACCCAATTTAGACCTACTTTAGTCTCTCAAGTTTAGACCTGGTTTAGACCTAGTTTAGACTTGTTTTTTTGGTCTAAAAAGTGCATTGTTACTATGAGTGGGCTCTCTTCTCCACAAATCTGACTCGTAACTTGGCCCTGTGGCGCCACCTGCTGTTTCCATAGAGTTAAATAAGCATAATGCCATACTGTGGAACATTCCAGACAACATCTCAGTGAAAGGACGGCACGTGACGGACCCAATACCAGAAAAGTTACACCATTGCGCCTTATAGATTCTGTTATTTCCCATTAAATTTGACTAACAGACGTTTACAAAATGTTTAATCTAATCCCGAGAGAATAATGTGGGTTTTTAATTACATCTGGTAATTATTCAAAAACAAAAAAACAACATGGAGGACCAGGAGACGTTTTAAACTCTGCCACTCGAGATGATATAATATTAGCAAGAGGAACAACAGTGAAATTGCCTCCTTTTGAAAAACACTTCTAATTATGACTATCAGCCGCTTCCACCCACATGTTATAATTGACAACTTAATGCACTGAGCCCGGGAGGCATTCTGGGAAATGTAGGAAAACAGAGCTGCTGACTCAAGCGAAATATTTTAATAACTTCACATTGTGCGTACAGTGGGTTTGGGGATAAGGCCCGGGCTCGTGATCCTGCTTTAGTCCCGCTTTAAGACCGGGCTAGACCCAGGGTTTGGAGTCTGGTTTGGATCTGGGTTAAGTCCGAGTTTAGATCTAGGTTAGTTCGAGATGCAGTTCTGTTTTCGTCCTGGTTTAGACTTTGTTAAAAGCTGGGTTAAATCTTGGTTCAGACCTTGTTTTAGTCCTAGTTTAGGTCTGGGTTAGACTGGGATGTAGTCCTGGTTAAGTCCCGGTTTAGACTTTGTTCAAACCTGGGTTCAGACCTGGTTTTGTTTTAGGTGATTGCTGGGTTAGTCCGTGTAGTAGTTCT
Organism: Boleophthalmus pectinirostris; assembly: GCF_026225935.1. Taxonomy (NCBI): domain Eukaryota; kingdom Metazoa; phylum Chordata; class Actinopteri; order Gobiiformes; family Gobiidae; genus Boleophthalmus; species Boleophthalmus pectinirostris. The sequence continues at coordinate 16,164,337 of NW_026570994.1, forward strand.
GTAGTCCTGGGTAAGTCCTGGTTTAGACCTTTGGTAAATCTGAGTTCAGACCTAGTTTAGTGCTAGTTTAGATCTGGGTTAGTTCAAGATCTAGTCCTGGTTTAGTCCTGGTTTAGCCCATGTTAAGACCTTGATTAAAGCTGGGTTCAGACCTGGTTTAGTCCTAGTTTAATCCTGGTTTAGTCCTGGTGTAGTCCTGGTTTAGACTTTGTTAAGACCTGGGTTAAATCTGGAGTCAGACTTGGTTTAGTCCCAGTTTACTGCTGGGTTAGTCCATGTAGTAGTTCTGTTGTCCTGATTTAGTTTAGATCTGGGTTAGTTCGAGATGTAGTCCTGGTTTAGACCTTATTAAATCCGAGATTAGACCTGGTTTAGTTCAAGTTTAGATCTGAGTTACCTTGAGACGCAGTCCTGGTTTAGTTCTGGTTTAGACCTGGGTTAAAGCTGAGTTTAGACCTGGTGTAGTCCTAGGTTAAGATCTGGGTTAAATTTGTGTTTATTTGTGGTTTATTCCTAGTTCAAATTTTGGTTTAGATCTGGGTTTAATCCAGGTTTAGTTTAGTTTAGATCTGGTATTTAGACCTGGGTTAGTTTAGATTACACTTGGTCCTTCTTAAAAACAGCTTGAGTCTTTCTTTTAGTCCTGGTTTTGGTCTGGTTTGGCTTGTCTTTCGACTTGCATAAAAACCTCACCAAAACTGGGATTAACCTGGGACTAAACCTGGACCAGACCAGGACTAGAACAGAACCAAATCAAATTAAATTGAGAGGTTTACAGCCAATCCTCTGTCAATAAAAACATGTTTTTGAAGCACAGTTCAGACTTTGGAGAAAGAAATTGGACTAATGTTTCTGTTAAATTCCACTAATGAAAACTCCATCTTGTTTATGCCCATTAAATCAAAACCGAAGGCCATTTTAATTTTGTTTTTGTGACGAAAACTCATAATCAAATCAAAACTCCTTACTGTTTTGTGTTTTTCTTTCAGGTTCGGAGTCTTGCAGTAGCGTCGGCTCCTCTTCCAGCTCCCTGTCCCGCCCCCAGCTCCCGCCTCCGCCCTCCTCCCGCCCGGTGATCTCCTCCACACCCACGATGCACCCCAACAACGACGCCAGGGCGGCCGGACACCACGAAATGATCAAAAATGTCCCTCCTCAGCCGCCGTCCCTCAACGAAACTCCGAACTACTACATCCTACCACTGGAGACCTCTGGGATTCCTCCTGGGAGCGTCCTGGTCAACCCACACACAGGTACGATGTTTTATTTATGCTTGAATGTTTCACAGTGTGGCATTAAACCTTTCTATCTCCATGGAGACCAAACCAGATCAAGTTACAGGTCAGATCTGTGGAGAGGCGACCCCGCTCACAGTCAGAATGCCTGTTTTTCTAAGTGTTTTTGAGCTTTAAAACCACCTGCAATTGAATAAATGTAAGGCAGAGCTGTTTAATGTCATATTGTGGAACATTCCAGGCAGAGTGATGACATCTCTATAGAAACAAGCAGGTGGCAGATCCCCAACCAAAAAGTTACATAGTGCACCTTTAAGTAAAAGTATTAATGTATGTGTTTAAAAATTTACTTAAAATGAATGAATGAACCTTTCATAATTTAGACCTGGTTTAGACCTGGTTTAGACTTGGGTTAGACCTGGTTTAGACCTAGTTTAGACCTAGTTTAGACCTGGGTTTAGACCTAGTTTAAACTTGGTTTAGACCTGGGTTTAGACCTCGTTTAGACCTGGGTTTAGACCTAGTTTCAACTTGGTTTAGACCTGGGTTTAGACCTGGGTTTAGACCTAGTTTAGACCTGGTTTTGACCTGGTTTACATCTGGGTTTAGAACTAGTTTAGATCTGGGTTTAGACCTAGTTTAGACCTGGTTTTGACCTGGTTTACATCTGGGTTTAGAACTAGTTTTGATCTGTATTTAGACCTAGTTTCGACCTCATTTAGAACTAGTCTAGACCTGGTTTAGACCTGGTTTAGACCTGGTTTTAGACCTGGTTTAGACCTACTTTAGACCGTAGTTTAGACCTGGGTTTAGAACTGTGAAACTATCATTCTTGATTTTCATAATTTAAAGGTGCATTGCGTAACCTTTTACAAAGAGGGGCCAGCCAACTGCTCAACTGCTTGTCTCCATGGAGATCTTATAATGTTGCACAGTCTGGCATTAAACTTATCTATGTTGCATTTACTCAATTCTGTCTGCTTTTATTGCAACAAAACCTCTAGAAAAACATACATTCTTGCTGTGAGGGGGGTCGCCTCTCCACAGATCTGACTCGTAACTCAGTCTGGAGGCATCACCTGCACCTTTAAATGCAGAAACATACATTTTAATGATAGTTTTTGTATTTTAACCTGGACATGTCGCTGTTTTAGTGTTGGTTTAGCGCTCTAATCATTAAAATTATTATCATGTTTTGTTTTGTTTTATTTTACATCTGTGTTGGTTATTAAAATCCTCCTCTCCTGAGAAAAATTTGCAGCTTACATCACCGGTATTGAGTTTATCTGTTAAGTATTCAGCTCAGATCTTGCTAATCAGAACAGATCCAACAGATGGGTAAAACGTGTAAATATTCAGCACCAGCATCAGCTTCAAACACGGCCAGACTGCTGCGAAAACACAAGTTTTTGGGATTCTCTTGGCAATTACTCTAAAATTTCATGTCTGATTTACATTTTGTTTACAATTCTTTGTTTATTTATGTGTATTTTATTTTAGGGAAGCCGTTCATTCACCCCGACGGCAGCGCTGTGGTGTACAACCCGGCTACAATCGCTCCGAACATGGCCAGGGGCTCTCAGCAGAAGAATCCTCAACAGCCAATCCAAAGCCAGGGCCAAGCGCAGGCAGCCAATCATCTGCACTCTCAGGTGAGTGGGCGGGGCTTAGACCTGTCTCGAATGCACTGATTGGTTTAGCTGCGGTTTCATGGTTTTGATTTGAGAAGAATTGAGAAGAATTGCCCCAAATCTTCAAATATTAAATCACATCTGAGTGTTTTTTTTTTAATGAAGTTTATTTTTTATTTTGAATGATTTGTCCAACTACAACACAAAATCACAATATTACAATTACCATTACGATTAAGACGCTCATGGTTTAGACCTGGTTTAATCCTGGTTTAGACCTGTGTTTAGACTTAGTTTAGACCTGGTTTAGACCTGGTTTAGACCTAGTTTAGACCTGGTTTCGACCTGGTTTAGACCTAATTTAGACCTGGTTTCATCCTGGTTTAGACCTTGGTTTAGACCTGGTTTCGACCTGGGTTTCGACCTAATTTAGACCTGGTTTCATCCTTGTTTAGACCTTGATTTAGACCTAGTTTAGACCTGGTTTCGGCCTGGTTTAGACCTTGGTTTAGACCTGGTTTTGCCTGGTTTAGACCTGGTTTAGACCTAGTTTAGACCTGGTTTCGACCTGGGTTTCGACCTAATTTAGACCTGGTTTCATCCTTGTTTAGACCTTGATTTAGACCTAGTTTAGACCTGGTTTTGACCTGGATTTTGACCTGGTTTTGACCTGGATTTAGACCTAGTTTCAACTTGGTTTCGACCTGGGTTTATACCTAGTTTAGACTTGGGTTTAGACCTATTTTAGACCTAATTTTGACCTAGTTTAGACCTGGGTTTAGACCTAGTTTAGACCTGGTTTAGACCTAGTTTAGACCTGGATTAGACCTAGTTTAGACCTGGTTTTTACCTGTTTTAGACCTGGGTTTAGACGTAGTTTAGGCCTGGTTTAGATCTGGGTTCAGACCTGGTTTAGACCTGATTTAGACCTGAGTTTACACCTAGTTTAGACCTGGTTTACACCTAGTTTAGACCTAGTTTCGACTTGGTTTAGGTTTAGACCTAGGTTTAGACCTGGGTTTAATTTAGACCAGGTTTAGACCTGGGTTTAGTTTAGACCTGGGTTTAGTTTAGACCTGGGTTTAGTTTAGACCTGGGTTTCGTTTAGACCTGGGTTTAGGTTTAGTTTTAGTTTAGACCTGGGTTTAGACCTAGTTTAGACCTGGGTTTAGACCTAGTTTAGACCTAGTTTAGACCTGGGTTTAGACTTAGTTTAGACCTGTTTTAGCCTAGTTTTAGACCTGGTTTAGACCTGGTTCAGACATGATTTAGACCCAATATGATACTTTCTTTATCCTTGAATTTCACCTTTTTCCAACTCCATCTTCAACTTTCATTTTCAGTTTTAAAATGTCATCTTAAACTCTTCAGACTCTCTGTACGTTTTGAGACTTTTATCCATGTCTTTCTTTCTTTCCTTCCTAACTTTCTCTCCTTGTCGTCTCTCTCCTGTGTCCTCTGTCCGTCCGTAGCCCTTCTGTCCTCTTCAGTCTGATCCTGTCCAGTCTTCAGCGGTCTCCTATTCTCTCGCTCCGTCTCAGTACCTGCCTGTGTGTCCTACCCAACAATACGCCGTGGTACAAACTGATTTTTACCCTTTGTATCAGTGTCTGTGTGTGTGTGTCTGTGTGTTTGTGTGTGTTTGTGTGTGTGTGTGTCCGTCTCTGTCTGTGTCTGTGTGTTTGTGTGTTTACCGTGTAACTCTTTAGTCTTGTTAACATTTAAACCGATTAGTGGCTACTCAACTTTGACCCAATGTTCCTGAGCCGATGTGTAATTAGGACTGTTGCCATGGAAATTAACAATTAAAGTAAATCTTTTGAAAGGTCTTAAGAGCTCAAAAGGGCTCGTAACACACATGGACATAGGCCACAGAAAAACTGGGACTAAACTAAGACTAAACTTGGAACTAAATCTGTAATGAAACATGGACTAGACCAGGGCTAGAACAGGACTAAACTATGACTAGACCAGAACTAAACCAAGTCTACGGCCAATGTTCTTGAGCCAGTGTGTAATTATTAGACTTTAGAGACACACGCTCGCAGTGTCTAGTCTTGTGTGACAACTTAGATTAATTAATTAAACCAAATATTTTATATAATAAAATGGTGTTTCAAAAGGGTGTGTTCACACATGGACAAAAACTGGGACTAAACTCGGACTTAATCCCAAACTAAACCAACACTAGATCAGTACAAGAACTGGACTAAACCGAGACTAAACCAGGACTAAAACAAGACTAGACTAAGGCTGGGCTGGGTTTAGACCAGGTTTAGAAAAGGTTTAGACCAGGACTAATCCAAGACTAAACAGGACTAGTCCAACACTAGTTCAAGACTGGTTCAAGACCAGACCAGGAATAAAAACTAGGTCTGCACAAGGACTAATCTTGGACTAGACCAGTACTAAACCAGGACTACACCAAAACCACATTGGGGACTAAACTGGGACTAAACCTGGACTAAACCATGACTAGATCAAGTAGATCAAGACAAGAACAGAACTGAACCGAGACTAAAGCAGGACTAAACAAAGGCTAGACCAGGTTTAGACAAGGTTTAGACCAAGACTAAACCAAGTCCAAACCAAGAATAAACCAAGTCTAAACAAGGTCTAGTCCAAGACTACTTTAAAACTAGTCTAAGGTTAGACCAAGACTAGATCAGGAGTAAAAACCAGGTCTACACATGGACTAAACTTGGACTAAACCAGCACTAAACATGGAGTACACCAAGATCACATTGAGGACCAAACTGGGACTAAACTAAGACTAAACCAAGACTACACCAAGACCACTTTGAGGACTAAATTGGCCTCAGAGCCGGACCAAGTCATATTAAGTCTGAACACATCCCAAAACAGCAGGAAAAAAGCGTTATTTAAATCAAAGATGGACTATGTAACTTTTGTCATTCCTCGGCCTGTAATATTCCAGTGTATGGCATTAAATAGGTCTCAGTAGCACGTCTATACCTATTTCAGATTTTCTTCAGTCTTTTCCTTATTTTTAATTCAGCGCTCGGGGCAGAGTCGGGGGTGAGGCTAAACTAACCCCATTATTCTATATTAACTATTCAATAATGTCTGTAAAGGTGTGTTTGAATTTTCTCTTCGTATATAGATCGAGCGTCGCGTTGACCTCATTTCTGACCTGGTTTTTGCTCGCAGACCCGCCGTCATGGCTAATTATGCCTCCAGAACTGCCATTAATATTTCATGTTAGCACCAGATGTTAACGTTTGAATAATCCATGTTCAAAAACTGCTATTTTAATCCGCGGAATCATGTCGGAAGTGACCTCAAAACGGCGTCCAGTTCTTTCAAAATCAAACAATATCTAACTATAAATACTCACGTTACCGTACTCGAGTAGATTTTTGAGGTCATTGGACTGTTTTGAGTAGATTTTTTCAAAGGTGCACTGCGTAATATTTCTAGTGGAGGGTCCGAAACCTGCTCGTCTCCATGGAAATGTTATTGCTGTGTCAGTTTAGACCTGGTTTAGACCTGATGTTTAGACCTTGGATTTAGACCTAGTTTAGACCTGGTTTAGATCTAGTTTAGACCTTGGTTTAGACCTGGTTTAGACCTGGATTTAGACATAGTTTCGACCTGGATTTAGACCTGGTTTAGACCTGGTTTAGACTTGGTTTAGACCTGGATTTAGACCTGGTTTAGACCTGGTTTAGACCTGGATTTAGACATATTTTTGACCTGGATTTAAACAGTTTTGTCCTGGATTTAGACCTAGTTTATACCTGGTTTTGACCTGGATTTAGACCTAGATTTAGACCTGGGTTTAGACCTGATTTAGACCTGGTTTAGACCTGGGTTTAGACATAGTATCAACCTGGTTTAGACCTGGCTTTTAGTCCTGGTTTAGACCTGGTTTTAGGCCTAGTTTCGACCTCGTTTTGACCTGGTTTCGACCTGGATTTAGACCTAGTTTTGACCTGGTTTAGACCTGGGTTTGGACACAGTTTTGACGTATTTTAGACCTGGTTTAGACCTATTTTAGACCCAGTTTCGACCTAGTTTCGACCTGGGTTAGACCTAGTTTCGACCCAGTTTCGACCTAGTTTCGACCTGGGTGTAGACCTAGTTTCGAACTGGTTTAGACATAGATTAGACCTGGTTTAGACCCAGTTTCGACCTGGGTTTAGAACTTTGAACTACAACTTTGGCTGGAGTACTTGTAATCGAGTACTTTATTAGCCATGATACTGCACTTTTACTTTCAAATTTCCAATCCTCTTTCCACCTCTGCAGTAACTCCATCTCCTGGGTCAGACCTGGATTAGAACTGTTTGTTGTTTACACCTTCAAGTAAAAGTCAATGCAACCTTTGATTTAGCACTTAGCTTGAGAGGGACCATCACGTCGCCCCCTGGTGGTTTGGCTGTATCGATTTTGGGTTTTGCGAGCGCTCCAACAAATGAAAATACACTGTGACCTATGGGCTGTTGATCGCTGGCCTTGTACCCGTCTGTGTTCATAATGACACGAGCTGATGTTTTTAATTTATTATCTGTTTAATCCCTATTAAACCCTGATCTTTCCCTACACACTGTATTTTCACAAACGGAGGACGAGGTTAATTAAAAGTCATTATCTTAGCCACTTGAAGCCAGATAGTCCTTCAAGTATTTGTACTGTATTCTATTAGAAGCACTATGAACACTAGACTAAGACGGCTGCCTTATACCAAGCGAAATACAATTAGAGTGACCAGAATTTTAAAATAAAAAACTGGGACACACTCGATTTGGGAAACTAGTACGTAAGGAAAACTGTTATGCACTTGGTGAGTCAGTATAGTCACATTTTCTTTGTCTTTTGGCCATTTTTAAGCAGCTTCTCTGTATTTTACCGGACTAAACAACAATTTATGCTTATCTTTACTGTTGACAAGTATCAAACTGGTCAAAAATAGGGACACCTGTGACATTTCTTGTGTAAAACTGGGACAAATTGTTGGTTTTGGATAAATCTGCTGGGACAGGGGACTCAAAACTGGGACTGTCTCGAGTAGGGGGTGTAGCAATAACCAAAATATTGTGATATCGTATCATCAAAAATCTCTCAAGAATATCCTGGGCCATCAAAATATAACAAATCACAAGTTTCTTTGATTAAATTCATTGTTATGGTGCAGCAATAGCTAAAAAAAAACAGATGGAACTACATAGACCATGATCCTTTGCTCCGTTTTGGTGCAGACTACATGAAGAAATAGTTATAAACACTTGTAAGTCTTAGTTCTTTGGATTAAACCACAAAATATCGCAATAAATTCCGTACTGTGAGATGTATATCGTGAAAATATCGTACTGTGAGATTTCGATATCGGTACATCCTTGAATCGTCTGGTCGCCCTGAATACAATTTATAAATAGTTTCTCATTAAGTTACAGCATTTTGGCAAAAAAATAAAAATAAATACATCTTACATCTCTATGGCAACGGTCTTAATTTTCTGTCATTCTGAAACCCAATTGGAAGAATGTAAATGTAAGTGATTAAAACAGGCGGCTAAGCTAACAAAGGCTAACACCGACAATATTACACTCACAATTCGCTTTATTTGTACATTTTCTCTATTTTAAAAGTCTTCAGCTTAGTTCAGAATGTATTTTATTTTAGAAAATTTCCTTGCACAGTAGAAATTAGTATTACCAACACTTCTTTTGTGAATTACAACCAAAACTCTGTGTTCATTAGCGCGCAACCTAACTGTTAGCATCACAACTTCCTGTCCAGTTTTATCTCTGTGTTTGTTTGTTTTTTGCTGAGTCATTCTACAGTGAATAAATATTTAAAAATAAAGCAGTAAACAGGGAGTTGTGGGTGGACATCACTGTAAACATGTAAAAACTACACAAATAAAATGAAAAGAAGTTTAGAAAGAGAGATGTTTGTGTCTCAGTGCTAATGCTAATGCTAATTTTGAGGCATAATAAATGTTAACAGCAACAAAACTGAGATATTTTACACACAAAAACAGTCTGGTAGTCTTTATTGTAATTAATTTGGAATTTTAATAGGTTGTTTATGTTATATTTTAAGATTTTAATTAAAGTGACTCTTAGCTTTGAGTCAGAGTGAGCTAACTAGCAGGTTTTTTTTTTTGTATTTTTTGGTCTTTACTTAACCCTATTTATTTATTTTTTCCTCATTTTTTTAGCCTGAAGCTCTCAACGCCCAGTTCAATCAGATGAGCCTCTCTCAGCCCGGACAGAGTGACCCCAACCCCCCGGCCCCAGACCCCCGCTACTACCCCGCCGTGTACCACCACCACCACCACGCGCCGCCGCACATGCTCCTGCAGGGGGCGCCACCTCAGCAGATGACCAGTTACGTGGTGACCGGACCCTCGGCTGGACACGGGGGCATGATGGGTACACAGAGTCTGCCCCTCCACGCGTCCGGGCACAACCAGGGCTACGCCAACAACCCCACCCCAGCACCAGGGGCCTTCTCTGGGGCCATGCTCAACCAGCCCCTGCTCCAACAACACACATATATCCAACAGCCCATGCAGCAGGTACAGAAGAAATATATCACACTTACTCAGGTTTCATTGTTTTTATTTGTTTCAGTCAGGAAAGATGAACACAAAATAATTATGTTCATACATCAATGTGAATGAAAAGGAGCAGAAAGAAGTATAGACCTGTCATATCTGCCCCGTTTTTCACACAAAGTAAAACAGCACTTCAACACTTCCAACTACATTTATAAGCAACTTACTTACACGACATACACAATATTAAATACTCATTAATTAACACAAAAGGACAGTTCATGCATCATACTTTTTAGCATATCGTGTTTGACATTTCTTTTAAACACTTGATGGAAACACATATTTCATTGTTGTTGTTCTGAACCTGGCTTTTTTTTTTTTTAAAAGATTTTCAATTCCTTTCAAATTATAATGACTTTCTCTCTTTGTGAATTTTTTTGGAGATTGGTGGGCAAGATCTGCTATTAGTCAATATGACATAGTAATACACATAGTAGTAGCAGTAGCAGTAGTTGTAATAATTATAAACCAGTAGGACACAGTATTGACAGGTTAACTAGCAAGGAAGACGAGCAAATGTAGTTCCAATACTGATGTTGATATGAAACAATACCGGTGCAGACGCTGGTAAAACAAACAGCTTTTGATAAAACTGGTCCAGATGTGTTTGGTAATTGTAATTGTTATTTATCCTTTAAAGTAACTAGTAACAGCTATGAAAAAAATGGCAACTTCAATATTACATTTTGAGATTTGATACTGAGTAAATCTTATTACACCAATTTAAAGCCCAAATCTTGAAACCATTTTCTCATCCTTGAAAACGTTCAATATCTCTGTCAATATCCGATACTAGGGATGGGCATGATTAATCGATTAATCGATAATTGATCATTAAGAATTTCATCGATTACGTTAATTTTAATCGACAAACCGAATGTAGGTTGCTGTGCGTAGCGTGACCAAACATGGGTCTGTACATGTAGTCTCTCTGCACTCAGAAGGAGCGAGCAAACACAAACAGTCGGTCAGTCTGCAATGTACCGAAGCACAAATGCGTGTTTACCGATGACTTGTACAAGAAATTCCACACTTTCTGTTGTGTTCGGGACAAGTGTGAGTCCATGTGCACAGTGAACAAAGCAGCACATATGTTTCGGTGTCCAGTGGGAAAAAGTTTTGCCAGGTGAGAGTCGCGCAATGTCGATGACGAGTCCCAACCTCCCACCTCCCGTACGGTGTCCTGGTTTTGACAAACGTAAATCTGGTCACACTAACCTGTATTCCACTGAATCATGTCTTTTCATCCGACAGAAATTGAACCACATCAGCGACACAAGAGCTGTAGTTTTATCTTCGCTTAGTTTATGCAAATTAGCGAAATGTGGTTTTAAGTTTTGTTTCTGTGAGAGTTGCGCAAAACTGTATTAAACACATTATAATGTCAAACGGGCTGATGTGGCTCTAGAGTCGTTACAGTTTATATGTCGTAAAGTTGAATTTATTTATGCAGATTAGTAGTGCAGATAGTAATAATAATCGATGATCATTTTAATATAAAAACGTTAATGATTAATCGATAATCGATCGTTAATTCTTCCGATGATCGATTACGAAAATTTCATCGAATGCCCATCCCTATCCTGATACCCAATTCCAGTATCATATCGGTGGATCCTCGGTGGTAGTGGTTGCTGGTAGTAACTCAACCATTATCTTTATTATATTTTTTTTTTATATTATTTTTTCCATGGGGCCACACAAGAAACAGAAAATATTATGGATATTATGCTTAACTAAAGTCTGCTTAATATTAATTGTATTTCTTTATAAATAATACGGATGTAACAATAACTGAAATATCGTGATATTGTGTCGTCAAAAGTCTCGCAATATATCGAATCACAAGTTCCTTCGCTTAAATGCATGGTTTTATAGTAGCAACAGCTTATGAACATCGGGAACTACATATCCCATGATTCATTTCACTGAAGACAAGATAAAGAAATATGTTTTTACTTGAAGTTTTGGGATTATGACAATAATAATTCACACCAAACTCAAGGCATTTTAAAAGCAAAAAAGTGTCCCATTTACAATTTGATTACCCTCTTCAAAATATCGCAAGAAATATTGTACCGTGAGATTTGGATATTGTTACATCCCTTGTAAATAGCATTGTTTTGATGAGCTGGTCAGACTAGTAAGAGTTTATGTTATGACTAAGCAATGAAAAAGTGAGGCTGCCTTACAAAAAATGTCATTAAAAAACACCTTTAAAATAAAAAACAATGCGCCTATAGTCCATGTACGAGGTAAAATTATGAAATATGTTTATTTTTTTATTCCAAATGAGCTTAAACGGGCCGGTCAGAGTCAACCAAAGTGTCGTATATGATCAATAAAGTTAATTTTTTCATGTTTTTAAGACAGTAAAACTCAAATACAGCTGCTTTTAATTGACCCAGACCTCCACCAAGGCATTGCAAGTTCCACCTGAATCATTTAATCTGTACTGAAAAATTAAGATTCAGAAGATAAGATATAGAATTTTATTGACAGCAACCTTCACGAGAAAAGTTACACAGTGCACCTTTAACGGACTACAAAAAACGAGCAGTAATACTCGAAATCTCTATTGAAATTTGATTTAATATTACATTTCTTCTTCTTCTTTTTTCCCAGGTCTCGGCGTGTTATTGCTCCTCAGTGCACCACCCACACTGTGCGACCCAACAGCAACAACAAACGCACCCCCAGCAGCAGTCTCACTACCGCCCCCCTGCTGTCAACCCGTACAACTGCACCCAGACCCAGAACCTGCCCCCACAACAAGGTACTACGCCCACTCCGGTCCACACTCTCTCACTGTATATCATTCACTGTTAAATTATGAATCAGGGTTTTAATTATTGATGCTGTTGACTTGATCGTTGAGAGAGACGAATATTTAGTTCAATATTAGCATAAAAATTTAAATAGTAAACAAAATAGTAGAGCTAAAAAAAGGTTAGATCGCGTTTTAATTACTCATGAAATTTGAAGGTGTGTTGTGAATCCGTGTATCATTCATTCATTTGTTTTTCAAAATAAAATCAAAAATAAGAAAATGAAAAAAACAACTATTTTCTTTATTATTTGTCTTCAAAACCAAAGTAAAATAAACAAATAATGATTAATTTTTTCAGTTTTTCATTTTGTGTTTAAGTGAATAATTTCCGTTTTCGACACTTCTGGTTTAGTCCTGGTTTAGTCCTGGTTCAGTTCAGGTTTAGTCCTGGTTTAGGACTGAGATTGCGACCAGACCAGGACCCAGGACCAGGATTAGGACTGAGACCGGGACCAGAAATAGGGCCAGAGCAGGACTGAGACTGGGATCATGATCAGGACTGAGACCGGAACCAGAATCAGGACCAGAGCAGGACTGAGACCGGGACCAGGATCAGGACTGAGACCGGGACTGGACCACGACTAGACCAGGACTGAGACTGGGACCAGACCGGGACCAGACCAGGACCAGATCAAGACTGAGACCGGGACCAGACCAAGACTGAGACCGAGACCAAATCAGGAGTGAAACTAGGACTACAACCGGTTTAGACCTGGTTTAGACCTGGTTTAGTCCAGTTTTAGTCCAGTTTTAGTCCTGGTTTAGTCCGGCATCGCAGTTTTAAGTCACGGAAACGGGAAACGGCCGTTATCCGTTTTTTCCATTAGTCATTTAAACACAAAATCGAAAACTGAAAAAACTAATTGTTATCTGTTTTTTCATTTTGGTTTTGGAGACAAATAATGAAGAAAATAGTTGTTTTTTTCATTTTATTATTGGTTTTATTTTGAAAATCAAATGAACGAATGATACACAGACTGTGCTTTTTCTCCATGAAGATGCTATTGCGTTGTCTGAAATATTTCACAGTATGGTATTAAACCTTTCTATCATCATGGAAACCAAATTAGACCAAGTTAGAGGTCAGATCTGTGAAGAGGCGACGCCGCTCACAATCAGAACACCTGTTTTTCTTGGTATTTTTGAGCTAGAAAAAACACTTGTAATTGAATAAACGAAAGATTAGAGCTGTTTAATGTCACACTGCGGAACATTCCAGGCAGAGCAATGACGTATCCATGGAAACAAGCACATGACGGACATAATGCGCCTTTAAATTAACAGGATATTTCAGAAAACAGTAAGAAAATTGATGTTATAGTAGCGATAATTTATAAGTTATAATACGTTTCCTGCTACCCAGATTTTAATTGAGAATGTTCCACAGTTTGGCTTTAACTCACCGAGGCGCCCGCTGAAAACTACTCAGACATGTGTGAATGAAACGAAACACAAGTCAATTGAGCTTAATATAAAGGGAGTTACGCAAATGAACGTAACATATGCAAACAGCGCCGCGCAATCATCATCTCTTCTTTCTTTTCTGTTCTTTTGTTTGTTTTTACGACTTTCCATACATCTCCACGGGAACCATCGACTTGATTATTCCAGTTTTGTTTTTCCCCATCACCGCAGGAGTTCTTTTAGCTCGCGTTCACACACACTCACACACACTCACACTCACACACGGGCGTATTTTTGAAGCACCATTTTGTCTAGTGCAGTCTCCAAATGTTACGCTCCCTGCTGGGGACTGAGACATCGGACAAATGAAGCCGCCCTACAAAGCCAAAGGACAGCAATTATTTTTACGGAAAAAAGTGGAGGAAAAAGTGGCCGCGCTCCCTCTACTCCCCCTTTTCCGCTCGCGAATTAATTTAAAACATACATAGGAAAGGTGAAGGTGGTGATTTGGTTTCCGCGCATAATGAGTCTAGTTCTGTTGTTTTGTATCGGAGCCTTTCGAAGTTTTACAAGAAAGTTTTAAAGGCAGTGTCGCAAAGTTTGAGAAGTAGGAGAGAGAAGGAAGGGCATCTGATACAAAATATATACGGTGATACTTTGCAGCAGATGTCATCAGTTTTCTCCCACAGACCAAGTAGCATTAGTCCCCTGATCATGACAAATAAAACAATTAAAATACTATAATTAGACATATTAAGCCACTAAAGGTACAACACGGCAACTAAAAGAAATAATGAAACAGCATTAGCCGACTTCAGACATGTCAAAGTCAGGCCTGGGGACCAAATTTGGCCCACGATATAATAATATTTGGCCTGCGAGATCATATCAAACATTTATTAGAGCTGGCCCGCCGGCTACTGATAAACTATAGAGGCATTATTTATTTAAAATGTTGTTATTATTTTATATTTTGCTTGTTCTGGATTAAATGTTTGAGCAAAACTGTTTTTAAACATTAATTTTAATAATAAAAGGTTTAACATTACCTCAAAAGAAGAGAAAACATGCAGATGTTGTTGAAATTTTTCAGTAAATATTTAGTTTGGCCCACAACTTAGTCACAGTTTTTAATTTCGGCCCTCTGTGAATTTTAGTTTGACACCTAATTTTACGTGGCTTTCTGAAAAATAACTCAAGTGCCCGATCATAAGGGATCTCCTTGGGGTTCTGGCTCATGTATTGCCTGGTGGGGACCCCGGGCCAGGCTACCCTCTAGACCGTGCCGGGCTTTGTTGCTGGTCGTTCAATATCGCTGTCAATATCCGATACCCGATACCAGTGAATATTGTGCAGGGCCAGGCCAAAATGCTTAACTCAATTCTGCATAATATTAATTGTATTTCTTTATAAAAAGCAGTAAATAACATTGTTTGGACGAGCTGATCAGACTAGTAAGAGTTTATGTTATGACTCAGCAATGGAAAAAGTGAGGCTGCCTTACAAAACATGTCATTTAGTGCAGCTTTAGTCCATGTATGAGGTAAAATTATTATTATTATTTTGTAATTCTAAATGAACTTTAACAGGCCGGTCAGAGTCAATCAAAGGACTGTATATGATATGGTATATGATCAATACAGTTCTGTTTTTCATGTTTTAAAGACAGTAAAAATCAGGTACAGAGCCTTTAATTGACCCAAGTTCAACCTGAAGGCTCCTAGACTGTGCCAGGCTTTGCTGCGGGTCCGAGTGTCGAAACGGGCCCGGAGGTGCGCCTGCGTTGACCTTCAGGTGACTGCAGGCGAAAGGACTGGCGCAGATCTCCACGCCCCACGGGGCTAAGCGCAGCCGTCTCCCGATTGCATTTTGCGGACACCCTGCTCCGCTCGAGGTCCCGTCCCCGGAGGCTCAGGAGGAACTGTTTCCCTTCTCACCGCTGCGCCGTGGGCAGAGTCGCGTCTGGAGAGCAAATAGGGCCAGTGGTTTATAAGTCTACCCTCGTTGGGATGTATGTGTATCTCTCTCTCGCTCTCTCGCTCTTTCTCTCTGTGCGTGTGAGCGAGAACGACAGAATCGTGTTGAAAAAAAAAAAAAAAAGTGGCTTGGTTTTGATTCTGTGTCGCTGCGTCACACAGATCGGTCTGTCTGCTCTGTCTGCTCTGGCTCTGTGACTCGAGTTAGACTTTAATCTGCGTTTTTGCTTTTGTTTGTTTTTGTCGTCGCGTTTGATGTGTGCGTTGCGTCTCCATGGCAACTGCTGAATTCACTCCACCATCGAGACACACGTAGAACACCCCCAGCGTGACGTCACCGCAATGTATCAGTTCATAATTATCTGCGTAACAGGTTGGAGTGTTCAACTTCTACTATAAACTATTTGTAGGGTTTGTTGAAGGACTTCCGTCTTCTTAAAGGTTCACTATGTAACTTTTTGGAGGTAGAGTTTGGTACCTGCGTCTTCTTTTTACCTGTAATGTTACACAGTATGGCATTAAAATCTTCTACCTTGCATTTATTTAGAAATTGAGCTTAAAAAATGACAAACAGTCGACTTTCCACAAACTGTTGACTACGACCAAATGACATATTAACATATATTTGCACTTTATGTCATAATTTAGACATTTTAGCTTCATAATTTCAGTTAAATTATGTTTTAGACAGAAAATAAAGGACACAGCAGACGCAAATTTCGAAACAGAGCTCTAAATAAAACAAAAACCCTAACCATAACTCTCACAAAAATACTAAAATGTTCTTCGTAGTTGTCGTCTTGTGTGTCTTGGTGAACCAGTAGACAGACGAATATTAATAAAAGATTACTCAAACATGTGTGAATGAAACAAAACACAACTTGAGGTGTTTTTTTGAGGATTGTAACATGACTAAAAGCACAAAAGAGTCAATTTGTGTAATATAGGACCTTTAAAATGTCAATAATGCTTCTTATTTAACCACGAAACCAACCAAAAACTGTAAATAGTCTTTTGCTTATGAGAAAAACCACAGCTATAACATGAGGGAAGGTTTGTACGGTGAGAAAACTGCATTACGTCTAATCTGATTTCGTTATGAAACCCCAAAGACAGATCACAGATGTCACGCAGCAGGTGGCTCTTATACATGACAGTTTTTTTTTCAAAAAGACGGTTCAGGTGAAAAAATAATTATCTCCTCTCGCGGGTTTTCTCTCCCTTTTACATCAGAGCAAAGTCAGGGGTTTAAGCTTCCATTGTGACTTTCTTCCCCCGCCCATTTGAAAGATACAGTATTTAGCTTTTTAAATTGTTCATCGCTACGGCAACGGTCCTGTCGTTTTAGTATTTATTAGTTTAGCATTAGTCTGGGTTGTGTTGTTTACATTTTGGTGTTTTTTTTGTCAGTTTTGTTTCATGGACATTGGTTTAAGACTGTCATTATGAAGCGTTTCTTTGCACGAGAATCAGGAAGTGCGCTGTTAGCATGCTAGTCATTGTTTGTTTACCGTTACAGTGACGGGAAAAAACTCAGCTCTTGTGTCTAAAAGTTGCGAAAAACGCTTATAAACTCATCACTGTGAATAATTAGAATAAAAAAGAATATAATTATGTATTTATTTATTATATTTTTAAAAATTTTTTTTACATTAATTAGTAACAATTTTTAGCTCCTAAATCGCAAAGATGAAGACAAAAAGTTGAGAAAGTTTTAAAATAATTCACAATTTTGAGAGTAGTTTTTTGTTACATGTACAGTGTATAAGCAGCTCTTGGGGTCTTGAGAGATCAAATTAATAATCAGGAAGTGCAAGTTAGCATGCTAGTTGTTGAAAAGTGCTTATAAACTCATCGCGGTGAGTAATTAAGATGGTCTGAATGCGTAAGGTAAGTGAGGAATAACTTTGGTCCACTGCAAACTGTTTAAAATGAACTAGTATTGTTTTTTTAATGTTTTAAGATGGTGAAAATCCGGTACGGAGACTTTAATTCTTACAGGAAGTGCGCTGTTAGCATGTGCGGAGTGTATTTTGGACGTTGAGGTTCGGGACACGGGGCCGGGACGCTGTCTGAGAGGCCTCTAAGAATCTCACAGTGAACCGGTCTCTTTTCCAGCTCCTCACTCTTCACCTCGGCAGATACTGGGTTTCCGCTGCTACGAAATGGTTAGACGTCGTTAAATAACACTCAGAAAATAAAAAAGTTCATTAAAAAATCAGTTTGTTTCCATGGAGATGTTATGGCTTTGTCTGAAATGCTCCAGGATATGACATTAAAGGGTCACAAAACACCAAAATCACCTTTTTCTGCTGATTATCTTGTGTAAAAGAGTCTAAAATTGTCCCTATCCCTGGCTTTATTTTGGTATTTTAGTGCATATTTGGTGAAAGTCGTGTCTGTAACGGCCTCTTTAGGATCAACTATGGGCAGGATTTTTGATTTTTCAGACTGGACTAACGACCTCCAGTGAGTCGCCCTGTCTGGTATCTAAAATATTGTTGACAGAAATTATTAAATTAAACAGGTTTTGTCAATATTGCAAAACTTCAGGGGGCAGGAGTGCTACTTGGATGCACAAAATTGTTGCTTTGGTGCTCTTCAGTGTAGGGATCAGTCTCAAATACAAAAGTGAAAAAGCTGAGGCACTCAAAAAGTACAAAATAATGAAAAGCCTTTAATACCACAGATAAAGTTAAAGGGCCCATCTCATGCAACTTTTCAGAGCTTTCTACCTTCTAAGAGTGAAGTGTGGACCTTGTATATGTCACCAAAGTGGTTTTTAGATTGATTTGGCATTTTTTTAACAAACTGCAGCGTATTTCCGCCACCCTCCCACGTGACAACGAAATAAAGCTGCTACAACGATGACGTGGCAGCTACACCTATGACACGTTTGATGTAGCAGAAAGCACTGCATTGAACACAATATAATAAGTTTATTTCCTAGTGTTTATTAATACTTTACCAATCAGTAATGTTCAGCTGATGTCGACGCGGTGCTTGAGCTTCCTGCTCCTCAAAGTCCTCGTCCGATTCCGGGTCCAACACATACGGCCTTTCATAGTTCCTGGTCTGTGTCTGCCTCCCAGAAATCAGTAAGATTTCATAACTATTGTGTAATGGATGTTCCAAAACCCAAATTGTGCTTGTTTATGTGCAGAAGATACAATGTGAAAAGAGTTATTTTGCATGAGATGGGCCTTTTAAAATCACATCAACATGTTTCAGCCCTTTGGCCTTCATCAGGGCAAGAACTGTTTTGTCAATATTTCCTCTTTACCAATAATGTAAAAATGAAGTTAGATTTTCTTCTTAAATATTGATACTGATCGTGATCTTGTGAGATAAAATAACATTGTTTACACATTAAGAAATAAAAAAAATTGTTTTAGCGGTGGATGAGCTGCTTTGAGATCTTTTTCCAGAGCAGAATTTAATTAGACGCAGCCTCTTCCTCCTCCTCCTCCTCCTCCTCCTCTTCAGACACAGAGAGGTCAGCTGAGCCCCAACACTCCGCTATTACACTGGGAGCAAAACCATTATCGTCTGCGTAAAGAAATTCCTAAAATCATCATTTGGAGTGGGAATGTGATTTCCCTGTTTGATATCCCACTGTCGCCGTGGTTACGTGGGGGAACAAAAGGGTATATTTCTGGTCTGACTTTCTAATTGTAGGTGGAGATGAGGAGACGGCGTCATTTGGCTCCTTTGCATAATGAATCTATTCTTATCCGTGGGTTTCAGACGGCGAGATCAGGGCAATTAATTACAAAATGTTCTATTGTTGAAGGAGTCATCGAAATGGCGTCCGGAACAGAGGAAGCGGAGGATTTAGCTGTATTTAAAAACTCAAAGCGTATTTTTGATTTCTTTAAAACAGAAAAGCTTTTGAACACCATCATACTAAAAACTGTCTGTGGTTGAAGGACTTTCAGCTTGTCTCCATGGAGATGTTAATGCTTTACCTGGAATGTTACACAGTACAGCATTAAGGGCCAGTGTTGGGAGTAATGTGTTATAAGAGTAACGAATTACTGTAATGCGTTGCTTTTTGCTGTAACGCAGTAATGTGGAGTTACAAGGAAAAATGGTAATATTTTACTCGGTACAAATGTCAAGTCACAATGCTTTATTAACCTGGATTGAAGTGGTAGGTTTTTCGGTTTTCTTCATACAGATTCGCTATAATCGAAACGCCATCATTACAGTTCTGAATGTTGGGATGGGCAAGGATGTGCGCCCACGTAGACCGTCGGGTAAATGCGGGCGAAAGGACCACCACAGAGTTCCGCGCTACACGGGGTTAAACAAAGCTGACGCCGACGTCCTGGTTCAGTCCTGGTTTAGTTCTGGTTTTGTTCTGGTTCAGTCCTGGTTTTAGTCCTGGTTTTAGTCCTGGTTTCGTCATGGTTTAGATCTAGTTTATTCCTGGTTTAGACCTGGTTTAGTCCTGGTTCAGTCCTGGTTTTAGTCCTGGTTTCGTCTTGGTTTAGATCTAGTTTAGTCCTGGTTTAGTCCTGGTATAGACCTGGTTTAGACCTGGTTCAGTCCTGGTTCAGTCCTGGTTCAGTCCTGGTTTTAGTCCTGGTTTCGTCTTTGTTTAGATCTAGTTTAGTCCTGGTTTAGTCCTGGTTTAGTCCTGGTTTAGTCCTGGTATAGACCTGGTTTAGACCTGGTTCAGTCCTGGTTCAGTCCTGGTTTAGACCTGGTTTACTTCTGGTTTAGTCCTGGTTCAGACCTGGTTCAGTCCTGGTTTACTTCTGGTTTAGTCCTGGTTTTATCCTGGTTTAGACCTGGTTTTAGTCCTGGTTTAGTCCTGGTTTAGTCCTGGTTTAGTTCTGGTTTTAGTCCTGGTTTTTAGTCCTGGTTTCGTCTTGGTTTAGATCTAGTTTATTCCTGGTTCAGTCCTGGTTTAGAGTCCTGGTTCAGTCCTGGTTTAGTCCTGGTTTAGTCCTGGTTTAGTCCTGGTTTTAGTCCTGGTTTTAGTCCTGGTTTCGTCTTGGTTTAGATCTAGTTTATTCCTGGTTCAGTCCTGGTTTAGACCTGGTTCAGTCCTGGTTTAGTCCTGGTTTTAGTCCTGGTTTAGTCCTGGTTCAGTCCTGGTTCAGTCCTGGTTCAGTCCTGGTTTTAGTCCTGGTTTTAGTCCTGGTTTCGTCTTGGTTTAGATCTAGTTTATTCCTGGTTCAGTCCTGGTTTAGTCCTGGTTTAGTCCTGGTTCAGTCCTGGTTTAGTCCTGGTTCAGTCCTGGTTCAGTCCTGGTTTAGTATCTTCGCTTCAAAGTAACTTACTACAATAGTCGTGTAATGTCTTAAATTTTAAACACAGTAATCTTATAACGTAACAAATTACTTGACAGTAAATGACAGTAACAAGTCATAAATAACACATTACAGTTTTGAAGTAACTTGCCCAACATTTACCAACAAAATACATCGTGTACTTATTAAACTGTATTTCATAAACAAGTTGCAGTTGTCCAAATAAGAAACAAAATTATCATCTAACTTTAGGGAGCGTTTGTAGTTTTCCCCGATTGATAAAATGTCCTTTATTTGTCCTTTATTGAGAATATTGCAGTGTTACAACAGCAAAGTACAAGAACAGAAAAACAAAACAGAGCTATGATGAGAATTAAAGCTGCACTGTGTAGTTTTTCTGTCTGCGACGTGCTGCTTCAGTGAAATGGAGTCGTCACATTCAAAACTCTGAAAAACACCCATTTATATTCTGAGTTTGATATTCCATTGATTTCATGGTTGTTCGGTGTCTGCAGGTGTAAAAATAGACGTCTCTATCCTCCCTCTCTTTGTCTAACGCACTCTTTCTTTCTCTCTTTCTCTCCCTTCCTCTTTTTCTCCTTCTCCCTCTACTCACCCTCTCTTTCTCTTTCTCTCTCCTCCGACTTTCACCTCCCTCTGTCTCTCTTTCTTCCTCTCTCTCTCCCTCACACTTCTTCCTCCTTCCCTCCATCATTTTTTTTCTCTTTCATCCCACCTTCTCTCACTTTCTTCTCTCTTCTAAGTCTCATCTCTAACCCTCTCTCTTTCACCTCTCTCTTTCTCTCTTGTACCTGTACTCTCCTGCTCTTTCTCTCATCCCTCTCTCCTCCCTGCAGTCGATGGTCCATATACTCTCTTCTCCTCTCTGTCTCTCTTTCTTCCTCTCTCTCTCACGCTTCTTCCTCCTTCCCTCTCTCCGTCATTTTTTTTCTCTCTCATCCCCCTCTCTCTACCCACCTTCTCTCACTTTCTTCTCTCTTCTATGTCTCATCTCTAACCCTCTTCTCTTTCACCTCTCTCTTTCTCTCTTGTCCCGTCTCTCCTCCCCCTCTCTCATCCCTCTCTCCCTGCAGTCAACTCTCTCATCCTTGTCTTTTTCTCTCTCCTCTCCCTCTTTCTACCCCCCGTCTCTCTTCCTTCCTCTCATCCCTCTCTCTCCCTCTTTCTCTCTCATCTCTCTTTCCCCTTTTCTCCCTCCCTCGTCTCTGTTTTCCCCTTTTCTTTCTCTCATCCCTCTCTCCTCCGTGCAGTAAACGGACCATAGACTCTCTCCTCCTTGTCTCTCTCTCTTCTCTCTGTCTCTCCCTCCCTTTTTTTTCTCGTCCCCGTGTGTCTCCTTCCCCCTCTTTCTCTCCCTCTATCTCTCATCCCTCTCCTCCCTGCAGTCAACTCTCTCATCCTTGTCTTTTTCTCTCTCCTCTTGCTCTTTCTACCCCCCTTCCTCCCTCCATCTCTCTTCCCTCCCTCTTTCTCTCTTGTACCTGTACTCTCCCTCTCTTTCTCTCATCCCTCTCTCCTCCCTGCAGTCGATGGTCCATATACTCTCTTTCTCTCTCTCTCTCTCTTTTCTTCCTCTCTCTCTCACGCTTCTTCCTCCTTCCCTCTCCTCCATCATTTTTTTTCTCTTCTCATCCCCTCTCTCTACCCACCTTCTCTCACTTTCTTCTCTCTTCTAAGTCTCATCTCTAACCCTCTCTCTTTCACCTCTCTCTTTCTCTCTTGTCCCTGTCTCTCCTCCCCCTCTCTCATCCCTCTCCTCCCTGCAGTCAACTCTCTCATCCTTGTCTTTTTCTCTCTCCCTCTCCCTCTTTCTACCCCCCGTCTCTCTTCCTTCCTCTCATCCCTCTCTCTCCCTCTTTCTCTCTCATCTCTCTTTCCCCTTTTCTCCCTCCCTCGTCTCTGTTTCCCCCTTTCTTTCTCTCATCCCTCTCTCCTCCGTGCAGTAAACGGACCATAGACTCTCTCCTCCTTGTCTCTCTCTCTTCTCTCTGTCTCTCCCTCCCTTTTTTTCTTTCGTCCCTGTGTCTCCTTCCCCCTCTTTCTCTCCCTCTATCTCTCATCCCTCTCCTCCCTGCAGTCAACTCTCTCATCCTTGTCTTTCTCTCTCCCTCTTGCTCTTTCTACCCCCCATTCCTCCCTCCCTCTTTCTCTCTTGTACCTGTACTCTCCCTCTCTTTCTCTCATCCCTCTCTCCCCCCTGCAGTCGACGGTCCATATACTCTCTTCTCCTCTCTGTCTCTGTCTCTTTTTCTTCATCTCTCTCGTGCTTATTCCTCTCTCCCTCTCTCACACACTTCCCTCTTCCTCTCCCTCACTCCCTCTCTTCCTCTCCTCTTCTCTCTCTCCTCCCCTGCAGTCATCCCATCCGCAGACACCTGAACAATAGTACCTCTCCTCTCCGCTCGTCCTCTTTGTGTTTTCAGGAGGGACTCTGTTTTCAAATGTCTCTTTTTCACCTTGACATTTAAGACTCTAGATGTCCCCTCAGCGCAGACCAGACCCGCGGCCGCCATTTTACTCCTGCCACAAAATGGACGAATTACTTCTTTTGTTTTTGTCTCTGAAGCTCCCGACGCAATCCAGGCGGAGATGTGTCCCACTTTCAGCACTGACGGATGGGTCAAATGCAGAGGACGAATCGCCCAACGGGGACTTTAAGGCGAACCTTATTAACCTTAAATTTAAACGTCCCAGATTACGTTATTTTCTGATCGGTTATAATGTTGTTTCCTCGTCACAAACAGACCTGGAGTTGTAAATTCCCCTTTAACTGCTATAGTTATAGTTCTGTTTATTTAGATCAGATTATTTGTGGCCTGCTGTAGCTTTAGATCTTTACCTTTAACCTATCCAAGACCCTATCCACACTAGTGCGTATTCGAGCCGTTTTCGTTGTGGATGCAGTGTTCGTCCACACTAATCCGATGGAAGACGCCTCCAGAGACAGAACGGTCTGGTGCCGCGAGCTCCCACGAATTTATTTGAGTGCAGATCAGATCCGGCACTGTGTGGACGCCTGAAAACGCTGATACGCTGATGTAGTTCTATGCGCCGCGAAGTAATTCTCCGCCGAAACGCTAAGAGGCTAGAATATATGTCCATTCATATATACGGTCTGTGCGTACGACCTGCAGACGTATAATCTCTGAAAAGTTTAACATGAATCATCTCCAACGCGACACAAACACAGAACAGACTCACCATCAGCAGAACACCCCTCTGTCACAGAAAGAACACTCATATTCCACTGAGTCGTGTCCTTTAGTCCGACAGAAGTTGAACTGCATCAGCGCACAAGGAGGGAGCTGTTTTTTGAGCGCTCAGTTTATGCAAATGAGCCATGTGGTTTTAAGTTTCATTTCTGTAAAACGTAAACAAATGTGCTCAAAGCTGTGTCGATAGGGAAGACTTGCGGACACAGAAACGACGTGTCTGGACGCAAATCGTTTCCGATGCGATGATACGGTGATTTGTTTCTGTGTAAACGTAGCCTAAAGGTAAAAAAAAAAGTAGCTATTGACTTGAAAACTACCGCTTCATGACATCACAAGGTGGAACAGAGCATTTTGAGCTTTGGAGATGTAGACAAACTAATAATAAAGTGTTGCTCAAACATGTGAATGAAATAATGAATGACATAACAATCTATAACACGACTTAAAGCTCACAAAAGTCAATCAGTTTTGCTTAATATCGGACTTTTAAATTACAAGAATTGGTTGAGTGAGAAGGAGACACGGTGTTCTTTTGGATTTGTTTCGACTTGGTCATAAATGTTCCACAGTACGGCATTAAAATGATAAATAAAACTTTGATTTATTCAGTTACAAGCACCTTTCCTATTTCTTATTTTTCTTATTTAAAAAAAAAGAAAAAGACTTGTCATCTGCTTGTCTCACCTTCTTGTCTCCACGCCATACTCTGGAACATTCAAAACAACATCTCCATGGAAACAAGATGTTAGCAGACCCCCCCACCGTGCAGAAAAATCACACAGTGCGCCTTTAATTCTAGCATTTCCCAGCTATTAAAGAGATTTCTGTTCGTATCGAATGACTCGGTGTAGTTTTTCTCTCTCATTTCCTGTTCTACATTGGGCCTAATCGCTCATTATAAGATCTTTGTTTTTCCGACGGAGAATCCGAGGCGCGCGGGTCACGGGTTCAAGAATCCACAACGAGGAAAATCAAATATATCGACGTTCTCGTTTATTCCGAGTGGCTCAAACCAGTTCAATGAAAACAGCTGGACTCCCTCCTCCCACTGTCACTCCATCTCCTCTGTTATCTCCACATCATGAGGCTGAATACCGCTCCACCGCTTTGTCTCGTACTGTTAATTTAAAGCTGCGTTGTGTAACATTTCTAGTGGAGGGTCCGTCCCCTGCCTGTTGCTATGGTTATGTCATTGCTCTACCTTACATTTATTCAATTACAAGTGGTTTTATAGCTCGAAAATACCTAGAAAAACAAGAATTCTGACTCTGATCTTGGTCTGGTTTGGTTTCCATGGAGATAGAAAGGTTTAATGCCACACTGTGAAACATTCCAGACAAAACAATAACATCTCCATGGAGAAAAGCAGATTTTTAGTGTCTTAAAAAAACAGGAAAAATAGAGAGTTTGCAGTGGTCCAAAGTTGAGTTTATAAGAGCACTTTAGAACTCTCAGAAATCAGCGCAGAGTTTACAATCGCAGTAAAGCTAGAATGCAAATGTGCACTTCCTGATTTCACTTATTTTCAGATTTATTTTGACCTCAAGAGCTACTTATACAAATCCTATCGTATGTAAAAGAAAAAAAACGGCTCTTAAAATTGTGAATTCTATACTAACTAGAATTCTAACATTGTCATTATTATTGGTAAAATTGTAAAAAAAAAAAATTAAATAAATAAATAATTACACCTTCTTTTTTTTCATTCTTGCTTGCACTTCAAAAAAATTTATTTCAGCGGAATTTACAATATTAAAATCTGCCAAATATTCTGTACGTCTGTCTTTTTGAGTGAGTGAGTTGAGTCTTTTTTGTGTTTTTAAACGGTGTGTGTGTGTTTTTGTGATTTCCCACAGTGCACCAGTCCATGATGCCGGCCCAGGGCTCCGGGTTCCACGCTCCCCTGGTCCAGTCCAGCCCCGGTCTGTCTGTGCCCCCCGCCCCCCAACAAAGCAATATGAACCCTGCCCCCATACAGGGCATGCTGCTCCAGTACCCCACCATGCAGGCCTATCAGGTATGGAACAACTCTCTCTCTCTCTCTCTCTCTGTCTGTACGTCTGTCTGTCTGTCCTCCTCTCTCTCTCTCTCTCTCTCTCTCTGTCTGTCTCTCTCCTCTCTGTCTCTCTCCTCTCTCTCTCTCCTCTCTGTCTCTCTCCCTCTGTCTCTCACTCTCTGTCTGTCCCTCTGTCTCTCTCTATCTCTCTGTCTGTCTCTCTCGCTCTCTATCTGTCTGTCTGTTTCTCTCTCTCTCTCTCTCTCTCTGTCTTCTCTCTCTCTGTCTGTCTCTGTCTGTCTCTCTCTCTGTCTCTCTCTATCTGTCTGTCTGTTTCTCTCTCTGTCTGTCTGTCTGTTCTCCTCTCTCCCTCTGTCTCTCTCTATCTCTCTGTCTGTCTGTCTTTCTCTCTCTCTCTTCCTCCCTCTTTCTATCTCTCTTTCTCTGTCTGTCTGTCTGTTTCTCTCTGCCTCTCTCTCTCTCGCCTGTCTCTTTCCCTCTTTCTCTTTCTTTGTCTGTCTTTCTTGCTCTCTCTCTCTCCCTCCCTCTTTCTCTCTGTCTGTCTCTCTCCCTCTCTCTCTCTCTGTGTCTGTCTCTTTCTCTCTTTCCCTCTTTCTCTTTCTTTGTCTGTCTTTCTTGCTCTCTCTCTCTCCCTCCCTCTTTCTCTCTGTCTGTCTCTCTCCCTCTCTCTCTCTCTGTGTCTGTCTCTTTCTCTTTCCTCTTTCTCTCTCTTTCTCTGTGTTTCTCTCTCTCTCCCTCCCACCCACTTTCTATCTCTCTTTCTCTCTTTCCTCTTTCTCTTTCTCTCTCTCTCTCTTCCTCTTTCTATCTTTCTTTCTCTCTGTCTGTCTCTCTCTCTCTGTCTGTCTCTCTCTCTCTCTCTCTCTCTCTCTTTCTCTCTGTCTGTCTCTCTCTCTCTCTCTCTCTCTGTCTCTCTCTCTCTCTGTCTGTCTCTCTATCTCTCTTTCTCTCTCTCTTTCCTTCCTCTTGCCCTCTCTCCACATCTCTCTCCTCCCTCTCTCCCCATCTCTCTCCTCCCTCTTTCCATCTCCCTCTCTCCTCCCTCTCTCCCAGTCTCTCTATTTTCCTGTCTCCATCTCTCTCTTCCCTCGCCCTCTGTCCATCTCTCTCCTCCCTTCTTCTTCCTCTCTTCTGTCAGATCACATAATACACCCAGTCAACCTCTCTCTTTCTCTCTCTTCTCTCCCTCTTTCTTTCTCTCTTTCCCTCCTCCCTCTCTCCTGTGTCAGATAGCATAATGTAACCCCGTCAGTAATTGAATGGGGTCCCTCAGACCGTCTTATTTTGTTATGAATGACATTTGCGCTCGTCTCTCGGGGGCCGCTGCTTTTGTATTCTTGTCACGCCGTAAAAAAAAAAAAAAAAAAAAAGGTTTCATTTTGGACTCGGTGCAGATATTAAACTGAAAGATCACTGTTTTACCCCACACCTGTTTGTCCTTGAGTTCTGGAAAGTGCCGTACGCGTCACTCAAACGGGTTTTTACAAAGGACGGACGGTTTGGGGGGTTTAAATGTCTCAGATTTCTATTGGAAAAACGTCACTATTTTAGACTACTTCAATACATGTTTTCATACGGTTCAATTGAATAAAAACTAAAAAATATATATGTATGTACAGTAAATCGATCAAATAAAATGTTAAAGCTGAACTATGTAACATTTCTACCTAAAATATTCGGCATTAAACGCACATATTATGCTGTTTTTGGGCAGTTTTAATGTTGTTTTCTCGTCAAAAAACAAAACTTCGAGTTGTGTTTTGTTTCATTCACACATGTTTAACGCACAACCCCTTCTTCTCTCAAACCGAAAACACTCTGTGCCACTTTGTGATGTCATCAAGTGCTCCACTGTGTTGTTAAACTCCACACACCTTCACTAGAATCAGCTGGATAATTTTAGCCTTGGAATTGTGAATCTCTACTGAACTAAAGATAAAAATGTAGCTGTTGGTTTTAAAATGATCTGACTTTTTTTGCCGAAACATTATTTAAAAACAAAAAATCTTTTGGACATCGGCCATGTGAGTGTGCGATGCAGTTTTTCACTTTTGTCTTGCTGCTCCTTGCATTTGCACCTCTACAAGAATTTTGGTGCGCCTTTTCTGGTTCTTTTGTGTGTGTAGCTCTTAACATGAAATTTACGGCTTCATGACATCACAAGGTGGAACAGAGCGTGTTGAGCTTTGAGTAATCCTGCATTATTAGTCTGTCTACGTCTCCAAACACGTGTGAATGAAACAAAACACAACTAAACACAACATGCTTAAAGCTCAAAAGAGTCAATTTTGTGTAATATAGGAGCTTTAAAAAAATGTATCTACCTAACATTTATTGAAACTCGAAAAATACAATAAAAAGTGATGCATAAAAATAGTGATGTTAAAGGTGCACTGTGTAACTTTTTGGTTGGGGGTTCGTCACCTATGGTCATGAACTTTGGGTAATGACCGAAAGAACGAGATTGTCGATACAAATGGTCGAAATGAGTGGCTGGGCGCTCCCTTACAGACAGGGTGAGGAGCTCGGAGTAGAGCCGCTGCTCCTCCACGTCAAGCGGAGCAGCTGACTCATGTCCCACCAGAAGGAGGCCTCGAGGAAGACCCAGGACACGCTGGAGGGACTATGTCTCTGGGCTGGCCTGGGAACACCTTGGGGTCCCCCCTGGAGGAGCTGGAGGAAGTGTCCAGGGTGAAGGAAGTCTGGGAGTCCCTGCTTAGACTCCTGCCCTCGGATAAGTGGAAGAAAATGGATGGATGGATGTCTTTGCTTTGGAATGTTCCACAGTGTGACATTAAACAGCTCTACTTTACATTATTTATTTATTTATTTTGCACGTACAACATAACAATAAAAAAAAAATCACACTAGATAAAAAATTAGGTGCTGGAAGAGGAAAAAAAACAACTAAAAGGGCTCATATTAAAGCCTCCACCTTATGAATAAATAATAATAATAATAATAATAATAATAATAATAATAATAATAATAATGCATCAGTTTTATATAGCACTTTTTTGGACTTTTAAAGATGCTTAAATTAAATTGACATTAAAAACTGAACATTATCGCTGTGCATAAAAAATACATAAGTAAAATTACGTTTAAACACCATGGATTAAATTAATTTGATTCAAACATGGATTAAAACACAATGAAACATCCACAATTGAATGATTATCAAACATTACCATGAAATATCAAACATTTCCTCACACTTGTTAAACAACAACAAACAACAGCCAGATGTGAAACCAGATTATTCAATTACAGGTGGTTTTAATACTAATTGTTTAATGGTTTTGGTCTCCATGAAGATAGAAAGGTTTAATGCCATACTGTGAAACATTCCAGACAATGCAATAATTGTAATCTTTATGAAGAAAAGCCTTTGACGGACCTTCCACCAGAAAAGTTACACAATGCAGCTTTGAAAATGTACCGCTGAAATAAATAAGCCCACACGTTTCTTTTTCTTTGACTTTGGCTGTGCTGTGTCTCTCAGCAGGTGTCCGTGCCGCAGCAGCAGTACCAGCAGCCTGTGTTTGTCCCGTGTCAGCCCGGACAGCAGGGGGCAGTGTCTGTGGGAGGGGTCCAGCCGTGCTACAGCCTCCTGCCCCCAAACCAGCACACCACCATGAGGTAAAGGTCAAAGGTCACGTCTTATGTTGTGTGTTTGTAGAAGAATAAAGAAACTAGAGCGGAGAATCACAGGGTCTGACATGGTTCGATACACAATGTTTACAGTTTTATAAGACTCAAGTATTTCTTTGTTATATCACTGTCACGGATTTTTATTGCATAAACATTGTTGGGCAAGTAACTTTAAAACTGTAATGTGTTATTTATGACTTGTTACTGTAATTTTAAAGCAATTTGTTACATCACAATATCACTGTATTTAAAATGTAAAACATTACACGACTATTGCAGCACTTTAAATTACTGCCAAAGATGCCGAACTTTTGTGTCATATATGGACTGAACCAGGACTAAACCAGGTCTAAACTAGGACTGAACTAGGACTGAACGGAGGACTGAACCAGGACTAAACCAGGTCTAAACTAGGACTGAACTAGGACTGAACGGAGGACTGAACCAAGACTAAACTACTGCTGAACTAGAACTGAACCGAGGACTGAACCGAGGACTAAACCAGGACTAAACCAGAACTGAACCAGATCTGAACCAGGACTAAAAATCGGGACTAAACCAGGACTGAACCAGGATTGAACCAGGACTAAACCAGGACTAAATCAGGACTAAACCAGGATTAAAACAGGACTGAACCAGATCTGAACCAGGACTAAATCAGGACTAAACCAGGATTAAAACAGGACTAAAACAGGCCTAAACCAGGACTAAACCAGGACTGAACCAGGACTAAACCAGGTCTAAACTAGGACTGAACTAGGACTGAACGGAGGACTGAACCAAGACTAAACTACTGCTGAACCAGAACTGAACCCAGGACTGAAACGAGGACTAAACCAGGACTAAACCAGATCTGAACCAGGACTAAAAATCGGGACTAAACCAGGACTAAACCAGGACTGAACCAGGGCTGAACCAGGACTAAAACAGGACTAAATCAGGACTGAACCAGAACTGAACCAGGACTAAACCAGGACTAGACCAGGACTAAACCAGGACTAAACCAGGACTAAAACAGGACTAAAACAGGCCTAAACCAGGACTAAACCAGGACTAAACCAGGACTAAACCAGGACTAAATCAGGACTAAACCAGGACTAAACCAGGACTAACCCCAAGCCCGTGGAGCTGGGTGTCCACGGTCTTGTCCTGACATTCGTAACCATAACGATGACGTTTCACCGCTGCTGATATTGTGGTGATTTTAGTGAATTTATATGAAGAAAAATGAAAAACTCACCATTTTAATACTGCTTTTTGAGACCTACCAATGAAAAATGGGAAAAAAAATCTTATTGATCTCATCATTTTCCTTATGTCTGAGCAAAGTTTTGGCAACTTTGTCTCATGAAATCTTTTATTTTTGACATTAATGATGAACTTTAAACACTCCTGCATGTAACAATGAAAAATATGGCTTTTGTTAAGTTTAGTTCTGGTTTGGTCCTCCTTTAGTCCCCTTTTAATCCTCATTTATTCCTAATTCTGGTTAAATCCTGGTTTGAATCGTCGAAAATCCTGGTTTTATTGTAGTTTAGTCCTGATATAAGTTTAGTTTAGACTTGTTTAACTCCTGGTTTTCACTTTTATTACTTCTTGTCTACTCCTTTAGTGCATTATCTGTACATTTTTTTTCTTTTTGGCGTTAATAATCACTCATTTTAGACCCTCTTGCATGTAAAAACGAACACATGTTTAATTGTGTTTACATCTAAATCCTCAATTACATTAACTCGTGTTTTCGCCGCCGTCCTCTCTCTGATTAATGTTCTCGCACAGTGACATTTCTTAATCACTAAAACTCGCCACAATTGCGTTAAGATGCACTTATTATCCCGTTTCGTGTCCGGGCTCATCCATCACGGCAGATCCGCGCGCATATTTTTAGCGAGGGAAAAACAGCTTGACTAGTGAATCCCTCGGTGAGGAAAAGCCAAGGTTATGAGTCTTCTCTATGGGGGAAAAAAATGATGTTATTACCGTAATACATGTTCTAAAGGGGCACCGAGAACAGCTCATGAATGCCAAATCTGACACTGTCTCATAGTTTATACAGCATTATGCTTTTCTAGTCTGACAAGCTCGGCGCATCCCCTCTCATTAAAACTGATTGATGGAACCAGTTCACCTTAAGCTAAATCATTATTTTGCTTTTCCTCCGTGGACCTCATCAATCTGCACACGAGCGACAGGCCGGGACTACAGGGAGGACTGTAATATGACGAGGCTTAGTATAATCCTGCTTAAGTCCTGGTTTAGTTTTGGTTTGGTCCTGGTTTAGTCCTGGTTTGGAACTGGTCTGCTGCACTCACACTAGTCTAATCGATCCAGGCCCAGGCTCGGCACTGTGGGACTTTGGTCCAGTTGGATGAGGTGGGACACGATTTTACTTTTCGAGCCATGACAGGTGCGCTGATGTTACTCATACGAGGAAAACAGTCCAGTCTAAGGCCCCATCCACACTAGTACATATTTGAGTCGTTTTTTTTGTTGTGGATGCAGTGTTCGTCCACACTAATCCGATGGAAAACGGCTCCAGAGACGGAAAGATCAGGTGCCGCCAACTCCCACAAATTCATCTGAGTACAGATCTGATTCGGCACTGTGTGGACGCCTCAAAACGCTGATACGCTGATGTAGGAGCTCTAGTTGCGTCACTGTGACTTGCATCTTCCTGATTCACTGGGTTTGTGACATCGGTCATGTGACGCTATTGTCGAATACAGTTTAAATAAACCATAGACAAATGGGAAACAGCGTAACTAGAACTACTTGCTGGTACACGGTCCACGAAAAGACTGTTTTTGCGCTTGTCATCTTCCTCGGCTCAAAATCGGCTGCTGCAACTTACTAGTTTTTCAGGTGGCTCGCGTTAAACGGCGAAATATTGTTCTAGAGTTCTGTGCGTATGACCTGCAGACGTATAATCTCTGAAAAGTTTAATAGGATAGAAGCACCATCAGCAGAACACCCCTCTGTCACAGAAAAAACACTCATATTCCACTGAGTCGGGTCCTTTTTAAGTCCGACAGAAGCTGAACCGCATCAGCGCACAATATCAAGCTGTTTTTTTGAAGCTTAGTTTATGCAAATTAACCATGTGGTTTTAAGTTTTTTTTCTATAAAACGTAAACAAATGTGCTCAAAGCTGTGTGGATAGCGAAGGATTGCGGACACAGAAACGACGTGTCTGGATGCAAATCGTTTCCGATACGGTGATTCCTTTCAGTGTAAACGTAACCTGAAACACACAGTGAATCCACACTCACCTTCCATGAGGACTGGACTGTGACGAAAGTTTAGCTCCTCCTGTCCTCGCTCCTCCACGCTATTTTTACATCCATAAACTCTTGGAGGAGCGCGTTTCACAAGAGGACTCATATCTGCCTCACTGTTTAATAGATATTTCTGCCGCTGGACTTATTTTCTCCGCTAAAAACTTTGGCTCTGCTGCGCGACATGTAAACAAACAGCACCACATGTTTACGTCATCAGGTGTAACTGCGGGTTCTTAAGTCCTAGTGTGAGTGTGCCCAGTAACTCTCTGAAGTCCTGGTTTAGTCCTCCTTTAGTCCTGGTTTAGTCATAGTTCAGTCCTAGGTTTGTCCTGCAATCAAACAGTAGAACTAGAGAGAGTACAAACATTTATCTATAACCCAACAGAAAAGTGAGAGCGAGGAGGAGAGGTGACTTTGGGCCTGTCCCAGCTGTGAGGGGGGCACATGGGGGGCACATGATTTATGTGACTGTGGGACAGAGAGGAGGGGGGGTCCCACGAGGACCACATGTCAGAGAAAGACCCCGAAACCAGGTCTACACAAGGACTAAACTAGGACTGGAACAAGTCTACACAAGGACTAAACTAGGACTGGAACAGGACTAAACAAGGACTGAAACAAGTCTACACAAGGACTAAACTAGGACTGGAACAGGACTAAACAAGGACTGGAACAGGACTAAACAAGGACTAAACCAGGTCTACACAATGACTAAACTAGGACTGGAACAGGACTAAACAAGGACTGAAACAGGTCTACACAAGGACTAAACTAGGACTGGAACAGGACTAAACAAGGACTGGAACAGGACTAAACAAGGACTAAACCAGGTCTACACAATGACTAAACTAGGACTGAAACAGGACTAAACTAGAACTAAACTAGGACTGAAACAGGTCTACACAAGGACTTAACTAAGACTGGAACAGGACTGAACCAGGACTGAACCAGGACTGAACCAGGACTAAACAAGGACTAAACAAGGACTAAACAAGGACTGGAACAGGACTAAACAAGGACTAAATAAGGACTAAACTAGGACTAAACTAGGACTGAAACAGGTCTACACAAAGACTTAACTAAGACTGGAACAGGACTGAACCAGGACTGAACCAGGACTAAACAAGGACTAAACAAGGACTAAACTAGAACTAAACTAGGACTAAACTAGGACTGAAACAGGTCTACACAAAGACTTAACTAAGACTGGAACAGGACTAAACCAGGACTAAACAAGGAATAAACTCGGACTGGAACAGGACTAAACTAGTACTGAAAAAGAACTGAAACAAGACTAAAGAAGGACTAAACGAGGACCAAGGTACAAGGACTAGGACTAAATTTGAACTACCAAACAGGGTACACTTTATAGTCTTGGTTCAGTTCCGGTGTAGTCCTGTTTTAAGCCTGGTTTAATCAGTTTAGTTTCAGTCCTAGCTTAGTCCTGGTTCAGTCCTAGTTTAGTCCCGTTCCAGTCCTGGTTTAGTCCCGTTCCAGACCTGGTTGTAAGTAGGTCACTCTGAAGCCAGAATGATTTATGTGAGAGGGAGAGAAAGTCCCAGGAGATCTGGACTTCACCTGGACCAGCTGTAGACCGAGTTGAGCCTGGTCCCCGCGGCAACGGGATGTACAGCCTGGTCCCCGCGGCAACGAGACATACAGCCTGGTCCCCGCGGCAACGGGATGGAGCTTAGCAACAACCAGATGTCCCATTCTAATGAAGCAGCAGCAGCTTAAGGAGAGATTTCTTTGTCATCTGTTTTAAAGTGTTTGAATAAGCACTTTTCAGTCAGAACTAGACCAGGACTAAACTAGGACTGAACCAGGGCTGAACCAGGACTAGACCAAGACTAAAACAGGGCTAAAACAGGGCTAAAACAGGACTAGACTAGACTAGACTAAACCAGGACTGGGACTAAAACAGGGCTAAACCAGGATTAAACCAGGACTAAACCAGGACTAAACCGGGACTAGACTAGACAGACCAGGACTAAACCAGGACTGGACCAGGACAGAACTAGGACTGAACCAGTGCTAAACAAGGGCTGAATTAGGACTAAACTGTACTGATTTTGCACTTTTCAACCAGGACTAGACTGGGACTCGACCGGACTGAACCAGGTTGAACCAGGACTAAACCGGACTAACTGGGACTGAACCAGGGCTGAACCAGGACTAGACCAAGACTAAAACAGGGCTAAAGGATTGACAGACTAGACTAGGACTAACAGGACTAGACTAGACTAGACCAGGACTAAACCAGGACTGGACCAGGACTGGACAAGACTAGACCAGGACTGACCTTGACAGAACTAGGACTGAACCAGTGCTAAACAAGGGCTGAATTAGGACTAAAACTGATTTTTGCACTTTTCAGGACTAGAACTCGACCAGGACTGAACCACTGAACCAGGACTAAGCAGGACTAAACCGGGACTAAACTAGGACTGAACCAGGGCTGAACCAGGACTAGACCAAGACTAAAACAGGGCTAAAACAGGGCTAAAACAGGACTAGACTAGGACTAGACCAGGAGTAAACCAGGACTGGACCAAGACTAAAACAGGGCTAAACCAGGATTAAACCAGGACTAAACCAGGACTAAACCGGGACTAGACTAGGACTAGACCAGGACTAAACCAGGACTGGACCAGGACAGAACTAGGACTGAACCAGTGCTAAACAAGGGCTGAATTAGGACTAAACTGTACTGATTTTTGCACTTTTCAACCAGGACTAGACTGGGACTCGACCGGGACTGAACCAGGTCTGAACCAGGACTAAACCGGGACTAAACTGGGACTGAACCAGGGCTGAACCAGGACTAGACCAAGACTAAAACAGGGCTAAACCAGGATTAAACCAGGACTAAACCGGGACTAGACTAGGACTAGACCAGGACTAGACTAGGACTAGACCAGGACTAAACCAGGACTGGACCAGGACTGGACAAGGACTAGACCAGGACTAGACCTTGACAGAACTAGGACTGAACCAGTGCTAAACAAGGGCTGAATTAGGACTAAACTGTACTGATTTTTGCACTTTTCAACCAGGACTAGACTGGGACTCGACCAGGACTGAACCAGGTCTGAACCAGGACTAAAGCAGGACTAAACCGGGACTAAACTAGGACTGAACCAGGGCTGAACCAGGACTAGACCAAGACTAAAACAGGGCTAAAACAGGGCTAAACAATGACTAAACCAGAACTGAACTAGGAATAGAACAGGACTAAACCAGGGCTAAACCAGGACTGGACCACGACTGAACCAGGACTGGACCGGAACTGGACCATGACTGGACTGGGACTGAACCAGTACTGGACCAGGACTGAACCAGGACTAAACAAGGGCTAAATTAAGACTAAACTACTGTTTTTTTCACTTTTCAGACCTTTTCAACCAGATCTAAACCAGGACTAAATCTGTACTGAATTAGAGAAGGACCACGACTAAAACCAGAAATTTGGCCTGGACTGAATCAGGATTTAACCAGGACAGATTGTAAATGTTTTCAATATATTTTTTGATTTAAAAAATAAAAATTACTATGAACACTCCTCCATCAAACTATTTAACTCGGTAACAAAACATTTATCGTCCAAAAGTAAATGGACAAAAAAATATGGGAGAGTTAAATGTACGAGATATGTGAAGAGGGTTAAGCAAAATATTTTAATGAATAAATATTTGTTTGTGTTTTCAGTTCGACTGTGAGTTTCCTGCCTGCACCGATGATGGAGCAGCTCCCCTTCTCCCAGAGCTCCTCCGCCTGTGTCTCCCAGACGCTCCCCGGACAACAGTACACAGGTAAAACAGGCTGACTTTAGGACTCTAGAAATCCTGGTTTAGTCCTGGTTTAGTCCTGGTTCAGTCCTGTTTAAGTTCTGGTTCTGTACTGTTTTAGTCCTGGTTAAATGGACTGAAACAAGACTAAACAAAGACTAAACTAGGACCAAGGTACAAGGACTGGGCCTAAACTTGAACTACCAATCAGGGTACACTTTACAGTCCTGGTTCAGTTCTGGTGTAGTCCCGCTTTAGGCCTGGTTTAGTCCTGGTTCAGTCCTAGTTTAGTCCTGCTATAGTCCTAGTTTTAGTCCTGTTCCTTGATCCAGCATAACTACGGCAAAATTCTGATTAGGACTTTCTGGTAATACTAACAACTACTAGCATGCTAACAGTGCACTTCCTGATTTGTAGAGGATAAAATGCTTTGTTTTTACCTCAATATACTGTTTATGTACCGAGGTTTAACAAAATTTGCTCAAATACAAATGATCCAACTGATTCTAGTGAAGGTGTATGGCGTTTAAAAACACAATGGAGCGCTTCCTGTATCACCGCATGACATCACAAGGTGGAACAGAGTGTTTTTTTTACCTGTTTACGAGAAGAACAGAGCCTAAATAAGCAGGATTTGTGTGTTAAACTTGTGTGAATGAAGCAAAACACAATTCCGGGTCTGTTTGTGATGAGGAAACAACATTTTAACTTAAAGTCCTGGTTTAGTTTAGTCCTGGTTTAGTTCTGTCTTGCACACCTGTATGTTTCGCTCCAGTGGTGTTATGGGTAATAATCTCCCTGTCAGAGTCCGCCCTGGAGACCTGCCTCACTCCTCGCGGTCGGTCGTCTTTGTTTTCTCTCATCTCTGTGTCAGTTTCTCTGTTGCTCAAACTGCACTTCGGTAATGAAATAAACCTGGAGGAGCACCACTCCGCCTGTGTTGCTTGTGTTACCGGGGCAGTTGTTTCGTTCGTGATTCGATTTAAACTGCAAATCCACCAAATAAAACGCAGCCCGGAGTTAAGAAAATCAAAGAAAATCACGACTAGTGTTTAAAGGATTTATATTGCGTCTTTTTCCCGATCTGTTATAATGTTGTTTCCTCATCACAAACAGACCTGGAGTTGTGTTTTGTTTTGGTTCATTCACACAAACCCTGCGTATTTAGGCTGAGTTCTTCTCTCTGTTCCACCTTGTGATGTCACGTGGTAATACAGGAAGTGCTCCACTGCGTTTTTAAACTCCACACACCTTCGCTAAAATCATTTGAATAAGGTAAAAGGAGCTGTTAACTTGAAAACTAAAGCTGGAACTGAGGACTTTGAGCTTTGGAGATGTAGACAGACTAATAATAAAGGGTTACTCAAACATGACTGAAACAAAACTCAACTCCAGGTCTGTTTCTGATGAAGTAACAACATTTTAACATGACTTGAAGCTCACAAGAGTCAATTTTGTGTAATTTAGGCCCACTACAACTCACACTTTGAAGTAAAACTCTTACGTTATTATTAATAGTTAAGACAGGAGTGTCAAACTCAAATTCACAGAGGACCGACAATTAAAAACTGGGACTAAGTTGTGGGTGAAACTAAATATTTAAAATTTCAACAACATTTCTCTTCTTTCTTTTGTAATGTTAAACCTTTTCTTATTAAAATAAATGTTTAATAATAGTTTTGCTTAAACTTTGAATTCAGACCTCACGGGCCAAATATAATTATATTGCGGGCCAAATTTGGTTCCCGGGCCTGAGTTTGACATGTCTGAGTTAAGATATTAAACCAACTAAAGAGCAAAGTAGATTAAATAGCACTAAGAATAGTCGCTGAGTGCTGAAATTACTTTAACAAGTCTGGTGAAGTTGGAATACTAGTGTTTAAAGGTGCACTGTGTAACTTTTCTAGTTGTGTACGGCGCTACCTGAAAATATTTTGATGCCTAATTGTAGTAGTAGTAGTAGTAGTAGGTAGTGTTAGAGCACACACATGATTAGAACAAACCTGGTGAAGAGCAGCGGAGTTTAAAAACATGGAGGAACACTTTTGGCTTACCACCTAATGACATCACAATGAGGGACCAGCATTTTGAGCTCTGAGGCAGCTTAAAACATGAATAAAATGCTACTCCTCTTGTGTTTTTCATGAGTAAACAACATTATAACTTGTTTAAAATCTCCAGTAAGCAGGGACTGTTAACTAAACATAGAGGAACACTTGCCACTTAATGACATCACAAGGTGGTACCAGCATTTCTAGCTCTGAGACTGCTTAAAACGTGTGAATAAAACGCTAAATCTCATGTGTTTTTGATCAGTAAACAATGTTATAACTTGTTTAAAATCTCCAAAAAGCAATGACTGTTAGTAGAACAAACTAAACACGGAGGAACACTTGCCACTTAATGACATCACAAGGTGGGACCAGCATGAGACAGCTTAAAACGTAAATAAAACGCTACTTCTCGTGCGTTTTTGAGGAGTAAACAACATTATAACTT
This sequence comes from Boleophthalmus pectinirostris, assembly GCF_026225935.1. Classification (NCBI taxonomy): domain Eukaryota; kingdom Metazoa; phylum Chordata; class Actinopteri; order Gobiiformes; family Gobiidae; genus Boleophthalmus; species Boleophthalmus pectinirostris. The sequence continues at coordinate 16,203,735 of NW_026570994.1, forward strand.
GTTTAAAATCTCCACAAAAAGCAGTGATTGTTAACGAAACAAACTAAACACGGACGAACAATTACTACTTAATGACATCACAAGGTGGGACGAGCATTTTGAGCTCTGACACTGCTTTAACGTATGAATAAAATGCTTCTCCTCATGCGTTTTTGAGGAGTAAACAACATTATAACTTGTTTAAAATCTCCACAAAAAGCAGTGACTTTTAATGGAACAAACTAAACATGGAGCAACACTTTCGGCTTACCACCTAATGACATCACAAGGTGGGACCAGCACACAACTCCTCCTGTGTTTTTGACGAGTAAACAACATCATAACTTGTTTAAAATCTCCAAAAAGTCAGTTTCATAAAAAGCGGTGGCTGTTAATGGAACAAACTAGCCCCAAATCGCCCATTACATAAAACTTGACATTTACCAAGATCCATGACTCAGCTCTTCTTCAAATTATCCTCAGTAGATTACAGATACCACAATTAAACTTAAAATCACATTGCGGATTTCAGAAAGTGCTAGAATAATCTCTGTTTTAAAGGTCCATTGTGTAACTTTTCTGGTGGAGGGTCAATCAAATGTCTTTTTTTATGGTTTTATATCTTAAAAATACTTACAAAAACAAGCATTCTGACTGTGAGCGGGGTCGCCTCTCCACAGATCTGACCTGTAACTTGGTCTGGTTTGGTCTCCATGAAGATAGAAAGGTTTAATACCATATTATGAAACTCCAGATCAAGTTACAGGTCAGATCTGTGGAGAGGCGACCCTGCTCACAGTCAGAATTCTTGTTTTTCTAGGTATTTTTGAGCTATAAAACCACCTATAATTGAATAAATAAAAAGTAGAGCTGTTTAATGCCATACTGTGGAGCTTTTCAGGCAGAGCAATGACATATCCACAGAAACAAGCAGGGTTAATGGTCAGATCTATGGAAAAGCAAGCCTGTACATGTTAAGAACTCATGTTTTTTTTTAGGTATTTTTGAGCTATAAAACCACCTGTAATTGAATAAATGTAAACGTAGAGCTGTTTAATGCCATACTGTGGAACATTCTAAGCAAAGCAATGACATATCCATAGAAACAAGCAAGGTTAATGGTCAGATCTATGGAAAAGCAAGCCTGTACATGGTAAGAACTCATGTTTTTGAAGCTATTTTTGAGCTATAAAACCACCTGTAATTGAATAATTGTAAAAGTAGAGCTGTTTAAAGTCACACTGTGGAACATTCCAAGCAAAGCAATGACGTATCCATAGAAACAAGCAGGGTTAATGGCCAGATCTATGGAAAAGCAAGCCTGTACATGTTAAGAACTCATGTTTTTTTTAGGTATTTTTGAGCTATAAAACCACCTGTAATTGAATAAATGTAAACATAGAGCTGTTTAATGCCATATTGTGGAACATTCTAAGCAAAGCAAAGACATATCCATAGAAACAAGAAAGGTTAATGGTCAGATCTATGGAAAAGCAAGCCTGTACATGATAAGAATTGATATTTTTTAGGTATTCTTGAGCTATAAAACCACCTGTAATTGAATAAATGTAAAAAGTAGAGCTGTTTAATGCCATACTGTGGAACTTTCCGGGCTTTCCAATGACTTTTCTACAGTACGGAAACAAGCAGGTGATGGACCCCCAACCAAAAAGTTACACAGTGCACCTTTAAATCCGCAGGTAGTTGTCCTTCTGGCTAACGACGTGTATTTTTCATGTCAGAGCCTAATGTAGTACCAGCGGGGAGGACGCGTCGTTATGAGGGGCAGATGAAGGTCCGCGGCCGGATTTGGGCAGAGTAAACAGATTTAATTGGCAAAAGGGTCGGACAGTCAAATTAAGTCACATATTCATGAACGTGCTTATAAATCAATTAGCGGCGTCCAATCGTAACTCAGCTCTGACACAGATCTGATTTTGAAGGTGGCGAAGTTAATTAGGAGTTTGAGTTAAAAAGTGAAACGTCGTGAATTTCTTTGCTGTAGCTTTTAATTCATTTATTTACTTTTTAAAACATTGACTCATTGAATTTTATAGTTCTAGTTTCTTGGTTCTATACTTTATTACAGTCCTACTCCACTAACATTGACTTTCTTTATTAATTTGAATAAATATAAAATAAAGATGGCTGAAATTTTCCTTTTTGTAGATTTTTTTAAAATGTATGTATTTTTTATTTTATTTTTTTGTTTTTGTTTATTTTATTATTTTATTTTTTGTATTATTTATTTTATTTATTATTTATTTTATTTATTTATTTATTTTTATTTATTTAATTTGACTAAACATAGAATTTCTTTTGTGAGTTCTTAGTTTTATACTTTCTTTCGGCTCCGTTTAAAGATCGCTGAATTAGTTTTAGCCAAGTAAATAATATATAATGCTTCATTTTATGAAAGTTAAGTTTGATTAATGCAGTAAGAATATTTTCCTCATAGAAAAATTGTAAATACTATTATACTACTATTATTAAAAATAAAATAAAACTGCAAATGTAAAAAGTGTAGTCAAATTTGATTTTTTTTTTCTTTTTTCATAATTAGTATGCCTTATAAATAGTAATTATCTGGTCATTTTGATATGTATTTTTAAATAATTTGTATAATGTGTTGCAAATACATAAATTCATAAGAATATGTAAGAATCTCCAAGTTAATGTTTTTTGTTTTTTTTGTAAGCATAAAGACTGCAAAACTTAAAGGTGCACTCTGTTTCTAAGGTGGAGGGTTCACTACTTACTCAAAAGTTTTAGAACACTCACACTTTTTCCAGTTTTTTATTGTTTACTGTTGACAAAAACATATTCTAAACTTTTGATTCATGAAAGTGTCCACCTTTGGCAGATATAACAGCTGAACACACTCGTGGCTCGTTCTTTTTACAACAAAAATCAAATATTCTTCAGAAAGTTCTTCCCAAGTCTGTTGCAGAAGTTTTCATAAATGTGTGACACTTGTAGGTTTCTTGGCTTTCACTCTTCTGTCCAGTTCATCCCAAACCACCTCGATGTGGTTTAAGTCTGCAAACTGTGCTGGACACTCCATGTTTTCAGGTTTTCCACTTTGTTCTTTTTTCCTGAGGTGCACAGCAAAATGTGGAGTGTTAAAATTGACTCTCACAGAATCAATTTTAACATTTTCTCAGAGTTTATATGAGTCCAATCTGTTCTAGAGTTAATTTTACGTTTTTGGAAATGTTAATTAAGTAACACTGGACCAAAGTTCCAGAAATCCAGACCAAAGACCCTGAAATCCAGAGTTATATTCATGTTTTGAGAGTAAACAGATAACACTTTGTAGAGTTATCCTGATTTAGCTAAACAACACACAGAAGCATTTTATTTTTAATATATTTTAGTTAATTTAAGATGAAATTATGTACAAAACTGATTCAAACTGGTCTTCTCTCACAAGAGTTTGAAGTGGTGAATGGGAGGATCCAAATTAACACTAGAGGAAGTTGAATTAACTTCAACCATATCAACTCTGACATATGACCCCAACTTGAACCCTGATTTAACTTCAAATGGTTAAAATAAAAGGTTTGGTGTTAAAAACAACTCTGAAATATTTTACCCTAAAATTTTAACCCTCCAGTTTTTAATGTGTGGTTTTGGCAGAGCTTGGACTTGTGGTTTGTTATTTTTTATATTTTTTTAACCTCTGTCAGTTCAGTTCTTACCTTTGCACCATTTCAAGCTCTTCATTGGACTTGCACGACTTGAATTGCGATAAATAACTGGAAAAATTAGGTTGCTGTTCTAAAACTTTTGACCGGTAGTGTATCTCTCTTGCATTTGCTCAATTACGGACATTTTATAGCTCAAAAATACCTTGAAAAACAGGAATTCTTACCATGTGCAGGCTCGCTTAAGTTTATTTCCATACTGCGCAATAATCAAGGCAAAACAGAAAAGAAAACTTGCACCATTTTATTACAGATATCAATACTACATAATGTCTAAAAATGTATCTCCAATCACCTTTGTGTGCGTCATTTGCGTCTTACCTAACTCATAATTGCCTTAAAACCAGAACTCCAGAGGCACGTCTCGCAGTCTCACTCCGTTTGAATTGAATTGTTTTATCTGGAGAGGATATTTCTACACTTTTGTTCCTTCTTCTCCGCACCTAATCAGTGAAAAACCTGTCTCCCCTCTGTTAAGTCTAAGTATCTTCATTATAAAAGGACCATCCCAGACTGCAATAACAGGCCCCATTCACTTCCCCACTAAATCCAGCCAATCCAATCTGCTAATTATCCACTGACGCATGACCGATGTGAGGAGCCCGAACGCTATCACGGCTAAAGAGGGTTTGGGTAATCGTTTTGTACCGTAATACACTTAACAGGTAAACCTACTTTTATTTGGGGGACTTATATTATGGATTTGGCTTTTAAACAGTGTGTTATAATGTTTCCTGTTGTTGTTGTGTTTTGTTTTGTTTCATTCACACATGTTTAATTACACCGTATTTACACCTTCACTTGAATAATTTGGATGATTTCAGCCAAATCTCTGTTAGTGGACCCAAAAAATAGACTCAAGGTGAGGGGAAATGCAAAAAGTAGCAAAGATTTATTGTCCCAGGAGGATAGGTGGTTAGTAGGTGAGGTGAGCTGGAACGCAAGAGCGAGGAACGAAGGGGATGTGGATAAGTAATTCTGGTAGCGATGCAAGAATAAAAAAATACAGCCGACTGAATGATTGCGGATGAAAATGACAAAATATTTTATGAGAAGTGCCTTTTGTTTAGATGGTGACGCCGTTTTTGGGGCTTAAAAACGCAAAAATCTGAAACCACCCTCCAGAGTGGAAATGTTGAATACGCTGCATAGTGTTTTCGTCTACACTGCCCAAGACGCAAAACTCTAGTCAGATCTGCTCACGTCACGTATACGTTTACGTCACATACATACAGTACAGAAACTTGGCATGCATACCCAATCGAATTCCAGACACTTTTGCATCACCGTATGCACGCAGATTTCCTCCTGAAAACGCTCGTCTAAACGCGGAATAAAAAGTGAAGACGCGACGCCACTTTTGCGTCTTCTGTTCAGACCGTCATCATATAAACGTAGCTTGAAAAATCACCATCAAATAGACGAAACGATGTGGGAGAGTCTGGCAGGAGAGCTGGGCCTTTGTAGCAAGTCTGATCGTAGACGAAGAGCAAGGTGACTCCGCCCATGTTCACACACAAGACTCTAGTCACAGCCAGGGACGTGCCAATCTCTACTGAACTAAAGCTACGTTTATATGATGTCGGTCTGAACAGAAGACGCAAAAGTGGCGTCGCGTCTTCACTTTTTATTCTTATTCTATTTAAATCTGTGATGCAAAAGTGTGTGGAATTCGATTGGGGAGGCATGCCAGGCGGCTCGGTGATGTATGTGACGTAAACATGTACACGACGTGAGCAGATCTGACCAGAGTTTTGCGTCTTGGGCAGCGTGGACGGAAACGTTACGACAGAGCGTATTCAACTTTTCCACTCTGGAGGGTGGTTTCAGATTTTTGCGCCGTCACCTTCTAAACAAAAGCCACTGAACAGGCCCTAAAGATAAAAGGAGCTGTTACTTTGGTCTATTTTAACCTAACCTAATAAATAGGTTTAATGCAATACTGTGGAACATTTTAGAGAAATCAATAACAACTTTATGGAGACAAAAAAGTGTTTAAAAAAAAAAAAAAAGACATCTGCTAAGACGTTGGATTTATATCTTGCAATGACAAAACATGGAACTTGTAAAAATATATAATTGCTGTAAAAAAAAAAAAAAAAATCAAGATAATTAATCAAACTAATATAATCGTTTGGTGAAGTTAAAGATGCACTGTGTAGCTTTTCTGTTTCTGGATCTTGTATTTATTCTATTACAAGTGTTTTTATTTCTTAAAACTACGCTAAAAACATGAATTATTACTGTGAGCGGGCTCTCTTCTCCACAGATGTGACCTGTAACTTGGCCTGGTGACGTGGCCTAGATTGTCGCCATGGAGAAGGTTAAATTACACTGTTAAAAATTTCAGGAAAAGAACATCTACATAGACTTTGTATCAGAAAAGCTACACAGTGCACGTTTAGTTCTACAATAATATTATTCATTACGATGTGCCCTTGGTGGTTTCCCTCGATAGCCATTAGCCGCCAATTCCCCCTGATGAAAAGGTGCTGGGTTCAGTTCCCCGTAAAGAGCCCACCTCTTATATACATTTGAACATGTAGCACTAAGCCCTATAATGAAGTTAGCTTAACCACCGGCACTCTAGGCTAATTATGTAGTCCGCTAATGGCTAGCTCCTGCTCCTCTCTCTCCTTCTCTCTTTCTCTTTCTCTTTCTGTGTCTTTCTCTCTCTTCTTCTCTCCCTCTCTCCCTCTGGGCTCAGACTTGATGCACAAAGTCATTGTCAAAGTCATTTGTGATGTTGCTGCAGTGTTGTGCAGAAAATAAAATAAAAAAAAACTCTCTCTATGGCTCATAATGATAAAAACTGTAATAGGATTTAAATGTATTAAATGGAGCAGACAAGAACAGCACTTTGTTCATACTTCATTTGACAGGCATGTTGACGCAGGCGTTTAAAGCTCCTATATGACGCAAAACTGACTCTGTGAGCTTTAAGCCATGTTATAATCTTGTTTCCTCCTCAAAAACAGACCCGGAGTTGTGTTTTGTTTAACACACGTTTGAGTAACACTTTATTAGGCTACGTCCACAAGACAACACTACATACATACACACATAAATATTCACGTCCAGATGACAACAGAGCACTGAGTGAAAATTATGTAATACATATGCCGCACCTGTATGTGGCGCTGTTAACAATGATGATAATATTTAATAATGCAGATCCCATCACTGTTTTATTTTTTTACTTTAAGGTAATTTAGTCGATTTTAGATGTATCCCAGAAATGTTTTATATATATGTATGTATGTATATATATATATATATATATATATATATATATATATATATATATATATATATATATATATATATATGAAAAGTTAAACATAAGTTTTTGTTTTTATTGTAACAAAAACGTGCATTATTACTATGTGCGGGCCCACTCCTCCAAAGATCTGACCTGTAACTTGGCCTGGCGATGTGGTCTGGTCTGCTTGTTTCTAGTAGTAATAATAGTTGTAGTAGCAGCAGTAGCAGTAATAGTAATAGTAGTAGTAGTAGTACTAGTAGTAGCAGTAGCAGTGGCAGTAGTAGTAGTAGTAGGAGGAGGAGTAGCAGTAGTAGAGGTAGTAGGAGTAGCAGTAGTAGTAGCAGTAGCAGTAGTAGTACTAGTAGCAGTAGTAGTAGTAGTACTAGTAGCAGTAGTAGTAATAGTAGCAGTAGTAGTAATAGTAGCAGTAGCTGTAGTAGTAGTAGGAGTAGTAATAGCAGTAGCGGTAATAGTAATAGTAATAGTAATAGTAGCAGTAGCAGTAGTAGTAGTAGTACTAGTAGCAGTAGTTGTAGTAGTAGTACTAGTAGCAGTAGTAATAATAGTAGCAGTAGTAGTAATAATAGTATAATAATAATAGTAGTAGTATAAGGTATAAAAATTATAAAGCTAAATATTATACTGTAGAACATTCCAGGGAAAAAAAAACAACAGCTACATGGAGTCAAGCTACCAAAAAAGTTACACAATGCACCTTTAAATAACAAATTTTCAGTGATCAGTACGAGCGTTTTACAGATCACAAGCACCAGATTTCTTTTTTCGCTATGTGATTTCTACATGTATCACTATTAAAGAAAAAAAATATCTGGAAATTAAGTTAGTACAGAGATTTGGGTGTGTATAGGGGGTAGGGGAAAACAGGAATTTTCATAACAATGGCATCCTGAAACAGTAAAATTTAAAAAATCACTCAAACTTACATGAATCACTCTAAATACTACGAGAGGCTAAATTACAATGGAAAATGATTAAAATTTTGGTAATATTTTTCTTTCTTCTGTGTTTTTGTGTGTGCAGGGCTGTTGCCACACACCCCGGGCAGTTCCATGGTGATGTTACAGATGACGTCGCCCCCTAGCTGTCAGCAGCCGCGAGCGCCTTCTCCCTGCCACAGAAAACCACCGAATCACCACAAACACAACAGCGGCTCAGAGCACCAGCGCCCCCGCAGGACTGCCCCGGAACTGCAGCTGCCCTTAGACAACGCACAGGTACAAGACTAGACCGGGGTAAAGGCTCTCAAGTCCTGGTTTAGTTCTGGTTTAGTCCTGGTTTAGTCCTGATCTGGTTTAGTCCCTTATTAATTTAGGATTTGTTTAGGTTCAACTCTATTTCACCTCACAGATTTTGTCCTGGTTTAGTCCTGGTTTAGTCTTGGTTTAGTCCTACTTTAGTCCTGGTTTAGTCAGGGTTTAGTCCTGGTTTAATCCTGGTTTAGCCTTGATACATGGATCTGGTTTGGTCCCTTATTTAGTTTAGGATTTGTCTAGATTCAATCCTATTTCAGTTCACTGATTTTGTCCTGGTTTAATGCTGGTTTAGTCCTGGTTTAGTCTTGGTTTAGTCCCTTATTTAGTCTAGGATTAGTCCTTTTGTCACCCTGTTTCCTGTCACTAATGAAGTCCTGGTTTAGACCTGCTTTAGTCCTGGCTTAGTCCTGGTTTATTCTTGGTTTAGTCCTGGTTTAGTCCTGATTTAGTCCTGGTTTATTTAGTCTTGGTTCAGTCCTGGTTTAGCCCTGGTTCAGCCCTGGTTCAGTCCTTGGTTCAGTCCTGATTCAGTCCTTGGTTAAGTCCTGGTTCAGTCCTTGTTTAGTCCTTGTTCAGCCCTGATTTAGTCCTGGCTCAGTCCTGGTTTAATCCTGGTTCAGCCCTGGTTTAATCCTGGTTCAGCCCTGGTTTAGTGCAGATTTAGTCCTGGTTCATGTTGACTGGTTTTGTTTTTTTGGTTTTTTTTGGTTTAGCCTTAATTTTCTGTATACACAATTTGGTCCAGTCCTGGTTTAGTTTTAGTCTAGACCCAATACTCAGTCCAAGATCTGTCCTAGTCTAGTCCTTGCGTTAAAGCTACTGTAGTTTGTCTGCCCAGTCCTGGTTTAGACCTGATTTAGACTTGGTTTAGCATTGCTTTATCCCTTCTTTTAGCTCCGGTTTACTCACAATTTATTAAGATCTCCTAATGCCCAAACTTTGTCCAAATTATTATGCTAATCGCCAACTCCTCACAGGCTCACGATTTCACCGCGGGGCTCGGCTAACGGCGGTGCTCGCGCTTGTATCAGCATCCGTACAAACCCGACACCAGATTCAATTAGCTCCGCGACCCTGCGGCGGCTAAGAAGACAGCGTAATATCCTTAAAAGTTTTAATTTAATTCCGCCATATTCAGCGTGTCAAAAGTTAAGAAAGCAATTTTGAAAGCCAATTTGGTTTACTTGTTTTATTTGACAGCACCTATGCTCCCGTGTGGCGGCGTTTGGCGGCGCTCGGGGCAGGTTAAAAGCGTAGGAATCGGTTGAGTGAGTGAATCGGTCTGAAATGAAGAGAAAATAGTCCCTAGCATTAGCAGTGTAACGCTACATTACGGCGGCTAATGGGGATCCAATGGCACATTAAAGCAGCAACTAGAACGAGAGAATGACTCCAGGAGAGGCCCAAACGACGACGCTTTTTATAACGTTTATTTATTTATTATTTATTTTTGAGCCACATCTGGTTAGATTTATGTATTTTTTTATACAATTCAAAAATTATAAAAAAATAAATAAATTACAGTTTGACTCGGTACATTTTGTTTTTTATTTTTAAATTTTTTTTATTATGCTATTTTCTGCTCAAAAAGAATCAATTTTGCGTAATAGAGGACCTTTAACGCAACATGGAATAAAAAAACGCACGTGTAAATCAAAATTGTTCCTCTTTAATCTGCTAGTTATGTCCATTATTTAAGACTGAGTTACTCTTTAATTTTTTTTATTAATTATTTGTTTTGAATCAGTGCAATTTAAAAATAAAATAAGATTTGTGTTGCCACAGACAGTTTTTATCCTTGTACAGTCATTTCGAACTTCTTCTGGACCAAGACTAGACTAAGACTAGATTAAGACTACACCAAAATGACCAAGACTGGGCCCAGACTTGACCAAGACTTGACCAAGACTGGGCCAAGACTGGACCAAGACTGGACTAAGACTGGACTAAGACTTGACCAAGACTGGGCCAAGACTTGACCAAGACTTGACCAAGACTTGACCAAGACTTGGCCAAGACTTGGCCAAGACTTGGCCAAGACTTGGCCAAGACTGGGCCAAGACTGGGCCAAGACTGGGCCAAGACTGGGCCAAGACTGGGCCAAGACTGGACCAAGACTGACCAAGACTCGACCAAGACTCGACCAAGACTCGACCAAGACTCGACCAAGACTCAACTAAGAATCAACCAAGACTTGACCAAGATACACCAAGACTCGACAAAGAATATACCAAGACTACACCAAGACTACATCAAAGTGACCAAGACTAGATTAAGACTAGATTAAGACTAGACCAAGACTAGACCAAGACTCGACCAAGACTCAACTAAGAATCAACCAAGACTTGACCAAGATACACCAAGACTCGACCAAGAATATACCAAGACTACACCAAGACTACATCAAACTGACCAAGACTAGATTAAGACTAGACCAAGACTAGACCAAGACTAGACCAAGACTAGACCAAGACTAGACCAAGACTAGACCAAGACGAGATCAAGACGAGACCAAGACTAGATCAAGACTTGACCAAGACTTGACCAAGACTCGACCAAGACTCGACCAAGGCTCGACCAGGACTAAACAAACACTACACCAAGACTGGACCAAGACAACACCAAGAATTGACCAGGACTCGACCAAAACTAAACCAAAACTTAAAAATGAATCTTCTTCTGCCAAGTCTCAGCCTCATACAGTTATTTTTTGTACTCAGGATGCCCTTCCACGGAGCCACATTATATTCGTACTTATTGGGGCACTTCATATCTCTTTCTGATTTATATTTCATAGTATTATTAGTATATTAATATAAGTTGTACAGTAATGGGCTCATTTAAGCTCATTTGAAGTGCGAACTAAACATTTTCCAAGGCTATGATCCCACTCAAACTCATTAAACTAAGTGATCATCTGGGGGCTAAATTCATCTACAACATTAGACGCTTTCTGATTACATAAGAAAATCAAACAGAAAGACTTAAAGCTGCACTATGTAGCTTTTTTCATTGGGGTCCGTCTCCTGCTCGTTTCTATGGTGATGTAATTGCTCTACTTGACATTTATTTAATTACAGGTGGGTTTATAGCTCAAAAATACCTAGAAAAACCGACATTCTGACTGTGAGCGGGGGTCGCCTCTCCGCAGATCTGACCTGTAACTTGGTCCGGTTTGGTCTCCATGAAGATAGAAAGGTTTAATGCCATACTGTGGAACATTCCAGACTAAGTAATAACATCTCCACAGAAAAAAAGTATTTGATGGAAAAACAGAAAAGTTACACAATGCACCTTTAGAAATTTTATTAAACATAGCTTATTTATTAATTATTTTTTATACCTTATAGTACTGCTACTACTACTACTACTTCTACTATTACTACTGCTACTACTACTTTTACTACTACTACTGTTGCTACTACTACTGCTACTACTACTACTACTACTACTACTACTACTACTATTACTCTTACTAATACTTCTGCTGCTACTACTACTATTACTACAAGTACTACTACTACTACTACTACTGCTACTACTACTACTACTACTATTACTCTTACTAATACTTCTGCTGCTACTACTACTATTACTACAAGTACTACTACTACTACTGCTACTATTACTATTATTACTACTACTACTACTGCTACTACTGCTACTACTACTACTACTACTACTGCTACTACTACTACTATTACTACACCTACTACTATCGTTACTATTATTACTACTATTCCTATTACTACTACTGCTGCTACGACTACTTCTACTTCTACTGCCACTATTACTAGTATTACTAATACTGCTACTACTACTGCTACTACTATTACTACTGTTACTATTACTACTACTGTTATTATTACTACTACTACAACTTTTTTTGAGTTGTCATACATTTTTTAAACGTTTTTGACATTACTAAAGTGTGCATTGAGTCTCCGTGGTAACCGCTGAACATTCCACCATAGACATGCATGTAGAATACCCCCCAGTTTAGTTCCTTTACGGAGTCCAGGATTAAACCACAAAGGCTCCTGAAAACGTGCTATCAATTTTGTATTCTTGTCTTGACTGTTTTCAGACTTTTGCATTCAGTCTCCATGGCTACGGCTAAACATTCCACCATAGAGATACATGTAGAGCTCGTTTTGCACAGTTTTCTTACATTACGCTGTTCTAATATGAGATTTCTTGCTTGTTTTTGAATGAAAGTGTTTTTTTTCTTTCTCTCTGTTCTCTCCGCTCTCCCGCCTGTTACCACTGGGGGGCGTTGTGCGTAGAGCAGCCTGCCCTCGTCTCCGGCCCTCACCCCTTCGCCGGGTCAGCCCCACAGCGGCGCCAGCATCAAGCCCCTCCCCCCCGGACTCTCCCCGCTGTCCCCGCTGTCCCCGCTCCCCCTCATGGCTCACCCGTCCCACCCGCACCCCGTCCTGCCTACAGCCTTCTGCCACACTGGACAAGGTCAGAACAACACAAAACTACTTTAATATTTAAGTTTTGGGGTTTTATTTTACTTTTTACAAGGTCAGATTTTAGTCTTCAGGTTAGATTTAGTGAGAAAATTGATTTAAACTTGCAAAACATACATAAATAACATGATTAATTTAGTGTTCTTACAGTTAAAAAAGTACTACCATCACAAGAGAACCGAGAGATTTAACCTCCACACAAATATAGATTTTTCTCATTCTCAGTTTGAGAAAGTTCAGAACCTCCAGAATTCACTCACTGAGCTGCAGAGGCTGCACTAGCACTCACTCATGGTTGGCTGCTTGTCACGTTGAAGCAGAGGGGCCACACAAAACGCAGGACTGTTCTTAAAGACCGGGACTGAGACCAGGACTGAGACCAGGACCAGATTGGGACTGAGACCGGGACTGAGGCCGGGACTGAGATCGGGAAAGGGAACAGGACCAGACCATGATTGAGACCAGGACTGAGACCGTGACCAGATTGGGACTGAGACCGGGACCAGATCGGGACCAGACCAGGACCAGATCAGGACTAGACCAGGACCAGACAGTGATTGAGACCAGGACTGAGACCGGGACCAGACCGGGACCAGACAGTGATTGAGACTGGGACTGAGACCGGGTTTGAGACCGGGTTTGAGACCGGGTTTGAGACCGGGATTGAGACCGGGACCAGACTGGGACCAGACCGGGACCAGACCGGGACCAGACCGGGACCAGACCGGGACCAGACCGGGACCAGACAGTGATTGAGACCAGGACTGAGACCTTGACTAGATTGGGACTGAGACCGGGACCAGATCGGGACTAGACCAGGACCAGACAGTGATTGAGACCAGGACTGAGACCGGGACCAGACCGGGACCAGACGGTGATTGAGACTGGGACTGAGACCGGGTTTGAGACCGGGTTTGAGACCGGGTTTGAGACCGGGATTGAGACCGGGACCAGACTGGGACCAGACCGGGACCAGACCGGGAACCAGACCGGGACCAGACTGGGACCAGACCGGGACCAGACCGGAACCAGACCGGGACCAGACCGGGACCAGACCGGGACCAGACAGTGATTGAGACCAGGACTGAGACCTTGACTAGATTGGGACTGAGACCGGGACCAGATCGGGACTAGACCAGGACCAGACAGTGATTGAGACCAGGACTGAGACCGGGACCAGACCGGGACCAGACGGTGATTGAGACCGGAGTTTGAGACCGGGTTTGAGACCGGGATTGAGACCGGGACCAGACTGGGACCAGACTGGGACCAGACTGGGACCAGACTGGGACCAGACCGGGACCAGATCGGGACCAGACAGTGATTGAGACTGGGACTGAGACCGGGTTTGAGACCGGGATTGAGACCGGGACCAGACTGGGACCAGACTGGGACCAGACCGGGACCAGATCGGGACCAGACAGTGATTGAGACTGGGACTGAGACCGGGTTTGAGACCGGGATTGAGACCTGGGACCAGACTGGGACCAGACTGGGACCAGACCGGGACCAGATCGGGACCAGACAGTGATTGAGACTGGGACTGAGACCGGGTTTGAGACCGGGATTGAGACCGGGACCAGACTGGGACCAGACTGGGACTTAGACCAGGACTGAAAACGGTTTAGTCGCAGTTTAAGTCACAGAAACGGGAAACGTTTTTTTCATTCTTCATTTAAACACAAAATCGAAAACTAAAAATTTAATCAGTTGTTTTTTTCATTTTCTTATTTTTGGTTTTATTTTGAAAAACGAATGAACGAATGATACACGGATTAGTTCTTTTAATCGTGTCTTTGTTAAACTCTTGTCTTGTGGTTTCAGGTGAAGCGCACTATTCTCTGGTGGGACAACCTCTGCAGTACAAACCCTCCATCAGAGCCCCACTGCTGCACACGGCCCACATGGTCACCAAACACCAGGTACACACTCCAACACTGCAACTAAACCAGGACTAAACCAGGACTAAACCAGGACTAAATCAAGACTAAACCAAGAATAAACCAGGGTAAAACTAGAACTAAACCAAGAGTAAAGCAAGACTAGACCAGGACTAAACCAGGACAAAACTAAGACTAAACCGAGACTACATCAAGACTAAACCAAGACTGAACTGGGACTAAACCAAGACAAAATCAGGACTAAAGCAAGACTAAACCAAGACTAGACCAGAACAAAAGTAGGACTAAACCATGATTATACCAAGAGTAAACCAAGACTAAACCAGGACTAAACCAAGACTAAACCAAGACTACATCAAGACTAAACCAAGACTGAACTGGGACTAAACCAAGACAAAATCAGGACTAAAGCAAGACTACACCAAGACTAGACCAGAACAAAAGTAGGACTAAACCATGATTATACCAAGAGTAAACCAAGACTAAACCAGGACTAAACCAAGACTAAACCAAGACTAAACCAGGACTAAACCAAGACTAAACCAAGACTAAACCAAGACTACACCAGGACTAAACCAAGACTACACCAGGACTAAACTAGGACTAAACCAAGACTAAACCAAGACTAAACCAGGACTAAACCAAGACTAAACCAAGACTAAACCAGGACTAAACCAAGACTAAACCAAGACTACACCAGGACTAAACCAGGACTAAACCAAGACTAAACCGAGACTAGACCAGGACTAAACCAAGACTAAACCGAGACTAGACCAGGACTAGACCAGGACTAAACCAGGACTAAACCAAGACTAAACCAAGACTACACCAGGACTAAACCAAGACTAAACCAAGACTAAAACAAGACTAAACCAAGACAAATCAGGACAAAACCAGGACAAAACCAGGACTAAACCAGGACTAAACCAGGACTAAACCAGGACTAAACCAAGACTAAACCAAGACTAAAACAAGACTAAATCAAGACAAATCAGGACAAAACCAGGAATAAACCAAGTCTACACCAAGACTAAACCAGGACTAAACAAGTCTTCAAAATAGTATCCATAGCAGAGGACAAACAAAGTGAATCCAACAGTTAAATTCAGTTTGATGTTCGACACAGCTGTAAAATGACAAATTCTGTAAAACATTTAGTCTGAACTGTTAATCGCTATGACAACATTGCAAATTTTTTATTATTCTGAAACCCGTGGATCAAAAAAGAGAAGTCTGAGAGAAGAACTGAGCCTAAATTTGCAGGGTTTGCGCGTTAAACGTGAAAATAAAACAAAAAAACACAACTCCAGGTCTGTTTGTGACGAGGAAACATTATTCCACAGATCAGAAAATAGTTTTAACTCGACTAAAACTTCAAATCCTCACTTGAACCTCATCCAAACTAGAAAAATATGGTAAGTTTTGGCCGAAATTATAAACCTGTTGCGTTGAAAGAGGTGAAAGGGCTTGATGTAACAGCCCTGACAGAGCCTCCATCAGCTCCGACTTATAAAAGGAACATTTCTGAACTTTTAATGACATCAGAAGAGCCCAAATAGCTCACCTAACAGCCACAGCTCAAAATGATGAAATACGAGCAGGTTTTTGAAACATATTTTTGGTTGGAAAAGTAACACACTGTCTAGACAAGTAAATTATCGCCGTGGTTACTTCACCGGAGCAGCTGCAATACCAAACTGGCATATTTTTAACTCTGAAATCCCGCTTTGAAAAGTGTACTTCGTTATTGCAATTTAAAGCTGCATTGTGTAACTTTTCTGCCGCAGGGTCCGTCAAATGCTCGTCTCCGTGGAGATGTTATTGTTTTGTCTGGAATGCTTCGCAGTACGGCATTAAACCTTTCCTAGTTTGTAAACCAGGACAAAACCAAGACTCTATAACATTTCTTTAGACACTTAAAGGTGCACTATGTAACCTTCCTAGGAGATCTGTCTGGAATCTTCCATAGTATCATAATATTATCGTAAGAAACTTATCTATTTTACATTTATTTAAAAACAAATGTAGTTACTGATCAAAAAAAAACATAAAATTTAACTGTGAACAGGGTCGCCGCTCCACAGATCTGACTTTATTTATTTATTTATTTGTATTTATTGTCTGTTTTTCCCCTTTGTTCTTTAGACACGCATCTTTATTTGAATTAGGGTGGACTGGAAACTTCTCTTGTAGCTTTTTTACTTTTTTAAAATACCTTGACAAGAATTTGGTGTGAATTATTTCCGCCATAATCCCAAGAATTCAAGTAAAAAACATATGTCTTCATGTTGTCTGTGCTGAAATGAATCATGGGATGTGTAGTTCCCGATGTTTATTAGCTATTGCATCTGTAAAACAATGCATTTAAGCAAAGGAACCTGTCATGTGATATATTGTGACGCTCCACGATATATTGTGAGACGTTTGACGATACGATGTCACGATATTTCAGTTATTGTTACATCCCTAAGTAAACTATTCTCACTTAATGTCATATTGAGAGAAAATCTAATTGCCTTGAGGCCTCTCCCATTAGTGGCACTTAGGGCAATTGTTCGGGGGCCCCTCCAGGTGCAGGGGGCCCTAAGCGGCCGCCTACTTTTGCCTAATGGTAGTGCCGCCTCTGTAGTATATTTTACAAACAAAGCAGTTTACAAAGTGCTGCACAGAGATCATAAAATGAAGACAACAACAACAGGGTAAATTGCTAAAATGTGGTCCTAAAACAATAAAACCAGTAAAATCAAATAAAACCCAAACCATAAAAATAATAAAATAGCAGTAAATAAGTGAAATAAATAAAATAAAGATAAGTTTAATGGCATATGGTGGAACATTCAAAGCAAAAAATAAGCAGGCAGTAGATCCTTCACCTGACTAAATCAAGACTAATCCAAGATTAAACTGGGACTAAACCAGGACAGAACTAAACCAAGACTAAACCAAGACTAGACCAGGACTAAACCAGGACAAAACTAGGACTAAACCAGGACAGAACTAAATCAAGACTAATCCAAGATTAAACTGGGACTAAACCAGGACAGAACTAAACCAAGACAAAACCAGGACTAGACCAGGACAAAACTAGGACTAAATCAGGACTATACCAAGACTAAACCAAGACAAAACCAGGACTAAACCAAGACTAAACCAAGACTAAACCAAGACTAAACCAGGACTAAACCAGGACTAAACCAAGACTAAACCAAGACAAAACCAGGACTAGACCAGGACTAAACCAAGACTAAACCAGGACTAAACCAAGACTAGACCAGGATTAAACCAAGACAAAACCAAGACTAGACCAGGACTAAACCAAGACAAAACCAGGACTAAACCAAGACAAAACCAGGACTAGACCAGGACTAGACCAGGACTAAACCAAGACTAAACCAGGACTAAACCAAGACTAAACCAGGACTAAACCAAGACAAAACCAAGACTAAACCAAGACAAAACTAGGACTAAATCAGGACTAAACCAAGACAAAACCAAGACTAGACCAGGACTAAACCAAGACAAAACCAAGACTAAACCAGGACTAAACCAAGACTAGACCAGGACTAAACCAAGACAAAACCAAGACTAAACCAGGACTAAACCAGGACTAAACCAAGACTAAACCAAGACTAAACCAAGACTAGACCAGGACTAAACCAAGACAAAACCAAGACTAGACCAGGACTAAACCAAGACAAAACCAGGACTAAACCAAGACAAAACCAGGACTAAACCAAGACAAAACCAAGACTAAACCAGGACTAAACCAAGACTAAACCAAGACAAAACCAAGACTAGACCAGGACTAAACCAAGACAAAACCAGGACTAAACCAAGACTAGACCAAGACAAAACCAAGACTAAACCAAGACTAAACCAGGACTAAACAAGACTAAACCAAGACTAAACCAAGACTAAACCAGGACTAAACCAAGACTAAACCAAGACTAAACCAAGACTTGACCAGGACTAGACCAGGACTAAACCAGGACTAAACCAAGACTAAACCAAGACTAAACCAAGACAAAACCAGGACTAAACCAGGACTAAACCAAGCCTAAACCAAGACTAAACTACGATTAAACCAAGACTAAATATACATATCATATAAACGTCATCTCCATAGAAACAAGCAGGCAACGGACCCCAAATTGAAAAGTTACACAGTGCATCTTTAACTCCACCTGTCCACGCACATTAAAAAAACAATAACTCTGTAAAGAACGACTCTGTAATGTTGTTTCGTTTCCCTGGAGACGGTATTGAATTTGAAATCGGAGGTATTTCCCAAACGGCTTTAAATTGGCAGGATATTTTGTAAACAGGACATTGTGTGGTTATTTAATACTCGTGTACACAGACAGGGGGCGCTAACACAATCACAGGTCTTCAGATTTGGATAACGCGCACAGACACGCTGGAATAAGTGGATTTTATTGCTCCGCTCGTAATGTTGTGAAAATTAAACATGTCCAGGTTTGTTACGGTTTAAATGTGAAACCAGAGCGGACCACGGAGAACAGAGGTTTACAAATGGACAAAGAAAGAAACCAGAGCTGGACTAAACCAAGGACGAAACCAGGACTAAACCAGAGATAAACTAAGGACTAAACCAGGGATAAACCAAGACAACATCAGGATTAAACCTGGACTAAACCAGGTCTAAACCAGGGCTAAACCAGGACAAAACCTGGGCTAAAACCAGGACTAAACCAGGACTAGACCAGGACTAAACCAGAAGTAAATCAAAAGTAAACCAGGGCTACACCAGGACTAAACCAGGACTAAACCAAGACTAAACCAGAAGTAAATCAGGACTAAACCAGGACTAAATCAGGACTAAACCAGGGCTAAACCAAGACTAAACCAAGACTAAACCAGGACTAAATCAGGAATAAAAAAGGACTAAACAAGGACTAAAACAGGACTAAACCAGGGCCAAACCAAGACTAAACCAGAAGTAAATCAGGACTAAACCAAAAGTAAATCAGGATTAAATCAGGACTAAATCAGGACTAAACCAGGACTACACCAGGATTAAAACAGAACTAAACCAGGGCTAAAACAAAGGACAGAAGTAAATGAGGACTAAACCAGGACTAAACCAGCGTTAAACCACACCAGATAAAACCAGGAGAAAGTTTCTATGACATTTTTTTCTGTACTATGTAACTTTTCTAGTGGACCCACGGTTTCCACAGTCTCCATGGAGATCTGCCTGGAATCTTCCACAGTGTAATATTATAGATTGATAGTATAAATTATTATGGTATAACTTTATATAAAGAAATGTGTCTATCTTACATTTATTCAAAGACAGATGTAGTATAAACCAGAGCTTTCAGGACTCACACAGTAGGACTTGTACCACATTTTAAAACCACTGTTCTTAAATATATCATCATTTAGTTTTGTTGTCTTGTCTTTTTCTGCACAGGCTCCTCTGGGCGTGTGGCGCAGCGGTCACGGGAGAAGAGCCAACCGCAAACCTGTGTCCACAGACCTGAGTGTACGTCTCTCTAACATAAACACACACAATATATATCTAATACAGTCTCATTTAAAGGGCCCACCTCATGCAAAATAACTCTTTTCACATTGTATCTTCTGCACATAAACAAGCACAGTTTGGGTTTTGGAACATCCATTACACAATAGTTATGAAATCTTACTGATTTCTTGGAGACAGTCACAGAGCAGGAACTATGAAAGACCGACTATTGTTCCTCCCCCCGCCCGTCCTGAGAAAGCACAGGCTCCTCCCTCCAAACGTGACGTAGACTCTGAGTGAGCCGCCCTTCCTCCGCCGTCTCAGGGAGGGAGGGGGAGACAGACGTGCACCCTGATAGAGGTAGAAATAAACTTTGATTCATCATGGAGATACAGCGCGTTCAGCCGCATGTGTTGGACCCAGAATCAGACGAGGACTTGGAGGAGCACGAAGCTCAAGCACCGCGTCCACATCAGCTGAACATTACTGATTGGTAAATTATTAATATACGCTAGTAGATAAACTTATTATATCGTGTTCACCAGCAGGGTGGAAACGAAGCACTTTCTGCTACGTCAAACGCGTCATCGTTGTAGCAGCTTTAGTTTGTTGTCACGTGGGAGAGTGGCAGAAATAAACGCCGAGTTTAATTTAAAAATTTGTTTTAAAAAAAGCTGAATCAATCTAAAAACCACTTTGGCGACATATACAAGGCCCACACACACTCTTAGAAGGTTGAAAGCTCTGAAAAGTTGATTTTGCATGAGATGGGCCCTTTCATCTCATTTAAACAAACTTTACTGGTATAAAACTGTTTTCGCATGATAATGAACTAAGATAGTAAAAGAAATAAAAGCCCAAACTTGAGCATAGGTCACGTAAACAGACCAACATTTGTAATCAATTCAAATTTTATGAATCAAAGAATCAAAGTAGTTCAAGCCATAAAAAAGCAGCTTATTTTACTATATTTTTTTGGAGTTGAGATGAACTAAAAAAAGTTTATTAAGCACAAAGTTCGGGGTTTTGCACTGTGCCACTTACTTCTTACTTAGGATTTTTCAAAACATCTAATCCAACTTTATTTGTACAGCGCATTTTACCCACACAAAGTCTCCAAAGTGCTGCCCAGAGTCGGCACGAAATAAATCAACACTTTAAATCAAATAAAGCATAAAATAAATAAAAAAAGCAAGTCAATAAAAAATATAAAAAATACTAAAAATAGCAAATAAAATAAATAAAAGACAATGAGGGGACCACACAGATCTCACGCCGTGTTAAAATTAATCTAAAGTTCATTTGCACTGTGTGACTTTTCTGTGCTGCGTCTGCCACTTATTTCTCAACACCTCCATGGAGACGAACCAAAAAGCTCCACAAC
Source organism: Boleophthalmus pectinirostris (assembly GCF_026225935.1). Taxonomy (NCBI): domain Eukaryota; kingdom Metazoa; phylum Chordata; class Actinopteri; order Gobiiformes; family Gobiidae; genus Boleophthalmus; species Boleophthalmus pectinirostris. Next base: position 16,225,211 of record NW_026570994.1, read on the forward strand.
GCAGCTTTAATTTAATATTTGAGTATATTCAAGTCGGTTTTACGTGTAAAATAATCAGTAATAACGTGAGATCGAGGTTTGACGATGAACTCTTTTGTTCAAATGTGAAATCCATTATTCAAAGTGTCCATTAATATCCATGTTACTCATAATTAAATCATTACAGCGGATTAAAGGAGGAGAGTTTGATAAGGATTCGTAAAAAAAAAGACGAGAATATGAGCGCCGTTTTATTGTGGAAATCTGCACGCTGAAGAAAGACGGAGAGAATAAAGAGACAAAGAAAGAGAGAGATAAAGAAGAGAGAATGAATTAAAGGAAGAGGAAGATGACGAAGAGAGAAGGTGAGTAGCGAGATCGAAAACAGGGAGAGAGGAGGTAGAAAGGAAGGAGAAGAGGAAGAGAAAGATAAATAAATGAGAGAAAAGGGTGGAAGGAGAAGAGAGAAAAAGGAATAGGTACAGACAGCGGGAGATTGAGGAGTGTGGAAAAAAAAAAAGAAGAGAAACGGAGTGAGGACGAGAGAGAGAAATAGATGCAGAGAGGACGGATTAGAGAGAAAGAAAGAGGGAGGGAGAGATGAAGAAATATGGAAATGGAGGGATAGAAAGAAGTGAGGAGAGAGAGAGAGAAGAGTGAAAATGAGGTTGTGGGAGGAGGTGTGAGTTTGTGACATGTAAGCAAAATAATTTCACAGACGACGCAGAATTCACACCTGGAACTGCTCCACTCTCTTTCTCTCTCTCTCTCTCCATCTTTCTCTCCCTTTTTCCTCAGTGTGCTGATTATCTCAAATAGCACCTCTCTCCATCCCTCTTTTCTCACTCTTATTTTTCTTCTCCGTCTCTTTCTCTCACTGTCCTAATAATTTCAACTAGCACCTCTCGCTTTCTCTCTCTTTCCCTCCCTCCCTCTTTCTGTCAATGCACTAAATATTCCAAATAGCTTCTCTCTCTCCCTCTCTCTGTCTCTTCCCCTCTCCCTCCATCTCTCAATGCGTTGATCATTTCAGATAGTCTCTCTTTCTTTCCTCCTCTCACTTTACCCCTGTCTCCCTCACCTCTCTCCCTGTCTCTGTCTCTCTCTTTTCCTATCTCCTTTTGTCGCTCTTTCTTCTCCTCTGTCCCCTCTCTCTCTCTCTCTTCCTCTCTCTCCCTGTCTCTCTTTTCCTCTGTCTCTCTCCCTGTCTCCCTCTCTCTCTTTTCCTCTCTCCCTTGTTTCGCTCTCTCTCTTTTCCTTTGTCTCTTTTCCTCTCCCTGTCTCTCTTTTCCTCTCTCCCTCTCTCTCTTCTTCTCTCATCCTCTCTCTCCCTCTCTCTCTTTTCCTCTCACTCTCTCTCTTCCTGTCTCTCTCTCTCTCCTCTCCTCTCTCCCTCTGTCACTCTCTCTCTTTTCCTCTGTCCCTCTCTCTGTCTTCTGCTCTCATCCCCTGTCTCTTTTCCTCTCTCTTCTCTCTCCCTGTCGTTCTTTTCCACTCTCCTTCCCTGTTTTCCTCTCTCGCTTTTCCTCTTTCCTCCCTCTCTCTCTCCCTCTTTTCCTCTCTCCCTTCCTCGCTCTTTCTCTTTTCCTCTGTCCATTTCTCTCTTCTTCTCTCATCTCCTGTTTCTTTTCCTTCCCCTCTCTTTTGTCTCTCTTTTCCTCTTTCTCTCTCCCTGTCTCCCTCTCTTGCTTCCTCTGTCCCTCTCTCTCTCTTCTTCTCTCATCCCGTCTCTTTTCCTCTCTCTCTTCTCTCTCCCTGCCTCTCTTTTTCCTCTCTATCTCCCTCTGTCTCTCTCTCGCTTTTCCCTCTTTCTCTTTCCTCTATCTCTTCCTCTCACTTTTCCTCTCTCCCTCTGTCTTTTCCCCTCTCTCTTCTTCTCTCTCCATGTCTCTCTTTTCCTCTCTTTCTGTCTCACCCTATCTTCCTCTCTCTCTCTCTCTCTCTCTCCTTCTCTTCCTCTCTCTCTGTCTCTTTCACTTTCTCCTCCACTCGTTTGTCTTTTATTCACTCTCTTCTGTCGACAATTTCAGTCAAAATTCATCCATCTCCTCTGTCTGTGTATTCATATATTCCAGTTCAAAGTTCACGTCTGCAGCCCCTGATTCTATTTAGAAGCGATTTCAACGTTTAATTTTGGTTTAAATTTTGGACCGGAGTCAAATTTTCAGCGTTCGTTCTTTAAAAATCTTTTGCGAGACTGAAAAATAGTCGTAAAAATGAAAGAATGAACCTTGACATGGTGCTGTAAATCTGTCAGCCAAATCCAAAATTACTTCTTATTTAGAAACTTATTTTTGTTGCTATTTTAAAGGTGCATTACGTAACATTTCTAGTGCAGTGTCCATGGAAATGCTGCAGCTTTGTCTAGAAAGTTCAACAGTACAGATTCAACCCATCTATCGCCATGGAGACGAGCAGGATCTGCGGAGAGGCGCCTCTACTCGCAGAAGGAATTATTGTATTTTTGAGCTTTAGAAACACTCGTAATGAGTAAATACCAGCTGGAAATGTTTACGGAACATTCTAGGCAAAGCAATAACATCACCATGGCGACAAGTAGCACAGAAAACCACCAGAAAAGTAACGCAGTGCACCTTTAAGATCGATAAATACATACTTTAGTTAAAATTTTATTGTCTTTAGATAACTCACTGAGAAAAAAGTATTACAAGATTTACAGATTTTACAATATCAGAAATTATTTTACATTTTAAAGCTGCACTGCGTAACTTTTCTGGTTGAGTACTTTCCTACCTGCTTGTCTCCATTGTTTTTATTATTATCAATATTTATAATTCTATTTCTTCGTATTAAAATTGAAAATTGAGTGTGAAATTTTAGCATCATGACAACACTTTTATCTCTCGAGCTCTTCTCGCTAGACTTAAAGCTGCACTGTGGAACTTTTTTTCGTCGAGGATCCGCCACCTGCTTGTTTGTTTATCTAAGATTTATTTAGGATTTTTCAAAATATCCAATCCAATCCGATCCAGCTTTATTTGTACAGCGCATTTTACCAACGCAAAGTCTCCAAAGTGCTGCACAAAGTAGGCACAAAATAAATCAACAAATTAAATCATATAAAGCATAAAATAAATAAATAAACAGGTCAATAAAAAACATAAAAAATACTAAAAATAGCAAATAAAATAAATAAAATACAGTCAGAGGGCCACACAATTCTCACGGCGTGTTAAAATTAAAAATAATTTACATAGAGATGTGCGAATATACAATATAACAGCTTATTATGGACACATCTTTAAAAAAAAAAGAGAAACTAAAAAAGCAAAAATGCACAAATACACACACACACAAAAAACACATGCTTGTTTCCATGGATACGTCATTGCTCTGCCTGGAATGTTCCACAGTGTGTCATTAAACAGCTTTACATTACATATATTCAATTATAGGTGGTTTTATAGCTCAAACATACATAGAAAAACAGACATTCTGACTGTGAGCGGGGTCGCCTCTCCACAGATCTGACCTGTAATTATTCGTCTGGTTTGGTCTCCATGAAGACTGAAATGTTTAATGCCATACTGTGGAACATTCCAGACAGGAGAAAAGCATTTGATGGACACAATCCAACTTAAACCATTCACAGTTGCCGTTTTCAAATCCTCTTTTTAGCTTTGTTTTGCTTGTTTTTCTCGTTTATTTACTTAATTTTTTTCCATGTTTTTCCTCTTTCCTGCAGTGAAAACCGAAGCTGTGGAGACGTCGAGATTTCTCCACCAAAATAAACCCAAATCTCGGCGAAGAACTACACCTACAATCAAAAAAAAAAAACATTCAAACTACTAAAGGACGGTGCGAAGAGGACTATTTAAAGCTGCTACTACTTCACAAATGTTTACCTTTAATTTATTTTTTATTTTTCTCAAATCCGAGCAGTTTCCAACACGGCCGCCGCAGCGTTACGGGATTAAATTACAATTACTTAATGCCTATAAGGTTTTGTGTTGCCATAGCAGCATTAAGGAGGTTTCGAAAAGTTGCCATTGTTAAAACCAAGTGTAATATTTTTGCATTTAAATTTCTACATATCTCTAATATATATATTGTTATAAAAATTGTGCTTCTCAGTTTTATTTTTTTTTTGTCTTCATTAACCTGGAAATTATAGAAGATTGTAAAGGTTCATGTCACCAGTTTTCACGACCGTAAAAAGGCCCATAACGTACAATAGATTTAAATAGAAATACTAGCTTAAATATACCGTCATTTTACGCACTTCGAATGTTGTTTTTGCACTGATTTGATGGAGGTTTGTTGCACTCATCCGAATTTTTTATATTTAAATTAAAATGTTTATATATGCACAACAAAAATGCAATCTTATGTGGCTTTGTTTTCTTTTTTTTTTTTTTTTTTTTTTTTTTTGGGAGAATTATGAGAGGTGCTCCGTATCTGGTGTGACTTCTTTCTGTCTGATGTCAATAAATGTTTTCACCACTCGTGTTGACATAAATTTAATATAAAAGAATCAAAAATATTACAGGATAAATTAGTTTTGGAGTTAATTGTTTTAAGAAGAGACGCTAATTAAAATCTTGACACGTTTAAAGTGATAATGTTGCAGTAAGCGGTGAGACAGAGACCCCTACTGGTGGAAAACTGGTAATACACTTTCACATCTTTTTTATTAGGCCTACACAAAATATTATATTAAATTATTATTTTTTAAATATTATATAGATTACTTGGCTAAATTATTAAACGTTAATGCTGGGAAACATGTATTGTATTTAACTTTATTTAACACTGGTTTCCTGGTTTAGTTCTGGTTTAATCCTTATTTAATCTTGGTTTATTTTGGGTTTAGACCTAGTGTAGCCCTGGTCTAGTTCTGGTCTAGCACTGGTTTAGTCCTGGTTTAGTTTTGCTTTTGTTCTGGTTTAGTCCTAGTGTAATCCTGGTCTAGTCCTGATTTATTCCTGGATTAGTCCTAGTTTAATCCTGATTTAGTCTTGGTTTTTTCCTAGTTTAGTCCTGGTCTAATCCTGATTTAGACCTGGTTTAGTCCTAGTTTAGACCTGGTCTAGTTCTGGTTTATCACCCAATTTAGTCCTGGTCTAGTCATCATTTAGTACTGGTTTAGTTCTGGTTTAGTTCTTTCCTGAATTAGCCCTAATTTAGTCCTGGTTTAATCCTAGTTTAGTCCTGGTCTAGTTCTGGTCTGGTACTGGTTTAGTCCTGGTCTAGTAATTGTTTAGTACTGGTTTAGTTCTGGTTTAGTCCTCTTCTAGTCCTGATTTAGGCCTAATTTAGTCCTGGTTTAGTTCTGGTCTGGTACTGGTTTAGTCTTGGTATAGTGCTGTCCTGTTTTAGTCTTAGTTTAGCTCTCGTCTAGTCCTGGTCTACTCCTGATTTAGCCCTAATTTAGTCCTGATTTAGTCCTAGGTTAGTCCAGGTCTAGTCCTGATCTAGTCCTGGTTCAGGAGGTCTAAACTAGACTCATTTTAAACTGTATTTTTAATGTCTTTTGCCTTTAGTGTTATAATATTAACATAAGCTTCAATCACAATGCAGGATTTGAATGAAAAACGTGAAAAAACAAAAATATACAAATGTACAAACTCTACTTCAGGACTTAACAAAAATATTAAAACATATTTCTCTCCAATTTACCAGCGCTCTGTGAAATGAAGAGTCAAAGTTTTCTAATAATCTGACAATTAAATTCTTACTTCGTGGATCTGCAGTAGGCTACCTCAATCTAAATGACTGTTGGACTTAAAGACGCACTACGAAACTTTTCTGGCACAGGGTCCACCGCCATCTTGTCCCCATAGTGATATCATTGCATTGCCTGGAATGTTCCACAGTACTAGATCAGACTAGACCAGGACTAAATCAAGACTAAACCAGTACTAGACCAGGATTAAATTAGGACTAAACCAGGATTAGACTAGGACTAGACCAGGACTAAACCATTACTAGACCAGAACCAGCCCAGGACTAGACTAGGACAAAACCAGGATTATGCCAGGACTAAATCAGGACTAGACCAAGACTAAACCTGTACTTGACCAGGGCTAGACCAGGACTAAACCAATACTAGACCAGAACTAGCCCAGGACTAAACCAAGACTAAACCAGGACTAAATCAGGACTAGATCAGAACTAAACCAGGACTAGACCAGACTAAACCAACAGACCCGACTAAACCATTACTAGACCAGAACTACCCCAGAACTAACCCAGGACTAAACCAGGACTAAACGATTACTAGACCAGGACTGAACTAGGACTAAACCAGAACTAAATCCAGGACTAGATCAGGACTAAACCAGGACTAAATCAGGACTAGATCAGAACTAAACCAGGACTAAATCAGGACTAGATCAGAACTAAACCAGGACTAAATCAGAACTAAACCAGGACTAAATCAGGACTAGATCAGAACTAAACCAGGACTAAATCAGGACTAGATCAGAACTAAACCAGGACTAAATCAGGACTAGATCAGAACTAAACCAGGACTAAGATGTTAAAGTTATATTACATTACGTGTTTCCCAAAATGCTCCACCGAATGTTAAACTTTTTCTTTTTTTGTTTTTAAATTGTTCAGAAATCCCTTGAAAAACATAAAGCATCACAGTGAGTGGGCTCGCCTCTCCACAGATTTGACTTGTACCATTGCCCTGGAGACATCACCTGCCTGTATCAGTGGGGATGGTGATTTTATAATATACTTCTCATTGTAAATCACTGTGAATTTCTTTGGGTATGAACTGCGGTAATAAACTTTGCCTTAATGCTACACTGCGGAACATTCCAGACAAAGCAATAGCATCACCACGAAGACCCCACACCTGAAAAAAAAAAAAAAAAAAAAAAAAGTTCAAGCGTGATCAATATTGAAAGAGAAGCACGTGTAATCTGGTCTGGTTCACACTGACCAACCCTGCAGGATTCTTATAAACTTTTTTTTTTCTTTTTTTTCCCCGCTCGTCTCCAGCCGCTAATCTCACCGCATTTCGGATTTAGCGCGTCTTATCTTCACCCCACAGAGCGCAGGTAACGTCTAAAAGCTACTTAGAAATCCCGTAAACTCAGCGGAAATCAACAATGCCGCCGCGTAGACAAAGAGAAGCGACGACGGCGGCGGCCATGTTGGTAAGGTTAGAGTGGAGTAGATTTGCGCCATTTACACGGGCCAAATTGAAGTAGCGCGGAACAAAGTGGGGGCCATACAAAGTGCATCCCGCTACGAGTCTTAGGCCCAGATGAGAAAAAGGATTACATTTTCTTATCGTGTCCAGTTCGTGTAAAAAGGTGGCACAGGAGACAGAGACTAAAGAGGAGGGAGCCACCTGGAGCAAAGAGATAAGAGACACTAGACTAGACTAGACCTCACATGCTTAAACATAGTGGACATGCTCAATACAATCAAAATATCAAACATAAATAAGTCAGATTTTCATAATAATAACATAGAAAACATAAGTCGCCGTGTTTGTGTCTTTATTTGGTTTAAAATGTGTTTAACAAACCGACTTAGTCCTACATCAGTGAAGCTTTAAAGGAACTGTAGTCTGCCCTCTGCTGGTAGAAAAAAGGTACTACAACAATAATAATATTAATACAGCTGATCCTGACTCTGTATTACCCCAAATTAATTCGTGTGAGCTTTAGTTGTGTTTTGTTTCATTCACACATGTTTAAGTAAACTTTTATTATTATTCTGTTTACATCTCTAAAGCGTAAAATGCTCTGTTCCACCCTGTGATGTCATAAAGTGGTAGTTTTCAAGTTTAACATAAACTTTTTAGCTTTGGTTCAGTAGAGATTGGAAATTCTTCAGCTGAAATGATCCAAATGATTCTAGTGAAGGTGTATGGAGTTTAAAAACACTGTGGAGCACTTCCTGTATTACTCAGTGTGCATGAAATCACAAGACGGAATAGACTTTTTAACAATTTGAGAGAAGAACTGAGTCTAAATACGGAGGATTTGTGTGTTAAACGTGTGTGAATGAAACAAAACACAACTCCAGATCTGTTTGTTACGGTGATGAGGAAACAAAAATTATAAAATAATTCAGAAAATATCTTAATACGTTTAACCTGCTGATAGAAACACATCCAAGTTTTTCTCATTCTCGGTAAATGGACAAACCTCGTATGAAAGCTCAGAACCTCCAGAATATCCTCACTGAGCTGCAGAGGTTGCACTAGCACTGACTCATTTCAGGTTTAAACCAATTGGAGTTCAGCAAAACACTAAATTGAACAACTTTGAAATCATGTCCAGCATTTTTAAAGCTCAGAATAAATCAGCGTTATAGATATTTTCATTAAAGCTGTATTTGATTTGAACATGTCTACCTCATATCTAGAGATTCATAATTCAAGTTTTTTAAATTTAAAATAGAAATCACTACATATTGTTCCTTTATAGAAACCTGCAAACCCAATTTTATTTATTTTTTATTCTGAAATTGCCCTTAACAAACACTAGATGGCGACATTGCAACATTAAAGATTTTGACACTTATTTCTTTTCCATAACAATAGTGATTCTTTATTTTATCAACTAGTTTGAATCATTGAAGGCTCACAAAAGTCCTTACTCCTTAAGCCTTAAAGGTATGTAACTTTCTGTTGGAGGGTCAGGCACCTGTTAGTCTCCATGGAGATGCTTGGTCCAGAATGTTCCACAGTATGGCATTTATTAATTTATTTACCTTGCATTTATTTATAGATAAACGTGTTAGTGTCATCTCCTTTCCACAGATCTGACCTCGTGACATCACCTTATTTTATTCATAAATATTCATAATGCCAAACTCTGGAACACATACTCCCTACAACTGTATGACAACTCACCTTTATGTAATGGATAATACTCCCTACAACTGTACAACACCTCACCCTTACTGTATGTAACAGATAATACTCCCTACAGCTGTACAACAACTCACCTTTAAGTAACAGATAATACTCTCTACAGCTGTACAACAAGGATAATACTCCCTACAACTGTACAACACCTCACCCTTACTGTATGTAACAGATAATACTCCCTACAGCTGTACAACAACTCACCTTTAAGTAACAGATAATACTCTCTACAGCTGTACAACAAGGATAATACTCCCTACAACTGTACAACAACAAAACTCACTCTTATGTAACAAATAATACTCCCTACGACTGTACAACAACTCACCTTTATGTAACAGATAATACTCCCTACAACTGTAAAACATCTCACCTTTGTGTTACAGATAATATGCCCTACAACTGTGCAACAACTCACCCTTCTGTATCAGATAATACTCCCTACAACTGTACAACAACTCGGCCTTCTGTAACAGATAATAGTAATGCAGTACACATTTGTCGCCACTTGGGGTCAGTGTGTCTCTGCGCTTCTTTCTCGTTATAAATAAGGGCTTAGGGCAGAAAAAATAAATAACTCTAAGCGTGTCAGCTAAACGTCTTATGATCGTAATGCTATCTCCTACACGCGCGCCGATCTGCCCATTATTATTCAAACGCGCGCGCTCCACCGCACAGATAATTGAGTCATTATGTAAAAACGCGATAATGTCATCCGGTCCGGTTGCCATGGGAGCACGCAGAGGAGGCCGGCGTGAGTACGTAGCCAGGGGAGGCCTTGGAATACAATAAGAAACATTTAGGTGAGAGATGATGGAGAGAACGAGGAGCGTGCGTGCCAAAGTGTGTGTGCGTACGTGCGTGCCAGCGTGCGTGCGTCACGGCTCTCCGGATTTTGGACAATTAATTAGCAATTATTTTCGGCTAGACTGCGGATAATAAGGTCAGCGAGTAAAGAGGAGAGGTGCAGAACTGGGAGGGAGTTGGACAAACTGTTTAAAAATGTGGTTAGGCTGATGCAATAGGCCAACCGGAGTGTAAATAAATGAGAAAAGTTCACGTTAATGACAGTTTTTATGTTTAGGAGCCAGAGGGTTGCGAGTTCGAACCCCGCTGAGAACATACTGTAGTAGTTTTGTTCATAGGTTAAACAAAAGGAAGGGCATCTGATGTAACGTAAAAGGCCAAATTACGAAGCGGCCGGCAACATTATAATGGGAATTAAAAAGGAAGCTCAAAATGTTCCTCCTTCTACTACTACCACTATAACTACTACTACTACTACTACTACTACAACTATGACAACAACTAGCCAACTACTATGACTACAACTACTACTAGAACAACAACTACAACTACTACTACTATTACTACTACTACTACTACTACTACTACTACTACTACTACTACTACTACTACTACTACAAATCTGAGTACAACGAGCCTACTACTGACTTCCACTACTACTACTACTACTACTACTACTACAACTACTACAACTACTGCCATTACTACTAAAACTACTGCCACTACTATTACTGCTACAACTACTACTGTTACTACAACTACTGCCATTACTACTACAACTACTGCCACTACTACTACTTCTACAATTACCGCCACTACTACGACAACTACTATGACAACTATTACTACTATAACTACTACTGCTACTACAACTGCTGTCACTACTACTACTTCTACATTTACTGCCACTACTATTACAACTACTACCACTACTATTACTGCTAAAACTACAGCCACTACTGTTACTACTACTACTACAACTAGCTTCCTACTACAATTACTACCACTAAAGCTACAACTACTACAATTAGCCTGCAACTACAACTACATACTACTACTACAGCAACTAGCCTACTACTACTACTACAACTTCTACAACAACTCCTACTAGCCTACTACCATTATCACTACTCTTACTAGACTACTACTACTACTACTACTACTACTACTACTACTACTACTACTGCTGCTACTGCTGCTACAACTACTCTACTACTACTGTTTCTACTACAACTACAATTACCCTGCTACTACAACGACATACTACTACTACTACTACAGCGCCTAGACTACTATTACTTTTGCAACAACTTCTACTAGCCTACTACCACTATTACTACCACTACTAGGGTCCTATTTCTACTACTACTACTACTACTACTACTACAACTACTAGGCTACTATTACCACTTCTTTATGGTTTTATATTATTATCCTATGCTACAATTGCCACTTCAACAGCTACTGCAATCAACCCCCTGCTGCATATGGACCTATATTTAACAGCCTCTTACTACTACTACTAGTACTTGTACTTCAAAATCTTACATGTACTATCACTACAACCTTAGAAGTCAGTAAGTGTTTCAGTATCAAAATGTGCGTTTCCTTTTTTTAATTTAACATAAAGTAGATCAGAAAATAGCATAGTATGGACCTTTTAAGAAGTAATTGAAGTAATATATTTGAGAAAAAGTACTCAAGATGGCCGCGTATGAACCGTCCTCTTTCCTATTCCACACTATAATTATTCACGCTGCATAATTAGGTTTATGAATATATTAACTTTGATGGCGGCCGTTTCAAGGACACGGCGCAGTTATGATTGCTCCATTTTACCTCCTATTGTTTCAAAAAATGGGAGCTACCTCACCCACGGCTCCTGCGTACATCTCCAAAGGTCAAAGTTCACGCAGCCTTCCTCCCCCCCGGTGTCACGGATCAGGCGTTTGGGTGATGGATCGCGTGCAGGCAGCGGCGGTGGCCTGCCAGATTGGCGCTTAACGATTCCCTCTTTTACAGATCATCACGCAAGGAGGAGAGATCGAGGAATAAGTGCCCGAGAAACTGGATTTGCCCCACTCTGCAGGGGTAAGAAGGAGCCGTGATGGAGGAGGGGGGGCAGGAGGAGAGAAGTGGAGAAGTGGAGCGCAGCCGGGCGGTAAAATGGTAGGAAATAGAATAAATGTTTTGTAATGGGAACATGTGAACCCAGATGTAAACAAGAGCAAGGTTAGCCAGAGTTATTAATGTCAGCGGCTGTGGAGTGTGAAACATGGAAAGTCAGGGTAGGTTTGAGAATTGCTTTGGGTAGTACTACAGTATACAGTACATCCTACATCGAAATACACACATTTGAATAGGGATGGGTATTTGATTAAATTTTCTTAATCGATGGTTGGGAGAATTAACAATCGATTTTTTATTAATCATTAACGTTTTTTATATTAAAATTTATCATCATTATTATTACTATCTGCACTACTAATCTGCATAAATAAATTCAATTTTACGACATATAAACTGTAACCACTCTAGAGCCACATCAGCCCGTTTGACATTATAATGTGTTTAATGCAGCTTTGCGCGACTCTCACAGAAACAAAACTTAAAACCACATGGCTCATTTGCATAAACTAAGCGAAGAAAAAAACAGCTTTTGTGCGCTGATGCGGCACGACTCAATGGAATACAGGTTAGTGTGACCATATTTGCGTTTGTCAAACCCAGGACACCGTACGGGGGGAGGGAGGTGGGGACTCGTCATCGACATTGAGCGACTCTCACCTGGTAAAACTTTTCCCCACTGGACACTGAAACATATGTGCTGCTTTATACACTGTGCACATGGACTCACACTTGTCCCGAACGCAACAGAAAGCGTGGAATTTCTTGTACAAGTCATCGTTAAATACACATTTGCGCTTCGACACGTTGCAGACTGACCGACTGTTTGTGTCTCGCTCCTTCTGAGTGCAGAGAGACACATGTACTGACCCCGGTTTGGTCACGCTACACACAGCAACCTACATTCGGTTTGTTGATTAAAATGAACAAAATCGATGAAATTCTTAATGATCAATATTCTATTAATCAACTAATCATGCCCATCCCTACATTTGAAGTACTTAAAATGCAGCATATGTTTTTATTAATGTTATTTATTGCGTGTTTTCATTGCGGCTAAATTGTACATATACATACATTTTATTATTATTATTATTATTTATTTTTTTTTATTTATTTTTTTTATTTTATTGCGACAAATAAAGAGGCAGTTCACATCAACAGTGTCCTGAGACCGGGCCTTACATATTTACTTTTTTTTTCTAGTTAAAATAAGGCATGTTAAGTAAGTAATAAGAGTCTTATTTGAAAAAGTAATTAACTGGAGCTCATGTCCTTTCAAAAATTGACACCTTTAGCTTTAGTTGAGCCGTAAACAGTTCCATTGTGTAAAGTAGATGGTGATCATTTTTCTCGCAGTCATCAGAAGAAGATGCAGCAGAAGGCTCTGATCATGAGAGAGACCATCAGGAAATGTATCAAGCAAAAAGGTCAGTGAGTCCAACAAGAGGTCAACAGCCAGTATACTCTGTAAAACATCTTTAATATCAATCCAGAAATGTTGTATACTGGGGTAATTCCAAAATATGTGAGTTTGGTCACCCACAATTCCTCCAACATTTGCCTACATTTTGAAATAAAAGTTTCAGCGAGAGTTCTAAAGAATCTTAATTTGAGTTTCCAGTCAAAAAACCTCAAAATTTGACTTCCCACTGCTCTGTGACAATCAGAACAAAGGTTGCATTCATTTCCATTTCCCACTGTTGTTTTATATGACAACAGTCGGTCAACAGTTTTTGTTAATTAAAGACACTTGCTTTTTCAGTTCGTCAGAGTTTTCAAGTAGACGACTGAAATATTTCTCAACAGTTGACGAGTCTCTTCTGAAAAATCCACTTTGTCATTGCAGTGTAACTATGTCGTTTTTCTAGTGTAAGCTTTGACTCCTGCGTTTCTCCATGCTGGTGTTGCGTTGCCTGGAATGTTCCACAGTATGGCATTAAACCCATCTAGTTCCATGGAGACACACAGATGGCGCCACCAATTTACATGTCAGATCTCTGGACAGGCAAGCACACTCACAAAAAAAAATAATTTTTAAAATATGTAATTGAATGAAGATAGACAGAAGAAGTGTAATGCTATAGTGTGGGACATTTCCATGGAGACAAGCAGGTGGCAGAACCTCCACCAGAAAAGTTACACAGTGCACTTTTAAATATGAAGATACATAATTAGTTTTTATTAGACAATTAATTTAGTTCTACTACTTTTAGTACTTCTACTACTACTACTACTACTACTGATGATAATAATAATTCTACTACTGTTACTACTCCTCCTCCTAATACTACTTCTACTGCCTTTACTACTACTACTACTACGACTACTATTACTACTACGTCTAATACTACTAATGCTTCAACACTACTATCAACTACTATTACTATTACTACTCCTACTATTATTATTACTACTACTACTATGCCTAAAACTACTCTTACTACTCCTACTACTACTATTACTACTAATACTCCTACTATTATTATTACTACTACTACTACTCCTAAAGCTACTCTTACTACTCCTAATCCTACTACTATTACTGCTACTACTCCTAAAACTACTATTACTACTACTACTACCACCACTACTACTCCTACTACTACTACTACTACTACTACTATTACTCCTAAAACTACTACTACTGCTCCTATTACAACTACTACTCTTATTACTGCTACTACTATGCATAAAACTACTACTACTACTACTACTACTACTACTATTACTCCTACTACTGATAATAATAATTCTATTACTATTATTTTTACTGTAATATTGAAATCCAAAGATATTTTTTGACTAATTATTATTTTAAATTGTGCATTTTATTTCATACGCTGTAAAAGTATTATTTTTACCAAATAGAAAAAATCAGTTTCCTTAATATTTATTTAACTTTGCGGCACCTTGAATATACTCACATCTGTTAACGTGCGGACAATCTAACCACAGATGCCAACACAAAATCACTTCCTAATGACACGCAATTACTCAAACCAAATTAAACATGTCATCTCGTATCTATCAATAAATTAACACTTTTCATTTCAGCGCCGTGACCTAAATCTGCATATCAGCTGCTACGCTAATGCTAATGCTAATGCTAACGCTATCGCCACATCCGTCCTTATCGACCAAACCAACCAGGAAGTGACACGCATCAGGCAGCCACATGTAGCCCACACAGAGCGCAAACACGGCGACGCTGTGGACGGGGACGTGTTGTATATTTCCTGCTATAAATTGTAAGCAGATTAAAGTGTGTTTGGGAGTGTTATACTTAAAAGTAGGACATGATCGCGCTGGAAAAGGACCGGTCCAAGTGCCTTCTGGGTAAACGTCTCAATTTCAGTTCATTAAGTGATAAGAGATGCTTCGAGAGGATTTTCAGATGGTAAAATTGCTGGTTTATATAATTTTCTAGGACGAATTTGAATGTTAAGTAGACATATTATGCCAAATCAACTTAAAACACGGCTGAAACCTTATTTAACTTGGCTTACTCAAAGATTACTCTGTCCCTGCACTAAGTCACTCCCCCTTCAGAGTGCGATCACAACACTATCAGCATGCAAGTCAAAGTTGGGGTCCGCCACCTATTCTGACATCCCTTCATTACGACATGTCTCTATTTAGACGTGCTGGTTTTACGACACTTCTTAGTATCGCTATTCCGACACGTCATATGTTTGTTTTGGGCTGAGAGAGTGTCATCACATCAAGCTGACGCAATTAAGTTGATTGCATATTTATGTATTGTCTGCAGATCGCCTACATGACCAAATGAATGAAGCACAAAGGGCCCATGCAGCTTCTGTTTTAGATTATTTTTTGGACTATAAGACACTCAGGAGTATAAGTCGCACCAACCAAAAAATGCGTTTTTTGGGGGAAATTTATTAGACCAGGAACTGACATTTCATCTTGAATGGCAAGTTATACTAAAAACAATAGAATAGAACAACTGTTAACGTCACATATGAACAGTTCTTCAGATAAATATAACATAAACAACAGAACAAGTTTAACAAACTCTCCATCTCACTCCAAATCACTAAATCCATTCAATTCTTCATCCTTGGTGTCACTTCTGAGCAACTCCGTGACCTCCAGAGGTAAACAGAGCGCCGCTTCCTCTTCTGTGTAGCTGTCGTCAGACTCAGCATCAGTTCCAGTTAGAATTATTCCGGCCTTTCTGAATCCCGACAGGATGGTTTCAGTGTCAGTGAAGTCCAGGCTTTGTCCATCCATCCAGTGACTTCCAGGAAAGTTACATGGTGCCTCCTCTCCTTTACCTTGAAGTTGTGTTCTCCATCCCCGTTTTCTCCCAGTCCCTCACAAGTTTCTCGCTCACTCCAAACTTTCTTTCTGCTGCTCGATTACTGTTTTTGGCTGAATATTTCACGACTTGCAGCAGGACAGAGGCTCTTTCTGCAGGAGACATGTGCAGTAGAGTGAAGTGACAGTGGTACAGGAGGAACAGGAGCAGCAGATACTGACACACAAGACTAGAGCCTCTCGCGGCTTCAGTGTGAAAATTTTAATATATAAATTGCACTCGAGTATAAATCCCAGGACCACCCAAACCATGAAAAAAAAACCTGACTTATAGTCCGAAACATACGGTAGATATTTTCCCAAAGGCTGGCCTATGCTCTTTTTTAAAATGCATGACTGTGCTTGACATTTTCCCACTGTCTGATATCCTGTGTGGTTGAAGTATTGTCTGATCAAGCTCTTTGCACAAAACTAACTACATAAAGGTGTATTGTGTAACTTTTCTGATGGAGGATCCGTCAGATGCTTTTCTCCACTGACAAACAACTGACTGAAAAGACAAAAAACAATCACGTTTATGAATAGGTCTATAAATCGTAACACTAATGCTCTCTGTTATTCTCTGTTCTTGTGTGAAATGCATCTAAAAGGCTGGCACACTGACCCACTTTGAACCACACAGCTCACTGAAATATGCCCTAATTAACTGTGTAACTTATCAGGGAAAATCAAATCAAATGTGTAATGAGTTTGGGTCTAGCCTCATATGTTAAACTATAAAAGGAAATTGGCAGCATTATCAAACCACAAGAGAAAAGAACTGTCACGCCTATAAGAAAAACATGTTTGAATTGTAGACCTATAATATGGGCGTAGCTGGAATGGGCATAAATTACCATAAATAATACCACAAACCATATTAAAGGGAACATTTACGCTATTTTCAGATGTTATAATCTTTCTGTGTCCTCTTCAGAAACAGACCTAGAGAATCTCTATATCATTCGCTCATAAATTTTTCAATATAAAACCAAAAATAAGAAAACAAAAAGCAACAGTTTTCTTCATTATTTGTCTCCAAAACCAAAATGAAAAAAAAGTTAACGGCCGTTTCCCGTTTCCGTGACTTAAACTACAATGCCAGACTGAGCCAGCACTGAAACAGGTCTAAACCAGCTCTAAACCAGGTCAAAACCGGTCTCAGTTCTCAGTTCCAGTCTCAGTCCAGGTCCCAGTCTCAGTCCTAAACCAGGACTAGACCAGAACTGAACCGGAGGTGTCAGGACTGGCCTGGATGTGCGCTCGTGTAGACTGTCAGGTGATCAGGAATCTGGGACCAGACCAGTACCAGACCGGGATTGAGGCCGGGACTGAGATCGGGACCACACCGGGACTGAGACCAGGACTAAGACCTGGTTTTGCCCTGGTTCAGTTCTGGTTTAGAGCTGGTTTAGACCTGTTCAGTCCTGTTTTAAACCAAGACTAAACCGTTTTCAGTTTCGGTCTGGTCCCGGTCTGGTCCCGGTCTCAATCACAGTCTGGTCCTGGACTAGTCCTGGTCTCTGTCCCGGTCTGGTCCCAGTCTCAGTTCCGGTCTCGGTCCCGGTTTCAGTCCCGGTCTCAGTCCCAGTCTCAGTCTTGGTCTCATCCCGGTCTCATTTCCGGTCTCAGTCTCGGTCTGGTCCCAGTCTTAGTGCAGGTCTCAGTCTCGGTCTCAGTCTCGGTTTGGTTCTGGTCTCAGTTTTGGTCTAGTCCCGGTCTCAGTCTCAGTCCCAGTCTGGTCCTGGTCTGGTCCCAGTCTCAGTCCTGGTCTGTACCCGGACTGGTCCCGGTCCTGGTCACAGTCTCGGTCTCACTCTCGGTCTGGTTCTGGTCTCAGTCTCGGTCTGGTCCCGGTCTCAGTCTCGGTCTGGTTCTGGTCTCAGTCTCGGTCTGGTTCCGGTCTCAGTCTCGGTCTGGTCCCGGTCTCAGTCTCGGGTCTGGTCCCGGTCTCAGTCCCGGTCTGGTCCCGGTCTCAGTCCCGGTCTGGTCCCGGTCTCAGTCCGGTCCGGTCCCGGTCTCAGTCCCGGTCCAGTCCCGGTCTCAGTCCTGGTCTCAGTCTCGGTCTGGTTCCGGTCTCAGTCCAAAAAAACGAGGATGTCCCAGTTTTTGATTTGAAAACTGGTCACTCTTTGTAATATAAGACCTTTAAGTATAATTTTAGTCGTTTTTCTCGCTAGTTTTCTGTCGTAGCTCTTTTCCGACGTGGCCACTGGAACACAGAAACTCGCAAAAAACTCCGAGTTCCTTTTATATTTTCCTTATAAAACCCAAAACAGTGAACTTCCCCAGCTCCAGTGTCACATTAGCGGTTGGTGGGCCGGTTTTTGGGCGTACGCGAGTGTCTCCCCCTCTTCTTATAAAACTCCCATAAAACACGTGTAATTCCGCGCAGATGTCAGCGTTACCCGCGAGCTAGCCGTCCGCCGCGCACAGTATGCAGGGAATGCTTTTGAAGGAGATTTACGGGCGCGGCGCAGCTCTTTGAGGATTTCTCTGGTATTTCCACGAGACTTAAAGGACTTGGAAGTTGGCGTTAATCAAATCAATGTGTCTGAACTAGAAATAGCTGGGATCTGATGGTTTAAATGGGAGACATCGCGGATAAAGTGGATTATATTAATGATTATACTGGGAATGGTTCTTTTTTCGTAAAAGGGCAAAGCCGAGGTAGAGCTGTTTTAAAATGAAATGGGGTCAGGGGGTTCCAAGTTGTGGTTCAAGGGCCAAATAGGGACAAATGTAACCTGGTTATAGTCCAAATATGCCAATATAAAAACAAACAAACAAAATAGTGGGACAAAATATGGTATTTAAAGGTCTTACATTACGCAAAATTTACTCTTGTGAGATTTAAGTCGTGTTTATAATGTTGTTACTTCATCAAAAATAAACCTGGAGTTGTGTTTTGTTTCATTCATACATGAGGATTGAGTCAGGACTGAACCAGGACTAAACCAGGTCTCAACCAGGACTAAACCAGGACTGAACCAGGACTGAACCAAGGACTGAAACGAGGACTAAACCAGGGCTAAACCAGGTCTAAACCATTACTGAATCAGGTCTAAACCAGGTCTAAACCAGGACTGAACGAGGTCTAAACCAGTTCAAAACCAGGTCTAAACCAGGACTAAACCAGGACTAAACCAGGACTAAACCAGGACTGAACCGAGAACTAAACCAGGACTAAACTAGGACTAAACTAGGACCAAACCAGGACCAATCTTGGACTAGGAATTCAAAAATAGTCAAAATAGACTCTTACGAGACTTAAGTCATGTTATAATGTTGTTACTTCATCAAAAATAAACCTGGAGTTGTGTTTTGTTTCATTCATACATGAGGATTGAGTCAGGACTGAACCAGGACTAAACCAGGTCTCAACCAGGACTAAACCAGGACTGAACCAGGACTGAACCAAGGACTGAAACAAGGACTAAACCAGGTCTAAACCATTACTGAATCAGGTCTAAACCAGGTCTAAACCAGGACTGAACCAGGTCTAAACCAGTTCAAAACCAGGTTTAAACCAGGAATAAACGAGGACTAAACCACGACTGAACCGAGGACTAAACCGGGACTAAACTAGGACTAAACTATAGGACCAAACCAGGACCAATCTTGGACTAGGAATTCAAAAATAGTCAAAATAGACTCTTACGAGACTTAGGCCAAGTTATAATGTTGTTACCTCATCAAAAACAGACCTGGAGTTATGTTTTGTTTCATTCATGTTTGAGTGATCGTTTATTATTAGGATTATTATTAGTCTGTCTACATCTCCAAAGCTCAAAATGTTCCACTTTGTGATGTCATTTTGTGGTAGTTTTCAAGTTAACAGCTCCTTTTTTAAATGTTGTTCAGTAGAGATCGGCAATTCCAGGTCTGAAACTATCCAAATGATTCTAGTGAAGATGTATGGAGTTTAAAAACACAGTGGAGCACTTCCTGTATTACCTCATGACATCACAAGTGGGAACAGAGTGTTTTCATTTTGAGCTTGAAATTTTAAAATGCAGAATTAGTTTGTTAAACATGTGAGACTGAAATAAAACCTGTTAAAATGCACCATATAACCTTTTTGGCGTGTTACTGCTTTGCCTGTAATGCTCCACAGTGTGCCATTAAACTTATCTATCTCCATGGAAACGAGCAGGTGACTCCAGCAGGGCCAAGTTATGGGTCAGATCTGTGGAGAGGTGACCCCACTCACAACAAAAATGCATCGTTTTATCGGTAAAACACCTTAAATACCCGGACAAATGCGAGATAGATACGTTTAATGCCGTACTCTACAGCGGAATATTAGGGGCAAAAACAATAACATCGCCATGGAAACAAGCAGGTGAAAAGTTACGTACTGTAGCTTTAAGAATACATTAGATCAAGGCTACTGTGCACTACTTGAAGCTGAAATAAGATGCATTATTGCCAATATAACTAAAATGAAAATACATTTGTCGTTTTGGACGATTTTAAAATAAAAAAATAGAAAAATCTGCCCAAAAAACCCCACAGTGTAGCTTTATAACCAAAAACTCTGGTCAGTATATAACACTATAAAGTTAAATATGTAAGCCGTTCTTTTCAGGAATTCGAAGTTATGAAACCAAATGAAACTTCTGTGGGCTCTCATAGTCTGACTTATCTGATCCAGACTTATTACGTTGGAAAAAGGATTAATAATAGTTTCGCGAACTCTCTTGAAATTAAAAATAGACTCATCTCTCTTTGTCCTATTCAAGTTATTACAATATTAATCAATAAAATCTATTTCTAATCATTGTTTAAAGGGCCGGGACCCATTTTTCACATGTATAAGCAGCTCTTGAGGTCAAAATAAGTCTGCTGTGTACTGTTTGCAGCTAATTATAACGCGTTTTGTTGTCAGAGAATCAGGAAGTGTGTGTTAGCTTGCTAGTTGTAGCTTATAAACTCATCGTGGTGAAAAAATGATGGTGCTGTGAATGCGTAAAGTAAGTGACAAGCAACTTTGGACCACTGCTAACTGTTTAAAATTAACTAATTGTGTTTTTCATGTTTTTAAGACGGTAAAAATCAGGTACAGCGACGTTATAAAGGTGCATTATGTAACTTTTTGGTTGGGTTTTTGGTCCGTCACCTGCTTGTTTCTATGGATTTGTCATCGCTCTGCTTCAGATGTTCCACAGCATGACATTAAACAGCAAAAAAAAAAATAAAATTAATAAACAGAAAACAAAAGATAGAAGGTAACAGAAAATATGTAAATACAAATTTGTTTTGACAGCCCTAAAATGTAAATACACACATGCAAATACTGCATTGAGAAACTCTGTACTACACACAACCCCCACGCTTCAGCCCTTTTTATTTATTTACTGTATTTATTGTTCTTTGTTTCTTTGTTTGTTTTTGTATGTGTGTTAATCTTACATTTTGTTATGTTTTATGTCTATTTTGTTATTAATGTGCCTGGTATTCATCAGCTGGCTTCACTTGTGTAGAAACTGTCTGACCTCGCAGCATTAGGATTAGTTCTTTTTTAGTACTTTTTTAATTTAACCAATCCCTGCTGTTTGGTTGTGACATATGTAATGTGCCAAATCCCGTAGGAAGAAGAGCAATAACTTATTTCCCCTTGATAAAATTCACCAAATATTCTCTTTGTTCCGGCTTTAAATCCTCGATCTCGGGAATCGTTGCCAACACAGAATGTCTGTCTTCGTCTACATCCATCAAGACGCTTTGTTTACTGTTGTGTTGTTCCACAAAAGGGACCCAGACAGACGCTTGAGTTTGACGTTATGGATTCACAGCTCTTCGCTCTTCGTCTACAACTTCCGGGGTTCTTCCCAGCTGTCTAGTGTATTCTAATTCCTGACCTAGTCGCTGGAGAGAAAAGAAACTGAGCAGAGGCACTAGGTGGCACCAACCTGGCTATTATTCATTCCTTCAAACTGAAATTATAAATAAATAAAAAGAAAAGAAAAACAGCTCTACCTTACATTTATTCAATTACAGGTGGTTTTATAACTCAAAAATACCCACAAAAACAGGCATTCTGACTGTGAGCGGCGTCACCTCTCCACAGATCTGACCTGTAACGTGGTCTGATTGCATACCCCAAAATGTAGTTTGTAACGTAATCCATTAAGTTACTTAAAGTGAGTAATGTAATCTGAATACTTTGGATTACTTGATATTGTCATGTTTTTTAAAACTACATGAATGTAGCAAACACATCCTGAAAATTTTTATTTGTTCTCTTCAAATTGTCTGTTGAGCCAAAGTCTCCATGAACAGACATTTGTTTACTGTAGAGAAGCAAAGACGAGGAAATCTGAACATAAGATGTTTCGTTTTAAAGAAAATAAAAAGCCCAGTCTTTCCTCAACTGTATTAAAAATATTATTGATAGAGAAATGATTTTTATATGAGATCACTGCTGCTTTAAACTATGTCCCCCTACTGTTAGTGTCATATTGTTTAGTCCCGGTTTAGTCCTGGTTTTAGACCTGCTTTTAGACCTGGTTTAGACCTGGTTTTAGTCCTGGTTTTAGTTCTAGTTTAGTCCTGGTTTGGTCCTGGTTTTAGTCCTGGTTTAGTCCTGGTTTAGTCCTGGTTTTAGTCCTGGTTTAGTCCTGGTTTTAGTCCTGGTTTTAGTTCTAGTTTAGTCCTGGTTTGGTCCTGGTTTTAGTCCTGGTTTAGTCTAGTTTAGTTTTAGTCCTGGTTTAGTCCTGGTTTTAGTCCTGGTTTTAGTCCTGTTTTAGTCCTGGTTTAGTCTGGTTTAGTCCTGGTTTTAGTCCTGGTTTAGTCCTTGTTTTTAGTCCTGGTTTTAGTCTGGTTTTAGTCCTGGTTTTAGTTCTGGTTTAGTCCTGGTTTAGTCCTGGTTTAGTCCTGGTTTTAGTCCTGGTTTAGTCCTGGTTTTAGTCCTGGTTTTAATCCTGGTTTAGTCTTGGTTTTAGTCCTGGTTTAGTCCTGGTTTGGTCCTGGTTTTAGTCCTGGTTTAGTCCTGGTTTTAGTCCTGTTTTAGTTTTTAGTCCTGGTTTTAGTCCTGGTTTAGTCCTGGTTTTAGTCCTGGTTTAGTCCTGGTTTAGTCCTGTTTTAGTCCTGGTTTTTTAGTTTTAGTTTGGTCCTGGTTTAGTCCTGGTTTAAACCTGGTTTTAGTCCTGGTTTAGCCAAAAATGTGAAAACAGTAAAATACCGCTGTGTAATCCATTTATTTCAACAAAGTAACTGTAATCCAATTACCACTCACTGAAACAGTAACTGGAACCGAATACAGTTACTCTGATTACGTAACGCCGGTACATGTACATCTGTTACTCCCCAACACTGACCGCGAGACATTCCAGTCAAATCTATAAGAAAAGCTACACAATGTACTTTTAAATGTATATACACATTACCTATGTGTTGCAAAAACAAACAAACACGTAAACAGCGTCTTAAAAGTACATGGCTTTTGTTTACGGCCCACGTCAGAGTTCTAGCCTCATAAACACGCCGGCTTCCTAATGTGGAAAAGCATGTGCTAATTTACAGCTATGAGGATTTTAATGAGGTCCTTAAACGCACCGTAGCTGGATTTAAATGCCTTTGTTTGCGTGGGACAACAAAACGATTCAAAAGACGCGTTAGTTACGTTAAAGGACATCGTGTAATATTAAAACTAAACCATTTTTCAGCTTTAAACGTGGACCACTGGACGACGTTTCTTTTTTTTTTTTTTTTTCATATCTGTAATCATCTCCTTATTATTATTATAAACAAACTTCCTGCGGACTGTTTTCTGTGGAGAGTAACTGTGATTTATGACTCTGCTCTGTTTATATATTGAGATTTTTGCAACTGTCTCATTAAAATAGGCCAACGAATGCATTAGATTGTGAACTGGGAAATGGAGTCAATGGTCAAAACAAAGAAAACAGATCCTCCTTCCCGTCGCTTCTGTTTCATTCTACCCTATCTTCTCTCTTTCTCTCTCTCGCTCTCACTCCCCCTCTCCTCTATGTCTCTCTTTCTCTCTCTCCTCTCTCTCTCTCTCTTTGTCCTCTCTGTTTCTCTCTCTCAGTCTCTCTCGCTCTGTCTCTCTCTCTCTCTCTCTCTCTCTCTCTCTCTCTCTCTCTCTCCCTCTCTCTCTGCTCTCTCTCTCAGTCTCTCTGTCTCTCTCCTCTCTCTCTCTCCCCTCTCTCTCTCTCTCTCTCTCTCTCCTCTCTCTCTCCCTTCCCTCTCTCCTCTCAGTCTCTCTCTCTATCTCTCCTTTGTCTCCCTTTCTCTCTCTCCTCTGTCTCTTTTTGTCCTCTCTCTCTCTCTCTCTCTCTCAGTCCTCTCTGTCTGTCTGTCTTCCTGTCTTTCTCTCTCTCCTCATCCATTTTTCTTCTCCTCTCCTTCTTCTCTTCACCCCTCTCTCGTCTCTCTCTCCTCTCTGTCTCTTTCTCTCTCTATCTCCCCCCTCTCTCTCCCTCTCTTTCTCTCTCTCCTCTCGCTCTATCTTTCTTTCTCCCTCTCCTTCTTCTCTCTGTTCTCTGTCTCTTACTCTCTTTCTCTCTCACTTTCTCTCTCCTCTCTCTCCCTCTCTGTTTGTCCTCTCTGTCTCTCCCCCCTCTCTCCTCCCTGTCTCTCTTCCTGTCATTCTCTCTCTCTCTCTCTCCTCATCCACTTTTCTTCTCCTCTCCTTCTTCTCTTCACCCCTTTCTCTCCTCCTCTCTTTCTCTCTCTCCTCTCTCTCTCTGTCTTTCTTTCTCTCTCTCCTTCTTCTTTCTTTCTCTGTCTCTTACTCTCTTTCTCTCTCTCCCTCTCTCTCCTGTCTGAACCCCCCCCTTCGCCTCTCCTCTCTCTCTGTCTCCTCTTCACCCCTTTCCTCTCTCTCACACACTCTCTCCTCTCTCTCTCTCTCTCTGTTCTCTGTCTCTTGCCTCTCTCTCTCTCTCTCTCTCTCCTCTCGGTCTCTCTGTCTTTCTCTCTCTCTCTCTCTTACTCTGTATCTCTCTCCCCTATTTCTCTCTCTCTCCTCTCTCTCCCTCTCTCTTTGTCCTTTCTGTCTGCCCCCCCTCCTCTCTGTCTCTCTTCCTGTCTTTCTCTCTCTCTCCTCATCCACTTTTCTTCTCCTCTCCTTCTTCTCTTCACCATTCTCTCCTCTCTCTCTTCTCTCTCCTCTCTCTCTCTCTCTTTCACTGTCTCTTTCTCTCTCTATCTCCCCCCCTCTCTCTCCCTCTCTTTCTCTCCTCTCTCTCTTTCCTCTTGCTCTCTCTTTCTTTCTCTCTCTCCTTCTTCTTTCTGTCTCTGTCTCTCTCACCCTCTTTCTTTATCTCCCTCTCTCCGCCCTCTCTCTCCTTTCTCTCTCTTCCTCACTCCTCTCTCTCTCTCCTCTCTTTGTCTCTCTCTCTCTCTCTTGCTCTCCTGTCTGTCTCTCTCCCCCCTCTCTCTCTCTTCTCTTTCTCCCCCTATTTCTCTCCTCTCTGTCTCTCTCTCTCTATCTCTCTCCTCTTCACCCCCTCTCTCTCTCTTTCTCTGTCTCTCTCCCCCTCCTCTCTTCATTCCTCCTCTTTCTCTCCTCTCCTCTCCCTTTCTCTCTCCCCCCTCTCTCCTCTTTCTCTCCTCTCCTCTCCCTTTCTCTCTCTCTCTCTCTCTCCACCCCTCCTCCTCTCTTCCCCTCCTCCACTCGTCATGTACCAGGACGGTTTTGGCAAATGTTCTGTGCCAAATCACCACATCAAACGAGCAGTGAACCGAACACAAGCAACATGGAGGATTTTAGCATCTTTATGTGAACAAATTCTGCTTTTGAATGAACGAGTGTGTTTGAAAATATGTGCTGCGAATTATAATTGTTGGTTTACTCATATTTTTGGCCCGAGGCCTTTACGTGTTATCTGTATTGGTCTTCATCAGTTTCTTCTTTTTTTTCTTTTTCAATGAAATGATCACAGTTTTGAGGATCAAAAGTTACTATTAGAAAGAAAATTACTATTACTACTACGAATAGGTACAGTTTAGAAAAGACTAATACAACATACAAAGGGGCGTGGCCACAACATTCAAAACTATTATGATCTGATCATGTATATGACCCTGCATGAAAGTAAAAAAAACAACAACTATTAAGCAGATCTAAACTCATGATTCTCTCCCAAATAAAATGACAAGTGACAAATAAAAGTGTTGGCCAACTAAGGACACCACTGACCGATCGATGGACTAAAGGATTACAAGCCACATACATGTATTTATCAATGCATATGTCAAAAATCTTAAATCAAAATGTGGAAAAGGGAATGTGTTTGAAAATATATCCTGCAAACGACATCTGTCTGTTTACTCATATTATTACTATTACAATTACTACAGTTTAGAAAGACAAATACAACATGAAGTTTTTTTTTGTTATGGTTTATTGTTCAAGTGCAGAACAGTGAGGGGGGTGAGAGAGGCTCTATATGCCCAGGAGCCTCCTGTACCACCTCCTCTTTTTCTTCTTCCGTTCCATCTCCAGCTCCTGCTCCAGCGCCGTGCTCTCCTCCTCCAGCAGGGAGCACTGTCTTTCTGTGCTCCTCTGCTTTTCACAGCTGAGCTGTAATTTTAGCTCATCGCAGGTCCTCAACAGGGCGGCCTTTTCATTTAGCAGGTCGTCTTTGTTCAGTTTGTCCTGCTCGACCTGCTGTTGGAGTGCAATGATCTTTGTCACTAGCAGGGAGCACTCTTTCTCTGAGATCTTGAGTAGCTTCTCTAGTCCACTGCACTTCTTCTCCAGCTCAGCACTGATGTTTTTCTTCTGTTTCACCTCCTGCACCAGATCCTCCTCCTCCTTCCTCGTACGCCACCGGGCGCGCTGGTTCTCCAGCTTCTTTAAGAGCTGCTTCAGAGCCCCGTACCTTTTTTCAAGGATGTAGTGCTCTTCCTGAGACCTCCTCAGGCAGTCCTGCAGCTTCTCACGGGTCTGCAAAATGTTTTGGACCAGTGTCTTCATCTTCTCTAGTTCCTGGAGCTCCTGGGCCTTCAGCTCAGCCTCCTCTTGGTGTCTGAGCTCCAGAGATGACCTGTCTGTTTCAAGTTGGGCCAGAATATGCTCCAGGTGAGAGTTGCGTTCTCTCAGAGCAGTATTTTCCAAAGACTGTTCCTGGAGTTTGGAATTCAGATCAGCAGAGTCCTGCTGGAGTCTCTGCTTTTCTGTTTTCCAATCGTCTTGGTGTTGCTGTAACAGCGCTGTCAGGTCAGCGACCTGTTTCTCCAGTCCCTCAATATCTCGGGACTGAGGCTGGTTGTTCAGTTCATCTGCTTGGATGAACAGATCTTCTCCGGCTCTGGCCTGAGCAGCTGAGGCAGCCTGGAGTCGAGACATGACTAAAGCCATGCCCTTCTCCTCGTCCTCCTTGGACCTCTGGTGGTGTTGAGGTCCAAGCTGCTCCCGTTCTAACTCCTCTTGAGGATTTACAAAGGTGTGGACCACCTGTTCTGGTGGTCCAGAGGCCTGATGTGGGTTGGTAGGTGTTAATCCCAACTCCTCCATCAGGTTGAACTCCTGGCTGTACAGGAGTTTGTCGTCCTCGCTAGTGTAATCGCACCAGTCTTTGGGCATGTTTGTCTGTGGTGAGTCTCTGTATCTCGGTCGAAGTCTGAATAGAAGTGATTTTACACTGGAACTTGTGCTACACTTATATAAATCAACAAGTAAAGCTTTATGATGTCATAAAATAGAAAAAGAATGTGGATGGAATGTGTTGCCAGGTGACGCCAGGTGTTGCCAGGTGCTGTCTTTTGATCAGGTCAGGTCAGGTGATTCCATAGTTGCCATAGTTACATATGAATTCCAGTATATCACAGATTTATTTGAAAGTGTTTTTAAAGGTTAAATATGTATTTTGTGGTGTTTGAGGCGTCTGTCGTCTCCACCTGCTTTTCTCTGTGCAGACAACCAAACCTCACAATATGACCGACGCCACACAAAGAGAGTTCTCCTGCCAAGATCTGGATCTTTTTATGTATAGTATTTGGAAACATNGAGGAAGATTTTATGTGAACAAATTCTGCTTTTGAATGAACGAGTGTGTTTGAAAATATGTGCTGCGAATTATAATATGTTTACGTGTTATCTGTATTGGTCTTCATCAGTTTTTCTTTTTTTTTTCTTTTTCAATGAAATGATCACAGTTTTGAGGATCAAAAGTTACTATTAGAAAGAAAATTACTATTACTACTACGAATAGGTACAGTTTAGAAAAGACTAATACAACATACAAAGGGGCGTGGCCACAACATTCAAAACTATTATGATCTGATCATGTATATGACCCTGCATGAAAGTAAAAAAACAACAACTATTAAGCAGATCTAAACTCATGATTCTCTCCCAAATAAAATGACAAGTGACAAATAAAAGTGTTGGCCAACTAAGGACACCACTGACCGATCGATGGACTAAAGGATTACAAGCCACATACATGTATTTATCAATGCATATGTCAAAAATTCTTAAATCAAAATGTGGAAAAGGGAATGTGTTTGAAAATATATCCTGCAAACGACATCTGTCTGTTTACTCATATTATTACTATTACAATTACTACAGTTTAGAAAGACAAATACAACATGAAGTTTTTTTTGTTATGGTTTATTGTTCAAGTGCAGAACAGTGAGGGGGTGAGAGAGGCTCTATATGCCCAGGAGCCTCCTGTACCACCTCCTCTTTTTCTTCTTCCGTTCCATCTCCAGCTCCTGCTCCAGCGCCGTGCTCTCCTCCTCCAGCAGGGAGCACTGTCTTTCTGTGCTCCTCTGCTTTTCACAGCTGAGCTGTAATTTTAGCTCATCGCAGGTCCTCAACAGGGCGGCCTTTTCATTTAGCAGGTCGTCTTTGTTCAGTTTGTCCTGCTCGACCTGCTGTTGGAGTGCAATGATCTTTGTCACTAGCAGGGAGCACTCTTTCTCTGAGATCTTGAGTAGCTTCTCTAGTCCACTGCACTTCTTCTCCAGCTCAGCACTGGTGTTTTTCTTCTGTTTCACCTCCTGCACCAGATCCTCCTCCTCCTTCCTCGTACGCCACCGGGCGCGCTGGTTCTCCAGCTTCTTTAAGAGCTGCTTCAGAGCCCCGTACCTTTTTTCAAGGATGTAGTGCTCTTCCTGAGACTCCTCAGGCAGTCCTGCAGCTTCTCACGGGTCTGCAAAATGTTTTGGACCAGTGTCTTCATCTTCTCTAGTTCCTGGAGCCTCCTGGGCCTTCAGCTCAGCCTCCTCTTGGTGTCTGAGCTCCAGAGATGACCTGTCTGTTTCAAGTTGGGCCAGAATATGCTCCAGGTGAGAGTTGCGTTCTCTCAGAGCAGTATTTTCCAAAGACTGTTCCTGGAGTTTGGAATTCAGATCAGCAGAGTCCTGCTGGAGTCTCTGCTTTTCTGTTTTCCAATCGTCTTGGTGTTGCTGTAACAGCGCTGTCAGGTCAGCGACCTGTTTCTCCAGTCCCTCAATATCTCGGGACTGAGGCTGGTTGTTCAGTTCATCTGCTTGGATGAACAGATCTTCTCCGGCTCTGGCCTGAGCAGCTGAGGCAGCCTGGAGTCGAGACATGACTAAAGCCATGCCCTTCTCCTCGTCCTCCTTGGACCTCTGGTGGTGTTGAGGTCCAAGCTGCTCCCGTTCTAACTCCTCTTGAGGATTTACAAAGGTGTGGACCACCTGTTCTGGTGGTCCAGAGGCCTGATGTGGGTTGGTAGGTGTTAATCCCAACTCCTCCATCAGGTTGAACTCCTGGCTGTACAGGAGTTTGTCGTCCTCACTAGTGTAATCGCACCAGTCTTTGGGCATGTTTGTCTGTGGTGAGTCTCTGTATCTCGGTCGAAGTCTGAATAGAAGTGATTTTACACTGGAACTTGTGCTACACTTATATAAATCAACAAGTAAAGCTTTATGATGTCATAAAATAGAAAAAGAATGTGGATGGAATGTGTTGCCAGGTGACGCCAGGTGTTGCCAGGTGCTGTCTTTTGATCAGGTCAGGTGATTCCATAGTTGCCATAGTTACATATGAATTCCAGTATATCACAGATTTATTTGAAAGTGTTTTTAAAGGTTAAATATGTATTTTTGTGGTGTTTGAGGCGTCTGTCGTCTCCACCTGCTTTTCTCTGTGCAGACAACCAACCTCACAATATGACCGACGCCACACAAAGAGAGTTCTCCTGCCAAGATCTGGATCTTTTTATGTATAGTATTTGGAAACATATTTTCATATGTGATTATTCCACATTATTTCTATAAAAAAAAAAGTTTAATAGATTTTAAAGTTCCTCTCGTACTGGAGCCAGAACATGTACAACTTACTTGTTGTCTGTTGAAAGGAACGTGTGGATGTGGAGATGTAGCCAAGAGTGGTTGGATTGCGATGTGCTTCGCTTGAGTGACGTGGAGTTCATTAACAATTTTCGTATGACGAGAAGAATGTTTGTGTACATTTGTGGCTTGTTGATAGCGTGTAGGTCAGCTGAATGTGACCTGGCCGTTCAGACTGAAGTCGCATGTCAAAAGATCGGATATGTATCGGTTTTAGGAGCACATATCCAAGTGGCCTGGGTCACATTTGAAAAACTCGGATCTGTGTCGTTCAGACTGTCATTAAAAGATCTGATACAGGTCACACAGGGGCCAAAAAAGCGGATTTGGGTCACTTCAGGCTGCAGTGTGAACGTAGCCTTAGTTTGGGTGTTTCCTGCGACTTATACTCTGGTGTGACTTATATATTAAAATTTTCACACTGAAGCCATGAGAGGCTCTAGTCTTGTGTGTCAGTATCTGCTGCTCCTGCACCACTGTCACTTCACTCTACTGCGCATGTCTCCTGCAGAAAGAGCCTGTGTCCTGCTGTAAGTAGTGAAATATTCAGCTGAATACGGTAATCGAGCAGCAGAAAGAGACTTGTGAGGGACTGGTGGAAAGCGGGGATGGAGAACACAGCTTCAACAGTTTCATGCAACTTTCCTGAAGTCACTGGATGGATGGACAAAGCCTGGACTTCAGTGACACTGAAACCATCCTGTCGGGATTCAGAAAGACCGGAATAATTCCAACTGGAAGTGATGCGGAGTCTGACGACAGCTACACAGAAGAGGAAGCGGTGCTCTGTTTACCTCCGGAGGTCGTGGAGTTGTTCAGAAGTGACACCGAGGATGAAGAATTGAATGGATTTAGTGATTTGGAGTGAGATGGAGAGTTTGTTAAACTTGTTCTGTTCTGTTGTTTATGGTATAGTTTATCTGAAGAACTGTTCATATGTGACGTTAACAGTCTGTTGTTCTCTGTGTTGTGGATTCGGCTACAACTACAATGAAAAAAATTTCTGAGCGATAACTTCAGTTTAAAATGGCTTTACTGAAAAATGTTGCCAGTGTCAAATCATTCATACTTCTGTAACAACTCGCGATGTTCTATCTGACGAGCGAACATGTTTATAACTGTTTATAACTTCTTCAGCTGAGGTTTTCAAAGAACAACATCCTCCTTTGGAATACAGAGAACCAGCGCCATCTATGGGTGAAAATATCTGGTGCTACAACTGAAGGAAAATAATCCTTTTCTGGTTTTAAATAACAAATAAAGCTATTATATAGTCTTTTAAACATTAACTTATTGTAGTCTTGTAATGAATTCAATCTGAATATATTTATTTATCAAACTGTAATTTTAACTCTGTAATAACAAATGAATTAACCCTTTTTTTTTTACCTTTTTAAACTAAATATTCAACAAACTACAAAAGCTTAAATGTACTAGTTTAGGTCCACAAAAACATTTTTGCTCGACTAAAGACGTGTCCTCACAATCAATTAGCCAATTAAAAAGGGGCGTGGCCACAACATTCAAAACTATTATGATCTGATCATGTATATGACCCTGCATGAAAGTTAAAAAAACAACAACTATTAAGCAGATCTAAACTCATGATTCTCTCCCAAATAAAATGACAAGTGACAACAGTGTTGGCCGACTAAGGACACCACTGAAGCAGGGGTGTCAAACTCATTTTGGTCCGGGGGCCGTATCCAACCTACTTTGATCCCAAAGGGGCCGGATCAGAAAACTCATGTCATATAAACCCCAAAAATAACAATACGTTCAAATATGTGTGCAGAGTAACACAAATCTATTACAGTAAATCTTTTTTAATTGATGAACTCTTTCTTTTACAAAATATTATAATATTATGAACAACCTGAAACTTTAAGAAAAATACAATTTCAACACAAATTTTTAACATGAACTAGTATGTAAACAGGAATAAGTCCATATTTATTGGAAAATCCTGCACTCGGCTCCACTTTTCTCATTTTGGACATTTTGTTGATGAGGGTGTCACGGTCAACAGTCAAAACGATCGTCCTTTAAGAGCGTTTGGAAAGAGACAAGTCTTCATTTGTGCTGCTTTGGTGGGAGGGGCCACGTACAGAGACACTGGAGATGCTGCAACGCTAAGCACCAGCAAAAATTACCAATATTTTTATAGAAAATATAATTTTAATATTTTAGTAGAAAATCAGCCGAGGGCCAGATTAAAGGTCTTGGAGGGGCGGATCCGACCCCAGGCCTTATGTTTGACACCCGTGGACTAAAGGATTACAAGCCACATACATGTATTTATCAATGCATATGTCAAAATTCTTAAATCAAAATGTGGAAAAGGAATGTGTTTGAAAATATATCCTGCAAACGACATCTGTCTGTTTACTCATATTATTACTATTACAATTACTACAGTTTAGAAAGACAAATACAACATGAAGTTTTATTTTGTTATGTTTTATTGTTCAAGTGCAGAACAGTGAGGGGGGTGAGAGAGGCTCTATATGCCCAGGAGCCTCCTGTACCACCTCCTCTTTTTCTTCTTCCGTTCCATCTCCAGCTCCTGCTCCAGCGCCGTGCTCACCTCCTCCAGCAGGGAGCACTGTCTTTCTGTGCTCCTCTGCTTTTCCTCCAAGGCGCTGAATCTTTGGAGCAGTAGGGAGAGCTCTGTGTTCATGGAAATGAACCAAAACATGTGTAAACCAGAACCAAACTGGGTCTAAACCAGGTTTTCTGTACTGTCGTGAGCCAAATATAATTGTATCTCGGGCCAAATTTGGTCCCCTGGCCTGAGTTAGACATGTCTGCAGTAAGATATTACAGCGATACGAGTGACCAAAGCGTTCATACACAATGAAGAAAACAGTTCATCTTGGATTCTATTTCGGAAACCTCGCTCGGTCTCCTCTGAGCTCTTCTGAGTTCCCGAGTTGCACCGTCTGAGGAAAAGAGGCGTGTCAGTGCGTGTCACAAGGCAACGTCCTTGGACCTCTGAGCCGGATGGATAAACGAACACACCGTAAAAACACAGTGGAACATCACAAGGTGGAACAGAGTGAGAACAGAGAAGAACTCAGCCTAAATATTCAGGGTTTGTGTGTTAAACATATGTGAATGAAACAAAACAAAACACAACTCCAGGTCTGTTTGTGACGAGGAAACAACATTATAACATAGATCAGAAAATAGAGTCATATGTAGTCTTTAAATTAAACCTCCAAAAGACGATACTGTAAATTACGCCGCCCACAGACTGAACACCCCTTTTTAAAACCCCTGGACAGACACCTCCCCCACAGCGTACACCTCCGATTTGAGAGATAGAAAAGCATTTGAGTGGATACAGATACAGGGGGAGGAGGGGCTGCCATTTTTTCCCAGTATCTTCACCACAGACACATTAAAATGATTGAGACGTGCTCGGGGACATTTGATTAGCCACATCACACGGTACAGGGCTATTAAATGGTTTCCACGGCGATTACTCACACGACAGGAAACAAATTGCGTTAATTTCATGATGAATTGTGGAGGAAATTGATGCCGCTGTTACAAAATGTCGGTGAATAAATATAAATGTCAATATTGGGAACAAGACATAAAACAGAGTGATCATGTTTCAAATTTGGGTTTATTTTGTCTTTTGATAAACAAATAAAATGGATTTCAATATTTATTTCTGAACTAAATCTATAAACTTTTAATCGTAGACATTTAATACGAAAAAATGTCATTGTTTTTCATCCTGGGATCCAGAATACACACTTCTTCTAGACCTCCGATGTCGGCTGGAAGTACCTCGTTTTAGGTTTGAGGAATTCCCGATTAATGGTTTTCTACGGCAAAAAATGTCTGTGGAAATGTCTCGTCTATTCTCCACCAGCTTAAATAAATAAAATGACTATAAAACGTCTTAATGACCCGTGTGCAGGAGTATCAGGAGAGTGCGCAAATGACGAGAAGAAACGTCTTAAACTTCAGTATCTGGATGTCGAGGAGAGCCTGAAATCTGCTGAAATCCTACAAGACGCTGACATGATACAGACAGGACAGCGGCTCTTTCTGCAGGAGACATGTACAGTAGAGCCCCAAGTGATGTAGTCTGATAATCCCTCAATATTCTTTTTTGTTTTGTTGTATCAGGTTATTTCTTGAATTTTGATGATTGTGGCGTAGGGATACTTTAAAAAAAAAAGCTAAATCATAATATTACATGAGATCCGTTAAAGCAGAAATGTCTGAAACTTCTGAATATTCTTTTTTTGTCATTCACTTTTTATTAGGTTTTAATCATGTAAGACATACATTAAAAAGACAACATCCAAACAGTAACAACAAAATAAAACAAAACAGTGGAGACGTCTCAAGTCTTTGACCTCAAGTCCGAGTCAAGTCCCAAGTCAAATACAGGCAAGTCCAAGTCGAGTCTCGAGTCACTGGTCCATAAGTGCAAGTCAAGTCCAAGTCGTCTGCTTTGAGCTTCAAGTCATTTCAAGTCTTTAAACCATAAAGTAACATAATAGTTGAGATTTTTGCAACTTATATGAATTTTAAACTACATTGTGCTTAAAAACTCATGGTATATTTATATATGAGTATTTATATATGAGTTATTGAAATGCAATTTTTCCGTTTTAAATGTCTTGACAAGATTTTAGTGTGAATCATTATGGTCAGAATAGAAAGAATTCAGATTTAAAAGTGCTTAATATCTGTTATTTTGTCGTGTAGTCTGCACTGAAATGGAAGGATCATGTTCTGTAGTACCCTCCGTTTTACTGTATTGTACTGTATATTACTGTAGTACATTTGAGGATAACACATCACAGTACTTCAGATACATTTAAAGTAACAAACAGAAGTGGGAGCGACATGTTCCAGTTTGTTCCTGTAAAATTCTGCACTGCATTTATCAACTATAAAGAGAAAAGTATTTTCAAAAAACATGTATTTTTTTAGGAGAAGCATCAAGTCTTCTCAAATTAGTTCTCAAATCCGAGTCAAGTCCCAAGTCATTGACCCTCAAGTCCGAGTCGAGTCCCAAGTCTTAGTCCATTTTATCAAGTCAAGTCTCAAGTCCTTAAAAAAATAATGACTCAAGTCTGATCACGACTCGCAGGTCCCCATCTCTGGTTTACAGACATAACTACGTCACACAAAATCAGGTCTTTTTACTGATACATACTGCAACCATTTTGACCAGTAGGTTTCAAATATATCACTCTCTACCTTCGGCTTAAATGTAATCCTTTCCATTCATTCAAAATTATATTGTCATTTCACCATAGTCTAAGCCATTTTCGAGTTATTCCTTTTTTGGCGGCCACTAATAATACTCTCATCAAATTTAAATCTGCTTTTTGACAGGTCCAAGAAACTTCTGAATATTCAGCTTTTTTACAATATTCTTTTCTGTTTTCCGAGATACAGAATTTTGGTTTTCTGTAAGCAGCGATGATAAAAATTCAAGAAATAAACTCACTCTTACAATATTTCAGTCTGTATAATATATGAGTTTGAATTTCTGGTGCAAGTGACAAAAAAATATAGAACTTTTTCAAGATATTCTCATTTTTTGTGATGGACTAGTACATGAAACACCCCCAGCGCGATGTCACTGCAAATTATCACTATCTTACAACTGTCTCATTTTAAAAACAGGACCAAATCCCCCCCCCAGAACAACAGGATAATTCCCCGTGAGCCTGCAGACATCACTATCTCATGTCCCTCCGTCGTCTCATGTACGAGCGGTCACTGGAGCGTGGACTTCACAGATGGACTTGAGCTGATTTACATGGCGTCAGATGGTCCACTGTTATCGAGGCCTTTGCCGTGGATACTTTCGCACACATCACCGCGCTTCTCCGATCTCCCATCATGCTCGGCGGCGTCTGGCACTTCCTATAGGCCCAGTATATTAGCGTGTATATATATGGGACACATGGACTGGCCTGGATCTTGGCTAAAAATAGACGAGTGGTTAGAAATTATCAGTTTTTTGGTGTTGTTTAAGCTCCTTATGGTGTAATGTAGTCACAGAAAATCATATAACTCACATAAAACATGTCGTGATTTGTAAATTCATGGGGTTCAGACAGATTGTGGACGCCATTTTGACTTTTGGACATTCTAATGATAAACCAGTGATGTCTGGATTTGTAAACTACTTTTTATAGATTCTGTTGATGCCTTTCCTAACACACTCTTTGAATTTCTTGGTGCTTGGGAGGCAAATATTAAATAGATAGGGAATTATAATTTGGAAAAGATTGTAGTTAGATTTCAGTTTGTTTTGTTTTTAGTATGTATTCATTTTAAAGTGTTTAGGAGATTTGACGCATTTTAATCGTGGACTATAGAACTGCTAAAATGTGAGATTCTTAGGTAGGTAGGTCTGTTGTATTTGTATATCCACAATTCCACAATTCAATTTAATTTAATTTGATTCATTTTATTTTATTTTTATTATTTTATTTTATTATTTTTTATTTATTTGTGTATTTATTTCATTTTTTATTTTATTTTATTTATTATTATTTTGTTTTATTATCTATTAATTTATTTTAAGTTTTTTTTTTTTTTTTAAATAATGTAAAAAAAAAAATAAAATGAAGGATCTATATCAAATTCTATATTTATCTAATATCTATATTCTGTATTTAGATTTTTTAATTTTATTTTACTTGAATTATTTTATTTTATTATTTTATTATTTTGTATTATTTTATTTATTTATGTATTATTTTATTATTTTTTAAATCTATTTTTTATTTCATTTTGTTATTTATTAATTTATTTTAAATTTATTTTTTTATGTATTTATTTATAATGGATATAATGAAAAAACTGAAAATGGAGGATCTATTCCAAATTCTGTATCAGGGCGTATCTTGGTTAAACCTGCTCTTTTACATAATTGCACCACCCACCTCCATCCACAGCTCCCCCCTGACAGGATGATGCCTCTGTCTGCGCTCCTATCTCTGTGTGATCTGACATTAGACTGGATCAGAGCGCAGTCTGTGTGTGTGTGTGTGTGTGTATGTATTAATGTGTGTGTGTATGTATGTGTATGTATGAATGTGTGTGTGTATTTATGACTGTGTATGTGAATGAGTCTGAGCTGCAAGACGCTCATTTGTCAAACAGGAGATACAGAAGCTCCGGGCCATTTCTGCACCATCGCCCCAATGTGAACCTCACACGTCAAGAAAGAGAGGGAGGGTAGAAGAAGAAGAGGAAAGAGAGTGGGGAGATTTGATTTTTAACAGACATTTATTGTGTCTGTCAAATACATTTTGCATAAAATTTTGTCCACACCTCGCGCTATTTACACAAGAATAAACAGTGTACAAATAAACAGTATATATAAACAGAGAGAGCGAGGCAGAGGAAGAAAAAAGAAAAAGAGTCTGGAGAACGGAGAGAGATGGGATGAGAAAAATAAAAACATTGGTGCTTTTTGGACACTCAAAGACACTTTACAGAGCATTCTGCATTCACTCCACACTCTGATGGTAAACAACTATTGTAGCCACAGTTGCCTTGGGACAGACTGATGGAAGTGAGGCTGCCAATCTGCACCATCGGCTCCTCTGACCCTCACCCACACTCACCACTTTCATACTTTCATACTAGGCAGTAGTGTCGTAGTACTCGAGTCTAGTCTTGGTCTGAAAACCGGCCTCAAGACGTTTTTTGCTTTGTTTTGTTTTATGGTTTTCATCTGTCTTGGACTTGAGTGCATTTGGACTCAGTCTTGTCTCGATCTTGAAGGTGCTTGGACTTGGTCTTGTCTCTGGCTTCAAGGCGCTCGGACTTGGTCTTGTCTCGGTCTTGAAGGCGCTCGGACTTGGTCTTGTCTCTGGCTTCAAGGCGCTCGGACTCGGTCTTGTCTCGGTCTTGAAGGCACTTGGACTCGGTCTTGTCTCGGTCTTGAAGGCTTGGACTTGGTCTTGTCTCGGTCTTGAAGGCTGGACTCGGTCTTGTCTCGGTCTTGAAGGCGCTCGGACTGGTCTTGTCTCGGTCTTGAAGGCGCTCGGACTTGGTCTTGTCTCGGTCTTGAAGGCGCTCGGACTTGGTCTTGTCTCGGTCTTGAAGGCACTTGGACTCGGTCTTGTCTCGGTCTTGAAGGCACTTGGACTTGGTCTTGTCT
This sequence comes from Boleophthalmus pectinirostris, assembly GCF_026225935.1. Taxonomy (NCBI): domain Eukaryota; kingdom Metazoa; phylum Chordata; class Actinopteri; order Gobiiformes; family Gobiidae; genus Boleophthalmus; species Boleophthalmus pectinirostris. The sequence continues at coordinate 16,263,769 of NW_026570994.1, forward strand.
CGGTCTTGAAGGCACTTGGACTTTGTCTCGTCTTGAAGGGGCTTGGATCTGACTCGGATCTGACATTTAACATGTGCGATCATATTTCATTACAGCCGGCAATTAACTTCTTACCGCGACATGTGGTTGAAGTTTGCCAAATAAAAGTGCACAAATGCGACTGTATTTGTCATGACGTGTGTTTGGTAAATGTGCAGAGGCTAAATCCCACTGTAAAACCAGTACAAGAATGTAACTCCAGTTAGAAAATGAAAAAACAGGTTTAAAAATCTTACCCTTCTAATCCTTCTTCACTTTCTTCAGAGTTTTCTGTAAAGTGCCTGTGGAAGTTCTCTTAAAGAAGCGGTTCTCAAACTGTGGGTGAGGGTCCAAAAAAGGGGCACAGAATGTTTCAGTGCAGTACAGTTTACGTGGCATATTTTAATCTTAAATGAATCAAATTAATCAGATCAAATGGGGATAGATATATATATAAAAAAAATTGATAAATACAGTATGTGCCAAAATTACTGTAAAATACAAATAAATGTAGGAAATGACAAAGATGGTCTTGATTTGGTCTCGATGACCCGTGGTCTTGGACTTATCTCGGTCTCAACCTTTAAAAGTCTTGGTCTTGTCTCAGTCTCAGTGTGGTCTCGACTCTCAGAGTTCTTGGTCTTGTTTCGGCCTCGGCATCCTGTGGTCTGGGTCTTGTCTCTGTCTCGACCTTGTCTCAATCTCGACTCTCTGAGGTCTTGGTCTCAGCACCCTGTGGTCTCGGTCTGAACTTTTAAAAGTCTCGGTCTTGTCTTGGTCTCGACCCTCAGAGGTCTTGGTCTTGTCCTGGTCTCAGCACCCTGTGGTCTCGGTTTCAACTTTTAAAAGTCTCGGTCTTGTCCCGGTCTCGACTCTCAGAGGTCTTGGTCTTGCCCTTGTCTCGGCACATTGTGGTCTAGGTCTTGTCTTGGTCTCGACCCTCCGAGGTCTCGGTCTTGTCTCGGTCTTGGGACCTTGTGGTCTCGGTCTTGTCTTGGTCTCGACCTTTAAAAGTCTCGGTCTTGTCCTGGTCTCAGCACCCTGTGGTCTCGGTCTTGTCCTGGTCTCAGCACCCTGTGGTCTCGGTCTTGTCCTGGTCTCAGCACTGTGGTCTTGGTCTTGTCCTGGTCTCAGCACCTGTGGTCTCGGTCTTGGGTCTCAGCACACTGTGGTCTCGGTCTTGTCCTGGTCTCAGCACACTGTGGTCTTGGTCTTGTCCTGGTCTCAGCACACTGTGGTCTTGGTCTTGTCTTGATCTCAACCTTTAAAAGTCAGTCTTGTCTCGGTCTTAACCCTCAGAGGTCTTGGTCTTGCCCTGGTCTCGTCACACTGTGGTTTTGGTCTTGTCTTGGTCTCAACCTTTAAAAGTCTCGGTCTTGTCCCGGTCTCGACCCTCCGAGGTCTCGGTCTTGTCTCAGTCTCGGGACCCTGTGGTCTCGGACAGGTCTCGGCCTCGATTAGTCCGGTCTTGACTACAACACTACTGGGCAGTGTGGGTGAAGGGTCTTGCCTAAGGACACACACCCCACCGTGGCACCTGATATCCCCAGTGGTCTCCCTGCTTAGCTTCTGACATCTGACGAGATCTCGCTTTGACAAGGACATCTGACCACAACTGAGAAGAGAGAGAGATAAGAGAGGGAGAGAAGAAAGAAGAAAGAATAGAACAGAGAGTAAAGAGAGAATAAGGAAGATATAGAGAATGGGAGAGAAGAAGCAGCTGGTTTAAAGAGAAAGACAGAAGTGAAAGAAAAAGAGGGGAGAGAGAAGAAGGTATGAGGAGGAGAGAGGAGAGAAAGGGTTAAAAGAGGCATGAAAAACAGAGAAATAAATGAAAAAGAGGGAGAGTGTGTGGTAGGTCTGTGCTGTTCAACCCACATCCGAACCACACATTTCCGACTGCAACATTTCAATTGGAAACACACTTCAACAAGTTCACACTGGTGACGGGAATTCAGATTAATGTGACTAAAGTTTTTTTTGTGTGTGTGTGTGTGTCAGATGCCCTGCCCTGACCCTTTACATTTATCTAGGCTGATTTATTTATTGTCATTAAAGGCGCTGTACCTGATTTTTACTGTGTTAAACAACAGAACTAGTTTGCAGTCGTAGAAAGTTATTCCTCATTTACTTTATGCATTCAGAGCATCGTAATTATTCACCATGATGAGTTTATAAACGCTTTTCACAACTTACAGAGACCAAAGCGGAGTTAACAACAACCAGCATGCAAGAACAACACACACTTCCTGATTATCTGACAGAAAAACGCTTTATAATTAGATGCAGACAAAACACTGTGGACACGTATTTGGACTGCAGTTTATACAAGATTTCTGAACTGGGGCAGGACAAATTTTGTTCAGATACATGGGGGAAAAAAGGCAAATACACGGCCTTTAAATTTAAGCTCACTCAATCATGTTTATTAATGAATAAATAAAAGAAAATAAGTTGTGCAAAAAGTGATGTAATGTGTAACTCCTTGATTTGAAAAAGTGAAAAAACGTGATCTAGTTTCAGTGATAAAAATGGAAAAAAATGGAGCTGAACAGGTAACGATAAGAGAAAGGAGAAAACAAGAGGAGGAAGAGGAGTGCTCAGAAGACGACAGGAGGAGAAAGGAGAGGACATAAACTTCACTGGTCGAGCAATAAGAATTTAAACAGCAAAATAATCAAATGTCCAAAGAAAAATTTGTTTAAGCTGGTTCAATTCTACATACAACAAAAATGGATGAGGAGCGCTATCAAAGCAGGATCCCGATCCCTCACTCAGCCTTGGTTACGAATTTAAAAAGTCAACGCCAACGCTGTTCACCAAGAAACAACTTCCACTGCAAACCGACCAAGACTTAATGTTGCTGGAAAACCACAAGAACAAGAAAGTGCTCTCTCGGCCTGTTTGTCTTCTGTACCTCTCGATTAACAAACGCTCCACATACAAAATGTTCGCTGCAAACTCGGGATGATTTAGGCAGTCAAATGTTTCCTTTTTCATCCTTCCCGTGGATCAATCCTGCCCATCGCCTTCACCTTTCACTGTTTTTCAATTCCGTTGGGAAGAGAAACAGTTTGAACGGAGGTTTGCAGTCACACACATCTGATTCCCTTTTGCATTTATGGAGTTCGCAAACAAATTTCTTGAGCCGTTTTCCAGTGTTAGAACATCCAACAACCACGCAATTACGATGTCCGAATCCCAAAACTAAAATATGACAATATCAGAACCAGAAACAAAAACGATATGGTTCAAAAGACTTGAAAAGATCGACTTTGTCAATAGACGCATCCCACTGGGAAAACAAACGTGGAGGTTTGATGCTCACTTTTTCGGAAAATCCTTCCCAGTATGTACTGCGCAATGACCGGAATTCTGAGATTTTTGACGTGTCTAAACGCTCCATAATGAGATGTTTTAACTGTACTGCGGCATGACACATTTTGCTCAAATTCAAGGGGAAAAAAAATCAGGTCCAGTTGCTTTAATTTGCGTTTGAATATGTTTTTATTTAAGTGAATTACCTTTTAGCATTAGCGTAGGTTAGCCTAGTTTATTTATCCAACTTCAGTATGTCATTCTTGAATATGCTAATGTCGACGTAATTTTCCGCACCATTACCCCGCTGTGTACACTCCACTTCCCAGCATGCCCCTCTTCCCCCACATAAACCAGGTCACCCCCAAATGATTCACTCCAGCACGTCGGTCGTGTCTGAGCGCATCAGCGGCTCGATCCGGCGCGTTTACTGTACAGATAATGACAGATGCACAAACTCGCCGTTAGCCTCATTGCCCCGCGTACAGTTCAGTTAGCGAGCCGCGTAGCAACATATTAAGCTAATGGTTCAGAGCGGCAAAATGTCATCTATAGAGCACGAGCCACGGGGGCAGATGCATTTAGAAAACATTAAGGAGGTTACAGAGAGTTTCATGTACCATTTGTTATTTTGAATTTCAATTAAGAACGAAAAACAATAACATGGGTAAACAGTTTTAATCCGTGTATCGTTCGAGTTTCAAAATAAAACCAAAAATAAGAAAACAGAAAAACAACTATGTTCTTAAGTATTTGTCTCCAAAACTAAAATGAAAAAAGAATGATGAAAAAAAAATGGATTATGGCCGTTTCCCGTTTCCATGACTTAAACTTTTGAGCTGCATACGGACTGAACCAGGACTGAATCAAGTTCGGGACCAGACTGGAACCAGATGAGGACTGAGACCAAGACTGAGACCACGGTCAGACCAGGACTGAGTCTGGGACCAGGACCAGGACTAGGACCGGGACTGAGACCAGGACTGAGACTGGGACCAGACCATTACTGAAAACAGTTTAGTCCTGTTTTAGTCCTGGTTCAGTCCGTATGTGGCGCAAAAGTCCGACAAAGCAGTTTAAGTCACGGAAACGGGAAACGGTCTTAATCCGTTTTTTCATTATTGCTTTAAACACAAAATCAAAAACTGAAAAAACTAAACGTTCCACTAAACTAAACTAAACGTTGTTTGTCTTTTCATTTTGGTTTTGGAGACAAATAATGAAGAAAAAAAAAAAATTTTTCATGTTCTTATTTTTGGTTTTATTTTGAAAAACAAATTAACGAATGATACACAGATTCAGTTAGTTATGTGCTCAGAAATGAGTATTTGAAGATTTTGTGAAAAACACAACCTGACAAGCAAAGGATTGTTTACCAATGCAGAGTTGGAAAGAGCTGGCTTATTTTGTGGTCAAACTTTACTTTCGCATCTTAGAAAGTAATTGTTTAACTCCATGATGAGAAATTAGCCAGGCTGGCGTCACCGAGTGCCTCCACTCAATTTAATTTCTCTCCAGTGACTAGGTCAGGAATCAGAATACACTAGATGGTTTGCAAAAACCCCAGAAGTGCGAGTTCAGGCACCAGACAATCAGCGAATTCCCGAGATCAAGGATTTAAAGCCGGAACAAAGAGAATGTTTGGTGTATGCTGTCATGCGATTAAAAAAATTGAGAGATTAATTATTATGATCTGTAATTAATTAATCAATCTAATTAATCTCATTTTAATCTCACCTAAAAATTGCTGAGAAAAGCCTTCAATTTGAGGTATTTTCATTTAAATTCATTATTACATTATTGTGGCAGATCAAAAGACTCATATAGATTTTAAAAAGAGACTTTATAAAGTCATTTATTGTTTAACAAATCTCTCCAAATTGGCTGTTGAGCCTAAATCTCCATGAATAAGAAACTGTTTGCTGTAAAGTAGCAAAGACGAGGAAATCTGAACATAATAACTTTTGTCTACTTAAAGACAATAAAAAGTCCAGTCTTTCCTTAACCATATTAAAAATATTATTGATAGAGAAATGCTTTATATATGAGATCACTGGTTTTAGTCCTTGTTTTAGTCCTGGTTTAGACCTGCTTTAGTCTAGTTTAGTCCTAGTTTAGTCCTGGAATGGATTAATCCTGGTTTTAGTCCTGGTGTTAGTTCTGGTTTATCCTGGTTTAGTCCTGGTTTAGACTGGTTTAGACCTGGTTTAGTCCTGGTTTAGTCCTGGACTGGATTAGTCCGGGTTTACGCCGCGTACGCGAGAAAACACGATCCACACGCGGCTCACGGGAGCACGTCGGTGTCCGCGCATAACTACGGAAAGAAACGTGGTCCGCGCGTTCTCAGGTTAATGACGATGATGAAGGTGTGTGTGTGTTTGTGTGTGTTTGTGTGTTTGTGTGTGTTTGTGTGCGTGTCCCCTCATGTGGCAGGTCACTATAGGACAGTAGTGCAGACATCATGAGCCTATGCAGGTTGTTTGCACCAGTGACATTTAAGTTGTAGGCGATTGTATATTTGTTATTTTCTTTTATATTTCACGTCGGAGAAGAATTTCCAAGACACAAATGTGTTTTTACCTGTGCACTGCTGCCTCTGTTCTACTGGCTCTTCGACCTCATCCATTGTGCGACTGACGCTGCCAACGTTAACATGACGTTTATGTCGCTCTTACTGCGCGCATTTTGTGTGGGTTTCCGGCTATGAGTGGAATTACCGAAATAAATAAAAAATAAAATGTGTTTTTTTGTGTGTGTTGTTGTCCCAACAACACATAAAAACAGGTTTTATAAAAAAAGCAACTCGCATACAGAAACAGTAAAGTTAGAGTTTAAAAATGAGATTAACGTGATTAAAAAACATAACGCGCTAAATATGACTGTAATTAATTAATCGCAATTAACGCGATAATTTGACACCCCTAGTTTGGTGATTATATATTTTGCCTAAACAAATCATGGGGCAGTAAATAAGAGTTGGATTTTGACCCGGACTTTTCTGTAGACTCAGATTTTCAAACCAAGTGTTAACTGTAATGCTGATTTATTTTTAATTACGAAAACACTGGACACGAGGTCAAGCTGTTTATGTTATAATTTGGTGTTTAAGTTCCTCACATGACTCTCTCTTGCCAGTTTCAATCCTGAACTCCAGTTGTTAAAACCTTTTTTTAATCAACATAATAATAATAATTTAACATTACAATACATTAATTAAGCCATAAAACACCATTCAACATTACTACAAATTCATTTAGGCTTAATGAACTTAAAAGTTTGAAGATTTGAGTTTGAGAAGTTATAGAGTATACTGTTATACTGTTGTCTTTATTTGTCGCATCTATATTATTATTATTATTTCATACAAACCACACATTTTCTTGCTTTAAAAACGTCTAATACCACTGTTTGGGAACCACTTTTCCAGTTTATTTTTGTTGCACCTGCAGTCGTGCTCCACTTGTGCAGAGTTTTTGTAGAAACAGACTTAAGTGTGACTTGTAAAACACAGAGGTCAAAGGGCAAAGGGTCAGAGCAGAGGTCAAGATGTGGTGACATGGTGTATTTTTTTGGTTTTCATCATATTTTGATGTTATTTTTGTTTTACTCTTTATGGGTAAATGTTTATATCTTAAATTTTGGCCAAGCTTTTTTGCAGTGTAGTAGTAATAATAGTTGTTGGAGGTAGTGCTCAAAGACAACAACTATTACTACTAACAACATATAATAGTTGTAAAAATAGTAGCAGTAGTAGATGCTCCATCAAACTATTTTAAAACATAGCTATACATTAGTAGCAGTAGTAGTAGTAGTTGAGCCATTAAACTATATTAAAATTACTACTACTACTACAGCACCCTTTAATAGTAGTAGTAGTTTAATATATGCTTTAACCTTGACTACAGCCTCAATACTCTCTATAATCTTTCCATTGGGACTGTAGTAGTAGTAGTAGTAGTAGTAGCTCCATCAAACTATATTAAAACTACCCTCTATATTCTCTCTATTGGGACAGTAGTAGTAGTAGTCGTAGCAATAGTAGCAGTAGCAGTAGTAGTTGAGCCATTAAACTATATTAAAACTACTACTACTACTACTACTACTACTACAGCAGCACCCTTTAGTAGTAGTAGTTTAATATATGCTTTAACCTTGACTACAGCGCCAATACTCTCTATATTCTCTTTATTGGGACAGTAGTAGTTGAAGTAGTAATTGAGGTAGTAGTAGTAGTAGTAGTAGTAGTAGTAGTAGCTCCATCAAACTATATTAAAACTACCCTCTATATTCTCTCTATTGGGACAGTAGTAGTAGTAGTAGTAGTAGTAGTAGTAGCAACAGTAGTAGCAGCAGTAGTAGCAGCAGCAGTAGTAGTAGTAGTAGTAGTAGTAGTAGTAGTAGTACAATCAGAATACATGTTTTAAAACTATTGTAATTCAATTATCAGACAGATATGTTTAATGCCACACTGCTGAACATTCCAAGCAAAGCAACGGCGTCATGGTGTAAAGGAAGCCGGCGTCATCCCATTAGAAAAGTGACGTAGTGCTCCTTTATAAACGATGTCATGGTTACCAAAATAACCCCCCAAACCGCAACTTTGATCATTCCTAGAAGTCAGTAGATCCATAGGTGTGAATAGGCCCCCTCCGCGGTTCTCACACTTCTTCGTCTACTTCTTCTTGTTCTTCTTCTTCAAACACTACAGCTGGTTTGAAATCTCATCTCCCCTTCCTCCAGAGGTCAGAGGTCAGGGGTCGTGGGTAGCTAGGCGCGATAGGGCTGAAGTAGAATGACGGCCTGACATCTCCAGTTTGAGTAAACGTGTTTGATTTTATGGCCGAGCTTTGAAGGTTTTGTGAAGGTGCTGAGTCCGAGGCGCAGGTTCAGCTCTTTGCTTTATGGCTTTTTGAATTGGCGCAGATTGGACTGATCTTTGAGGTTTTTGGAGGTTATTTTCTCTGCGTTTTGGGGGGAAAAGGTGGATTTGAAAGATGGGAATGTACACTATAATAATGCTGACTCTGAGCTGGAATTTCTGGTAGTTTTGCACAGTTTTGTCTTCATTTTTGTTTCATTAGAATGTTATGTTTTGCTTCTTAAAACACAAAATACCATAATTACATCGATTGATTAGACTAGATTTGTTTATTTTTGCATAAATTAGTTCTTAAATTAATATGAATAAGAAACAAAACATTATTGGCTATGCAGTAAGTACATTTTACAAGTAATTGTTTTATTTTATTTTATTTTTTTACAATGGCAATTATAGTAACAGAATCAGTAGTAATAGTAGTTTAGGTAATTTAAGTATGTTATTAGGCAACTACTACTAACAATATATAGTAGTAGTAGTAGTAGTAGTAGTAGTAGTAGTAGTAGTAGTAGTAGTAGTAGTAGTAGTAGTAGTTAGTTGAAGACACAACTTGTACTACTAACAACATATAGTAGTAGTTGTAGTAGTAATATAGCAGATGAAATAGTAGCAGTAGTAGTTAATCTGGGCAAGGATCATTTAAAAAAGTAGTTGTTGTAGTTGTAGTAGTAGTTGTTGTAATAGTATTTGTAGTTGTAGTTGAAATAGTAGTAGAAGTAGTTACTCTGGGCAAGGATCATTTAAAAAAGTAGTAGTAGTTGTTGCAGTTGTAGTAGTTGTAGTTGAAATAGTAGTAGTAGTTACTCTGGGCTAGGATCATTTTTAAAAAGTAGTAGTAGTTGTAGTAGTTGTATTAGTAGTTGTAGTTGTTGTTGTACTTGTAGTAGTTGTAGTAGTTGTTGTAGTAGTGTTTGTAGTTGTAGTAGCTATATTTGAAAGAGTAGCAGTAGTAGTTACTCTGGGTAAGGATCATTTAAAAAAGTAGTAGTAGTTGTTGCAGTTGTAGTAGTTGTCATAGTTGTAGTAGTTGTAGTTGAAATAGTAGTAGAAGTAGTTACTCTGGGCTAGGATCATTTTGAAAAAGTAGTAGTAGTTGTAGTAGTTGTAGTAGTAGTTGTAATTGTTGTAGTTGTTGTACTTGTAGTAGTTGTAGTAGTTGTTGTAGTAGTGTTTGTAGTTGTAGTAGTTATATTTGAAATAGTAGCAGTAGTAGTTACTCTGGGTAAGGATCATTTAAAAAAGTTGTTGTCATACTTGTAGTAGTTGTTGTAGTTGTAGTAGTAGTAGTTGTAGTTGTAGATAAAATAGTAGCAGTAGTCGTCACTCTGGGGAAGGATCATTTTAAAAAGTAGTAGTAGTAGCAGTAGTAATAATAGTACACTCTATAGTATCTCCATTGAGACAGTAATAGTAGTAGTATTAGTTTAATACATGCTTTCACCTTGCCCACAGCATCCATACACGCTAGAGTCTCTGTAGTAGATGTAGTAATTGTAGTAGTAGTTTAATATACACTTTATCCTTGACTTCAGCCTCCATACTCTCTCTGTTCCCTGCACTTGAACTGTAGTAGTAGTAATAGTAATTGTAATAGTAATAGTAGTAGTTTAATATACTCTGTCTGTTCTCCCCACTGGGACTCTCATGTGTCCTCTGCTGTCACAGACGATCTGACGGAGGAGGAGAGACGCCCTTGAATCCACAAAGACACAAAGACACAGAGCGCAGAGATGTTCATTATATAAAACTCTACACAATACAAATGCAGTACTTTATTACACAACCAGGTCTGTCTCTGGACACTGTGTTAAAGTCACATTTTCAACTGTGAATCAGAAGTTACCCAATCCACTTTATTTTCTATAGCACTTTTCATAAACAAAACCCTTTCCAAAGTGCTGCACAATACAAATAAAACAAAACGTATCCAACAGATGCATAAAATAAAGCTCTACTTAACTCTGCTAGTCTGAACTCTGAAGACAATAAAACTAGTAAAATCAAATAAAAGCAAAGAATAAACCATAATATAAAGGTAAAAATGCCAAAAAATAAATAAAAGACGCAGAGTTAATTGTACTTATTCGTAGATATAGAAATAGATTTACTGAATATTGTGATCGATTTCTTACAAATTTGAAAAAATAAATGACTGAAAATGAAAGAAATACCGTCCATAAAGGGAAATTTGTCCTTTCTTTACCTGAAATGTTCCGCAGTATAGCACTATTGTTTCTTTCATTCATTCATGTTTCAATTGCACAAAAATCCATTGAAAAATATGCATTGCTGCTGTGTGTGGTGTCGCCTCTCCACAGATCTGACCTGTAACTAAACCCAAATGCTCAAATTAATAAAATAAAATAAATTAATAAACAAACAAATAAATAAGATTCCTGAATAATAATAATAACAAAAAAATTGATGCCATACTTAATAATAATTTTTAATTTTTTGATGCAATTATTTGAATTTTTGCACATTAAATTAATAATTTTAACTGTTTTTAACATAAATATTTAATTTATATATATATATATATATATATATTATATATATATATATATATATATATATATATATATTTTTTTTTTTTTTCTGTATGTAACTGTAATGAAAGATTTTGTGTGATACATACTCATTTTTTATTTTAAATGAATTAAAAACAATAAGATTATAAGCTTAAAAAAGTTAGGCAACCATTATTTTTTTATTTTTTTATTTTTTAAAACTATTTAATTGTTTGGGTTTACAGTGAAGATAGATATTTTTAATGCCTTACTGTGGAACATTTGGAGTGTTCTAATCAAAGCGATAACATTTTCATGCACGGAGACAATCAGGTGGTGTGTACAGTACCCTCCACCAGAAAAGTTACACAGTGTGGCTTTAAAATGTGAAACAATCCCGCTGTAGTGTTAGATTTGAATGAAACACAAACGTGTGTGTGGGTTTTTCTGTGAGATGAGATGGAACGGGTCAGAAAACAGACAAATGAAAGGGTAAAGCAGAGACAGTCCAGGCGTTCTGCTCCAGGTGTGTCTCCGAATTAGGTCAGTGGGTCTCGACTCAACCCCTCCTCTCTCTCTCTGTCTGTTTCTTTATCTCTCTCTCTTTTTCTCTCCTTTGTCAGTCCCTCCCACTCATGCTGTCTCCTCTCTCTCTCTTCTCCCCTTCTGTTTCTGTCTCTCTCCTTGTCTCTCCTCTCTCTCTTTTTCTCTCTCGTGTCCATCTTCTCCCTCCCTCTATCTGTCCTTCAGTCTTTCTAACGCTCCCTTTCCTCTCCTCTGTCCTCTCCCTCCCTTCTGTCTCTCTCAATCTCTCGCTCCCTCTTTCTCCTCTCTCCACTCTGCTCCACTCTGTCTCTCCCTCCTCGCTCTCTCACCTCCCCTTTTTCTCTCCTCTCTTTTTCTTCTCGCTCCTTTCCTGTCCCCCTTCCCTCTTTCTTCTCTCTCTCCCTCACCTCTCTCTCTCTTCCTCTCTCTCTTTTCTTCCCTTCTCCCTCTGTCCCTCCCTCGGTGTCTCTCTGCTTGTCTCTCTTCTCTTTCTTTCTTTCATTTTCTCTGTCCCTCTATCTATCTCACCCATCTCCCCACTCTTTCCATTCCCTCTCCTCTCCTCTCTCTCTCTTTCTCTATCTGTTGTTCAATCTTCCTCTCTCTTTCCCTTTCCTCTCCTCTGTCCTTTCCCTCCCTTCTTTCTCTCTTCCCCCTCGCTCACTTCCTCTCTCATCTCTCCCTTTTTCTTTCTCCTCTCTCCAATCTCCTCCTCTCTCCCTCCCTCTCTCCTCTCACCTTCCCCTTCTCTCTCTTCTTTCCTCCCCTTTCACCTCTCCTCTCTCTCTTCTCCCCTTCTCCCTCGCTCTGTGTCTCTCTGTTTCTGTCTCTCTTCTTGTCTCTCCTCTCTCTTTCTCTCATTTTCTCTGTCCCTTTATCCATCTCTCTCTCTCTCCCTCCTTCCTCCCTGCCACTCTTTCTCTCCCCCACTGTTGTCCTCCTTCTCCCTCCTTGTCTTTCCATTCCCTCTCTTCTTTCTCTCTCTGCCTTCAATCTTTCTCATTCTGTCTTTCCTCTCCTCTCCCTCCCTTCTCTCTCTCTTCCCCCTCCATTTCTCTTTCTCCTCTCTCCACTCTCCCCCGTCTCTCTCCTCTGACCCCCTTCTCCCTATCTCTTTCTCCTTCCTCACTCCATCCTTCCCTCCCTCTCTCCCACTGTCGCTATCCTCTCACCTTCCTCTCTCCTCTCTCTCTCTCCCTTCCCTCCCTCCATCTCCCTCTATCCTCTCTTCCCTCTTTGTTATTCTTACTTTCTCTAAGCCCCCCTCCTCCTCTTCTCCCTCCTCTATCCCTCCTTTCTCTATTCCTCCCCCTCTCCCACTGTCTCTCTCCTCCCACCTTCCTCACTCCTCTCTCTTTTCTCTCTCCTTCTCACTCTCTCCCTCTCTCCATCTCCCATCGTCCTCCCCTCTCACTCGTCTTGTCTGCTCTCTTTCCTCTCTCTCCTTTCCTCTTTCCCTCTCCCTCTCTCTCCTTCTCTCATGCACCCCTCCCTCTCTCCCTCCCTCCTCTCCCTCCGTCCCTCCCTCGTTCTTCCCTCAGGTTATCTCTGTCTGTCTGGATTCATTCTATCAGCAGAGCGGTGACATTTACCGTGGTCCAGGCGCTCGGTGATTTCCTGGACGGTCCTCAGGTCGCCGCGGCAACGTTTGGGAAAATTAGGGCCAAATCCGGAGCAGCCGGGCGGAAGAGGCCAGATTTACAAAAGCACAGAATATATAGAGAGGAAATGAAAAGAAATACAGGACTCCCGATAGAAATGTATGAATTTATTGGATGACACTAGTATAAAACAAAAGTATTACCACATTTAAAAAGATGGTTTGTGAAGCACTTTAATGTAAATTTTTAACAATAGATCAATGTTTACATACAATATTACATTTCAAAATCTTTTAAAGGGCCTATATTACTTTATTTACTTATTTTATCTAGAATCTGTGTTATAATGTTGTTTCCTCGTCACAAACAGACCTGGAGTGTTTTGTTTCATTCACACGTTTAACACACAAAACCTGCATTATTTTATTTAGGCTGAGCTCTTCTCTCAAACAGAAAACAATCTGTTCCACCTTGTGATGTCATGTTGTGATACAGAAAGTGCTCCACTGTGTTTTAAAACTCCTTACACTGCAAAAAAACCCAAAATCTAGTCGAGTTCAGATGACTTGAATTAAGAAAGTTTTGTCATGATTTGAGTAAATTTCACTTGACAAATAAAATTATCTAGCCTGATTCATCTAGCCGGTTTCATTTCGTGGAAACCGTCTGACCTCGCAGCATTAGGATCTGTTCGCTTGACGGTAGGCGGGTACTTTTTTAATTTAACCAATCACTGCTATTTGGTCGTGACATATGTAATGCGCCAAATTCCATAGGAAAGAAGGGCAATAACGTCTTTCTCCTTGATAAAATTCACAAAACATTCTCTTTGTTCCGGCTTTAAATCCTCGATCTCAGGAATCGTTGCCAACACAGAATGTCTGTCTTCGTCTACATCCATCTCGACCGCTTTGTTTACTGTTGTGCTGTTCCACAAAAGGGACTCAGACAGGTGCGACGAGTTTGATGTCATGCCTTCATAGCTCTTCTCTGATTAGCCAGTGCACCGGTCTACAACTTCTGGGGTTCTTAGAAACCGTTTAGTGTATTCTGATTTCTGACCTAGTCGCTGGAGAGAAATGAAATTAAGAGAAGGCACTAGTTGGCGCTAGACTGATTAAAAATGATCTACCAGTGGATCAAGACTTTTTGTACTTAAAATATGAAAATACATCTTCATACACTTAAAATAAGAAATAAAATCAAATGTTTCTTGAATTAAGAAAAACACACTTCTTCCAGTGTTAGATAATTTTACTTTTCAAGTTGAATCGACTCAAATAAAGTAAAATGTTCTTAATTTAAGTAATTTTAACTTACCTAGATATAGTTTTTTTTTCCAGTGTACACCTTCACTACAATAATTTGGATAATTTTAGCCCTGGAATTGTGAATCTCTACTGAACTAAAGGTAAAAGGAGCTGTTACTACATGACATCACCATGTCGAAAAGAGCATTTTGAAGTTTTTAAATGTAGACAGGCTTATAATGAAAGATTTCTCAAACATGTGTGAATGAAACAAAACACAACTCCAGGTTTGTTTTTGAGGAGGTAACAACATTATAACATGACTTAAAGCTCACAAGAGTCAATTTTGTGTAATATAGGACCTTTAAGTACGGGTTTGAGCCCAGTTTAGTCCTGGTTTAGTCCTCGTTTTGTTTCAATCCTGGTTTAGTCCAGGTTCTGTTCAGTGTTTAGTCATAGTTTCCTCCAGTATTGTCTGAATGCCCTTTGACCGTTGTGGCATTCATTATATCTACTGTGTATTGTCTCCAAGGAGATTTGATGATTAATTGGACATTATGGTTGAAATATCATATCATATCACTATTATTGATTTCTTTTATCTTTGTTGCAGCTGTGTAGTACATTTATTTGTCTGTAACATTTTCCTTTTTAATGTCAGAACCCTGCATTAGTCCATATAAAATCCATAGGGTCTGCTGTACTGTACGTACACCGGGTTAGACTCACTGCACACTGTGAATGTCATTATGAAGCCAGTTTGACCCCAGGCAAACCCCCGCTTTTCCAACAGGGGATCTGCTAGCTACTGGTTGCCATGGTGATGTTATGTCCTTGCCAGAAATGTTCCACAGAATGGCATTAAACTCATCTATTTAGCAGTTTTTCATTATAAGTGTGTTAATATCTCAAAAATCCCTTATCGGGGTCGCCTTTCCACAGATCTGACCCCGTTAATTGTCTTCACGGAGATATGTTTAATGCCATACTGTGGAACATTCTAATCCAAGCAGTAACGTTTACAAGCAAGAGGCGTGTACTGTCAAAATTACACAGAAAATGAGTCCATATTTTGTCCATCTATTGGGTTAGAATCACACAGTTTTATGATTATGGTTTGATCCCCAGGGAAGAAACACACACACACACACACGCACACACACGCACACAGACGCACACACACACACACACACACACACAGTCGCACAAACACCCTCCCGCTGCTCAGAAATCACACAGAATGGGCTCAAATGGAAAATAACTAAAATCCCTGTAGTAGAATCTAATGCATTTGAATTAGTGTGTGTCTGCGTGTGTGTGTCTGTGTGTGTGTGTGTGTGTGTGTGTCTGCGTGTGTGTGTGTGTGTGTGTGTGTATTTCACCAGACCTGCGGGTAGACAACATCCGGCCTAAACAAGATAATATATTTTCTTATCAAAACACGAATTATGCTGTGCTCAATCCTCCATGTTACACTCTTAAAATAATACAAAACAAAACTGAACTTAATCGCCTATTTATCTTTCTTTGTTTATTTTAATAGTCCAGATGTATTTCATTCATTTATTTCATTCATTTATTTAAGATTCATTAAAAAATCTAGGCAAGTTTATTTATATAGCGTATAATTCGTACACAAAGTTATTCAAAGTGCTTTACAGAATAAGAAACACATTAAAATCACAATACAGACAAATTAAAACATAAATAATCGTCATAAAATTAAAGAGAAGTCTGTGGAATGAAAACCTATGTCTTGTTTTGACTTTGTATAAAGCCCTTTTTGACTGGTTTAAACACTAAATAATTTGTATTTCCTCTGTAGTAATTAGCTAAGAAACAATATTGACACCAGCATCTTAAAATGAAAACTGAATTAAAACCATACAGTAAGTTACACTTTATAATAACTGCACTTTTAATTAGTCTTAATACAATTTGAACAAAGACTTCATAATGAACAAATAGTTTATTAAGAATGATTCAGGATTAGCAACTACATACTGTGTTTTTCTGACTATAAGTCGCACTTTTTTCATGGTTAGGGTGTTTCCTGCGACACTCTGATGTGACTTCTTTTAAAATTTTCACACTGACAGCCTCGAGGGGGCGCTCTAGTCTGTCAGTATCTGCTGCTCCTGTTCCTCCTGTATCACTGTCACTTCACTCTACTGCACATGTCTCCTGCAGAAAGAGCCTCTGTCCTGTCTGTATCATGTCAGTCGATTTAAATTTAAACAAACATAAAGACAACTGAAACCATCCTGTCGGGATTCAGAAAGGCCGGAATAATTCTAACTGGAACTGATGCTGAGTCTGATGACAGATACACAGAAGAGGAAGCAGTGCTCTGTTTACCTCTGGAGGTCGTGGAGTTGCTCAGAAGTGACACCAAGGATGAAGAATTCAATGGATTTAGTGATTTGGAGTGAGATGGAGAGTTTGTTAAACTTGTTCTGTTCTGTTGTTTATGTTATAATTATCTGAAGAACTGTTCATATGTGACGTTAACAGTCTGTTGTTCTCTCTTCTATTGTTACCTCCGCCAAGGAGGTTATGTTTTTTCCGGCGTTTGTCTGTATGTTTGTTTGTTTGTCTGTTAGCAACATAACTCAAAAAGTTATGGACCGATTTTGATGAAATTTTCAGGATTTGTTGGAAATGTGAAAAGGAAGAACTGATTTCATTTTGGGGGTGATCTGGAAGAAATCCTGGATTCTGGATCACTTTGAAATTTTTGTTAACATTGTGGTAAATGGAGCCAAAATTTTGTTTCTCAATATCTCGGTTAATTATTGACCAAACCCCATGAAATTTGACTCAGGGATGGACAATGGGATCCTCTTTCATATTCCAAAGGCTGATCCGGATCTGATCCAGAAGGCTGATTTTATCGCAATTTATATAAAAAATGGGGGTAGTCCTTGGCGGAGGTCTGCGCTCTCTGAGTGTGGAACTTGCCTTTTAAGATGAAATGTCGGTTCCTGGTCTCTGATTTTATCAAATAAATTCCCCCCAAAAAGTGCGACTTATATGTTTTTTTCTTCTTCATTACGCTTTTTTGGCTGGTGCGATTTATACTCCGGAGCGATGTATAATCCGAAAAATACAGCACTTAAGAGTTCTGTTTCATGCTTTATGAGACATTAACGTTCCTGGTGGAGGGTCTGTCAAATGCTTTTTCCCATGAAGATGATATTGCTTTGTCTGGAATGTTCCACAGTATGACATTAAACCTTTCTATCTTCATGGAGACCAAAACAGACCAAGTTACAAGTCAGATCTGCGGAGAGGCAAAGCTGCTCACAGTCAGAATGTCTGTATTTCTTGGTATTTGAGCTATAATACCACCTGTAACTGAATAAATGTAAGGTAGAGTTGTTTAAAGTCATACTGTGAAACATTCCAGAGCAATGACATATCCAGAGAATACAGTAGGTGACGGACCCTCAACCAAAAAGTTACACATGGCAGCTTTAGGTCAATATAGCGATATTTTTGCAACATTTGTGAACAAGTCAGCTCTTTTGAACAGTTTCTGATGAAAAGTTGGAACTAGATCTCATTTTTCAAAAGAACCAAATCTTTTTCTTTATCATTTTTGTGCGTTTTTATTCTGATTAATGCTGAAGCAACGAGGAATTGGCACGAAAACGGAGTCGGCAACAAAAAAGAGCCAAAAAATAAGTGACTACAAAAAATACTGACTACAAAAAATAACTACTGTACTACTGTAAATGCATTTGAAATCTCTGCTTTTGTAGTCATCAGCCTCATGGATACACACACTCGCCCCTTTTTCTCCAAACAGGAAAGTCCCACGTTGTGCCCCGCTCCCCTCCATCGCCGTGGTGACAGTGGCAGCTCCTCCCCTCCAGGCGCCGCACTGTTGGGATGCCCCTTCTGTTCGATGGGATACGAGCCCCGAGCCCACGCCAACGACAAATGTACAAGAGGTTTTCAAAACAAGACAACAACGTTTTAGCACTCACTTTTCTGGTGGACGGTCTGCTACCTCTTCGTTTCCGTGGAGATGCTGTTGCTTTGTCAAGAATGCTCCACAGTACGGCATTAAACGAGACAAAAAGTGATAAGACCAAGCCAAGTTACACGTTTTTTTTAAGCAATTAAAAACATGTGCAACTGAATAAATGCAAAATAGAGAAGTTTAATGCTTCTACGGAACATTTTAAGCAAAGCAATAAAGTTTCCATGGAAAAAAAATCTGATGTTAGACCCTCTACCCGTAAAGTTACACAATGCACCTTTAAAATTCCTGTATTGTTTATGTGTTAAACATGTAAATGAAATAAAACACAACTCAAAAGAAACAACATTATAACATAGATCAGAACATAGTGTAATATTATACAATTTTTATGATATTTTTTATTAAAATTTTGTATTTTATTTTATTTTCTGCATTTATGAAAGGTAGAATTATTTGATTTTTTAACTCGGCTCAATTTCTTGTATTTTTGTATTTTTCTCTTTAATTTTTTCACACAAACTGTCACTTAACTGATGTAAAATTATGATAAATATTTACAGATACTATCCCACCAAACCAAGTCATTAGAAAAAACATGAAAACCTGTCATTTTAAAAGATCTAAACACCTTTTTATTTCATGATATCTTCCTGTTTCAGACAAAAGCTTCAAAGAAACACATTTGAAGAGATTAGTGAAGGTGTGATTCCTGTAAAAAAAAAAAAAAAAGAAAAGAAAAAAAAGTGTGTTGCTCGAGGGCATGGGCAGGCTCAGGTGCGGCGGGGTAAAGGAGTGGGTTGCCAGAGCCTGAAGCGTTGCCAGATTCACACATTTGGGACGGGAGAAAACAGCACAGATTGTATGAGGCTTCATTAATAAAACATTACAAGACATGAAATGGACTGGGGCCACTTCTGAAGCTCAATGACTGGTGGTGGTAGTAGTAGTAGTAGTAGTAGTAGTAGTAGTAGTAGTAGTAGTAGTAGTAGTAGTAGTAGTAGTTGGCTATGGTTTTCAAGAAATACCAGCAGCAAATGTTGTTGCAGTATTTTATGAATGTAGTTAATAGTAGTAATTTAAATAGGATTATTTTCTCGAAGCAATTGTAGTAAGATTCTTAAGAGGAGTAGTAGCAGTAGGAGTAATTTGTGGAAGAACTTTTAGTATATTTACATTGTAGGCAATAGTTTTCAAAAAATACTTGTAATAATACTAACAGCAGATGTCATCACAATATAACTTGAATGTAGTTATTTAGTAGTAGTCATTGAAGAAGCAGTTCTTAGAAGCACTTCTAGTAGTAATAGTAGTAGTAGCAGCAGTAGTAGTAACAGTAATAATTTGAAGTAGACGTATTAGTAGTAGTATTAAATTTCTATAGTTTTCTTGAATTGTTTTGTCACAGAAGTAACATTACTGTAGTAGTAGTAGTAGTAGTAATAGTAGTAGTAGTAATTGAAGGAGCAATACTGTGCTAAGGTCTGTAAAAGGTAGTAGTAGTAGTAATAAATGAAGTAGCTGTAGTAGTAGTGGTAGTAGTACATTTCTATAGTTTTCTAGAAGTACTTACAATAGCAATAAAGGTGTAGTTGCAATAGTAACTTTAATTTAGTTTTAGTAGTAGTTTTAATTGAAGTAATTTAAAAAGCAGTATATTTACACTGTAATAGGCTATAGTTTTCAAGAAATACTTAGGATAATAGCAGCAGATGTACTCACAGTATAACATTAATGTAGTTATGGTAGTAGTAATTTGAAGATTTGTAGTACTAACTGAAGTAACAGTAGTTTGTAGCAGTAAGGTTTGTATATCTTAGAAGCACATGCAGTAGTAGTAGTAGTAATAGTAGTAGAAGTAGTAGTAGTGAAATGCATCAAATTAAATTATATAGGCTTTTCTATACTTAACATTTGATTTAAGTTTAAGTAATTGTAAGGACAGTAATGGTAGTAGTAATAAAAGATTAGCAATGTAGAAAATAACAATATAACTTCTCAAAATGTCAAATACAAATCATTTATTATTTAGAGTTTAACCCCAGCCCTTTCTGGTCCAGTGTGGTCATGTCTTAGTCTGTCTGACATTTAAACCTGTCTAGTAAACATATATGTGACAGTTACAGCAGGTTTGTTTTGGGGCGATCCTGCGTCTCCAGATTTAGAAGAGGACTACACGGGCACCTGTCTGCTCATGTGACATACTTCTGAAAGGGCAGGATATACCACCAACCCCCCCAGGGACTGTTGATTTAAAGGGGAAGGAAGCCATTTAGTGTCAGACAAATATAGGTCAGATTGTTTTGGGTTTAAAAATAAATGAGCATTGAGGCCAGTGCAACGATGACACAATGTAATAAGAATAGATAAAAGGAAGAGCCGTTTTAGTGCACTGACCAAATGATCTCATGTAATCGTGTGTCTCCGGCTTTGCTTGTAATGTCCCACAGTATGGCATTTAAAGGTCCTACTGTACATTACACCGAATTGCTTTGAGAATTGAGTTTTTAGCCGTGTTATAATGTTGTTACTTCATTGAAAATAGATCTGGAGTTATGTTTTGTTTCATTTACATGTTTGAGTAATTCTTTATTATTAGTCTGCTACATCTCCAAAGCTCAAAACGCTCTGTTCCACCTTGTGATGTCATTTTGTGGTAGTTTTGAAGTTAGCAGTGGTATTAAATTTCTATAGTGTTCTTGAATTATTTAGTCACAGAAATTACATTAAAGTAGTAGTAGTAGTAGCAGTAGCAGTAGTAGTAGTAAATGAAGTAGTAGTAGTTTGTAGAAGAAATTAATGTGTGTAGTAGTAGTTGTAGTAAATTTCTATAGTTTTCTAGAAGTAGTTGCAGTAGTAACATTAATTTAGTTTAAGTAGTAGTTTTAGTTGTAGTAATTTGTGGAAAAAACTTGTAGTAGTATGTAACTTGTAGAAATATTTGTAATAATAGCAGCATATGTAGTCACAGTATAACTTTAATGTAGTTATTTAGTTGTAGCACTTGAAGTAGTAGTACTTAGAAGCACTTCTAGTAGTAATAGTATTAGTATTAGTAACAGTAATAACTTGAAATAGCTGTAGCAGTAGTGGTATTAAATTTCTATAGTTTTCTTTACAGCCTCATTTCCTAGTGAGCCAGAGTGTTGGAGATGTGTGGAGACACTTTAAAAAAATATTACAATCAGTCCTTGTATTTGCAGAGTTCGCTAGTGCTAGGCTAGTGCATGTCAATGGCCATAGTTATCCTGCTACAAAAAACAGTCTTACCCACTCCACAAAACACACGAAGCAAATCTATTATTACACCAGACTGTCGATGTAAATCTCTGTGTTGATAGAATAATTTTATAAGTAAAATCCATCTCGCATTTGAAGGATTTATGTCTGAGCAGCAGCAGCAGCGAATTGTACTTCCTGATAGAAAGTTTGGCAGTGGTGGACTGATATATGAGAAAATAGTCCCTCAACATGCGACGATTCATGTGATGCAAGGTTAGTTTTATTTCAAACATTATTCTATCAACACAAACATTTACATGGACAGTCTGGCGTAATAATAGATTTACTTCGGGCGCTTTGTGGAGTGAGTAAGACAGTTTTTAGTGTCAGGCTAACTATGCTAGCCTAGCATTAGCGACCTCTGCTAATACAAATACTGGATGGAATATTTTTTTTAAAGTGTCTCAAGAAGTCTCCAAAACTCTGGCTCACTAGGAAATTGTAAGTGAGGTCCTATGTCCAAAATTGCGAACTGTTACTTTAAACATGTGTGAACGAAACAAAACGCAACACAAGTCCCGGTATGTTTGTGATGAGTCTAAAATATAACTTTTTTTTTTTTTTTTAATCATACCCAATACATGAAATATAAAAAAACACAATAAATTACATGTAGGTTTTTTTTTGTTTTTGTTTTTTTTTTAGAAAACGCGTGTGGTCCAAAAGGGGGCGCCCTCGTGGTCCTGTCCCACATTGCCCCGGCCTTGCTCTCTCTCTCTCTCTGTACGTGTGTGTGCGTCGGCTCTCGAGGGAGGGACGCACACGCACGAGCCGGCACGCACTCTCCCCGGCAGCTCGTGCGAGGTTATAAATACGGCCACAGCGCAATTACCGGCTCAGAGCAGGCGGCGGCACCGGGGAGAGGAGAGCGCACGGGGCGGATACGAGCCGGAGACATCCACGGGCACGGTTCCTGCACGCGTTCTCACATCTTTGGAGTTGTACGTTTTGGTTTTTACTTCACGCACTTTTGGAAATCAATGAAGGAGAGACGGTCCTGTCAGAAATTCTCACTCAAATCCGCCATGGATCCGAGCCAAAGTGTGAAATGTAAAATCGTGGTGGTGGGAGACAGCCAGTGCGGGAAGACGGCGCTGCTTCACGTGTTCGCCAAAGACTGCTTCCCCGAGGTACGAGCCTATCTATATCTCACTAAATCTATCTTTTTAACTCATTTCTAGCCTTGTAATGTGAAAATACTCAGCTAAAATCAAGAATATTTGCTCACAGAGGATGCACTCTTGTAAAAAGTCAGAGATAACCCCCAAATTACGCGTTAGTTAATTAAAATGATTGAGTTAAGCACATTATTATTTCGTTTTATTCAAAATGCATAGTAGTTTTTCAAGTATTAGGTTAATTTCTTGGACCAAAATGCATTAACTTAACTAAAAAGTCCACCCTTAACAATGACAATTTAAATGGTTTGGTAATACGGTTGTTATAAGCTGAATTTTGCACTTTTCTGTACAAATAAGTAGCCTAGAAATGTGTTGTATCATGTATAAAAGCTGTACTCTGGTCCAAATACTTATCCACTTTTAATCAGTAATAATAAGTAAGTAGAAAAGTTGTCATTTTGTGCACATTTTAACTTTAACCATATTAAAATACCTTTTAAAAGTAATGTAATTGCATATTAACTTTAAAATTAGCCCACTATAACCTTCTATTACTCCTTTAATTAATCAGGGAGTAGTTTTTGATATATTAAATGCTTTTGAGTTAACTTTCTAGTAATAACTGTGGAATATATACACTTACCAATCTCTTAACAGTTTAAAAGTAATGTTATTTGTGAATTAACTTTAAATTAAGTCCACTTTAATTCACTTTTGCCTTTATAGTAATCAAGGCATATAGGATTTCTAAGTTTCTAGCGTGTATTTTTTGACGTATACTGCATACTTTTGAATAAAATATATACACTTACTGATCTCGAAACAGTTTAGAAGTAATCTGTGTATTAACTTTGGAATGCGTGTACTTTGATCCACTATTGACTCCTCATCGCAAACATGCAAACAGAAAACACTCAGTTCCACCTTGTGATGTCATGTGGCAACACGAGAAGCGCTCCATTGTGTTTTTAAGCTCCATACACGTTCAGTAGAAGCATTTGGATCATTGCAGCCCAGGAATTGCCAATCGATACTGAACAAAAGGTAGAAAAGGTAGCTGATGACTTGAAAACTACCTCTACATGATGTCACAAAGTGGGACAGAGCATTTTGAGCTTTGGAGATGTTGACAGACTAATAATAAAATGAAGCAAAACACAATTCCAGGTTTGTTTTGGATCATGTAACAGCATTATAACTTGACTTAAAGCTCACAAGAGTCAAGTTTGCTGCCTATAATAATAATATATAGGCCCAAGTTTGCATGCTTTTGAATAGGCTGCCTAGTAATACCTATGGAATGTTCCCTTACTGGGTCATAAATGTACACGTCAGTTGCAATAGTGAATTATCAGCAAACATACAGTACAAATGCATGAATCTGTCTCATGTTTCCACTATTAAATGCAATTTTTAACATGTTTTTTACTTATATTTTGTCGAATTTTGTTGTTTTTTTGTAGAGTTATGTCCCCACGGTATTCGAAAACTACACGGCTAGTTTTGAAATCGACACACAGCGGATCGAGCTCAGCCTATGGGACACATCAGGTAACGGACATTTCGACATTTTTTAAAGATTTACTTTTCTCTTGTACCCAACTCCTCTTCCTGTCCTGGGTCACTTGTCCATATTTGGTCGTGTCTTCTGTTTGCGTGACCCATTTGTCTAGATAAGTGGGTCCAAGTGTCACGGGATGTCCTGATTTTGTAATGAAACGAGCTTAGAAATAATTCGTTTTAGCTGTTGATACTTTGCAGCTTTGGTTTTTCTGGGAGCGTGATGCTAACTGGAGGCACTGCTCTGTCTGAAGCTTTGTTAGACTTTAATTTTGAGCTTTTTTTTTGACACAATCTGACCAGAAACGGCTAATTTAGTTGGAACTCTTACACTGGACCATGAACTCTCGTCGTATTGATCACAGACTGCTGAAAATGTGCTGTTTAAATCCATTTTGTGTTTTTTCTCGAGTTTCCAGAGCATCTAAAAGCTTATCAGGCTGCTTTTGTTAATGTATACATTGCGTCTCCATGGCAACTGATGAGCATTCCTCCATAGAAATCCTCGCAGAACACCCCCAGCGTACTGTCACTGCGAAATATCAATCGTTATTTGTTTACTACTATGTTGAAGAGAGCAATTTCCACAGAACGTTACATTTTTGGTTAAGTTTCAAGCTTTATTAAGAATGATTCAGGCTTATTAAATACTTAAAAGTCTTAAAAACGTGAAAAACTAGTTCATTTTTAACAGTCTGCAGTGGTCCGAAGTTGTCCCTCACTTACTTTATACATTCAGAGCGTCTTAATTATTCACCGCGATGAGTTTATAAGAGCTTTCCGCAACTTTCAGACTCCAACGTGTGGAGTTTTGTTCATGTTTTATTAAATTTGTCGCCCGTTTTTTCTCTAGCTCTGCCGACATGGAAAGAACTACAGTATTGGAATGCGTATTTGAAAGGGAAAGGGAAAGTTTAAATCGCTTCCATATGCTGGACACATTTTCGATTTGGGGGAATTTCGTGGTTAAAAAAAAAACGTTGTCTAACACGTGTTCTGGGGCTCTTAAAGTCTTGTTAGCCGTGTGGAGTTGGAGCTGGCTTGTTTTTTAGTGTCTGTAAACAGGCTCCTCTCTTCACGTCCAATCCGTCAATGTCCCGACAGTGAATAGCCCCGAAGACAGGCACGAGAGAGAGAGAAAGAGGAGAAAGAGGAGGAGGAGGAGGAGGGGGCATATGGTGGTTTGAGGGGGTAACCAGTGTTCAGCTGTTGTGGTTTGGGATTCCTGAGCTGCCTTCCCTCAGCTCCACCTTTCTCTCTTTCTCTCTCTGTCTCTGTCTTTCTCTCCTTCCTGTCTCTGTCTTTCAGCATTTTTTCCTCTTCTTATATTGTTGCTTCTCTTTGTGTCTATATATATTTCTGTCATCCTTTTCTTTCTCTCTCTCTCTGTCTATTTTTCCCCTTATCCCCCTCTACCTTTCTGTCTTTCTCTCTTATGTATTGGTGCATCTGTCTCTGTCATCCTTTTCTCTTTCTTTCTCTCTCTCTTTTCATTTTTCTCTCTCTCTCTCTCTTATATACATATCTCTGCAACTTCTCTGCTCTCTCTTTCCTCTTCTCTACCTCTGCATTTCTTTCTTTTCTCCTTCCTCTCTCGCTCTTACTTTGGGATTCCTTACCTACCTTCTTTCTTCCCTCATCTTTCCCTTCTCTCTCTCTTTCTCTTTTATCTGTTCTCATTTTTTCTGTACATGCATCTCTTTCATACATCACTTTCTCTCTCTCTCTTTTTTCTCCTTCACTTCTGCCTTTCAGCACCTTTTCCTTTTTATATTCTTGCCTCTCTCTCTCTGTCTTCTCCTTCTCTTCTCTAAATTTCTGCTTCTCTCTTATGCATTGGTGTGTCTCTGTCATCCTTTTCTTTCTCTCTCTTTCTTTGGGATTCCTTAGCTACCTTTTTTTCTTCTTTCATCTCTCTCACTCCTCTCTCTCTCTATCTGTTCTTATTTTTTCTGTACATGCATCTCTGTCTGTCATTCCTTCTCTCTCTCTCTCTCTTCCATCTTTCCCCTAAGCGTCTCCCCTTTCTCCCTCTCTCTATATATCTCCTCCTTCTTCCTTTCTTTCTCTCCCCCACTCTACCCTTGCCTCCTCTCTTTCTCCTTTCCTCTATACTGCTCCCTCTCTCTCTTTTTCTATCCTTCTTCTAACCCCCTTTATTCTCCCCTCTTCTTCTTTCTCTAGTGTCTCTCCCCCCTCTCCTTTTCTCCCTTGTGTCTCTACCCACTCCATCCCCCCTCCTCTCTCACTCCCTCCTTCCTTCTCTTTCTTTCTTTTCTTTCTTTCTCTCCCTCTCTCCGGTGACGTTACCCGTTTGTATTTAAAAGCAGGACTTGACTGTTTAGAGCTTGAATGTTTGTGTAGACAGCTGTTTTCCGCTCGTTGCAATGACACGACTCCAGTTTTTTTACTTTAACGACAAAAAAACCAGAGAGGAGCTGCACAACATGTTTACAACTCTAACTTAACTTTTACTCTTTACTCACTGTTTTTAACTCTTAACTTAAAGCTGCACTGCGTAACTTTTGAGTTTGGGGTCATTGCTTTGCCTGGAATGTCCCACAGTATGTCATTAAACATCTTTACTTTATGTTTATTAAATTACAGGTGGTTTTAAAGCGCAAAAATACTGAAAAACAGGCATTGTGGTTGTGAGCGGGTTCACCTCTCCACAGATCTGACCTGTAACTTGATCTGGTTTGATCTCCCTGAAGATAAAAAGGACCCTCCACCAGAAAATTTACACAATGCACCTTTAACTCTATCTAGTGTTGTTGTCGCCATAGGCAACTAAGCCAATTCTTCCATCTAGTCCTGGTTTGTTTCAGCTACAGTCATTATGTGATTGTCTGTTTCCCGTGGCAACCAGCAGAAAATGAAGATGTGAGAAGATAAGGTTAATAATAGTGAGAGCGTTACGTGATTACAAGATTAGGGGATGTTGCGAGCGTTTTCTAGAAAGGACTTGTTTGTTTTTATTTAGCAGTTATGGCTGCTAAACATTGTGAGATAGGGTCGTTTTCTTTTCACGTAAATTAGACATACTTTATTTGATATTGTAGCAGTTTAAGACTATAGAAATACTAACCTAGAGCTCATTTTAGATTTTGTTTTCTCCGTGAAGTTTAATGCCATACTGTGGAACATCTAGGCAAGTGTATTTTTTATTTTTAGAGCTAAATAATAGGGATGTAACAATATCTAAATCAAATATTTTCACGATATGCATCTCACGGTACGATATATTTATTGCGATATTTTGGAAAGGATGATGTAATTGTAGAAACTTTTTTGCTTTTAAAATACTTTTGGTGTGAATTATTGCCGTCATAATCCCAAGAATTCAAGTAAAAAACATATTTCTTCATGTTGTCTGCACTGAAATGAATCATGGGATATGTAGTTCTCTATGTTTATAAACTTGTGCTGCTATAAAACAATACATTTAAGCAAAGGAACTTGTAATTTCGATATATTGTGACAGCCCACGATATTACGATTGAAAATATCACAATATTTCGGTTATCGTTACAACCTTACTAAATAACCATTCTAGATCTTGCATTCTCAAACCTGTATTTTTAAAGGTCCAATATTACACAAAACAAACTCTTGTGAGATTTAAATCGTGTTGTAATGTTGTTACCTCGTCAAAAACAGACCTGGAGATGTGTTTTGTTTCATTCACACATGTTTGAGTCATCATCTATTATTAGTCTGTCTACGTCTCCAGTGCTCTAAACGCTCTGATCCACCTTGTGATGTCATGAAGCTGTAGTTTTCAGTTTGAGAGAAGAACTCAGCCTAAATATGCAGGGATTTGTGTGTTAATTAAACACAACTCCAGGTCTGTTTTCTGATGAGGAAACAACTACGGGTGTAACAATAACCAAAATATCCTGATATTCTATCGTCAAAAGTCTCTCAATAATATCATGGACGTATCACAAGTTTCTTTGCTTAAATTCATTGTTATGTTGCAGCAACAGCTAAAAAAACAGACGCAACTACATCGACCATGATCCTTTGCTCTGTTTTGGTGCAAACTACATGAAGAAAAAGCAGTTCTAAGCGTTTTTTAATCTTAGTTTGGATTGAGTCTTGTCAAAGCATCCACAAAATATCGCAATAAATATCTTACCGTGAGATTTGGATATTGTTACATCCCTTAAAACATAACATAGTGTAAAAATAGTGCAATTTGGACCCTTTTAATGTACTTATTATTTTCTCTAGACATTTCAAAATAAGCAGAAATCCCAGACTCTGTTCCTTCTTATTTCACAACCACAACAACGCCAGACCTTTTCCAATTTCCACTGCCCTCACCTCTCTCTGTATTATCTCAAGAAACCCAAACACAAGCTCAAATTTTGCTTTATTACAAGGTTCTCCTGTCTCAAAGCCTGGAGCGGTTCCTTTTTTGCTCTTTCTGCTTCTCAAACCAATATAAAGAAAATACATACGGAGGATTCAAGTTGGTCTCGTATTCCTGTTAAGTTGAACGAAAGCGCTCCAAGCCACTGGCGCTGGAGCCCAAGTGATGGATTGGTAGCTTGGCTGTGTACCTATGGGCCAAACTCATTGATTTCTTTATCTCTAGAGGAAAAAAAGGAGAGAGGAGGAGGAGGAGAGGGAGAGGGGGAATGCTTTGACCCTATAAGACAAAGACATACACCCCCTCTTCCCTCTCTCTGTCCTCAGGATGTGTACCTACACCACACTTAAACCTAATGGAGTGAAGAGAGGAGCTGTTGGAGCCTGAAGAGATTTAGATGAGTAGGCAAAATATATAAAGAGTACTGTTACTGCAAATTATGTAACTCAAGTAGAAGTAGAAAGTACTGCAAAGAGCTAAGACAAGGTAGAGTAAATGTATTTAGAGTACTTTAATATACAGCCTACTACCAGTGTTTGTGTTTTCTTTATTTCCATGTTTATTTACGTTGTAGATTCTCACAGAAGGAGTAAAAACTATGAATGTGGAATGTAGTAAACAAAAATACACCCAAAATAACTCAAGATTTGTTTTAGATTTGACATTTTTAAAAATAGCCACGCTTCGATTTGAACCCTGGTTTGCACTTTTGACATTTCTTGACCCTGACGCGGCGCAGCTGTGAAGTGAAGGTTCAGGAGATTTCATCATGGAGCTCATTGAGAGAAAAGAGCTCGTGGAAACCGTCTGACTTCGCCGCATTAGGATTTGTTCGCTCGACAGTAGGCGGGTACTTTTTTTATTTAACCAGTCGCTGTTATTTGGTCTTGACGTATGTAATGCGCCAAATCCCGTAGGAAGAAGGGCAATAACGTCTTTCCCCTTGACAAAATTCACCAAACATTCTCTTTTTTCCAGCTTTAAATCCTCGATCTCAGGAATCGTTGCCAACACAGACTGTATGTCTTCGCCTACATCCATCTCGACCGCTTTGTTTACTGTTGTGCTGTACCACAAAAGTGACCCAGACAGAAGCTTGAGTTTGACATCATGGCTTCACAGCTCTTTGCTTCTGGGGTTCTTGCAAACTGTCTGGTGTATTCCGATTCCTGACCTAGTCGCTGGAGAGAAATTAAACTGAGCGGAGGCACTAGGCTGGCTAATTACTTTGAGGATCTGAATATAAAATTTAAAAAATGTAGTTGAGTTATTTCACTTTTTTTCTTTACTACATAATTCCACATGTCTTGCATCATATATTTGATGTCTTCTGTGTGTATCCAAAATGTAGAAAGTGGAAAAACAACACTGCGTGTCCACACTTGCTGGACCCTGGACATGTAAACTGATATAATTTAAATAATTTTGTATATAGACGTACAAAATCTGCAAAATGAGCATAGGGCAGTGCATGGAAAACACCTACAACAGTCAAGTTCCTTTCAATGTCATGTTTATCAGTCAAAATGACTGAAAATGGCAAATATTATTCCTTCGAATTAAGAACAAACATTTTAATCCTTCAAATCAATACTCAAATACAAGTATGAGTATAAATGTGAGAAGAAAATGAAAGCTGCTCTAATTTCAAAGAGTGTAACCATAGTAAATCATCATTACTCGCCCACATGACTTCATTAACGAGTTGGGACCCCCTTCTGTTTGGTGGTGTGTGTTTTACCCCCTCAGGCTTGAGCTTTGAATCCCTCCTCAACTCAAAGAAAACACTTACAAAGCTCCTCTGTCGCTCAATGATGTAACAGGCACGAGACCATGACCAAGAACTGTTTACACCCAAATAACTAAACTCTGCTGTCACTTTAAAGGTCTTATGTTACGCAAAACTGACTCCTTGTGAGCTTTAAGTCATGTTAGAATGCTGTTGCCTTCTCAAAAACAGACCTGAAGTTGTGGTTTGTTTCATTCACACATGTCCGAATCTCATGACAAATCACAAGTGTTTTCAGTTTACGAGAAGAAATCGGCCTCAATATGCAGGATTTGTGTATTAAACATGTGTGAATGAAACAAAACACAACTCCAGGTCTGTTTGTGATGAGGAAACAACATTATCAGATCAGAAAATAGGGTAATATGGGCTCTTTAAACAAGACAGGTGGTGCTTTTGTCTCCTGTTTATATCGTTTATTGTGATGATACGGTATCGATATCGTGGGCTGCTGTATCGATATATCTCCAAGAGTATATTTTGGTTTATTTTATTAAATTATTTTGTTACAGTGCTACAATTTTGCTGTTTTTTTTAGAGGAAGGAAATGTTTTTATGCGACACATTTGACATTTTCTCTGTTTTGATGATTAAAAAGTTTGTGTTTCGTTTAAACTTTGCACAAGACGTGACTTTTATACGGGACTTTTTTTAGACTTTTAGTATCACAGCCATGATTTAGCCTTTATTTTTTATTGAACCGTATTGAATCGATTTGAAATATATATCGTATCAAACCGAAAGTGCATTATATGGAGATATGTATTGTATCGTGGCCTATGTATCGAGGTATGTATCGTATCGGCAACTTCTTAATTTAACATTAACATTATAACATAGATCAGAAAATAGCGTGGGCCCTTTAAACAAGTCAAGATTGTGCTTTTATCTGCTGTATAGTTGTCATAGGGCTGTCAAAAATATTGAAAACCAAATACTAAAACTAGTATCGAAACTAGATACTCATTTGAGCAGGTATCGTTTCTAAAAAGTCACATTCACAGGACAAAAATTAAGCTTTCCTGAATAGTTTAAGAATGATTTTGAGCTGTATTAGAACAAATATAAGACCACATGGAAATATAAAAGAAAGTGGCATGATTTAATGTTGAAAATCGCATTCTATTGTCTAAAGAAAGTGTTTTTATTATCATCGTTGTATCAGAATTGCATTGAGTATCAAGTCTAGTCCTTAGTATCGAAATAGACTTTGGAGTTCTGCTTGAATCATTTTGCGAGGGCAAACGAGAAGGGGAAACAACGCCGACATGATTTAAAAGCTCTAAAAAGTTGACTTTAGAAAACAGGTCCGCTTTAACTTTGAAAACGATCCAAGAATGTGCGTCCTTGTCCTGAAATAATGTGACAATGAAAATGTTTTATCTTTGAAAGTGCTCTTAATTAAAAACACTTCTTCTGGCTTCAACCGGAGTGTTTTGTGTTTGAAGGTTTTCTCCGCTCTCGAGTAAACAGCTTTTATCGTACACAAAGAATTCAAAGTGCGTTGTGTAACCTTCTGGCGAGATGTTATCGCTATCTATCTTCATGGAGACCAAACCGGACCAAGCTACAGGTCAGATCTGTGGAGAGGCGACCCCGCTCACACTCAAAATGTCTGTTTTTCAAGGTATTTTTGAGCTATAAACGCACCTGTAATTGAATAAATGTAAAGTAGAGCTGTTTCATGTCACACTGTGGGACATTCCAGACAAAGCAATGACATATCCATAGAAACAAGAAGGTGAGGGTGAACCAGAATGTTACGCAGTGCAGCTTTAACTTATAAAAGCTTAGAATAGGTTACATATGTCTGGTCAGTGTTGTGTCTTTGGGAAAAACCCGTTATTGGGCTTCATGGGAATTTAGTTTAATTTTGACTATACTGGAGTTATATTACAAGCAGGGTGGTCCAGTCTCTTACACAATTCTCCAAAAGTCAAAAGTTATAACCATAGACTGTGTAAAGAAGTGCACTTAAGGGAGTTTGATGCTGTGGAACTTTTCTACACTGGAAAAAAACAATATCTAGTTAAATTAAAATTGTTTAAATTAAGAACATTTTACATCATTTGAGTCTATTCAGCTTGACAAGTAAAATGATCTACCAATGGATTAAGTGTGTTTTTTACTTGTCAAGTGAAATTTACTCAAATCGTGATAAAACTTTCTTCATTCAAGTCATTATAACTTGGTTAGATTAAGAAGTAAGAGTAAGAATACATATTTTCAAGACATTTTCAGATGATATCAGTGCTTAGAAGTATGAGTTTAATGCCGCACTGTGGAACATTCTAACTAGGTAATGCAGTAAAATCTCCATGGAGACAAGCAGGCGACGCAGCCAGGCCATGTTACTAGTCAGATCAGTGGAGAGGCGACCCCACTCACAGTAAGAATACATATTTCTGAGACATTTTCAGACAGTATCAATGCTTATACTTGATGAAGGATGAGTTTAATGCTGCACTGTGGAACATTCTGCTTAGGTAATGCAATAACAACTCCATGGAAACAAGCAAGCGACACAGCCAGGTCAAGTTAATAGTCAGATCTGTGGAGAGGCGACCCTACTCACAGTAAGAATACGTATTTTCGAGACATTTTCAAAGTTTATAATTGCATAAATGCAAGAAGGATGAGTTTAATGCTGCACTGTGGAACATTTTACTTAGGTAACGCAATAACACTTCCATGGAGACAAGCCAGCGACGTAGCCAGGCCAAGTTACTAGTCATATCTGTGGAGAGGCGATCCCACACACAGTAAGAATACATATTTTTAAGACATTTTCAGTGCTTATTATTGAATAAATGCAAGAAGGATGAGTTTAATGCCGCACTGTGGAACATTTTACCTAGGTAATGCAATAAAAACTCCATGGAGACAAGCCAACGACGTAGCCAG
The DNA here is from genome assembly GCF_026225935.1 of Boleophthalmus pectinirostris. Classification (NCBI taxonomy): domain Eukaryota; kingdom Metazoa; phylum Chordata; class Actinopteri; order Gobiiformes; family Gobiidae; genus Boleophthalmus; species Boleophthalmus pectinirostris. Next base: position 16,296,913 of record NW_026570994.1, read on the forward strand.
GCCAAGTTACTAGTCAGATCTGTGGAGAGGCGATCCCACTCACAGTAAGAATGCAAATTTTCGAGATATTTTCAGACGATATCAATGCTCATAACTGAATAAATACAAGAAGGATGAGTTTAATGCCGCACTGTGGAAGATAATGCAGTAACACTTCCATGGAGACAAGTAGGAAGGTTCCCTATTGCAACTTTAACTGGTCATTTGCGGTTAGAAGCTCTGCTAAACTGTGGAGAGCTGCAATTTCACTCTTGGCTCCGCGGGTAGATTTTTGCGGAACAATAACTTGAAGCAATAACAAATAAAAGCTGCGAGTTAATCTTATCAGGAAAAGCACTTGGATCTTTTCATATCTGCAGCCCTCAGCTCTCCGTCGCCGTGGAGACCGTTTCGAAATCTCTTACGGGAAAATCGTGTGTGTTTTGTTTTTGATTTGTAGAATGCTTCGCGTCGAATTGTCATGACCCAGTTTGACAAAACGGAGACGACGAGATAAAGTGAAGAAAAGAAGAGAGGCTTGTGGGGTTGTCGTCTTTAAAGTGCACTGTGTAACTTTTCTGGATGACGGTCGTCTCCATGGAGAGGTTATTGCTTGTGTTGTGTGGCATTAAAAATATCGGGCACCACGGAGACAAGTAAAGATATATGGAGTCTTCGTATAGACACACACAGACTGAACTATAGGACCAAATTAGGACTAAGCCAGGACTCGAAAGCATCACAAAACTTTCTCTCTCCTCTTCTTTTTCTCTCCTTCGTTCTCTTCTCTTCCCCTCTCTCCCTTTCCCCCCTCTGCTGTCTCTTTTTTCCTCTTTTTGCTCTCTCTCTCTCTCTTCTTTTGTCTCTCCTCCTCTCTTTTCTTGTGCCCTCCCCCTCTCTTGTCTTTTCTCTCCCTTTCTATCTCTATCTCTCATCTTCTCTCTCTCCTTCTCTCCTCTCTCTCTTTCTCTCGTTTTCTCCCCCCTTTCTTTCCTTCTCTACTCTTCTATCTCTTCTCTTTCTATCTCTCTCCCCCCTATCTTCACTCTTTCCTCTCTCTCTCTCTTCCTTTCTCTTTTCTCTCCCCTCTCCTCTCTCTCCTTCTCTTCTGTCTCTCTCTCCTCTCCTCTCACCTTCTTCTCTCCTCTCTCTCTTTTCCTCTCCTCTCTCCCCCTCCTCTCTTCGCATCCCTCTCTCTTCCTTCCTCTTTTCTTCTCCCCTCTTGTCTCTTCTCAGCCCTCCTCTCTTCTCATCCCTCTGTTTTCTCTCTCTTTCTCCTCCACCCTTGCTCTTACTCTCCTCTTCTCTCCCTTCCTCTCTTCTCTCTCTCTCTGTCTTCTTCTCCTCTCCTCTCCTCTCCCTCTTCTCTTCCTCCCTCTATGGTCTCTCTCCTCTTCTCCTCCCTCTCTTTCTCTCTCTCTCCTCCACCCTTCTCCACCCTCTCTCCCTCCCTCTCTCCTCCTCTCTTCTCTCTTCTCTCCCTCTTCTCTCCTCTCTCTCTGTCCTCTTCTCCTCCCTCTCTTTCTCCTCCACCCGTCTCCTCTTCTCTCCCTCCCTCTCTCCCCCCTCTCTTTCCTCCTCTCCTCCTCCCTCTCTCTTTGTTTCTGTGGATCACATTTCTTGTCTCTTTGGGAGCTGCATGTCTGACATTCCACAGACGGCAGGTTTCTCACTTCCTCAAACACAAAGGTCCCATTGTACAAGACCGGCCGCTCTCCCAACTCGCGAGGGATGCACTTGGACTGGAGGGGACATTATAGACCCAAAACTAGCTCTGAACTAGGTCTAAATCAGATCTAAACTAGGTCTAAACCTGGGTCTAAACTGGGTTTAAACCAAGCCTAAACCAAGCCTAAAACCAGGTCTAAATCAGCTCTAAACTAGATCAAAAACTCAATCTAAATCAGGTCTAAACTAGGTCAAAAAGTCGATCTAAATCAGGTCTAAACCCGGTCTAAACTAGATCAAGAACTTGATCTAAATCAAGTCTAAACCCGGTCTAAACCAAGCCCAAACCATTTCTAAACCAGGTGTAAACTAGGTTGAAAACCAGGTCTAAACCAAGTCTAAACCAAGCCTAAACCAAGCCTAAACCAAGCCTAAAACCAGGTCTAAACAAGGACTAAAACCAGATTTAAACCAGCTGTAAACTAGATCAAAAACTAGGTCTAAATCAGTTGTAAACCAGGTCTAAAGCAAGCCTAAAACAAGCCTAAAATCATGTCTAAACAAGGACTAAAACTAGGTCTCAACCAGGTCTAAACTGGTTCTAAAACAAGTCTGAAGAAGGTCTAAACCATGTCTGATCAAGTCCACTTTAGTCCTGATGTAGACTGATGTAGGTTTGGGCCTGGGCCTGTTCTAGTCCTAGTCTCATCTGGGTTCAGTTCCAGGTTTTGTCCCAGTCTTAACTGAACTAAAACTAAACCTGAGTACAAGTCAAAACAAGGACTGTTTTTTTTTCTAGTGGGGAAAATTGGAAATTGTTGGAGTTATATCGCACATTTAAGGAGTCTGTATTGTCCAAACCAGATCCAAACCAGATCTAAACCAGGTCTAAACCAGATCTTAACTTGAGTTCGATCACTTTTTCCAGTTGGGTTGACGGGATGTTGTGTAATCTGCTGATATGACGTGAAGGTGATGCTGTAATACTGAGATCATGAAGGGGACAGTGGAAAACCGGAAAACAGAGACATTTCCTGGAGCTGGAGTCACAGAAGGACAAGAGGAGTTACACAAGAACTACAGAAATCTGGAATCTGGAATCTTTGTTGTTGAAATTGTGGTCCAACAGTGTTATGAGTAAGAATGGAAAAAGTAGAATTGCGTACTCGTGTTTACCATCGACTCTTAATCGGACCAAGAAAATCACAAACAAACATTTAGTCACACACTTACAGGCACATTACGTAACTTTTCTGGCGCGTCATCTGCCTCATTCCATAGAAATAGGAAGTTAAAGCCATATTTGTGAACAGTCTCCATGGCGATAGAGCAAGCGGCCTTCCTCCAAGCCAGATACGAGTCAGGTTTGTGGAGATGCAAGCCCACTCGGGATGCAATCGTCAAAAAACAGGCTTTTTATTTAGTATTTTACAATTTTCTGCAAGAAAGCTTATGCAGTGCACCTTTTAATGTCATTATGAGTCAGTTCAGAAAATCAAATCTGCTTGTTTCTATGGAGATAATGTCTGGGATGTTCCACAGTGTGACATTAAACAGCTCTACTTTACATATATTCAATTACAGGTGGTTTTATTGCTCAAAAGTACATAGAAAAACAGACATTCTGACTGTGAGCGGGGTCGCCTCTCCACAGATCTGACCTGTAACTTGGTCTGGTTTAGTCTTCATGATGATAGAAAGGTTTAATGCCATACTGTGAAACATTCCAGACAAAGCAATAACATCGCCACGGAGAAAGCATTTGGACAGACGCTCCACCGGAAAAGTTACACAGTGCACCTTAAGACTGTGCAATTAATCGAATTTTAATCGCGATTTCGATTTGTGCATCAAAAGATTTCCAAACTCATATAATCGAGTTGAAACGATTTAAAGCTTAACAAAGTTTATTTTGGGATAATTTTTATATAAATAAGTATATTTATATATTTTTTTAAATATAGAGATTGTAGAACAGATGGAATTTATAGTTTATTTTGCATACATTTATGTTTTTTATGCCTTATTTCATGTTCAAAGTATATTTTATTCATTTTCTGCTGCTCTAAGGTACAGATTTGTAGCCTATATTTATTTAAAATTTTAAAGTTTTGCGACCAGACCAGGACTAGACCAGGACACAAGAACAAGAACTGAAGCTAGACTAGACCAAGAATTAACAAGGACGAGACTAGGACTAAACTAAGACTAAACCAAGACTAGACTAGGACTAAACCAAGAGTAGACCAAGCTTAGACCAATATTAAACCAGGACTAGACAAAGACTAAACCAGGACTAAACTAGGACTAAACCAAGACTAGACCAAGCCCAAAACAAGACTAGACCAATATTAAACCAGGACTACACCAAGACTAAACCAGGACTAGACCAAGACTAGACTATGCAGGATGAGACTAGGACTAAACTAAGACAAGATCAAGGCAAGACCAAGACTAAACCAAGACTAGATCAATATTAAACCAGGACTACACCAAGACTAAACCAAGAATAAACTAGGACCAAACCAAGACTAGACCAATATTAAACTAGGACTACACCAAGACTAAACCAGGACTAGACCAAGACTAGACTATGCAGGATGAGACTAGGACTAAACTAAGACAAGATCAAGGCAAGACCAAGACTAAACCAAGACTAGACCAATATTAAACCAGGACTACACTAAGACTAAGCCAGGACCAAAGCCAGGATGAGACTACAATAAAAAAAAAAAAAAATTGAATAAAGGCATTGTGTAACCAAAAAAATAATCGTTTGAATAATCATGATTTCAATATTGACCAAAATAATCGTGATAATAATTTTTTCCATAATCGAAAAGCCCTAACGCACCTTTAAATATGTGGCTATATCTAATGGCAGAAGTAATAGTACTAATATTGTACACTTAGAAGCATTATAATAATACTTCGTAGTACTTCATATATTTGCTCTTGTGTAGTCGCATCTCTGTCCTTGGCCTAGATGGAGATTAAATGCGCGTTTATGATCTATAACCTCACTATTAGTGGAATGGGTTTGGCTCAGGTCCAGAGAAGGAAATATGAGCCGTTATAAAGGAGTCAATGGGAAATGCACCGATGAGATGGACTATAAATGTGGCACCTGAAATCTATTGGAGTAGACTGGTTTAAATCTGGTTTAGACCTGGTTTAGACCTGGTTTAGACCTGGCTTTGGCTCTTCTTCTGTGTCTGAGCAATAAATACACGTGTTTTTAAACTCAGTGATGTGAATTATGCAGTGGCCCACTTCACAGACCTGCTACATACCTGCGCTTTGGAGTCTCATTACCCTTTACTGTGAAAGTCCTGGTTTAGTCCTGGTTTAGTCCTCTTGTAGTCCTGTTTTAGACCTGGTTTAGACTTGGTTTAGACTTGGTTTAGTCCTGGTTTAGACTTGGTTTAGTCCTGGTTTAGACTTGGTTTAGTCCTGGTTCAGTACTGGTTTAGTCCGGTCGTAGTCCTGATCTACAGCTGGTCCTGGTTTCACCCTGGTTTAGCCCTGGTTTAGTCTTGGTTTAGTTCTGTTTAGTCCTGGTTTAGTAGTCCTGGTTTAGCCCTGACTTAGTCTTGGTTTACACCTGGCTTAGTCTTGGTTTAGTCTTGGTTTAGTCCTGGTTTAGTCCTGTTTTAGCCCTGTTTTAGTCCTGTTGTAGTCCTGGTTTAGCCCTGGTTTAGTTCTGATTTAGTCCTGATTTAATCCTGGTTTACTTCTGGTTTAGTACTAGTTTAGTTCTGGTTTAGTCTTGGTTTACTTCTGCTTTAGCCCTGTTTTAGTACTCGTTTAGTCCTGGTTTACTTCTGGTTTAGACCTGTTTTAGTCCTGTTTTAGTCCTAGTATTGCCCTGTTTTACTCCTGGTTTAGTCTTGATTTAGTCCTGGTTTAAACCTTGTTTAATTCTAGTGTAATGCTGTTTTAGTCTTGATTTACTCCTGGTTTAGTCCTGATTTAGACCTGGTTTAATTTTAGTGTAGTGCTGTTTTAGTCTTGATTTACTCCTGGTTTAATCCTGGTTTAGCCTCAATTTATCCCTGTTTTAGTCCTGGTTTAGTCCCGATTTAGTCCTGTTTTAGTCCTAACCCAGTTTAGATATTTCAGTGCTAAAAAAATAAAAAAGTCAATACTCAAAACCGATTCCAACACCATGACAATAAGAAAAAAAAAAACAAAAAAAAAAACACCACTCATTCTTCGCACAATAAATCCCAGATGTTCTTAAACCCGTCCATGTGAACTATGCAGCGCTCCCCCTCGCAGACCTGCCACATACCTGTACTATTGGAGTGCCATTATTGCGAAAAGTTTAGCGTGATTGTTAACATATTTGGGTTTTTTAGACTTCTGGGAACGAGAAAACGTGATTCAGACTGGGTTTTCGAGGCCGTGTGTTGCATTTTTGTCGAGTTAGGTCTGTGCGTTTGGAGCCAGATGTTGAAAATGAAAAGGTTAGAGCGGTCACGTAATTAAAGACTAAGCAGAATCCGATACTGGCTTCAATTCTGTGGGATTTCGCCATATTTGAATAGCCCCGTTTGACACAGCAGGAAGTCGATACTCATGGAACACACGGAATTTAACTAGAACTGGGCACGGGTCAAGCCAGGACTGGACCAGGGACTAGACCAGGGACTAAACTAGGGAGTAAACAAGGATTAAACCAGAAGTGAAGGGGAAATAGACCAAGATTTAACAAGGACTAAACAAGAACTGAAGATAGACTAAACCAAGAATGAAAAAGGACGAGACTAGGACTAAACTAAGACTAAACCAAGACTAGAATAGGACTAGGCCAGGACTAGGACTAAACCAAGAATAGACCAATAGTAAACCAGGACTACATCAAGACTAAACTAGGACAAAACCAAGACTAAACCAAACCTAAAAAAATATTAAATTAGGACTATTCCAAGATGAAAACAAAGACTAAACCAGGACTAAACCAAGACTACACCAAGACTAGACTAGGACTAAACCAAGACTAGACTTGGACCAAACCAAGTCTAGACCAGTATTAAACCGGAACTACACCAAGACTAAACTAGGACTACATCAAGACTAGACCAAAACTAGACCAAGACTACACCAGGACTTAAACAAGGACTAAACCAGGACTACACCAGAACTGAAGCTCGACAAGACCAAGATTTAACTGAGACTAGACAAATATTAAACCAGGACTACGCCAAGACTAAACCAGGACTGAACTAGGACTAAACCAAGACTAGACCTATATTAAACCAGGACTACACCAAGACTAAACCAGGACTAAACCAGAACTGAAGCTAGACTAGACCAAGACTTGAGAAGGACGAGACTAGAGCTAAACTAAGACTAAACCAAGACTAAACAAAGACTAGACTAGGACTAGGCCAAGATTAGGATTTAACCAACACTAGACCAATAGTAAACCAGGATTTCACCAAGACTAAACCAAGATTAAACTAGGATTAACCAAGGCTAGACTGAGACTAAACCAGGACTAAACCAGAACTGCAGCTAGACTAGACCAAGACTTAACAAGGATGAGACTAGGACTAAACTAAGACTAGACCAAGACTAAACCAAGACTAGACTAGGACTAGGACTAAATGAAGACTAGACCAATATTCAACCAGGACTACTCCAAGACTAAACCAGGACTATAAAGACTAAAACAAATATCTCTGCTCATAGTTCTTCAGTTTGTTTTCAGATAAGTAAATTTTGCCGAATCAACTTGGAGTGAGTCAGCGTCGTGTCAAGGTCATCGTCATTTCAAAGAGGAAGAAGAGAGAGAGAGAGATTGATGAGAGAGATTGTACGGTTCACAGTCTGTTTAGTCCTGGTTTTGTTGTGGTTTAGTCTTGGTTTAGACCTGGTTTAGACTTTGTTTAATCGTGGCTGACTGTTAGCCCTGATGTAGACCTGATGTAGACCTAATTTGGTCCTGATTTTGTGCTGATTTTGTCTCTGTGTAGTCTTGGTTTAATCATGGTTGACGGTTAGTTCTGATTTAGACCTGATATAGACCTAGTGTAGTCCTGGTTTAGGCCTGGTTTAGACCTGATTTTGTCTTGGTTTAGTCTTGGTTTAATCATGATCAAATGTTAGTCCTGATTTAGACCTGATGTAGACCTAATTTAGTCATTATTTAGTCCTGATTTAGACCTGATGTAGACCTAATTTGGTCCTGATTTAGTCCTGATTTAGTTTCGGTTTAGTCTTGGTTTAGTTGTAGTTTAATCATGGTCAACTGTTAGTCCTGATTTAGACCTGATGTAGACTTAATTTGGTCCTGATTTAGTCCTGATTTATTCTTGGTTTAGTCTTGGTTTAGACCTGGTTTAGACCTGGTTTAGACTTGGTTTAGACCTGGTTTAGACTTGGTTTAGACCTGGTTTAGACCTGGTTTAGACCTGGTTTAGACCTGGTTTAGACCTGGTTTAATCATGCTCAACTATTAGTCCTGATTTAGATATGATGTAGACCTAATTTGGTCCCGAGTTAGTCCTGATTTTGTCTTGATTTAGTCTTGGTTTAATCATGATCAAATGTTCGTCCTAATTTAGACCTGATATAGACCTACTGTAGTCCCGATTTAGTCCTGGTTTAGACCTGGTTTATTCATTTAATTATCATATCCGTTCATATTGTATCTACACTCTGAGCTCTAGATGTAAATGTGAAGAAAACAAAACATTTTTACCATAGATTTCCAATCCGAGTCACACTTTAGTTCCGTCCGAGCTTTGAACCCAGTGCCTTTGTTTTGTCTCTTGTGATTAGTTTGACAAAAACACTCCATCCCTTGTAAATGTCATTGCTTCCCCCTGTCACCACAGAGCCTGCTGTATTTTCTGTATTTTGATTAAATCCAGGGACAGAGCCACTCTACAGATGACAGGACAAAGATTGATTGCTAGACGGGGTCAGAATCACACTTGCATTCTTGCGTTCCTCCTGGTTTACATCAGGAAAAAGGTGACAACTTGGTGAGGAATTTTAATCTTCTGTATAGTTTAGGATCACCAAAAGAATTGAAAATCAGATTCTAATCGATGCCAAACTAGTATTGAAAATAGATACTAATTAGAGCAGGTATCAATACTAAAAAAATCTCATTCACAGGACAGAAATTAACCTTTATTGAATAACTTTAGAATGATCTTGAGCCGTATCAGTATAAGTGTACATACATAGACTAGGGTCAGTCCATATGAAATCAACTGCCCTCTCCTATGAGCCATTTTAGATTTGGCTGGAAAAAATTCAAAAAAATTCTAAAATTACCAAATAAAATAATCTTAAATTTTAGCTCAATCCCTTCAGTCGTTCCTGAGTTATGGCCCGTTGAAATTTTGGGGCCATGCTCACTTTTTCGGAAACCTTAATTTATAAGCATTTTTGAAAGACCATAACTTCATAAAAAATAGAGGTAGGAAGCTGAAAATTTGTATTATTGTAGAGTTTGGGTCAAATATTGGGTATCTTTATTAAGGGGGGTGCTGTGGTCCCCCAAACTCTCTGATTCAGCTTCCTACCTCTATTTTTTATGAAGTTATAGTCTTTCAAAAGTGAGCATGGCCCCAAAATTTCATCAGGCCATAACTCAGGAACGACTCAAGGGATTGAGGTAAAATTTTAGATTCTTTCATTTGGTCATTTTAGAAATTTTTTGAATTTTTTTCAGCCATCTCCTGTCTGAGATGACTCATAGGGGAGATTCCTTGAAAACGGCTGATTTCATATGGACTGACCCACTAGTATACGCTCATGGACCACTACGGAACCTACCTGGACCACTGAGGAAACCCGTTTACCTGATTTACTTCAAAACAAAAGTGACAGTGCACACAGTACACACTGAGAATTGTCTTTTCGTCATTTTGGTACGTTAAGTTGCGTAAGTGAAGAGTAAGTGTCTTCTAAAAATGTTGTCGTGACATTTAGACATTCTTTCACATCATTTAACAGTAGACACAAGTTTTTTTTTTTTTCTGAACATGTAATCATTAGCAAACGACTCGATTTATTAGCAGGAGCGAGCGATACCTGATGTTATCTAGTAGGGCTGAGGATCACTAAGAAGTTGTCGATACGATACATACCTCAGTACACAGGCCACGATACGATACATATCTCGATACAGTGCACTTTTGGTACGATACGATATATTTCAAACTGATATGAACTGACTGAATGAATAAATAATCAATAAATGATGGATGTGATACTGAAAGTGTTTGATAAACTACTTCTTGTGCAAAGTTCATATGAAACACAAACGTTTTAATCAAAAAAACAGTGAAAATGTCACATAAACAAGTTTCCTTCCACTAAACAAGCAACAAAACTGTAGTTGTAACAAAATAATTTAGTAAAATACACCAAAAAATACTCTCGGCAACATATCCAATACTGTATCATCACATTAAACGATACGATATATCAGTATTTTAATATTTTTGCACACTATTATCTTCCTCAGGGTTGAGTCAGAGGGTTGAGTTCTTTGAGATTCAGATGTTGCTCTAGTGATTTATTCATAGCCTGTCCCAAATGTCGTTCTAAATACTGTATATGGTATTCATAAGCAAACAAAATAAACATTAAACTTTCTCGGGCATCCATATTTTCCCCGGAACGCATTTACAAGGGATGTTGGGAGAACTGACTCTTTTTTTTTTCCACTTTATCCACTACCGGCTTAATATCTGTGGAATTTAGTTGTTTTATTTACTTACTTTAGATCAACATTTCATCTTAAAATCATGTGTTTTCTATTCTAGTTGATTTGAGACTTTGCTTTTTATCGGTCCTCCCTCTTATATTTGCGAAATCGTTTCAAATGGCTGTTGCTTTCCCATCTGATAAGTATTAAATTTTTGGACTGGGCTCAACAAAGCTAGAAAGTTGTGTATTGTGAAACTGAGCCCAAGTGAAACTGCGTGGAACTGCAGCGTTCTTCACCGCGATGCTCTGTGCCGCGCTCATTACCCGTGTCCACTGAAGCAGGACTGAACCAGGACTGGACCAGGACTAAAGCAGGACTGAACCAGGACTGAACCAGGACTAAAGCAGGACTGAACCAGGACTGAACCAGGACTAAAGCAGGACTGAACCAGGACTGAACCAGGACTAAAGCAGGACTGAACCAGGACTGAACCAGGACTAAAGCAGGACTGAACCAGGACTGAACCAGGACTGAAAGCAGGACTGAACCAGGACTGAACCAGGACTGAAACCAGGACTGAAAAGGACTAAAGGAGGACTGAACCAGGACTGAACCAGGACTGAACCAGGACTGAAGCAGGACTGAACCAGGACTGAACCAGGACTGAACCAGGACTGAAGAAGGACTGAACCAGGACTGAACCAATACTGAACCAGGACTGAAGCAGGACTGAACCAGGACTGAACCAGGACTGAAGCAGGACTGAACCAGGACTGAACCAGGACTGAACCAGGACTGAAGAAGGACTGAACCAGGACTAAACCAATACTGAACCAGGACTGAACAAGGACAGGAGCAGGGCTGAAGCAGGACTAAACCAGGACTAAACCAGTACTGAACCAGGGCTGAACCAGGACTAAACCAGATCTAAACCAGGACTGAGACAGGACTGAAGCAGGATTGAAGCAGGACCAGTCTATTCCACTAAATTGGGACTATACTAGGACTAAACCAGGACTAAAAAGGACTGAAGCAGGACTGAACCAGGACTAAACCAGGACTAAAAAAAGGCTAACCCAGGACTGAACCAGGACTAAATCAGGACTAAAAAGGACTAAACCCAGACCAAAACATAACTGAACTATCCAACTAAACCAGGACTAAAACAGATCTAAACCATTACTATCCCAGGTCTAAACCGGGACTAAATCAGGTCTAAACTGTCCTCATTAGCGTGTGTTGCTGTAGTTGTTGTCATTCTAAAGCTGGAGTGTGTCCTGAGTGTAAAGAGTTGTGTAAACATCACTCTGATTGTTTGTCCATGTGACGGGACCTGAGGGTTTAAAGCCAGACCTCCCAAGGGAACAGTTAACTCAACCACAAACGGCATTCCACAAATTCTTACCCCCTCTCCTTCTCTCTCTCTATCGCTCTCCTTCTTTCCATTTTTCTCTCTCTCCCCGTCTCTGTTTTCATCCATCTCTCTCTCTCTCTCTTTCGTGTGTGGTCAAATCCGCGAGCCATGTGCTGCTGGTCTTGTTACTGTCTCTGGAAATAAAAGGATGAACCAGGACTAAAACCAGGACTAAAACAGGACTAAACCAGGACTAAAACAGGACTAAAACAGGACTGAACTAGGACTAAAACAGGACTAAATCAGGACTGAACCAGGACTGAACTCATCCTCTTTCTTTCCCCATCTCTCTCTCTCTTTCCCCTTCTTTCTCTCTTTCCCCATCTCTCTTTTTCTCTCTTTCCCCATTTCTCTCATTGTCTCTTTCTCTTCCTCCCCTATTCACCCCTTCCCCTCTCTTTCCCCATCTCTCTCTCTCTCTCTCTCTCTCTCTCCCTATTTATCTTTCTCTTCCCCATCTCTGTCTCTCTCTCTCTGTGTCTCTCTCCCTATTTATCTTTTTCTCTTTCCCCATCTCTCTCTCTTTCTCTCTCTCTTCCCCATCTCTCTGTCTCTCTCTATTCGCTCATTTCTCTTTCTCTCTCTTTCCCCATCTCTTTCTCTTTTCCCATCTCTCTTTCTCTTTCCCCATATTTCTTTCCTCATCTCTTTCTCTCTTCCTCCATCTCTCCATATTTTTCGCTCTTTCCCCATTTCTCTTTCTCTATCTTCCCCATCTCTCTCTCTTTCTCTGTCTCTCTCTCTCTTTCCCATCTCTCTTTGTCTCTCTTTCCTCATCTCTTTCTCTATTTCCCATCTCTCTCTCTTCCCCATCTCTCTTCTTTGTCTCTCTCTCTCCTTTCCCATCTCTCTTTGTCTCTCTTTCCTCATTCTCTTCTCTATTTTCCCATCTCTCTCTCTCTCTCTTCCCCATCTCTCTCTCTCTTTCTCTGTCTCTCTCTCTTTCCCATCTCTCTTTGTCTCTCTTTCCTCATCTCTCTCTCTATTTCCCATCTCTCTCTCTATCTTCCCCATCTCTCTCTCTCTTTCTCTGTCTCTCTCTTTCCCATCTCTCTTTGTCTGTCTTTCCTCATCTCTCTCTCATTCCCCATCACTCTCTCTGTCTCTCTCTCTCTTCCTCCCCCTCTTCACACCTTGCCCTCTCTTTCCCCGTCTCTCTTTCTCTTTCACTATCTCTCTTTCCCTATCTTTGTCTGTCTCTTTCTCCCTCTCTCCATCTTTCTCTCTCTCTCTCTCTCTCTCCTTCTCTCTCTGTCGTTCGTGTGTGGTCAGACCCGCGTCGGTCACACGATCCAGAGTCACTCGTCTTCTCTCTTCATCACCTCGTGTTTCTTTAAAGTGCCGCATAATGAGATAAGAGCGGAATCTTTATTTGTCCCACGATGGGGAAATTACAGTGTTGCAACGCGAAGCAGAAGAACGGCATGGGAACTGGGAACCGTGTAATCAAAATCAAGATAAGTAGCTATTAAAATACTTAACAATAGACATAAATCTCCCACAAACACTTCAGCGCCGGTGGATTAAAGATAAGGTCGAACTATTGCATACAAACGGTTTCTATGACGACGACGGTTATGTACGGAGCGGCACATGGACAAAAATAAATCGCAAAAAGTCAAAAAGATAAAGATGTTAAGTAGACCGAATTCTTAACCATGCGTTTTATTCCCTATTCTGAAGCAGGACTAAACCGGGACTAAACCAGGACTGAACTAAGACTAAACCAAGACTAAACCAGGACTAAACCAGACTAAGACTGAACTAAGACTAAACCAAGGACTAAACCAGGACTAAACCAGGACTAAACCGGGACTGAACTAAGACTAAACCAAGACTAAACCAGGACTAAAACCAGGACTAAACCAGACTAAACCAGGACTAAACCAGGACTAAACCAAGACTAAACCAGGACTAAACCAGGACTAAACCAAGACTAAACCAGGACTAAACCAGGACTGAACTAAGACTAAACCAGGACTAAACCAAGACTAAACCAAGACTAAACCAGGACTAAACCAAGACTAAACCAGGACTAAACCAGGACTAAACCAGAACTAAACCAGGACTGAGCCAGGACTGAACTAAGACTAAACCAAGACTAAACCAGGACTGAACTAAGACTAAACCAAGACTAAACCAGGACTGAACTAAGACTAAACCAAGACTAAACCAGGACTAAACCAGGACTAAACCAAGACTAAACCAGGACTAAACCAAGACTAAACCAGGACTAAACCAGAACTAAACCAGGACTGAGCCAGGACTGAAATAAGACTAAACCAAGACTAAACCAAGACTAAACCAGGACTAAACCAGGACTAAACCAGGACTAAACCAGGACTGAACCAGGACTGAACTAAGACTAAACCAAGACTAAACCAGGACTAAACCAGGACTGAACCAGGACTAAAACAGGACTAAACCAGGACTATACTAAGACTGAAGCAGGACTTAATCTGGACTAAACCAGGTATAAATCGGGATTAAAAAAAACCAAACCATGACTAAACCATAACTGAACTATCCAACTAAACCAGGACTAAAACAGATCTAAAACAGGACTACGCCAGGACTAAACCAGGACAAAATCAGGACTGATCCACGATTAAACCAAGTTAATATTACTTATTTTTTTTTATATTCACATTATTCTAAGCTTTAAATCTTAAATCTCTTAAATATTTGCTATGGTATCAAAAAATTTGGTTTAAAATGCTTGACTACTGCATAATGTAAGACTTTGGAGTAATATTTTTGTAGTAGTAGTAGTAGTATTGTAGTACTTCCTCTATCTCTCTTTGAGTCCGGGGCGTTTCCACCTTTCCTCCTTCACATGTGTTTCCCATTTATGCTGTCATTTCCTCGCTTGGATTTCCTCTCCTCCCTCTCTTTCTATTCTTCCTCTCTGCGTCCTCCCTTCCTTCCTTCTTTCCTTCCTCTCTCTCACCCTCTCTCCTTCTTCACCACCTGTTCTGTTCTGTTATGTTTCTGGTCTCTTCTCTTCCTTTCTCTTCCGTCACTCCTCTGTTCTGTTTTCTCTCACTCCGCTCTCCCCCCATTCTTAGCCTCTCTTCTCTCCCTTCCTTCCTCCCTTCCTTCTTTCCACCCTCTCTCTCCTCCTTCACCCCGCTGTTCTGTTCTGTTTATCTCTCTCCTCCCCCTCCTCTCTCTCTTCTTTCTTTTTCTCTCCCACCCTCTCTTCTCTTCTCCTCCGTCACCCCAGTGTTCTGTTTTGCTTCTCTCACTCTTCTCTCCCCTCTTTTTTTACCCTCTTCTCTCCCTCTCTTCTTTCACCCCATGCTCAGTTGTGATTCTCTCTCATCCCTCTCCTCCCTCTCTCATCCCCCTTTCTCCACCGTCTTTTCTGTTTGGTGTCTTCTCTTTCTCCTCTCTCGCTCTGTTTTATCTCTCTTTCTTCTTCCTTACTTCCTCTCTCATCCCCCTCTCTCCTCTTTCACCTCTGTACTCTGTTCTGTTTCTCTCTCTCCTCTCCTGTTGTTTTGTCACTCTCTCTTCTTCCTTACTTTCTCTCTCATCCCCCTCTGTTTCAATCTGTCATCCCCCTCTCTCCTTACTCTCTCCTCCTTCACCCCATGCTCTGTTTTGTCTCTCTCTCCTCCCCTCCTCCTTCTCTTCCTTCTCTCTCATCCCCCTCTCCCTCTGCCTCCCCATGTCTTTTCTTCTCCCCTCCTTCACCCCCTTGCTCTTTTCTGTTTCTCTTTCTCTCTCCTCCCCCTCCACCTTCTCTCATCCCCCTTTCTCCTTGTCTTTTCTGTTTAGTTTCTTCTCTCTCTCTCTTCTTCATTACTTCCTCTCTCTTTCCCGCCGTCATCCCCCTCTCTTCTCTTTCCCGTCCACGAGAAAAGTTACACAGTGCAGCTTTAACCATCCTATATTGTCAACAAATGCATTACCACTACTTCTACTTCCATTCTTACTCCTTCTCCTACTAGTATTTTTTTTTTTCGTCTCCGAGTTTGATAAAAACACTTAGAAATATTTGACTTCATTTTCCTCCATTGTTCAAGGTTGAAATATAAAGTTGTAAACATATTTCAGACTCCACTACGCTCCAAAGTGAAGCTCTAAACAAAACAAAACAAAACGAACGCCTCGAAATGTTGTGTCCTCAAACCCACGAGCGCCGCACATCCTCACACATCACTCTCTTTTACTCCGCTCGACCGTAACCCACGGCAACGGCAACGAGAAATTACAAATAATGCAGCGTCCGGTGAAAATATGCTGACTGAGACATGACACACGTGTTGAAACAGAGAGAGAGGGAGGATGGGGAAAAGGAGGAGAGAGGGAAAACAGATCTAAAGCTGAAATTCATCCCAGCATCAATTTCATTCCTTTGTGGGGGTTCTGAATCAGTCACGTGGTTATTTTAAGGATCTCAAAAGTTAATATAACAGTATAAAAACAAGAACTTAGAAGAATTTAGTGTGAATTAAAGATTTTTAGTTGTATCTCGTATTCGTATTTTTTTTGTATTTCCTCTTCTCCACGTCCTGCTGTTCTCTGTGCTCTGTCCTCTCTCTCCTCTACAGACCCTAAGTTTGATCGTCTCAAAATAGCCCAGGGTGAACGTGGAAAATTTGCCCCTGAATACCCCACCTGTCTATGGAACAGGGGCGACCATTTTAGGTTTACAGGAGGGCTCAGGACAGGGATTCTCAATATGTAGGTCAGGACTAGAGTTTAGAGAGTCTTAGACTGTTCAGACTGCAGCCTGAAGTGACACAAATCTGATTTTTTCGCTCCTTTTTGACCTGTATTTGAGCTTTTATTGACACAGATCCGATTTTTTCCAATGCGACCCAGGCCATTTAGATATGTGCTCCTAAAACTGAAACATGTCCGATCTTTTGACATGTGACTTCAGTCTGAATGGACAGGTCGCATTCATCCCACCTACACGTCAGGCTCAGAGTCTAGTGGAAAGCGACTTAAGCGAGTTTCGCTCATCGGAACCGGGCGTTTTTTGAAATGCTTGCCAATAGGGGATGTAACAATAACCAAAATATCATGATATTGTATCGTCAAAGTTCTCTTAGTAATATCGTTTGTCTCCCAAATATGGTTAAGTTCTTTGTTAAATGGACAGGTTACACGTCCACAGCTTCTTTATTTTTGTTGACATTGGAGCCAGGACCACCTGTAGCTGCACTCAGACATTTCATTGGTAATTAGGAGTGTAACGATTTCCAAGTCTCATGATACAGTACGATATTGTCATGGTATGAACCTCACGGTACGATATTTATTGCGATATCATGGGAAAGCTCACGATATACAGGGAGGCTCACTATTAGAGATGTAACAATATCCAAATCTCTCGGTACGATGTTTTCACGATATACATCTCACAGTACGATATTTATTGCGATATTTTGTGGAAGCTGCAAAAAAAACTCTGAATATGTTACTTTTTCCTCTTAAAACACCTTGACAAGATTTAATCCAAAGAATTAAGACTTAAGTGTTTAGAACTGTTATTTCTTCTTGTAGTCTGCACTGAAATGGAGCAAAGGATCATGGTCTATGTAGTTCCCTCTGTCTTTTTTTTTAACTCTTAATTTTGGCAAAAAAGACTTGTAATTCGATATATTGTGATGATTATTGTGAGAACTTTGACGATACGATATCACAATATTTCGGTTATTGTTACACCCCAATAGAACAATTTGGTAGTGGATTAATTGTGTACAAAGTAAATAAAAAACTGGAATCAATGACAATAATTAATATTTGTTTTGTATTTTGCAGGTTCTCCGTACTACGACAACGTCAGACCGCTCTCCTACCCCGACTCAGACGCCGTGCTCATCTGCTTTGACATCAGTCGGCCCGAAACTCTGGACAGTGTTCTCAAAAAGGTACAAAAATTACTCAAAATTTGTCAAAAAATTTACAAAAATTCCAGACAAAGCAGTAACATGCACCTTTTAACAAATCTAGAATAAGATAAACACAGATTTTTTTTTGTTTGTGGTGGAAATTAAGGCACTTTTCTAATTGCGTTCATTCAGATCACATTTTCTCCTAAAGCCACACTGCAGACGTTTGATTCTTTACTTCCTCTGTAAAGCTCCTCAGAAATGTATTGCTCAAGGGTAAGATTTGCGTGTGGTCATGTGGTTGCGGGTTTAAATCCACCGGAACTAACAGCATGAGGTCATTGTGTAGCCTCAGGTCTCTCACATGGAGGTCTGATGACTCGACTGGACATCAGGATGGAAGTGGAATAGTAATTTGAAGAGTAGTTTTAAAATGTGAACTAAAATGTGAACGGAATCCAAATATTAAAATCGTTCAACCTTGATACACATTGAGAACTATATAAAAGTCTTCTACTCCAGCCTGATTATTCACTGTGACTATTTCAAAACTTTGTGCAATGGTGTTTTAAATTTTATTACTGCGCAAAAACATTTGTACTGTTTTTCCATTTCCTCAGACATAATTTTTACCCATATAGATATTTTTTATACAGTTATGAAACAATAGCAGCAGTAGTAGTAGTATTAGTAGTAGTAGTAGCAGTAGTTGTAGCAGTAGTAGTAGTAGTAGTAGCAGAAGCAGTATTAAAGGCAGTAGCAGTATTAGTAGCAGTACTAATAGTAGTAGTTGCAGTAGCGGTGGCAGTAGTAGTGGTAGTATTAGTAGCAGTAGCAGTATTAGTAGCAGTAGCAGTAGAAGTAGTAGTAGCAGTAGAAGTATTAGTAGTAGTAGTAGTATTAGTAGTAGTAGCAGTATAAGTATTAGTAGTAGTAGTAGTAGTAGCAATAGCAGTAGCATTAGAAGAAGCAGTAGTACCAGTAGCAGTAGTAGCAGTAGTAGCAGTAGTAGTACCAGTCATAGTAATAGCAGTAGTAGCAGTAGCAGTAGAAGTAGGAATAGTAGTAGTAGCAGTACCAGTACCAGTAGTAGTAGCAGTACCAGTAGCAGTAGTAGTACCAGCAGTAGTAGTAGTAGCAGTAGCAGTAGTAGTAGTAGCAGCAGAAGCAGTATTAAAGGCAGTAGCAGTATTAGTAGCAGTACTAATAGTAGTAGTTGCAGTAGCGGTGGCAGTAGTAGTGGTAGTATTAGTAGCAGTAGTAGTAGTGGCAGCAGTATTAGTAGCAGTAGCAGTATTAGTAGCAGTAGCAGTAGAAGTAGTAGTAGCAGTAGAAGTATTAGTAGTAGTAGTAGTATTAGTAGTAGTAGCAGTATAAGTATTAGTAGTAGTAGTAGTAGTAGCAATAGCAGTAGCAGTAGCATTAGAAGAAGCAGTAGTACCAGTAGTAGTAGTACCAGTCATAGTAATAGCAGTAGTAGCAGTAGCAGTAGAAGTAGGAATAGTAGTAGTAGCAGTACCAGTACCAGTAGTAGTAGCAGTACCAGTAGCAGTAGTAGTACCAGCTGTAGTAGTAGTAGTAGTAGCAGTAGCAGTAGTAGTAGTAGCAGTAGCAGTAGCAGTAGCAGTAGGAGTACCAGTAGTAGTAGTATCTAAATATCCTGCAGTATCACATGTTCTGGTCATGTGACTTGTTGGACAGAGGAAGTGTCGTGTGTCACGTGACCAGTGGGGGCGCATGTTTCTGTACAACACCTGCATTTCCTGTTTGCTCCTTTTTATTGACTTAGCTGTCGCGCTCACAAGTCACAAGAGTCACAAGAGAGTGAGAACAAAAGGCACAGACGTATACACACCACCGTGATTGGATAGAATTGGAAACATGGTTAGTTGGGTCTTGCAGTTATATTCACACACATTTTTTAGATATACATGGTGAAAAACGGAACTAGTTAATTTTAAACAGTTCAAAAGTTATTCTGAGTATCCAAATTATTATCAACAGTGACAAGTTTTACTGACAGTAGGAGCAGGCTAACCATGCACTCCCTGATTATCATAAATTACAAACCACTTTATAATTACCGTATTTTTCTGACTATAAGGCGCACTTAAAATCCTTTATTTTCTCAAAAATCGTAGCCAGGCTGGTTACGCTCAATTTCATTTCTCTCCAGCGACTAGATCAGGAATCGAAATACACTAGATGCTTCGCAGAAACACCGGAAGAAGTGTTCGGGCACCAGCCAATCAGCGAAGAGCCATATATTCTCTGTTGGCAACGATTCCCGAGATCGAGGATTTAAAGCCGGAACAAAGAGAATGTTTGGTGAATTTCATCAAGGCGAAAGACATTATTGCCCTTCTTCCTACGGGATTTGGGAAAAGCTTATGTCAACATATGTTACGACCAAATAGCAGCAATTGATTAAATAAAAAAAGTACCTGCCTACTGGCGAGCGAACGAATTCCAACGCTGCGAGGTCAGACGGTTTCTACAAAGTGAAACCGGCTGATGAATCAGGCTATAGAAATAATCTGGTGTGCCTTATGTATTAATTCTGGTTGTGCTTACTGACCTTGAACCAATTTTATGTAGTACACGGCACTCAAAAATCTGTAAAAATCTCTGTTTTGTTCAGTGCTGAAAGTTTATGCAAATTAAGCATGTGGTTTTAAATTTTGTTTCCGTAAAACGTAAACAAATGTGCGCAAAGCTCCGTCAAACACATTATTAATCAGTGTATATTTGAGTCCTCCTCGTAGAAAATAAAAAAGTCTCAAGTCTCCAGTGTCGTTTGTTTGTTTCGCTTAATGCGCCTTATAATCCGGTGCATCTTTATGTATGAAAATAGACGAGAAAATTCAACATTATTGATACTGCGCTTTATAATCCAATGCGCCTTATCGTCCGAAAAATACGGTAGATAAGACACCACACAGCAGACTTATTTTGACCTCAAGAGCTCCTTATACAATAAATAAATTTGTACTGGGGCAAGACAAAATATTCTCAGATACACGGGAAAAATCCTGTACAGCTCCTTTAAGTGTATCCAAGTATTTAGCCACTGTACATTTTCACTTCCTGTGGCTTTCCGGGTGAACCTGATTCTCCTGACCGGGACACGGCCTGCAGCCACATTAGCCCCAGATTAAAGGAATGCCATAGGACACAGAGGAGGTATTGTACTACAGGAAGAAGAAACGCCTGGATTATTTGTGTTTTTTTTTCCCAGCATTCAAAGCACGAGGGAGAACAGGAAGTGGCTTTAAGTTCAGGTGACAGGAACCGAGAGCAGTGGGATAGTGTGAACGTTTATAGTAGCACATATTCACGGGTCTCAGCTTCCTGTTATTCAAAAGATATAATATTAAGTTATAAAGTGTTACGGTTTTCATTTTTTATCATTTTGAAACACATGAATACATACTGGTAATAACAGTAGTAATAAAATCCTATGGAGTAGTAGTACACATAGTAGTAATTGCTATTTATTTGTTCAAGTTACGAGTAGTTTACTTCCAGACGTTTCTTTGATTGAGTTGAGTTTTTTACTGTGAAAATTGCAAATAACAAGGAAATTCAACTTTAAACTGTCTTCATATGCTTTGTCTAGTAGTAGTAGCAGTAGTAGTAGTAGTTGCAGTTGTAGTAGTAGCAGTAGTAGTAGTAGTAATAGTAGTAGTTGCAGTTGTAGTAGTAGTAGTAGTAGTAGTAGTAGTAGTAATAGTAGTAGTATTAGTAGTTGCAGTTGCAGTAGTAGTAGTTGCAGTAGTTGCACTGGTAGTAGTGGTTGCAGTTGCAGTAGTAGTAATAGTAGTAGTAGTTGCAGTTGCAGTAGTAGTTGCAGTAGTAGTAGTAGTAATAGTAGTAGTAGCATCAGCAGTAACAGTAGTAGTAGCAAAGAATTAATCAAATACTGTAAGGAGTAGTAGCTAAGTAGCACACGTAGTAGTAGTAGTAGTAGTAGTAGCAGCAGTAGCAGTAGTAGCAGTAGTAGTTATGAGTAGTTTATGTAGTATTGTATTGTCAGTAATAACAGTTGTAGTAGTAGTAGCAGTACTAGTCGTAATTAGTAGCAAGTTGTGAGTAGTTTATGTAGTAATTGTATTGTCAGTAATAATAAAAGTTGAAGTAATAGAGTAGTAGTAGTGTTAGTAGTAGTAGTAGCTGTAGTGGTTGTAGTTGTAGTGAAGTATACTATAATGAAAAGTACTGTGCTAAAAATATGCTCTAATTATACTGGCACTCTGACCCGTGTCTCAAAAGTACACAAAAAAATCCTCTTCACTTTGACTCCGAAATGTGACTCAAAATGTTGCTCGTGTTTGTGTCCACAGTGGAAGGGCGAGATCCAGGAGTTTTGTCCCAACACAAAGATGCTGTTGGTGGGCTGTAAGTCGGACCTGAGGACAGATCTGAGCACGCTGGTGGAGCTCTCCAACCACAGACAGACCCCCGTCTCCTACGACCAGGTAAATACTACACACACCCAACTGTACTATTAAGAACTAGAACAACACTGACTTTGGTTCAATATAAAATACAACAATACAAGAGTTCATTTGCAAAACCAGATATGTGTCATTTTAAAAAGTGATCGAAAGCTTGCAGTTTACTCTTTGTATAGAATTTTACTGTGATCAAATATTATCCCATCTGTCCTTGATAAAAATCCAGATGATAAGATTATACTCATTGATAATATCTGTAGAAAATGGTCACAAAAATAAAAAATATTATTATTTTTTAGCAGATTTTCAAAACTGATATTTCCTTTTTTTTTTTTGGCAGTTGAACTCTTCTTAATAATTTACCACCTGTACCTTTTTTTTTTTTTTTTTTTTTTTTTTTTTTGCAATATTTATTTTTTATTTATTTTATTTAATTTTTTTTTTTTTACAATATAAGATTTGAGATGTAGAAGGCTTTTATAGAAAATAAGAAGGAATTTATAACTTTATATTTTTCACTATAGATACTAGGGATGGGCATTCGATGAAATTTTCTTAATCGATCGTCGGAAGAATTAACGATCGATTATCGATTAATTATTACGTTTTTTATATTAAAATTATCATCATTATTATTACTGTCTGCACTACTAATCTGCATAAATAAATTCAACTTTACGACATATAAACCGTAACGACTCTAGAGCCACATCAGCCCGTTTGACATTATAATGTGTTTAATTCAGTTTTGCGCAACTCTCACAGAAACAAAACTTAAAACTGCATCACTAATTTGCATAAATTAAGCGAAGATAAAACTACAGCTCTTGTGTCGCTGATGCGATCAATTTCTGTCGGATTAAAAGACATTATTCAGTGGAATACAGGTTAGTGTGACCAGATTTGCGTTTGTCAAAAGCAGGACACCGTACGGGGGGAGGGAGGTGGGGACTCGTCATCGACATTGCGCGACTCTCACCTGGTAAAACTTTTTCCCACTGGACACCGAAACATATGTGCTGCTTTGTACACTGTGCACATGGACTCACACTTGTCCCGAACGCAATGGAAAGCGTGGAATTTCTTGTACAAGTCATCGTTAAATACACATTTGTGCTTCGGTACATTGCAGGCTGACCGAATGTTTGTGTTTTCTCGCTCTTTCTGAGTGCAGAGCTACATGTACAGACCCTGTTTGGTCACACTACGCACAGCAACCTACATTCGGTTTGTCGATTAAAATTAACCGATGAAATTCTTAATGATCAATTATCGATTAATCGATTAATCATGCCCATCCCTAATAGATACAAACTAATTATATAACTATTGCTCTTTGCTATTTATTTATTTTTAATATATTTTTAGGATAATTTTGCTTTAGTGTTATTTAGTTTCATAGTTATGTATAGTTTCAATCTTAAAATGTCTGACTTATGAATCTGGCATTTTAATCTCATTTTATTCCTACAGTTATAAAGAGTTTGTTTTTTCCTGTGTTTTTGCGTTATTTTCTTAGGGACATGTTTTGAAAACTCTGCAGGTTAATGAATAAAACATGCAGCTGTTGACTTAAACAAGTATTTTCATGTTGTTCCTTTTTAATTGGTCTCTTCTGACGTTGGGAACGCACAGTCTGAGCCTCCGGTTACAGGGCGGTTTGACATCATTTGTAAATAATTGTTGTTATTGTGTTTTGGATTAGGCTCTTTGATCAAACAGAACACTCCCCAAATCCTATTGTGCTAATCAGATTCTAATTTGGCAACATTTCCCCTTATACTAAATCATATTGATGTATACAAGTGCAGAAAACTGGGATAACCGGATTCCAACCTGGCAACCTCAATCCAATTCAGTTTAAGATCGTTTTTGTTGAGCTAGAAGTTTTTTGTATGTATTTGTGTTTGGTTTAGATTCATTGTATTGAGTTAAGGCGGGTTTAAACTGTCGATTTAAAGGTGCACTGCGTAACTTTTCTGGTGGACGGTCTATCACCTGCTTGTCTCCATGGAGATGTCACTGCGTTGTCTGGAATTCTTTTCATTTATTCATTACGGGTGTTTCTATTGCTCAAAAATACAATAATTCTCTCTGTGAATAGGGTCGCCCCACCACAGATCTGACCTGTAATGTAGCCTGTAGTTGTCTCGTTTGAGATAGACAGGTTCAATCTCTACCATGGACGAAGCAATAACACGTCCATGAAGACGAGCTGAGGACAGACCCTCCAGCAGAAAGGTTGCAGTGTACCTGAAAAAAAAAATCTATTTAGGATTTGGATTTAAAAAAAAAAAAGTTTCCTCTTCAATAAAAATTTTCTGCAAACTACAGAAAATGGTTCAAACTGAAAAGCTTGTATTCAGGGATCAGATTTAACCCTTTGGTCATTGGAAAAATCTTTTATGAAAGAGATAAAACAACATTTAACACAGGGATGTCAAAGTCTAATTCACAGAGGCCAAAATTAAAAACTGGGATTAAGTTGTGGGCCAAACTAAATATTTACTGAAAAATTTCAACATCAACAATTTGGGGGCTAAATTTGAGTCTGAGTTTGACTTGTCTGATTTAACATGTAGTTTTTTTTGTTTTTTGTTTTTATCAATTTCCTCCCAAACAAATAAATTTCATCTTCCAATTTGCGTAAGTGATTTGATCTATTTTTTACTCGGCCCTGTCAAATAGATATCTACACTTTGTATCAGAAACACCGGGCTGTGATCAGTGCAGTCCTGTGTGATGTCACATAGTACTTGAAATTGCATTGAGGTCACTGAAGGCAGCACGCTCAGTACTCACAATTTTTGACAGCTCACTTTTCACTGATTTTTGGACATGGTGTTGTAAATAAATGTATAAATAGTTTTTTTTTATTTATTTGCTAGAGACAGTGCATATTACTGATCATTACTGTTTATTTTGTACGATCATAAATGATAAACTTTTTTGCCTTCATTACTATTATTATTTTGTACGATCATAAACGAAAATTAAAAATCCTTAAATTTTCCCTTTTCATTACTGTTTATTTTGTACGATCATAAACTTTGTGCCTACTTTAACATTTTTATTAGTTAGTACGACCATAAACAAAATATATTCCTGCTTTTGAGCACCAGGTTCTCAAATATATTCATATACATATCCCTGTTTTTGTTTTTGAATTTTGTTGTAGCTTGCTCAAACAAATAAAATGAATGAAAAAAAAAAAAGAGTTAATTGTAGTGTAAGTATGACAGATTTTAGCAAAAAAAAACTCATTTCCTGTCGTTGTGACCTCTCTGACTGACTCGTGTTTGTGTTTTTGTTTGTGTTTCAGGGCTCAAACATGGCCAAGCAGATCTCGGCTCCGTACATCGAGTGCTCCTCCCAACAGTCTGAAAACAGCGTCAGGGACATTTTCCACGTGGCCACTTTGGCGTGCATCAACAAAAACCACAAGAACCACAAACGGAGCAAGGCCTCTCGATCCACCAAGAGGATCTCGCACATGCCCAGTAGACCCGACCTGGCTGCCGTGGCGACGGACCTGCGCAAGGATAAAGCCAAAAGCTGCTCGGTCATGTGACTCTCTAGACTCTCTCCGATTGGATGATGGACGCAGGAAGTTGCTCTTGTGTTGAATGCGTGCTTCCTGTGTATCCTTGGACCCTTTTTCCGGGTTGTAGTAAGCTTCTTAATAAAATAATTGTTACTGGAATACGCATGTCCCCGCGTCACGGACACGGTGGGAGATGGTTGAAGAGTCGGGAAGTGCGGCCTTTCCGGTTGGGATGTTGTCGTCAAGGAAACGAGCTAATCCTAGCGATGATGTCATGGAGGATGTTGTTAACGAGACGGATTGGGAACAAAAGCCAAAGTTGGGATTTCGTAAGTGGAAAGGAGGCTCCTGCGGGAAGAGGAGCGAGCTGGAAATGAGACTCGTGTTACAATTTGTCACTGTGGTTTGAAAATGGCTCCACTCGCTTCTTTTGAGTGGCGTTTGTTGGCCGTGTTTGTATGAACCTTTGTAGCGCTGCGTTCATGTGGGTTTCAGACAAGAGTACTTTAGGATTTCAAATAAAACTGGCTGCTAAAGGAATTATGTCAGATGCCCTCCCCTGCCTAAACAATGTATGCAGGTTTAGGAGAGACATAAGTAGCATCCAGTATTAATCAATATGAGCAAAAGTGTCTAAACCAGAACTAAACCAGGACTAAGATCTGATCTAAACCTGGGCTAAACCTGGACTAGGACCTGCGCTAAATCTGGACTAAATCTGGACTAAACCTGGACAATACCAGGACTAGGATTTGATCTAAACCTGGACTAAATCTGGACTAGGATCTGATCTAAACCTGGACAAAACCAGAACTACGATCTGATCTAAACCTGGGGTAAACCTGGACTAAATCTGGACAAAACCAGGACTAGGACCTGATCTAAACCTGGACTAAAGCTGGACAAAACCAGGACAAAACCCGGACTAGGATCTGATCTAAACCTGGACATAACCCGGACTAGGATCTGATCTAAACCTGGACTAAATCTGGACAAACCCTGGACAAAACCAGGACTAGGATCTGATCTAAAGCTAAACAATACTAGGACTAGGAGGTGATCTAAACCAGGTCTAGGATCTGATCTAAACCTGCATAAAACCAGGTCTAGGAAGTGATCTAAACTTGGACTAAACCAGGACTAAACCAGTACTAGGAGCTGATCTAAATCTGGATAAAATCGGGACTAAACCAGGACAAAACCAGGACTAGGAGCTGGTCTAAACCTGGACTAAATCTGGACTAAACCAATGCAAAACCACGACATATCCATGACTAGGAGCTGGTCTAAACCTGGACTAAACAAGGATTAAACCAGGATTAGGATCTGACATAAATCTGTCCTAAACTAAGAATACAATGTTATGTAAACCGGATCTAAACCAGGACTACTTGTGACGCCTTGTAGCTTTATTTCAGACAGTGGTACTTTCAAGTATTACAAATTAAAGTGACAATTTAAGACAATTGCAGCCTTCTTAAGCACTCAAAACAACATAATTTTTCCGGATTATCTGAGGACCCCATGAACGCAGCGTGTTGTCGGTATAATGTGAAGTCATTGGTGTAAGTGTAGCATTGCCTTTTCCGTTTTTGAGTTTTTAAAGCTAAATACTAGCCTTGTTTTCTACCCTGTTTTTCACCTCAGCCGCCGACGATGCTAAATCACTCTCCAAAGAAATTTAAAGGTCCACTGCGTAACTTTTCTGGTGGAGTTTTCACCATCTGCTTGTCTGTTTTGCCATGATTAATCCACAGTATAGAAATAAACACAATGGAGCCAGGTTAATCAGTCAGATCTATGGAGAAGCGAGCCTGCACATGGTAAAAATTCATGTTTTTAAGGTATTTTTGAGCTTTAAAACACCTGTAAATGACTAAATGTAAAGTAAAGCTGTTTAATGTCATACTGTGGAACGTTCTAGACAAAGAAATGGCACAAACTAGGGCTGCTCGATTATGGAAAAAATCATTATCGCGATTATTTTGGTCAATAATGAAATCACAATTATTCAAACAATTAGTTTTTAGTTACAAGATGCATTTATTCAGCATTTCCCTCTCAAAAAAACCCCACTTTGTTATTCATAATTTACGCAAAACTTTGAAATTGAAGACAAATCTAGGTTACAAATATGTATCTTAGAGCTGCAGAAAATGAATAAAATAAACTTTGACCATGAAATGAGGCATAGAAAAACATAAATGTATCCAAAATAAACTATATATCCAGCTGTTCTACAATCTCTGTATTTAAAAATGAAATAGATTTACTTATTTATATAAAAATAACCCTCCAAAAAAATCTAAATCGTGATAAAAATTCAATTAATCGCACAGCTTTAGCACAAACAAGCACCTTAGAAGTTACGCAGTGCATCTTTAACGATAGCAGCATCGTGACCGCTTTCTCCTCGTCTTGAGTTTGATTTAGGGCGAATAAAATAAAATAAAATTCAAGTTGGCTGCTGCTGGCGATCGGCTAATGTCCCTGCTTGAACCAAATTATAGCTATTATCTCTTCGCTGGACATAAAACAGATCAAATTGCTGACTATATCTTTTTTAAATAGGCCCCGTGGTGATTTTAAAAAGCTTTAGTCGAACATAAAAAAGGTTAAAGGTGCACTGTGTAACTTTGCTTTGTCTAGAATGTTCCATAGTATGACACTTTACATTTATTCAATTACAGCTGGTTTTAAAGCTCAAAAATACCTAGAAAAACAAACCAGATTTAATCCCGAACTGCGAAACATTCCAGACAAAGCACCAGCATCTCCAAGGAGAAAAGCGCTTGACGTGCCCTTCGCTTGAAAAGTTACGCAATTAACCTTATAAAGAGGAAGGATATCTCTCTAGAGTTATGAATCATCGTTTTCCTGATTGTAAAAGGCCTGCCAACAGATTTTTGGCTCCGAAACGTGTGTTGAAATCTCCTTGTTTGAACTAAGGCTTAAAACGGTTGACAAAGAGGAGTCTCCTTTTCCGGTGGATTTCTGTGGAATTTGCTGGCTAAACAAAACACGCTTGAATAACTGGAATACTTACGGAATTGAAAGTCGACAAAAAAATATGTCGCAAATGTTTTGTTTTGTTTTTCAGCAAGTTCTCTCAATGTTATGCTTTTTTTCTGTTATGTTATGTTATAATGTTTCCTCATCACAAACAGACCTGGAGTTGTGTTTTGTTTCATTCACACATTTTTAACACACAAATCCTGCTTTTTTAGGCTGATACACTCTGTTCCACCTTGTGATGTCATGTGGTAATAATACAGGAAGAGCTCCAGTGTGTTTTTAAACTTCACACACCTTCACTAGAATCATTTGGATGATTTCAGATCTAGAGTTGGGTATCTTTAAGAAGTTGCCGATACGATACATATCTTGATACATTGAGCTTTCGATTCAATACGATACATTTCAAAATGATTTGATACGGTTCAATAAAAATAAAGACTACTAAGAGTCTTTGTTGAACCACTTCTTGTGCAAAGTTAGTATGAAAAACACCCATTTTATTAATCAAAACAGTGAAAATGTCAAATGTGTCGCATAAACAACTTTCCCTCCTTTAAACAAGCAACAAAACTTGTAGCTCTGTAACAAAATAATTTAGTCAAATATACCAAAAATTACTCTTAGTGATATATCGATACAGCAGCCCATGATATTGATACTGTATGATCACATTAAACAATACGATATATCGATATTTCCATATTTTTGCACAGCCCTATTCAGATCTGGAATTGCCAGTCTCTACTAAACAAAAGTTATAAGTTAGTTGTTAACTTAAAAACTACCACTACATGACATCACAAGGTGGAACAGGGCATTTTGAGCTTTGGAGATGCAGACAGACTAATAATAAAGAGTAACTCAATGTGAAAATGAAACAAAACACAACTCCAGGTCTGTTTTTGAGGAGGTAACAACATGACTTAAAGCTCAAAAAGAATCAAATCTATAACCATCTGAAATTAACAATAAATATTTGAATTCTTTTATGAAAATAATTATGAAAATGACCAAATTCTAATCATCCACCAGAAAAGCCACTATCAGTATTAAGATTGCAACTCCAAAATGCCCTTCAAACAAAACCAAACTGTTATAAAACTGTCAAATTCTTCATATTATTTTCTTTCCTGACAGTCCAATTCAAAACATGTTCAAAAATCGAAATTACGATGCACTTTTGTTGTCTCTCCCCGTTCAGCCGTGTAAATGTCATTGGCGTCATGTTTGGCAGGTTACGCCCACATCTCTTCTTCTCCTGTCTGCTCCTGTCTGCTCCTGTCATTCTGAAATGTCTTTGTTGTCTCCATATTTATTGAGTCCTATGTTTTTGTCCCTTTAGAATAAAGACAAATTGATTCGAAATGGGCTGTGTCCTTCGTGATCTTTTTCTTCATGTGTTTTAGTTTAAATAACGTAAACTTTTCTCTAAAGGTTCTATATTAAATTTGATATTATAATAAATAAATAGGTTTTCATGCCTGCTTGAAGGCGCTGTATCTGATTTTTCTGTCTTAAAAACGAATTCCTCACTTAACCGTTCTATGTTAGAGAAAATTGACTCTTGAGAGCATTTAGCCATGTTGACAAAAGGAGAAAGAAATTCAATTTGCCAACTGGACAAAAGTTTATTTGGGTGGAAAGCTCATCTAAGCTGCTTCTTCAGTTCTGGACTCAGATATCATTTGTCTTCGATTTACAACTCCATCCTCAAACCTAAATCAAAACAAACAAAGAAAACAATAGGAATAGCCAGGTCAGGCCCAGAGGTGTGAAATTCATCAGACGGTTTCCATAAAGTGCAACTGTAAATGTATGTTATGCGCCACTAATGGGGCTAACTGGTCTATTAAGCTTTTCCCAAATCCCATAGGAAGAAGGACAATAACGTCTTTCCCCTTGATAAAATTCACCAAACATTCTCTTTGTTCCGGCTTTAAATCCTCGATCTCGGGAATCGTTTCCAACACAGAATGTATGGCTCTTCGCTGATTGGCTGGTGCCCGAATTCACACTTCCAGGTTTCTTACCGTCTAGTGTATTCTGATTCCTGAGAAATGGAATGAAATTGAGCGGAGGCAGTAGGTGGCAACAGACTGACTAGTGAAAGCATCCATTATGGTCCTGAATGATTATGCTGATATGACCCCACACTCAGTGCAAGATCAGCAAGCCTAGCTAACTAAAGGAAACTTTAAACAAGTAGATGTGTTAGTTTCAGAGTAGTTTCAGTGTAGTTAGCTCCTCCCTTCAGACAGATATAAGGAAGTGTCCACCAGCATTTTGACCAGAACTGAAGAAGCAGCTTGGATGAACTGCGAAACGTAATTGACCCAAATAAACTTTTGTCCAGCTGACAAATTGAATTTTTCTTTTTGCCATGGATTCTACCTGGACGACTGAGGGATTTTACACACATTTAGCTATGTTATAATGTTGTTTCCAGAGGTGTAACGATATCCAACAGTAATAACAATATAAGTCTCACAATACGATTTTGTCACGGTATGACCCTCACGGTACGATATTTATTGCGATACCTTGGGAAAGCTCACGATATGGTGGGGAGTGTTACGGCCCCAGGCCTTAGTTCCAATTTGTTCTGTGTGTTCTAAATAAGTCTGACACACCTGGATTCCTGCTGCAGGAGCCCTTGGTGAGGCAGGACGACGCCCACCTCACCTGCAGCCACCTCCCTCTATTTAAGGAGATGACCAGCACCTGTTCAGGGCTGCTGGCCTTGGTGGCCAGTCTGCCATTTTGTTTTGTGTGTGTGTAGTTTAGTTTAGTTCTGTTTTGTGCCTTTTTTAAATTTGGTCACTCGATTCTGTTTGTGGGTTTATGTGGTTTAATTTGGGGAACTTGTGTTTTAGTTTAGTGTGTGTCCCTAAGTTTTACCACTCGTTTTATTGTAAGCCTGCGTGACCCCTTTTCTGGCACAGAACTCTGTTTATT
This sequence comes from Boleophthalmus pectinirostris, assembly GCF_026225935.1. Lineage (NCBI taxonomy): Eukaryota > Metazoa > Chordata > Actinopteri > Gobiiformes > Gobiidae > Boleophthalmus > Boleophthalmus pectinirostris. The sequence continues at coordinate 16,328,474 of NW_026570994.1, forward strand.
CTGTTGTTCTGTTTCTTAGTTTAGGTTGCTTTCTGTATATTTTAGTCTGTTTTGTTAATTTACCTTTACATTCCTGTTAATTAAACATTATTTAATTTATTCCATTTTACATCTTGGTTTTATTTTTGTTACTTCCCTCCACCCCAAACGAGCTGGGTCATAACAGGGAGGCTCACGATTAGGGATGTAACAATATCCAAATCTCTCTGTGCGATATTTTCATGATATACATCTCACGGTACAATATTTATTACATTATTAGATATTTTTTGGAGGCTAACAAAACTTTTAATATGTGACTTTTTCCTCTTAAAATGCTTTGACAAGACTTAATCCGAAGAACTAAGACTTAAAAGTGCTTAGAACTGTTATTTCTTCTTGTAGTCTACACTGAACTGCAGCAAAGGATCATGGGCTGTGTAGTTCTCTGGGTTATTGTTACATCCCTTGTTGTTACCTCCTCAAAAATATACCTGGAGTTAACCCTTTATTATAATAACCCTTTATTTTATTTATTATTAGTCTCAAAATGCTGTGATGTCATGAAGTAGTTTTCAAGTTAATTTAGTACCTTTTTTACTTTTAGTTCAGTACAGATTGTCAATTCCAGGGGCTGAAATCATCCAAATGATTTTAGTGAAGGTGTATGGAGTTTAAAAACACAGTGGAGATCAGACAATAGTGTAATATGGGCCCTTTAAGTAAATCTGTATAGTCCTGTCCTGCATTTTAGACTTTAGACTCTGATCTACAAAAATATTATAAAAGTAAAAGAATGGTGTCAAAAACATTTCTAAAAAGTACATTTCTTCAAAACTTTTGCCTTCCAAACTCAACAATAAATTGAAGTATTTCTGACAGTGGACACCTTTGGGAACAGAGCACATAATACTCGGAAAGCTCTTATTGGCAGGAAGTGGTCCCCGGGGCACATCCATATTCGGTTTTAACACAGACACATGCTCGGATACATTAGTCATCATGTTTTCCAACGGCTCTGGAGTGCATGAAAGGTGACACCGCGAATATGTGGTGGCCATTTTGAATTTCTACGCACAAAACACACACACAGATGTCGTGAGTTTGTTGACTTTGGGAAATGGGATACGGCCCGGGCTCGACCAAGTTAGATTTGTTTGAACAGCTTGTGTACAGAGACAACAGCGGTCGAAAAGTGGAATTAAAAGTCGCGCAATAAATATTCTTTCAATATAATTATTATCATGACACTTTTCTTTTATTATTGATACACGATGACGTCACGCTGGGGAGCACGGCATGTATGTCTATGACGGAATGTTAAGCAATTATCAAGGTAGATTAACACTATATCATCAAACACTGCCAAGTTTTAAGATTTTCTGGCCCCTATTTTGTTTCATTCACACATGTTTAACACAGAAATCCTGCACATTTAGGCTGAGCTCTCAAACTGAAAACACTCTGTTCCACCTTGTGATGTCATGTCGTGATAGAGGAAGTGCTCCACTGTGTTTTTTTTTTAAACTCCATACACCTTCACTAGAATCACTTGGATGATTTCAGCCCTGGAATTGTCAATCTCTACTGAACTAAAAGTAAAAGTAGCTGTTTGTAAACTACAGCTTCATGACATCACAAGGTGGAACAGAGCATTTTGAGTTTTGGAAATGTAGACAGACTAATAATAAAGGACTGACAGGTGGATTTGTGCAGCGTTAGCAGTGCTGCGCTCGCTGTATTGAACCATTGTGATGAAGAGGGAGCTGAGCCGAAAGCTAAAGCTCAGGATTTACCGCTCAGTTTACTTTCCTTCTCTCACCTATGGTCATGAGCTTTGGGTAATGACCGAAAGAACAAGATCGAGAATACAAGCGGTCGAAATTTATTTCCTCTGCAGAGTGGTTGGGCGCTCCCTTAGAGATTAGCTGATTAGGTTAGGTTAGGTTGCTTTATTTGTACCCGTAGGTAAATTTGTTTAGCAAATTTGATAGGCAGGTCCCATATTTCACATTTCATTCATCTACATTATGCACAACAAACACGTATAAAAACACAATTACAAAATAAAATGTTACAGTGCAGAATGGCTTTGTTCCATAAACAATTAATTAAATTCATCCCTCACACTTGACTCAAAATCACAATAAACATTAAATACATATAAAAAACACACGGATTTCCCAAGACAACAGACTAACATTGATAGATAATAATAAGAGGAGTTCAGTCCCACAGGAGGAACTTAGAGTAGAGCCGCTGCTCCTCCCTGCTCAAACTGCTGCCCCCGTGACCTGCCCCTGGATAAAGCGAAAGAAAATGGATGGACGTATGTGTGAATGAAACAAAACACAACTCCATGTATGTTTTTGATGAGGTAACAACTAGGGATGTAACAATAACCGAAATATTGTGATATCGTATCGTCAAAAGTCTCACAATAATATCGTGGGCTGTCACAATATATCAAATTACAAGTTTCTTTGCTTAAATGAATGGTTTTACAGTAGTAATAGCTTGTAAACATCGGGAACTACATATCCCATGATTCATTTTAGTGCAGACAACATGAAGAAATATGTTTTTTACTTGAATTTTTGGGATTATGACGGTAATAATTCACACCAAAATCTTGTCAAGGTATTTTAAAAGCAAAAAAAGTGTCCCTGTTCAAAATATCGCAATAAATATCGTTCCGTGTGATGCATATCGTGATAATATCGTACCGAGAAAATTAAATATCGTTACATCCGTAGTCACAGCATTACAACGCAATATAAGTCCTTTAAAATAAATGTATCTCTATTACATTTAGCAAACCCACCTGCGTTATTACAATTTCCCAGGTGTCGCCCTTATATGGTCACACCACTTCCTGTAATCCAGCTCATTATAGTCTTATATCTATTGTCGCTATAGTTCCCCTTTCATCCAAAGCCTTATTTAACAGTGCATTCAGGTATTTCCAATGCAAATCTCCCCAAACAACAGTAGCGCTCCCGTCTTTTCCACAGCGCACAATACCTCCTTTGTTACAAACCAAACGCATGTTAAACACACCGGCTTTGGCTGCGCTTTAAATGGAGGTAACCTGATCTGATGGCTCCGAGGTCTAGACATATTTCCCAGTTGGAAAATTTTGGGTGTGGTCCGGAGCTTTTATAAACGCTGCTGGGAATCTGTGGGTTTATGTTTCATACCAGGGGTTTCAAGGTTTGGAAAATACAGGATTGTGATGTTAAGTGCACCGCAAAAATCAATGACTTGTAACGGATAGAAGAGTAAGAGTCATTTGTAAGTTATTAGTGCTCATTTTGATACACAAGCATATAAAGTTAAGGTTTTAGTTTAACTTTTTCTTTCATTTCAGGCTTGAATTTTACAAAATATTTTAGATTCATTCACATTTAAACACAGTGTCCTTAGACTGCTGCTTACTGCATGGTAAATTTCTGAAATAGACAATGCAAGACCAGAGTCCTTACACTGTGAATAGAAAATGTTACAGTATACTTGTCTATCTCCATGGAGACAAGCAGGTTACGGCGCCAAGTTACAGGTCAGATCTGCGGAGAGGCAAGAGCACAAAGAACTCAGCTTAAATATGCAGGGTTTGTGTCTCAAACATGTGTGAATGAAACAAAACGCAACTCCACAACATTAGAACATACAGTAGATCAGAAAATATATATATATATAAATAATAATATGGGCCCTTTAAAGTGACATATTGCATCTTTAACAATTTATTTTTGTGCTTCTTGGCTGACTTTTTTTTGCATCTCAATCTGTGGGCTTCAGAATGATGGAAAAACTAGGGTCATTGTCATAGCAATTAACAATTTAACAGTGCATTGTGTAGCTTTTCTGGTGTAAAGTCCATCAACTGCTTGTTTCTATGGATATGTAATTATTGGTGTACTTTACATTTATTCAATTACAGGTGGTTTTATCCTCCTAAGGCCCAAGAGTTTTTTTTTTTACATGTGCATTTTTTATTTCTCTTTGCTATTTGGGATTATTGGAACCTAATTATAATAAAAACTAAGTATCAGATTTTGATATTGTGTACTTTTGGAGAAAATTGATGTCCACATATGTGGACTCTTGGTCCAAATCTCCATAAAACACAAGAAAGTCCCCTTTGAGTAATGGAAAGAAAATCTCTTTATTTTCACCTTAAACACAGCAGTTTTTTTTTTTCCCTGACTGATTTTGCATGTATTAGAAACACATACATAACATTAGAGCATTCTGCAATCATTGCCATCAAATCTCTGTCTAGTTCTGACCATAGTCTCGTGGGGTCCCGTCATGTCTGTCTAGATCAGTTTTGTCCTGATGCTCTGCAATGTTTGGGGTCAATGGAGTTGCCTTCCAGCTAATTCCACGTCCTGCACAACCAGATTTAGGATAAAATATATGTATTTTTATATTTATTTATGTATTTATTTATGAATGAATTTATTTATTTAGTTATAAAAATATATGTATCGTGTAAATAATACTAAATTAAATTAATGATAGTAAATACGTAAAATAATACTAAAAGACTGTAAAGCACTTTCTGTTACATTTTGTATGAAAAGTGTTTTATAAATAAAGTTTGATTTGATTTGATAATACCATACTGTGAAACATTCCAGACAAACCAATAAGGCCTCCATGGAGAAAAACAACTTACTCAATGCACCAAATGGGAAAAAAAGGAAGCTAAAACCCAAAACAAAACTCTTACTAACTTGGACAAAATGGTGAAGTATGCTAACTGTACGCTAAAGTTAAACGGTGCATGCTAGCCCTGTGTGCGCCGCGTAGCATGCAGCCTGTTTAGCCTCCGTTAGCGTGCCCATATTTCACGCTATGACTTCATCTGATCCGTGGGGTATTTCCCTGTCAGCGGTGGTAGAACAGGGGGCTGCCGAGCGAAGAAAAACACTGGGGTGAAAGATGGCCTTGGTTTTAACGTTTATTTATTCTGGACCACAATGTGAAAGTCCGCGGACGGGGAGCGCGCAGGGACAAACTCCGTAAAAGTCTTTATGGGAGCTTAAATGTAAATAAATGAAGTCATAGAAAAGCAGTGAAAGACTTGGGGTCAAATCTAATCTGGGCCATGTTTTGGCAAAAATAAACATTGTTAGCGTTGAAAGAAAGGTTAGTCTCCATGGAGATGCCTTTACTTGGGCTGGAATGTTTCACAGTATGGCATTAAACTTAACTTGGGCATAGGTCAGGTCTGTGGAGAGGCGGGCCCACTCACAAAACAAATAAATGTTTTCCAAGATTTATTTTATCATTATTATTAACTGTAATTGAACAAATGCAAGACTGACTGAATGTTTAATGCCCTATCATGCAAGGAAAAGCACAGCGTTTCCATAGAGATAAGCAGCTATAGTGAACATCCCACTAAAAAGTTACATAGTGCACGTATAAATTGAAATATGTGAGCAAATCTAGTGTTGTAGTAAAGACTGCACTAATAGAGACCAAGACCAGTGTGAGACCACAGGGTCCCAAGACCAAGGTCTCTGAGGGCCGAGACCAAGACAAGACCAAGGTTTTTAAGGCCAAGAATGAGACAAGACTGAGACCATGGCTCATTGAGATCAAATTGAGACCATGTTTGTAATTTTACAGTTATTTTGGGACATAAAATATGAATGTTTCTATCTTCATTTTATCATTCGTCAAATGTCAAACCTCAAGACAGAGACAAGACCGAGTTCAAACACAGTTGAGTCCAAGACAAGACCAAGACCGCTACTACGTACTACGACGATAAGCAAATCAATACATGGCCATAAAAATACTGGATAAGCCTATTTATCTATTTTGCTTATTGGGGTTAACTTTTTACAAAACCATTTAAAGGTTATACAGAAGATTTTCCAAGGAAAGAGAAATAGCAACAGTTTTTCCTTTTTCAAATGCTGCGCATGTGTGACACCGGTCCCCTCCTTCACAGCTTCCTAAGTAGAAACGCGTCCTCCCGCCTTCTCCTTACTCTAGAAATCACACTTGTTTACAGCTGCTGCGCAGTCAGAATTGCTGAATAAATTGCTGTTGAAGTTACCTGTCTAGAAGTAATTCAGTCTTTAAACCTTTCGTCTGCTCCAGTGCAGGCCATCGCTGGAAGGAATCTCCAAGAATCACCTTAGTTTGGCTTTGCTCCTTTTTCCCTTCTCTTCTTCTCTCATCGACCTCAAAAACGGACTTTATTTTGCAACTAACTGGTCGTGGATTTTTGTCGAGTTTGAAAAAGACGCTAAGAACCGCTGCGTTGGTTGAGTAAACATCGTCAATTCGTCAGAGACGAACGTAAACCACATAATCCCAGTGCGCCGGCAAATGAGTTGCGCTAAAAACATAGGGAGTTTGATTGACAACCTAATAGCCAATAGAAAATGAGGTAGCGTCATTATCTATTGGATAATGTTCAGATGGCCTCGCCACATCCACAGTTGATGGATTTTCATTCGTCTTCTTTTTGGATCATCATAATTATAAGACTGCTGCATCTCTATAATGCTATTTTGAACTTTCACTGACAATTTGAAACAGAAAAAAAAATCCTCCATACAACCTTTTAAGTTATTTCTGTACTGCAGCAATTTTACAGAACATTTATTAAAAATAGATAGATTAAGGCTTCAGATCTATGTATTGAACGTTCGGTCAACCTCCAAGCTACTCAACTCAACCATGATGAAAAATTAAAACCATTTCCATCGCGATTAACAAATTAAAACTAAATATTTTATCTTTTGAGTGGAAAAAAGTCTTCAAAATGTTGCAGTATTGAAGCTGGTACATTCTGCCACAGCTCTATTTTCAAACTGGATTAGTTCGGTGCAGCCTCCTGACCTACAAACTGACACTGTGTCTTCTGTTCACATGTGTTTGATTAAATTACATGTACGAGCTGTAAAAGTGACCGCATCATGTAAGTCCAATTCAGTCTCACTAACCCTATTGGCTCTACTAACTCCATTTATTTTAATTTTTTATTCTTTATCACATAAAAGCAAGTGATGGGAAGAATTAGATACAGAATTTTGAATACCTAAATTAAGCTGTATTTTATTACGTACATGGTCCAACAATCAGAGAATTGAACAGTTTTACATCAAGCTGCATTGAAATTAAAGAGTAAAAGCACAATATAAGCTTCAGAACAGCTGTATATTCCTTTCAGTGTTTATTCTCTATTTATTTATGGCCGATCAATGAAAGAAAAATTACACATGCACCACCACAAGAGAAGTGTTTTAGATTTTTCTCTCTAATTATGTGCAGTTTGAAGTCGATATTGTATGATGAAGTACAGCCATATATTCTTTTGATTTTAGAAAAGTAAGTGTATTCTGATTACCACCAAATGAAAGAGAGAGAGAGAGATACTTTACTAATCTCGAGAGAAATTTAAGTTTTCCTGCTGCAAACTGGGCGTCTCAGTCCCTTTGTGTCTCAATCAAAGATCTCAGTGCAGTTTTTTTTTTTTTTTACTTTTTATTTGTGCTTTTTCAAAATTTTTACAAATTTTAAAAGAACAAACAGTCTGTGGGTTCTACAAAAAAAAATCAAAATAAAATACCTTAAAGTGAGCATTGTAAATAGACAATTTGGACCATCGCTTTTCAAATTTAGCAGCTTTCAGTCTCAGATAATAGGTTATTTTTTCCATTCCATAAATTTCCTCCATTATATCTGTTCATTGCTGTAGTTTTAAAGGTCATCCTTCAGCCAATTCCGTTATTACTTTCTTACTAGCCAAGAGCATCACTTTAAATAAATAGAAGTCCTCCGTTCAAATGTTGTTTTCGTGCAACAAGCCCAAGTACATAACACGTGGGTCACTCAGTGCAGTTTAACAGGACGACTGGTCAGGGAGGGTCAGCAGATCTGTGGAGAGGAAAAGCCCTCTGGACAAAAGTGTCTCTCCTCTGAGTCCTGCAGCATCACAGCAGCAGTGAACACAACAGAAAAGGCTTCGCTCTTACTCCGCTCGTGTTTAATTTTTTGATGATGGATCGAAGTGTTTCTTCTGGAAGATGTGCCACATTTGCTGCCACATATGGTGTAAAAAGCTAATCTGATTCATCAGTCAGTTTCACTTCTTAGAAACCGTCTGATCTCGCAGGGTTAGGATTCGTTCGCTCGACGGAAGGCGGGTACGTTTTATCATTTAACCAATCGCTGCTATTTGGTAGTCATGTATGCAATCCTAACTGGTATATTAAGCTTTTCCCAAATCCCGTAGGTAGAAGAGCAATAACGTCTTGAAATCCCAAACATTCTCTTTGTTCCGGCTTTAAATCCTCGATCTCGGGAATCGTTGACAACACTGAATATATCGCTCTTTGCTGATTGGATGCTGCCCGAACTTGCACTTTCAGAGTATTCCATATGTGAACTGTTTATTGTAGTTTCAGTCCTGATCTAGTCGCTGGAGAGAAATTAAATTGAGCAGAGGCACCAGGTGACTAGTAAAAAGCCTCTAGCACCTCAGTATCCATAGCTAGTTCCTTAGGTAGCCTCTTTCACAGTCTCCGTTTATAAGAGAAAAATAAACAGTTCATTTCCCACAATCCACCAGTCCCTTGTGTTCATTTCCTCAAAGTATTTCCTCTGAAGGTCACATTTGCTGCCACACGTGTAAAACATCTGTAGCATCTCATCTGTACACAGTTCAACAGTCCTTTACTTGTGTCCTTTGAGGTGCAAATGCGGCACGTCTTAGTTGGTTAAAAATCCCATGATATGACGCTTAAAACTGAGGTCAAAAAACAAAAACGCTCAAAAACTGGTCGGTGTGAGAGCCAGGCAGCCACAGGATACATATTCTCGATATATGTTCAGTTACTTCCCAGCTATATATAAGAGGCAAACTCAATTTCAAACACGTCAAACTCATTAAAACATCTTGTAGTACTTTCTTTACACTGTTGGCCTTGTTTCTTGTACGGGGAAGTCTGGCAGGTGTCCAGTGGCCTTCTGGCAAATGCAGTCCACCAATCATCAAGGCCAAACGGGGCATATTTTGCATCTCTTAGCAACCGTGGCCAAAAAACCGCAACATTTTAGCGCAATGACATCATGTATTTGAACATAGTTTTTAGCAATGTCGCTGCACCTTGAACCCATTGGTCGTAATGACAGCGGATGTGCAGCAGCGAGCGAGCGTTTAAGCTAATTGAGCAGATGGTCTGAAGACGACAGAGTCTGGACTGACCTATATACTGTAATGAGAGAGGAATCTTGGACACTCCCAAAAGGGCGGACTGAGAACTGGCACAGAAAGTCTTTTAGCTGTAGTCCAACGGGTCCCCGCGGTGCAGTTTGAAATATATGAGCTGAGGTAATGCACAAGTATACGATAAATGACTTTTTGTAGATCTGGGAATTTCAATGTAGTTTTACAGCCAGAAGAACTAAATCTGTGATCTTTAGATTATTATGCTTACTTAGTTTTCCCACCTGTTGTTATGGTTTTGCCTTGAATGTTCCACAATCGTCATCAAACTTATCTATCTCTACAGTTTATACACTATCCAAATATCTGTAAATGAATAAATGATAGACGTTTAATGATATTCTGAAACATTTAAGGGCGGGTAGCATACCTTCCACCAAACTTGTTATTCACCACTAACATTTCGTCTTTTTCTTTTGTTTGCTAAATACAAAATTATGTATTTTAGAAGACTTTGGCATTTCATGTAAACTTAAAGAAGAAACTTAAAGACTGCGTTCAGACTGCAACCCGAAGTGACCCAAATCTGATTTTTTCGCCCCTATGTGACCTGTATTTGATCTTTTAATGACAGTCTGAATCAACACAGATCAGATTTTTTTAAATGTGACCCAGGCCACTTTGATACGTGCTCCTAAAACCGATACATATCCGATCTTTTGACATGCGACTTCAGTCTGAACGGCCAGGTCACATTCATCCCACCTACACGTCATAACAACACAGAAACAAGCACCAACGTTGATGTGTTTGCTTAATGAAATAGGCTGCCGAAGACTTGTTTCCTCCCGTGAGAGTGGTGCAAGTCTGCGCTCACAAATGTACACAAATGTTTTTCTCGTCATATTAAAATTGTGTATGACCTCTGTGTAAGTGAAGCCGTGAAGCACAGAACAATCCCACCACTCTTGGCTGTGACTCCGGACCCACACGTTCCTCTCTACGGCCAAAAACCTCGTCCTTCCCAATCTCCTCCTTAAAACAAATAAGCTGTAAATGTTCTGGCTCTGGTACGACAGCAACTTTAAAATCTCCAGGTGCTCAATGCTGTGTCCATGTTTAAGCGACGTCTGTAAACACTGAGCATGCTTGTTGTGTGTGACATCGTTGTGTCCTCCAGTGTGCATGTGGGACACTTTTGGGGCTTTTAAAAATCACACTGGAGATCACATACAAGTCGCATTTACCGTATTTTTCGGGCTATTAGGCGCACTCTTAAGCCTCCAGCCCCATCAACAAACGACTGCGCGCCTCACAATCCAGAGCGCCCTATACATGAATCCACTCGGGTGTCCCAGCACACGCAAACACACACGGAGCAGACAGCGACTGCGCAGCGAAAAACACCCACAGCGACACTCATCACCCCACGCCGACGAGGAACGGAACGGAGGAACGAACCGAAAAATGCAAGTGCAACGTGCCACTTCTAGCAACTGAACAACTACAACAACAACTGAACAACTGAGTCACTGCGAACACGCCATTAATCCAGCGGTCCCAGACAGCACCCTCCCTACGCGCCACAACTGAACAAAGCCAAGAGTCACTGTGAATGTGCCAAACAAAGTCCGACTGACTCATCGAACTGTTGTGTTTTATTTAAAGTCTGATGCGGTTTATTTGTGAAAAAAGTTCAAAAATAGACCATTCAATGACAGTGCGTCTTATAATTCAGAGCACCTAATAGCCCGGAAAATACGATAATTGGAAAAGTGAACGACCATAGCCAAAAAAAATCATATTTAACAAAAAATTGTAATTGAACATTAAGCCCTGCAGCCTGAAAGTAGCTATATTATGCTTGTGTCTGCTCTGTAGTTATAATCTATGACTCTCGTGGATCATTATGTTATAAGTTGGGAGCTGTTATCACTGTAAACATAATCACAACAAAGAGTCGGCACCTCCGATGGATAGCTGCAGACGTTTATTATTTTTTTAATTCATTTTTTTACTGAAATGAATTTGCGATGCTTCCTAATCCTACACATATCACAGACTAATACATTTAAATTGGAGAATATCATATCTACCAAATTATAAGACCAGTCCATTTTAGACACTTTCACAGTTTAACCAAATTAAAGAAGCAATCTGAAGCGTCTCAAATCTGTTACATAACTCTGTCCCATCTTCTTTTCCCCTCAGACACGCACTTTGATTCACCCTCTACCCTCACATCGTGCATTTATCCACTTGAGTTACTTGTTTGTCAAACATTTAGTCTGAGAAACGGAGAACACCGCAGTGACTGAGTGGTTTAAATTTAAATTGGAGAATAAAATAAGCCTGTACTTGTAGCCGTGAAGACTGGGGTTGATCTGAGCAGTGACGTCTTGAATACAGGAGAATGAAAATTACTCAAACTAAATACAACTTCGAGAGGTTAAATGAGAAGAATTAAAAGAATTACAACATGGATAAAAGCTCTATAAATTCTACTTAACATAATAGGCCCGTTTTAACCTTTAATATCCATCTTAAAGTGCAAATTGAATCTTATATTTATTTACTATGATGCATTGTTTTAATATAGCAGCTCTTTCTCACTTTACTGCGACGAAAGTGGATGAATACGTGAGCAGGCGGAGGTCAGGCTGGAGATGGGACTATTTTCTCTTGATGTAATAATATCTAAATGGTCTGGATGGGGAGGGGGTGCGTGTATGTGTGTGTACGGCCCAGACTGTGATCCGGCTCGTACAGAAATCGACTGTAGTTATTGAGCAGGTGAAGCCAAGGCCGCCTCACGCAAACAGCTCAATACAGACGGAGTGCAGAGAGTCATTCACGGTTTGACAAGAGAAAGAAGAAGAAGAAGAAGAAGTGTGGAGGTTTTATGCCAGATGCACCTTTCTCACAACACAAGCTCACTCCATCTCTTCTTTCTTCTCTCTTTCTCTTCCTCTGTTTTGTTCTCTCGCCTCTTACTCTTCCTTTTTATCCTCCTCCCTCCTACTTTCTCTCTTTTCACCCTTTCTCTTTCTGCCCCTCTCCTCCTCCTCCTCCTCCTCCTCTCTCTCTCTCCTCTCCTCTTCCTCCTCTCTCTCCCTCTTTCTCCTCATCCTCTCTCTCCCTCATTCTTCCACATCTCTCTCCTCCTCCTTTTTCTCCTCCTCCTCCTCTCTCTCCCTCATTCTTCCACATCTCTCTCCTCCTCCTTTTTCTCCTCTTCCTCCTCCTCCTCCTCTCTCCCTCAATCTTCCACCTCTCTCTCTCCTCCTCTCTTCCCTTTTTTCTCCTCATCCTCTCTCTCCCTCATTCTTCAACCTCTCTCTCCTCCTCCTTTTTCTCCTCTTCCTCCTCCTCCTCCTCTCTCCCTCAATCTTCCACCTCGCTCTCTCCTCCTCTCTTTCCTTTTTTCTCCTCATCCTCTCCCTCATTCTTCAACCTCTCTCTCCTCCTCCTTTCTTCCCTTTTTTCTCCTCATCCTCTCTCTCCCTCATTCTTCCACATCTCTCTCCTCCTCCTTTTTCTCCTCCTCCTCCTCATCCTCTCTCTCCCTCAATCTTCCACCTCGCTCTCTCCTCCTCTCTTCCCCTCTTTCTCCTCATCCTCTCTCCCCCTCATTCTTCAACCTCTCTCTCCTCCTCCTTTTTCTCCTCTTCTTCCTTCTCCTCCTCTCTCCCTCAATCTTCCACCTCGCTCTCTCCTCCTCTCTTCCCCTCTTTCTCCCCATCCTCTCTCTCCCTCATTCTTCCATCTCTTTACTCCTTGTCCTCATCCTCGTCCTCTTCCTCCTCCTCTTTCTTCCAGCTCTCTCCGCCTCTCTTCCCCTCATTCTTCCGCCTCTTCTCCTCCTCTCTCTCCCTCATTCTTCCGCCTCTCTCTCCTCCTCCTCTCTCTCCCTCATTCTTCCACCTCTCTCTCTTCTCCTCCTCATTCTTCCTCTTCTCTCCTCCTCATTCTTCCATCTCACTCTCCTCTTCTTCTCTCCTCCTCCTCATTCTTCCACTTTTCTCTCCTCCTCCTCCTCCTCATTCTTCCACTTCTCTCTCCTCTTGTCTCTTTCAGCGTCTCTCCTCCTCTCTCCCCTCCTCTCCTCCCTCTCTCTTTCCTCTCTACTGATCTCTCTCTCTCTCTAACCCCATGTCTTGGTTCTTCCCTCTTAACCCTATCCTCCTTGCTCTCTCTCTTCTCCCCTACCTCCCCCTCTCTCACTCTCCCTTTTTCTTCCTCCGCTCTCTCCCCCTCTCTCCACCCTCTCCTCTCTCTTCCCGCTCTCTCTCCCTTCAATCTCTCCCCCGCTTTCCCCTGTCCTCCCTCAACTTGTATCAGACCAGCTGGTGTTTGGATCAATAGGTCTGAACTTAAACTGTTGCTGTATTGTCCCTCTCTCCTCCTCTCTCCCCCTCTCTCTATTCCTCTTTCTCCCCCACTTTCTCTCTCTCCTCCTTCCTCTTTCTACCACCTCTCTCTCTCTCCCCTCCTTTCTCTATCCTCCCTTTTTCTTCCATCTCTCTCTCCACTCTCTCTTTTTCATCCTCTCTCTTTCCCCCTTCCTCTTTGATTCGTCTCTCGTCCTCTCTCTCCCGCTTTCTTCCACCTCTCTTTCTCACTTTCTCTCCTCCTCCCTCACTTCCCCACTCCTCCCTTTCTCCTCCTCTCTCTATTCCTTGTCTCCCGCTCCTAGTCTCTCTCCTCCTCTCTTTCTCTCCCAATCGCTCTCTCCTCCCCTTTCATTAGTCTCTCCCCCCTCTCTCTTCTTCTCTCTCCCTTCCTCTTTCTATCCTCCCTCTTTGTGCCATCTCTCTCTCCTCCTCCTTATGCTACCCCTCCCTGTTTTTTCTTTTTCTTTCTCTCCTCCTCTCTCTTTCCCCCTTCCTCTTTCATTAGTCTCTCTCTCTCTCTCGCTCCTCGCCCTCTCCTCCCTCTTTCTTCCACCTCTCTCTCCTCTCTCTGTCTCTCATCCTCTCTCTCTTCCTCCCTATTTTTTCCTCTTCCTTCTCTCCTCCTCTCTTTCTCCCCCTTTCCTCTTCGTCTACCTCTCTCTCTATTCTTCCACCTCTCTCCTCCTCCCTTCTTCCTCTTGTATCAGACCAGCTGGTGTTTGAACTAAAGCTTTTCTGTATTGTCACTCTCTCTCTCTCTCTCCTCCTCCTCCTCCTCCCTCTCTCCTTCTCTCTCTATTCCTCTCTCTCCCCCCACCCTCTTTCTTCCACCTCTCTGGCCTTCTTTCGCTCTCTCCCTCCACTTCTCTCTCTCCTTCTCCCTTTTTCATTAGTCTCTCTCTTTCTCTCTCCCCCTCTCTCTCTCCTCCTCTCTCCCCTCCCTCTTTTTTGTTCTTTTCTCTCCTCTCTCTTTCCCCTTCCTCCTTCATTAGCCTCTCTTTCTCTCTCCCCTCCCCTCTCTCTCCTCCTTCTTTCTTCCACCTCTCTTTCTCTCTTCCTCCCTCACTTCCCCTCTCCTCCCTCTCTCCTTCTCTCTCTATTCCTCTGTCTCCCTCTTTCTCTCTCTCCCACACCCTTTTTCTTCCACCTCTCACTCTCTCTCCCTTTTATTCTCCTTCTTTCTTCCCCTCCCTCTTTCATTAGTCTCTCTCTCTCTCTCTCTCTCTCCTCTCTCTTTCTTCCACCTCTCTCTCTCTCTCCTCCTCCTCTCTCCTTCTCTCTCTCTCTCTCTCTCCTCCTCCTCCCACTCTCCTCCTCTCATCCTCCTCTCCCTCTTCCTCTCTCTCCTCCTTTCTCCTCCTCTCCCTCCCTCCTTCCCACACACTCCGTACCAGCTGGTGTTTGGATCAATAGGTCTGAACTGTATTGTCCTTCTTTCTCTCTCTTCTCTCTCCTCCCCCTCTCCTCTTTCTTTCTTTCTTTCTTTCTTTCTCTCTCTCTCTTTCTCCTCCGCTCAGACGATCAGTCATGCCCAGCTGTAACACAGACACACTCGGACCAAAACAAAAGAAAAAAACAGGATTTAGAAGAGGAGAAAAGGAGGGATTGAGGCGGAGAGCAGACGGTTATGGGGGGGGACAGTTTGTTGTGAATGGAGTGAGTGAAGCATCATGGGAAACGCTGACACAAGAGAAACGCACCGCCGGATTTTTACAGCCAATTACTCATATAAACAGGACACTTAAACTCAAATGGATCACCAGTTTAACAGTCATTTAAAGACTCACTGTGGAACTTTTCTGGTGGAGGGTTCAACACTTGGAGATGTTGTTTTGACGTGCAGTTTCCTCATCACAAACAGACCTGGAGTTGTGTTTTGTTTCATTCACACGTGTTTAATTAACGCATAAACCCTGCCGATTTAGTTCTTCTCTCAAATTGAAAACGCGCCGTTCCACCTTGTGATGTCATGTGGTGATACGTGAAGTGCTCCACTGTGTTTTTAAACTCCACACACCTTCACTAGAATCATTTGGATGATTTCAGCCCTGGAATTGACATTAGTATCTATTCACACTTATGTCACAAACAGGAAGACGTTTGGAAACATGCAATGACAACTTCCCTTGGGCTCTGTTCACGATAGTAAAGGGCAGGGGTCTCCAACTTTTAGCTCTCCACCCTGTTCCAAGTACCACGCCAAGGAATGTCTGAATTACATATATTGGGATAAGATAAGTCCAATATGATTAATTACCACTATAAATCTATCATTTTGATGGCAACTTTTGTGCACTAATAAATTGATAGCGGTTTATATTTTACATCATTTTTTCCCAAAGACTGAGTCGCAAGAGATTTTTTTTTAGGTCGCCTTGTCACGATCTGCACGTAGGTCTGCAATATACAGTTCTACAGACTATTTTGATCCAATATTGCTGGTTCAATTGAGTGCTGAAATAAAAAAGAAATGGGCGATGTTTAATGTCCGAATAGGTGACTTGTAGATAACTTTTATTGCTGATTCAATTACTGTTTTTTTATTGTTTAAAACTTGAGTAATACTAATTGTTCAGAGACACGATCACTCAGTCAACAATAAAATATCCTCATTAATGGTCAGTAATGGTCAAATCCAGCTTTATTTTGTGATTTATGAATAATGTCGATTGACTTGGGTCGTGAAGGTTTGTGACTTTTAAAATATGGGTCCCCAGAAAAAAGTTTGGGGAACACTGTTTTGTAGGTAACTGGTCGCCATCTAAGGCTCTAGAGCTCTTATTTATACTCAGTTTGTTGCAACTGCTAAAATAGACTAATAATAAAGTGTTACTCGAACACGTGTGAATGAAACAAAGCACAACTCCAGGTCTGTTTTTGAGGAGGTAACAACATTATAACTTGGCTCAAAAGAATCAATTTTGTGTAATATCGGACTTTTAAGTAAGAATTCTCCGTAAAGTTTTATAAATTAAACCCCCTGGTCCTTATTGCAAAGAAGAACATCTGGCCTAAAATCAAAGCGCAAACCAAAAACTAAAATAATTTAAAAGTATTTGTTCATATCGTTTACATTTAATACAAAAGTCGTGTTTTCTCTTTGTTATTTAAGCATGAAAAAATCTGCCTTCTTTTACATTCTCAACCACCACAAAAATGCCTTTGGTCTGGTCTGTGTCCTCACTCACCCTCTGCTCACACATTATTCACTCAGCTTCACGCCACATTTTCTATTATAACAGAATTTTGGAAGATTTTTTGCTTTTAATTATTTAAGAAAAAGTGAAATATGTGATTTTCTTTAGCGACAAATAACTCCTGCTTCGAATAATGTAAGATGTTTGGATTGGAAAAGAACAAGAGGTTAGAATTTTAAAGGTAATGTTCAACAACTAAAAATGTTGAGTTTAAGTAAATATATGTTATTTGCTGTAAAAAAAAAAAAAAAGTTATAATTGAGCGCATATATTTTAAACAGATTCATTCATTAATTCAAAATCACAGAGCTGCTTTTATTAATACAATAAAAGTATATAGGAGGGACAAAGACACATCGTCCACCACCTGCTTCTGTCCATGGAGATGTTATCACTTTGCCTTGAATGTCCCACAGTATGGCATTTAATTGAATCAATCTCCATGGAAACCACAAAGCCAACTTACTTTTTAAACAGATTAAAACCGCCAAACTGCTTTTCTCAATACGAATCGAAATGGAGATGTCATTGTTTTGAGTTGAATTTATCTCCAGAGAAACAAGTAGGTGGTGCCACAAAGCGTATTTACAGCCAGGTCAGATCTGTGGAGAGGCGACCCCACAGATGCATGTTTTTTTTTTTTTTTTTTGAAGGACTCATCCTACACTATTTTCTGATGTATATTATAAATGTTGTTTCCTCATCAAAAACAGACCTGGAGTTTTGTTTTGTTTCATTCACACATGTTTAACACACAAATGATAAACACTCTGGTCCACCTTGTGATGTCATGTGGTGATACAGGAAGTGCTCCACTGTGTTTTTAAACTCCACACTCCTTCACTTTAATAATTTGGGTGATTTCAGCTCAGGAATTGCCAGTCTCTAATGAACTAAAGGTAAAATGCAGCTGTTAACTTGGCAACTTTTGATTTTTGGAGATGTGTAATGAAAGGATTATGCATCTAAACATCTACCAGTGAAACAAAACACAACTCCAGGTCTGTTTTTGATGAGGTAACAACATTATAACTTGACTTAAAGCCCACAGAGTCAGTTTTGTGAAATGTAAGACTTTTAAACCGTCAGTATGTAAATATGGCATGGCTCTGTACAAACATTCTTCGTATGTGGGTTGAGACAGAGCAGACTGGTATTTCCCACTCCTCCCATATCTGTGTAATGGTGTTGTTTTAACACTTTTACGACTCTTATAAAACGTCTGGTGCTGTAATGAGGTCTGTATAAGAGGCTCTGGTCACACCCTCTGCTCTCCTCCCACAATATCTATAATAATTTATCTATAGATGGACTTATGTGGATGGATGGCAGCGCAATGTTAACATTATTTGGAAGCAAAATCTACGAATCTAACAAAGATACTACTACTACTACTACTGCTACTACTACTACTACTGCTACTGCTACTACTACTACTACTACTACTGCTACTATTACTACTACTGCTACTGCTACTGCTACTACTACTACTACTACTACTGCTATTACTGCTACTACTACTACTACTACTGCTACTATTACTACTACTGCTACTGCTACTATTACTACTACTGCTACTACTATGAATACTATTACTACTACTGCTGCTGCTACTATTACTACTACTGCTACTGCTACTATTAACTATTACTACTACTGCTACTGCTACTATTACTACTACTACTACTGCTACTACTACTACTACTGCTACTACTACTACTACTGCTACTACTACTACTACTACTACTACTACTACTACTACTACTACTACTACTACTGCTACTACTACTACTACTACTACTACTACTATTACTACTACTGCTACTGCTACTACTATGGACACTATTACTACTACTGCTGCTGCTACTCAGACAACTCATACTACTACTTCTATGACGACGACTACTACTACTACTGCTACTAGTACTACTACTACAGCTGCTACTACTACTACTAATACTACTACTAATGCTGCTACTACTAGTACTGCTACTATTACTGCTACTACCACTACTTTTATTATTGCTGCAAATAATACTACTACTACTACTACCGCTACTACTACTAAAACCTGACACATGACATATATTAATTAATTCATGTTAATGTTAAGGTTTTTTGTGCAGTGACCCTGATCAAATTAAGAAATTCAAATACTATTATTGCCACTACTACTACTACTACTACTACTGCAACACTAGTAGTAGTAGAAGTAGTAGTAGTAATACAAATACTATTACTGGTTCTACAAATGGAATAGTTTTACTTTTCTGGCACTAATGGCTACTAATCAAATGCTACTACTACTACTACTACTACTACTACTACTACTACTACTACTACTACTACTACTACTACTACTACTACTACTACTACTACTACTACTACTACTACTACTACTACTACTACTACTACTACTACTACTACTACTACTACTAGTCTATAACTACTGCTGCTGTTATCTTTGATGGTACAGATTTTTACTGCTTGTCCTACAAATACTGTTACTCATACTGTCAATAGTTTTACTACTACTACTACTACTACTACTACTGCTAACTGACTACTAGTACTGCTAATGGTTATTATTTTACTACTGCAACTTCTGGTACTAGCATACTATACTACTATTGCTACTAACCAAGAGTCAAAACTATTCATCAATGCTACTATTTACTACAATTACTACTGCCATTATTACTGCTACATTATTTATTTTTAGTCCAATACTTTTACTACTACTTGGCCAAACATTTACTACCAATATTCATAAATTACTCTTATAAAAGTACGTCCTAGCTGTAAGTGCATGTAAGTGTGTCTGTATGTGTCAGCAGAAACACAAGACTGCTTTGGTTTAGCGGCAGAAATCGGGCGTGGATAAAACCATCACACTCTGGAGGTCTTCCATCTTGAAGGGGAGTCGGCTTTTTGAACCATTATACAATTATTTACAAAAAGAGACATTACAGCGCTGACACGAGGGTTAGTCGTCACGGTAACAGACAAATAAAAGCGGCGCGCGGTGGAAAAACATTACATTTCTCGACACAGTTTGCGGTTCCTTTGTGGTTTTGTTATTGGCGGAGGGATAGACAGAAGAATTCAAAACTTGTGTGGACTTTTTGTGCAGTGAAATATGAAGTTTGGCCAAGTTTTTCAGACAGTTACAGAGAATTCAGCTGGGAAAACATGGTCTAACCTAAAATCTAAAAATTACTAGAGGCATTTGAACACATCTGGCTAAAATTTGTGATGGGGATTTTGTCATAATTTGTCAATAACATTACAATTGACCTATTACGGAAAAAGTATGTTTTGTTTAAAGAATCGTGTATTTCCATTTTTTTTATATTTATGGCGCGCTATGTATGTACCATGCTTCTTGTTTGTTTCCATGGAGATGTTATTGCTTTGCCTGGAATGTTCCACAGTAAACTGATCTTATATTTCAGCAAAGCAACAACATCACCATCAAAAATGTTACATAATACACCTTTAAGTTCAAATTAAAGGCACGGTACCTGGTATTTACTGTCTTAAAAATGTGAAAAACAGAACTAGTTAATTTTAAACAGTTTGCAATGGTCCTAAATTATTCCTCACTTACCTTATTCATTCAGAGTAAACTAAGGCTACGCTCAGACTGCAGCCTGAAGTGACCCAAATCAGATTTTTTTGCCTCTATGCTCCTGTGTCTGATCTTTTAATGACAGTCTGAACGACACAGATAAGACTTTTTTCAAATGTGACCCAGGCCACTTGGATATATGCTCCAAAAACTGATACATATCTGATCTTTTGACATGCGACTTCAGTCTGAACGGCCAGGTCACATTCATCCCACCTACACGTCACAAATGTACACAAACGTTTTTCTCGTCACACAAACTGTGTATGAACTCAACCAGTGAAGCAGTGAAGCACTTATCAGGCTCACTACTCTTGGCTGCAACATCGCCATGCCCATGTTCCTCGTTTTTCTACGGATGTTGCTGCCACTGTCCAACAAAATGCCATGGCCAAAAACCTCGTCCTTCACCTTCTCAGGGCCTGTTTACATGAGAACGCTTGCGGGTAAAAACAAACAAAATATTTTTTCTGAAGTGCTTTTTGTTTAGACGGTGAGGGCATTTTTGGGGGCTTAAAACCGTGAAAATGTCCAAAGATGCCATTGTTGCGTTAAATACAAGCATACCCAATCAAATTCCACACACTTTTGTGTCTAAACACGGAATAAAAAGTGAAGACGCAACGCCACTTTTGCATCTTCTGTTCAGATCGTCATCATATAAACGTAGCCTTAATCTCCTGCTTAAAACAAAAAAGCTGTACATGTTCTGGCTCTTTTTTGACAGCAACTTTAAAATCGTCAGGTGCTCAATGCTCGTGTCCATGTTTAGGCGACTTCTGTAAACACTAAGCGCACTCTCTGCATGTTATGTCGTTGTGTCCTCCAATGTGCATGCGGGACACTTTTGGAGCATTTAAAGTTCACACTGGAGATCACATACAAGTTGCATATGATTGGAAATATGAACGACCTTGCAAAAAAATCAGATTTCACAAAAAAAAAAAAAAAAATCAAAATTGAGCAGTGAGCCCTGCAGTCTGAACATAGCCTAATTATTCGCCATGATGAGTTTATAAAAGCTTTTCACAACTTTCAGAGCCTGGGGCAAGACACATTTTGCTCAAAAAAATCAGGGACCAATCCTTTAAATAGTGTGTCCTTGTTCATATTAACAAACATTAGACACTTAGACCCTCACCTCCTGTATTGATTAGACAGTAAGAGTGGGGGGTGTGGTTCAGACCTCTGGATTATTCATGACACTTTTACACATCACCTCTGCTCTGGGGCTCTGAACACTCACACGCTTTAACATGTGTCCTGTAGACCGCAGGATATGTCCTTACATGCCAGACCTATAGGCAAGCCAACTCACTCTTATTTTAGACCCTTTAAATAAATCAGCGCTTTTTTTCTACAGCAGCCAACGGGGGCCAAACGCACTGCAACGGCTCAATGCGTCTCAGAGAAAACAGCTTCAAGTACAGAAACGATGCAAATTTACAAACTCAAACACAAGTTTAAACGAGGTACAAACAAAAAGAATGTGGTACAAAGAAACAAAGACAAATGTATCATCATCAAATGTGCTGCAAATGGAAATGATGCGGAGCACAAAACAATGAAAACCAAGAAAACACCTGCAAACGAAAAATGCTGCATAAAGAGTCACCACAGCGATAGCGCTTCAAACCTGCAGGGGGCGCTCTCAGTGTAACAACGCAATGGGGAGACACATTTGATGGAAAGAGAATGAGAGAGACAGAAAACCATGGATCTATGGTGTTGTTGCTTTCAGCTGCTTCCAGTTGACGTAGTGGCCATTCTCTGGTACTTCAGCAAAAATGTCTCCTTGGCTGAGAAAAGATTTTTCTCATAGAGGCAACGTAACCACAAACTGCGTGTTCGGCTGACAGGGCACCTACAACTTTCAAAAATGGCAAATTTTGTGGTGATTTTTGTACAGTGATATTTATATTATTTATAAACACAGTACATGAATATAATCAAATAAAAGCCACATTACCGTAACAAACATTGAGCTGTTACACTGAGAGCGCCCCCTGCAGGTTTGGAGTGACTCTTTACGTAGTTTTTTTAGGGCGGCAGTAGCTCAGTTGGTAGAGCATTCGCCCACTGATCTGAAGGTTGGCGGTTTGAATCCAGCTCTTCACATAAACATCACAAGTTGAGCAGTCGGATCCACTGACTCACAGGTTGGCTGGTGTGATTCCAGCTCCCACAGATGAATGCTGTCTTTGTGTCCTTGGGCAAGACACTTAACCCACCTTGCCCACAGTGTCTGCGTACACTGGTGTGTCAATGTGTGTGTGAATGGGTGAGTGGTTCCTTTGAGTGCCTTGAAGGCGGAAAAGCGCTATAGAAAAATGTTACCTTTTTTTTTTTTCGTTTGCAGGTGTTTTCTTGGTTTTCATCGTTTTGTTCTTTGCATCATTCCTCTATTTGCGGCGCATTTGATGATGATATATTTGTCTTTCTTGCAGTGTGTGTTTTTCACTTGCACCACGTTGTCTGTTTGTACCTTGTTTAAACTTGTGTTTGAGTTTGTGAATTTGCATCGTTTCTGTACTTGAAGCTGTTTTCTCTAACTGAAGATATATCCACATGCTCCTGCACACGCTCCTGGATTTTAAATTTTTTATTTTTTTTTTGTGCATTGAAAAAAATTTGCATCCACACACGTGTTGGATCAATAAATATTTACGTGCAGACAGAGCGTTCGAGAGTTCTCAGATTTCTCCACCCTGGAAGCCATTTTCAAAAACACAATTTTCACCCACCTGAAACGCCGACTCTGTGTGGACGAAAGGCCAAAACTAATAAAAATTTCACCGTCTCGACCAAAAAATGTGGGCCTTTGCAGTACATTTGGACCCCGTCGGCCACAAAAATTGATAACTAGAAGATAAATAATGTCCCGTGTTACATTCCAAGAAATACAATCTCCATGGAGGCGACAACGTGAGGAAACCCAAAAGTAACACAGTGCATCTTTAACCTAAACATTTATTTATTACAAGCCATTTCTACATGACATTTATGTTCCTATGTTTTTTTTATTATCTTCTTCCCTTGGCCTCTTCCTCCAAGTTATAACATATTGACAAAAAACCCACTTCGACTCGAGCACTTGGACTTTTTTACACACTTTTTCCACTTGTGTTTAAATTAGCTCATGAATAAATAAAGCAGTGCTGCGCCCGTCCCTCAGCGTCTAATGTCTTATTTAGTGTTCAGATTTGGGTTTGTGTGCGTGGAGAGAGGACCCGCGTGATGATGACAGATACACACAGACAGTTGCTAAAAAGACACACAAATAATTCATGTTGGAGCATTGATTCAGAGGAACAGATTTGGTTTCACTTTTGTTCGGTGAGTACCAGGTCTAGTTACTCCTCTGCAGTGCATCAGTGAGGAGGTACGAGGAGGTTTGGGGCTTTTACGCGGACTGGAGTTCATTTGAGTGGCCAAACGATAAATAATTAATTAGAAAAAAAGAAATAAATAAAGAAAAAGACATTAAAATATTTAGGATATAGGCTAATTATAATGACTTCTGAATATTATCTTCGTGTTAATTGCTAACCAGGTTTAAAACAGGTCTAAAACCAGGTCTAAACCAGGACTAAACCAGGACTCACCCAGGCTAAATCCATCATCATATAGCAGGACTAAACTAGGTCTAATCCAAGTCTACAACAAGGACTAAATTATGTCTAAATCAGGTCTACAACCAGGACTAAACCAGATCTAAACCAGGTCCAAACCAAGTCTAAAACTCAGGACTAAACCAGATCTAATCCAGGTCCAAACCAAGTCTATAACCAGGACTAAACTAGGTCTAAATCAGGCAAAATCTTGCCTAGAAATGCAGAAAGATATCTCTCTGTATTTGTGGATTTTTCCAGGCAAGGCTAAACCAGGTCTAACCCAGATCTAAACAAGAAATAACCCAGGATGAATGAGGACTAACCCAGGGCTAAACCAGGACTGAATCAGGTCTAAATCAGGAGTAAATCAGGACTAAACCACATCTAAACCAGACTCATCTAACCCAGAAATAATCCAGGACTAAACCTGGTCTAAACCAAGTCTATAACCAGGACTAACCTAGGTCTAAACCAGATCTAAACCTGGTCTAAACCAAGTCTATAACCAGGACTAAACTAGGTCTAAACCAGATCTAAACCAGGTCTAAACCAAGTCTATAACCAGGACTAAACCATTTCAAAATCAACTCTATAACCAGGACAAAACCATTTCTAAACCAAGTCTATAACCAGGACTAAACTAGGTCTAAACCAGATCTAAACCAGGTCTAAACCAAGTCTATAACCAGGACTAAACCATTTCAAAATCAACTCTATAACCAGGACAAAACCATTTCTAAACCAAGTCTATAACCAGGACTAAACTAGGTCTAAATCAAGTCTAAACCTTGCCTGGAAATTCAGAAGAATATCTCTGTATTTGTGGATTTTTCCAGGCAAGGCTAAACCAGGTCCACGCCCGATCAGTTTTGAGGTCTAAACAAAGAATTAACCCAGGATTAATGAGGACTAACCCAAGGCTAAATCAGGTCTAAACCAGGTCTAAATCAGACGTAAATCAGCACTAAACCACATCTAAACCAAACTCATCTAATCCAGGTCTAAACCAGGTCTAAACCAGGTCTAAATCAGTTCTAAACCAGTTCTAAACCAGAACTAAGACAGGTTTAAATGAGGACTAACCTATGACTAAACCAGGTCTAAATCAGGAGTAAATTAGGACTAAACAACATCTAAACCAAACTCATCTAACACATAAATAAACCAGGTCTAAACCAGGTCTAAACCAGGTCCATACTAGAATTTAAACTCAGGACTAAACAGGACTGAATGCAGGTCTGTAGACATTGCTCAGATCTTATTAAGATTTAAAACAGTTGTCATTTTTTTCTGCAGTTATATCTGAATTATAATTACTTTGTTGATTTCTAGTCTCATATTAACCCCACGAAAGAGCGAGGAAGACGAGGAGGAGGAGAAGAAAGAGGGTGTGGAGGAAGATGAGGAGGAGGAGGAGAGGAGGAGGGGAAGTAGGAGGAGGGAGGGTCTTATCTTCTGGGACTTGTTCATGTGTCAGGGAGGAGCAGAGCAGGTTTGTGATGCTCTCATTTCCATAACCGTGCACACAGATCATCAGCCCCCCACAAAGCACCAGGAGATCAACCACACACCCCCACAGTCCCCAAACAGACTCCAAACAGACTCCAAACAGACCCCACGCTGGGTTAAGGATTATGTTATTTAATTATTATTTATGTGTTTATTTTATTTCATCAGGTTATACTCCTTTATTAAATACAAAAATGCACAAAAGAAACTGTATGACTATTCTAAACCAGGTCTAAACCAGAGAGCTAAGACAAAATGAAATCAGGACTGAACCAGGACTAAACCAGGATGAAACCACATCTAAATCAGGACAAAACGAGGACTAAACCAGGTCTAAACCAAGTCTAAACCAGGACTAAACCAGAGAGCTAAACAAAATGAAATCAGGACTGAACCAGGACTAAACCAGGATGAAACCACATCTAAATCAGGACAAAACGAGGACTAAACCAGGTCTAAAGCAAGTCTAAACCAGGACTAAAACAGGACTAAACAGGACTAAACCAGGACTAAACCAGGACAAAACCAGGACAAAACCACACCTAAATCAGGACTAAACCAGGATTAAACCAGGTCTAAACAAGGACTAAACTAGGACTAAACCGCATCTAAATCAGGACTAAACCAGGTCTAAACCAGGATTAAACCAGGATTAAACCAGGACTAAAGTGCATCTAAATTAGGACTAAATCAAGTCTAAACCAGGTCTAAACCAGGACTAAACCAGGACTAAACCAGGACAAAACCAGGACAAAACCACACCTAAATCAGGACTAAACCAGGATTAAACCAGGTCTAAACAAGGACTAAACTAGGACTAAACCGCATCTAAATCAGGACTAAACCAGGTCTAAACCAGGACTAAACCAGGATTAAACCAGGACTAAAGTGCATCTAAATTAGGACTAAATCAAGTCTAAACCAGGTCTAAACCAGGACTAAACCAGGACTAAAGTGCATCTAAATCAGGTCTAAATCAGGTCTAAACCAGGATTAAACCAGGAATAAACTGCATCTAAACCGGGACTAAACCAGGACTAAACCAGGACTAAAGTGCATCTAAACCAGGACTAAACCAGGTCTAAACCAGGTCTAAACCATTACTAAACCACTTTTCACTTTACAGTTTTTGCAATGATTTCAAATAATTTTTTATCTGTTATTTTTGTTCATTTTGGCAGTACAGTTATTATTATATTTGAAGTGTTTTCTCTTGTATTTCGTGTTCGTGTGTCTGTTGTGTCGTCTCTGTAGCTCTTCTCGTCGAGTGTAGTGTTTACAGAGCGCAGGACTCAAGGTAACTGCACTGAAAGCGTCTGAACACAAAAGTCTCCTTCCATTAAAGAGGTCTGAGCTCACACAAACACAATCCACATTTAAACACACAAACAGAGGAGAGAGAGAGAGTGTGTGTGTGTGTGTGTGTGTGTGCGTGTGTGTGTGGGGGTGTGTCGTGCATTTAAATAAACAACACTTCAGTCAGATCAAATTTTGTGTGTTTGTAACGTCATTTTTTTTATTTTTTTAACACTATTTAGTTTTTGTTTAAAATACGAAAAACTGTAAAACCAAACGACGTCTAAAGCAGAGAGCTAAAGGCAAAATGAAACCAGGACTAAACTAGGACTAAACCAGGTCTAAAGCAGGACTAAACCAACCAAGACTAAACCAGGTCTAAAGCAGGATGGAACCGGGACTGAACTAACTCTAAACCAGGACTAAACCAGGTCTAAACCAGGTCAAAACCAGAATTAAAGCAGTTATAAACCAACTAAGACTAAACCAGACTAAACCAGGACTAAACCAGGACTAAACCAGGTCTGAACCAGGACTAAACCAGGACTACACCAGGTCTAAAACAGGACTGAACTATGTCCCAGGTCTAAACCAGATCTAAACCAGGTCTAAACTAGAATTAAACCAGGACTAAAGCAGCCTAGCATATCTAAACCAAACAACCAGGTCTAACCCAGGACTAAACCAGGCCTAAACCAGGATCAAACCAGAATTAAACCATGTCTAAACCAGGATTAAACTAGTTCTAAACCAATCAAGACTAAACCAAGACTAAACCAGGACTAAAGCAGGATGGAACCGGGACTAAACTAACTCTAAACCAACTAAACCAGGTCTAAACCAGGTCTAAATCAGGTCAAAACCAGGACTAAACCAGGACTGAAACAATGACTAAAGCAGGACTAAACCACATCGCAACCAGGACTAAACCAGAATTAAACCAGAATTAAACTCGGACTAAACCAGATCTAAATCAGGTCTAAACTAGAATTAAACCAGAATTAACTCAAGTCTAAACCAGGTCTAAATCAAGTCTACTCCAGGACTAAACCAGAATTAAATCAGGTCTAAAGCAAGACTAAACCAGGTCTAAACCCACACGTATCTCTCCTTTCCGAACCCTCACACTAAACCCGCTCCTTCTGAGATGTTCAAATTTGAATATTCATTAACTCATGTAATATTAATCCAGCCAATCTTGTATTTAACCAGTTTTGTCACATCGCCTCGGGGCAGCACACCCTTTTTGCCAATCCTTCCATATTTTATCTCCACATTTTTTGCGTTTTCATCATGTTTACTTTACTTCCGACCAGCCCCATCTGTGTTTTTCCGTGACCTTTCTGTGATCTCTCAGGTGTGGGTCCAATCTGCCCTAAAATGCTTGAAGTGTTTTAGCTGTTTTCCAGATGGTAACACGCACCGAGCACGATCCCAGGTGAATTTTTTGTTAAAATATTCAAAATGACGGCGGCGGCAGAGGAGCAGTCTTTCCCTCCGTTTGATTTAATTGAATTTCAGGTCCCCGTCTCTATATGGGACAGTTAGCCTAATTGCTTTTGGCTGTACTGTGCCGCTGGGAGAACATCTGGGCCGTTCCGCCGTATTAATTTAAACTGATTTGAGATTTGATTTGAGGTTTAGTCACACAACAAGAATTATTTATATTTACAAAAAAAAAATTGTTTTGAATTTTACCTATTAAAGGATCCATATTGGGTTATTTTGTGATGTTATAATGTTGTTTCCTCATCACACACAAACCCTGTATATTTAGGTCTAAACCAGGTCTCAACCAAATCTAAACCAGGTCTCAAACAGGTCTAAACCAGGATTAAACCAGTTCTAACCCAACCAAGACTAAACTAACTCTAAACCAGGACTAAAGCAGTTCTAAACCAACAAAGACTAAACCAGGACTAAAGCAGGATGGAACTGAGACTAAACTAACTCTAAACCAGGACTAAAGCAGTTCTAAACCAACAAAGACTAAACCAGGACTAAAGCAGGATGGAACCGAGACTAAACTAACTCTAAACCAGAAATAAACCAGGTTTAAACCTGGTCTAAACCAAAATTAATCCAGTTCTAAACCAACAAGACTAAACCAGGATTAAACCAGGTCTGAACCAGGTGTAAACTAGGATTAAACCAGTTCTAAACCAGCCAAGACTTAACCAGGTCTAAAGCAGGACTATGCAGGGTTTGACTCATAAACTCTGCATATTTAGGCTTGACTATTTTGTTCCAATTTTGCTGGTTCACTTGAATGTTGAAAAGAAAAAGAAATGGGCTTCATTTAATGTCCAAATAGGCGACTTATGGATCCTTTTATTACTGGTTCAATTACTGTTTTTCATTGTTTAAAACTTGAGTAAAACTGTTAGAATAATTGTGTATATGTTATCCCATATTTTCTATGTATTGTTTTTTGTGTGAAATAATGTTTGTGCTTATAACTATGCAGTGACTTGTCACCCACTCTGCACACCGCTAAAACAATGACTTAGTCAGCTCTTTTCTGAGAAAGAGGACGGCTCTCACTTTGCTGGGAAAGAGGGCAGCTCTCAAGGATGGCAGAAAGAAGGGGACGTGTTGGAGGGGACGTGCTGTTCCTAAAGATGCTACAACAAAGATGCTACAACAATGATGCTACACCTTATCAGCCACCTGCTGCTGAATATACATATTTGCACAATGAAATCATGTCTGATGTTTCTACTGTTTTTTGTTGTTTTCAACCCCTCCCCTTAGAGAAACACCCATTGTAACTAGGGACTCCCTTATGACAATAAAAAGAGGAGACGCAGGGAGAGCATGAGTGCGGGTGGAGACTGCTGTAACTGATCGCACTCTCTGTCCGTCCTCCTCGCGAGTAAATCCTCATTAATCTCTTGTCTTTCTTCTTACTTTTACAATGTTTAGGTGGGCTTAAACCTGACAAAAACTAATTGTTCAGACTCAACAACAATAAAATATCCTCATTAATGTTCAATAATTGTCAAATCTACCTTTATTTTGTGATTCTGTGACTTTTAAAATATGGGTCCCATAGAAAAAAGTTTGACAAACACTGGTCTATACGCCTTGATCTATGGTCGTGTTACTTTCAGGATGTTTTTCACACAAACCAGACTCAGACGCGTTAAAACAGATCAGGTTCTATAAAACAAAAAATCGTTAGTGTAGCTTATTGAGAACATTTATAACAGTGAGTGGCTCCTTTCGTTGTCGCTCCTCTGAGTCCAGTCACAGCTGCAGTCGATACAACAGACCAAATGAATAAGAATGAAAAGAAGAAAAATTAAAAGTGAATATATTTACTTTGCATGGTGCTCTAGGGGTTAAGTTATAGCAAATATACAAGGAAAAATACTTGTTTAAGGGTTTTGAGTTCTTATATTGTTACTATAAATGTGTATATTCAATTATTTATGAATGTTAAAGCTGCATTGTGTAACTTTTCTGGTGGAAGGTCCATCAAATACTTTTCAAATGCTTTTTTTTTTTTTTTTTTTTAAAGAAATGTTGCTTTGTCTGGAATGTTTCACAGTATGGCATTAATCCAATCCAATCCACTTTATTTCTGTAGCACATTTCATAAACAAAAAACGTTTCCAAAGTGCTGCACAATACAAATTAAACATATCCAAAAGAAATATAAAATAAAACTCTGCTTAACTCCACTAGTCCTCGTTAAGACAATAAAACTAGTAAAAACAAAACAAAAACATAAAAATAAAATAAAAGCCACAGAGGACCACACAACTTACTCGGTGTTAAAAGCCAGAAAATAATATTAAACCTTTCTATCTTTCTATTTTCTGTCTTCTTATCTTCATGGAGACCAAACCAGACCAAGTTACAGGTCAGATCTGTGGAGAGGCGACCCCGCTCACACTCAGAATGTTTGTTTTCTAGGTATTTTTGAGCTGTAAAACCATCTCTAATTGAATATATATAAGTTAGAACTGTTTAATGTCATACTGTGGAACATTCCAG
Source organism: Boleophthalmus pectinirostris (assembly GCF_026225935.1). NCBI lineage: Eukaryota > Metazoa > Chordata > Actinopteri > Gobiiformes > Gobiidae > Boleophthalmus > Boleophthalmus pectinirostris. The sequence goes on from NW_026570994.1 coordinate 16,359,295, forward strand.
TCAGAGCAGTGACGTATCCATGGAAACAAGCAGGTGACGGACCCCCAACCAAAAAGGTACATAATGCACCCTTAAACAATCATTTTAGACCAATTCTAATTAGTAAAGAAGGTAATTCTGTTTAAATGTATTAATGTATTTGCAATTAACTCTTAGCCCCGCCCACTTCCTTCACTTGTTTCCTTATGGTTCTCATTGTGGCCTTTAAAAATATGATCGAATGATTCCAGGCCTGTCCCGACACTGGTTTAGTCCTGGTTTAGAACTGAGACTGGGACCAGACCAGGACTGAGACTGGGATTGAGATTTGGACCAGACCAGGACTGAGACCAGGACTGAGAGCAGGACTAGACCGGACCAGACCGGACTGAGATCGGGACCAGACTGGGACTGAGACCAGGACTGAGACCAGGACCAGACCAGGACTGACACCGGTTCAGTTTTGGTTTAGACCTGGTTTAGACCTGGTTCAGTCCTGGTTCAGTCCAGCATTGCAGATTAAGTCACGCAAACGGGAAACAGTCGTTATCCGTTTTTTTCCATTATTCATTTAAACACAAAATCGAAAACTGAAAAACCGAATAAACAAATAATGAAGAAAACAGTTCTTTTTTCGTTTTCTTATTTTTGGTTTTATTTTGAAAAATGAATGAATGACACATGAATTCTTTCCATCCACCATCGGAGAACCATAATATTTATGTTTAATTTAAGCATCCTAGGACATGATATTATGACATGCTGTAGTTAAAACTGGACACTGCATGTGCTCTTACGTAACTTACTGTTCTCAAAATAAACATATAATTTTACAGCTCTTATTTCCTTGAGCCTGAAGTCATAATCTTATTACATTTCCACCAGTGACAAGCCCGTCTGCTTTTGTCCACTGCATAAACAGGATCCCCCGTCTTATTTCCATACAGATTAAAGGCCTGTCTGTCTGTTAAAGGGTCCATGTTACGCTATTTTCTGATCTCTATTATAATGTTGTTTCCTCGTCACAAATAGACCTGGAGTTGTGTTTTGTTTTGTTTCATTCACACACGTTTAATACATGTGGTGATACGGGAAGTGCTCCAGACAGGTTAATAATAATAGGGTTACTTAAACATGTGTGAATGAAACAAAACACAACTCCAGATCTGTTTTTGATGAGATAACAGCATTTTTACACAGCTCAAAGCTTACTCCATGCTGTTTTCTCCTGAAATGCTCCACAGTATGGCATTTAATTTTAAGTTTAAGTTAAGTTTAATTAACTATCTCCATGGAGACAAGCAGGCCACATCACCAGGCCAAGCTACAAAGGTTAGATCTTTTTGCTTTAGTTTTGAGAAATTACAAAAATTAAACAAAACACAACTCCAGGTCTGTTTTTGAGGAGGTAACAACATTATAACATGACTTAAAGCTCAAAAAGAATCAGTTTTGCGTAATATAAGACCTTTAAAGTGACAGATTAGACCACTCATTTCAGTAAAACATAGTAAACATGATCATATTTAAGATTTTGAATAGTTTCTAGGCAAGTTTTTCCATTATCATTATTATTTTTTTTTTATTTAGGTGATGCTTATAATTATACTTCCTGATTGGACATGGGTAGTAGATGCGGCATACAATAAAATATAGCATACAATATGGCATTGTTTCCCAAAAACTAGGTCGCGCAAGAAATTTTTTTGGGTCATCTTGTCACAATCTGCATGTAGGTGTGCAATATACACTTACAATACACAGAATAATGTCTATTGACTTGAGTCGTGAAGGTTTTTTAAATAGGCTTTTAAAATGTGGGTCCCCAGAAAAAAAAAGTTTGGGAAACACTGCAATATGGCAAACAATAAAATGTGGCATACAATATAATAATAATAAATAATAATAAATAAATAAATACATAAAAATAAATACAAATAGATTCATTAAAAATACATTAAAAATAAATACATTACAAATAAATAAATAAAAAGATGTGGCATACTATGAGATAATGTGATTATGTTACCTCGCAACCATAATCTTAACAAAAGCCAAAACCTGTCTAAATTACACAACTGTTATGAATAGACTAATAAAAATAATAGACTAATAAAAATACATGACAACATCTTTATTTTGTTAAATTGTGCCTGTATTTTGAATTTTATGTGTTGATAACATAAGTAGATAAGACTTATACCGTAAGCTAACGTTTTGGATCACAATGCTACTTCCTGTTTGTTTATTTTTCCACAAACTGCCATTTAACTCACGTAAAACTATGATAAATATTAACTACAGCTACTCTCCCACCAAACCAAGTCATAAAAAAAACATGAAAATCTGTCACACGCACTTAAAGTCTATAAAGCTTTCGTCATGTTGTCTATTTGCAGAATGGGCCTCCAAAATCAATACTAGCTTCAGTTTTAATACAAGGCTCAAGGTGAAACTGGATCAATACTGAGCCAACATGGCCGTCTGCCTGGTTACAAGGCTCTGATGTAGGATTAATAAACGCTGACGTGTGGTTTTCGGTGTCTAAAAGAAATGGTGAAGGACACTTTGTTGATGTTTTAGCGGTTTTCTTGATGACAGGAAAACTTAGCGCTAACACAAGTGCTAGCGTGGTGCTAATTGGATGAATGCCACAGAGTCCAGAAGCCAGACTCGGTTTTACTAAGAAATGTTGTTTGATGAATGAATTTCTTCCCAAACAAACAAACCTGGTGACAGTCTGTTTATTTAAGAAGAAAACCTTGACTTTTTTAGTGGACAGATTTTTGTTTATAAGAACTAGTAGAGAATGTAAGAATGTAATTATATATGTCTATTTTTAGTTCTCATTTCATATTGTGTATATGTAGCACATACTTCTTATTTCATGTAGCAGTAGTATAGTAGTAAAAGTAGAAGTACCAGTAGTAGTTGTAGTAAAAGTAGTAGTACCAGTAGTAATAGTAGTATGAGTAGTAGTACCAGTAGTAGTAGTAAAAGTAGTAGTACCAGTAGTAGTAGTAGTAGCAGTAGTAGTACCAGTAGTAGTAGTAGTAGCAGTAGTAGTAGTAAAAGTAGTAGTACCAGTAGTAGTAGTAGTAAAAGTAGTAGTACCAGTAGTAGTAGTAGTAGCAGTAGTAGTAGTAGTAAAAGTAGTAGTAGCAGTAGTAGTAGTAAAAGTAGTAGTAGTAGTAAAAGTAGTAGTACCAGTAGTAATACCAGTAGTAGTAGTTACAGTAATAGTAGTAGTAGCAGCAGTAGTAGTAGTAGTAATAGTTGTTGTAGCGGCAGTAGTATTAGTGGTAGTACTATTAGCAGTAGTAATGGCAGTATAGTGGTAGTGGTAGTAGTAGTAGTAGTAGTAGCATCAGTAGTAGCAGCAGTAGTAGTAGAAGTAGCAGTAGTAGTAGTAACAGTAGTAGTCCCAGTAGGAGTAGTAATGGCAGTATAGTAGTAGTAGCATTAGTAGTATTTGTAGTAGTAGTAGTAGTAGCAGCAGCAGTAGTGATAGTAGGATTTGTAATAGTGATAGCAATAGTAGTAGTAATAGCTGTAGTACCAGCAGTAGTAGTAGTACTAGTAGTAGTAGTAGTAGCAGCAGTAGCAGTATTAATAGTAGTAGTAGCATTGGTAATAGAGGTAGTAGTATTTGTAGTAGTGGTCGCAGTAGTTGTAACAGCAGTAATACTAATGGTAGTAATGGCAGTGTGTATAGTGGTTGTGGTGGTAGTAGTAGTAGTAGTAGTAGTAGTAGCAATAGTAGTAGTAGTAGCAGCAGCAGCAGCAACACTGGTAGTAGCGGTTATAGCAGCAGTAGTAATAGTAGTATTTGTGGTAGTAGTTGCAGCAGTAGAATTAGTAATAGGTGTAGTAGTGGTAGTAGTAGTAGTAGCATTATTAGTACAAGTAGCAGTAGTAATGGAAGTATAGTGGTAGTGGTAGTAGTAGTACTACTAGTAGTAGCAGTATTATTTGTAATAATGGTAGTAGTAGTAGTAATAGTAGTGGTAGTAGTAGTATTAGAGTAGAACCCTCACCATAAACCTCGAAGTTAAAACTAACATAGGTAGAGGTTATTGCAGAAGTTTAATGGGCCCATATTATGAATGACCCAGTTTATTACATATTGAGATTCTGTTTGCAAAATATACTGTTCACGCACTAATTCAACTGTTGACTAAAAGAAGACTTGAAAATAAAAGAATGAATTCACAGCTACAGTGTCTCAAATAAAATGTACCATAGTGTAAATACTGTATAAAATCTTCTCTCACAGCAGAAGGAAAAGGAAGGAGCTTGTAGACGGTGAAATATTATAAATTGAAATGAGTTTATGTGAACACTTGACCTTGGGCAATGTTACATGGGCCTGGTTGTGAAATCCCTTATATCAGGATCATGCTTCACATTATATTACATGTATTACAAAGAGAGATAGAGGGAGAGAAGGAGAGAAAGAAGGGCAGAGGGAGAAAGAGGAGAAAGAGAGAGGACGAGGATACTTTAGAGACAAATAGAAGGATGGGGGTAAAGAGGAGTCGTTCCAAAAATATTTCATTTAGAGATTTAAAATTTAAGATTCGGAGCTCAAGCTTTACTAGTGATATTTAGCTATGTGAAAATGATAATAATAATACATTTTATTTACATAGCAATTTACATTTCAAACAAATCTCGACGTCAACAGCAAGTGCACTGAGTTAAAAACATTTACAAAAGAGTAAGAAATATAAGACATATTTTTAAATCCATGTATCATTCATTTTTCAAAATAAAAGTAAAAACAACTATTTTCTTCATTATTTGTCTCCAAAACCAAAATGAAAAAATGCATAACGATTAGTTTTTTCAGGTTTTCGATTTTGTGTTTAAATGAATAATGGAAAAAATTTATAACAGCCGTTTAAAACAGGACTAAAACAGGTCTAAACCAGGACTTGAACCAGGACTGAACCAGGACTAAAACAGGTCTAAACCAGAATGGTACACCCACAGAGACTGTCGCATAATCAGGACTGAGACTAGGACCAGACCAGTACTGAGACCAGAACCAGACCAGAACTGTGACCGGGACCAGACTAGGACCAGACCAGAACTGAGACCGGTTTAGTCCTGGTTCAGTCCTGGTTCAGTCTGTCGAAAACAGTTTTTTTTTTTTCGTTTACTTATTTTTCGTTTTATTTTGAAAAACGAATGAACGAATGATACACAGATTTTTTTAATGACTTCTCAAGAGAGTACGTAATTATGATAAATAACATAAATAAATGAATGAATACATTAATTAAATTGCATTACATGAATTACTTTCATTTGAATAAATTGATTGAATTACTCAGTCAGTTCATTGAGTTGAATTAGCTTAACGAAGAAAAGTTAATTAAGTATAGTGAAGAAGGGTTAGGGTAAGTGGGTGAACTATAACCTGCACTTTGTTGCCTTGGTTGTATCATGCAGCTATTTTTTCTTTTTTTTCCGGGACTCTCCATTAGCTCCTGTCCTTTATAAATCCCTCTGGTGCAGTATATTTCAGTGTGTCCACATGAATTATTTAGGAGACATGTTTACACATTCATTCTTTGTTAGTCTGGGACCAGGAGCCAGACGAGGGACACGCCCTAGAAATAAACTATAACAACAAAAACTAAATTCATAATACAAAATAACATCACTTCACATTAAGGAACAATATTACACTATTTTCTGATCTACGTTATAATATTGTTTCCTCATCAAAACATAACTGTATTGTGTTTTGTTTCATTCACACAAATCCTGAATATTTATAATGTTTGTATCATTTATTTATTCGTTTTTCAAGATGAAAATACAACAATTTTCCTCATTATTTGTCTCCAAAACCAAAATGAAAAAACGGATAACGATTATATATTTTTTTTTCAGTTTTCGATTTTGTGTTTAAATGAATAATGGAAAAAGTCAGATAACAGCCATTTCCGTGACTTAAACTGTGATGCCGGACTTTTGCTCCGCATACGGACTGAACCAGGACTACTGTAAATTCCGGACCATAAGCCGCTACTTTTTTCTCACACTTTGAACCCTGCGTCGAATAAAACGATGTGGCGTATATATGGACGGATTCTTTGTTTGGCACATTGTCCATTCATATTTACGGTCTATGGTTTGTCGACACAGTGGATATACGCAGCTTGAGTGCAAAAAACGCAGCTGTTGTGTGGTTTACACATGGATTTAGGGTTCACATGAAGTTGCTACACTAACTCACGATATTGTCAGCGCACTCAAACAGTTTATTGCCGTGTGATCAAATAAGTTATGATGCTAAATGAATATTAGTGAGGGAGATACGTCTTACCCATGTGCGTAAATGATGAGAAGAAACGTCTCAAACTTCAGTAGCTGGACATCCACTCATACCTGATCGATAGAACTAACCCCGCCCCCGAGAGAGTCTGAAATCTGCTGAAATCCTCCAAGACACTGACATGATACAGACAAAACAGAGGCTCTTTCTGCAGGAGACATGCGCAGAAGAGTGTGGGGAGAGACAAGGGTGATGTCTCGAGGAAGATGCACATTTGATTGTGTTTTGAACAGTCATTTTGCGCTTCATACACACACACTCCTCATGGAAAACACACAAAGAAACACAGTTGATGCAGCTTTTAAGTTAACGGCAACTGATGTGGTTGTGGAAGAAGTAAACAGAGCTGCTGCACGTGAGCTCGGCATCAAAGAGTCGATGGTGAGATTTTGGCAACGACACTGTCACAAACAGACTCAGCACAAAAAGCTTTCAGAGGTGATAGTATTCAGGTGCACTCAATAGTCCAGAAAATAAGGTAAACCAGGATTAAACCAGGTCTAAACCAGGAGCATTTTGAACTTTGGAGCTGTAGACAAACTAATAAAGGATTACTCGATGTGTGAATGAAACAAAACACAACTCCAGGTATGTTTTTGATGACGTAACAACATTATAACACGTCTAAAATCGCACAAGAATCCATTTTATGCAATATAGAACCTTTAAAACAACATAATAATTGCCATAGTTAGTACCAGTGTCCATTTTGTATTGAAAGTTTTAATTGTAGCTTCTTCCCATTAGTTTCAAACAAACGGCAAACTCAGAAATGTACACGGAGTCTTCATCTGCATATTGTGGATTTCTTTTGCGTTTTGTGACTGAAGAAAGTGCAAAAACAAAAGAGAGTTTTCAGTATCGAGAGACAGGACTAAGTTTTGGCAGCACTGAGTTTCACAGTTGGATTCTCTGTGGAGGTTTTGTGCTGTCATTGAAAACTTCTCCACCAGACGCTGACAAAGAAATGAGATACGCTTTGAGTTTTTTTTTTTTTTTTTTTTTTTTTACTTTTACTTTCTGCTTTGTGAAGTTGTTGAAGTGTGGGAGAGGAGGGTTCGTTTGTCTCGGAACAATACTTCACTTTAATCATGTTTCGAAAAATATAACCTCATTAAAAAGTGCTCCAGGTGAAATTTAGACAAGGAAAAACAAAATTAAGATGGAAGAAGATACCTGAAAAGTATAAGTGGGTTTGTCAAATTGAAATCACTTTTTAAAAAAAACAATTTTATCGTCAGACTTTTTTTATGAAATGCATGAAATGTGAGTGTGTTTTTACTTGGTTGTGAAGCACTTTGTAAACTTAAAGGTGCTGTATAAATAAAGATTATCATTATTATTATTGAGAATCACGATGACAACTACTACTACTGCTACTACTACTACTGATACTGCAATTATCTGGCTAGGACAACTAATACTACTACATACTACTACTATTTTTTAGTCTTACTAGTGTACTTAATTATTATCATCTGTAACTAGTGTAAAAGTACAAAAGTTATGCTATTGTAATTACATCAATTACTCTAAAAACAAGTATTATCAAAATGCAACTATAGTACTAATTCTAATACTACAAAACTTACTACTGCAACTTCTACTAACCTATTAATTGTCTACTAACTACTATTACTACAACAACAACCTCTACTACTACTACTACTCTGTCTAATACTTCATAGGTAGTGTCACTATTATTACTACTACTACTACTACTACTACTACTACTACTACTACTACTACTACTACTACTCTGTCTAATACTTCATAGGTAGTGTCACTATTACTACTACTATTATTGCTACTGCTACTATTACTACTACTACTTCTACTCTGTCTAATACTTCATAGGTAGTGTCACTACAACAACCACTGCTACTACTACTACTACTACTACTACTACTACTACTACAACTATTCTGTCTAATACTATATATAGTGTCAATACTACTACAACTACTGCTACTACTATTACTACTACTACTACTACTACTACTACTACTACTACTACTACTACTACTACTACTGCTGCTACTCTGTCTAATACTTCATAGGTAGTGTCACTACAACAACCACTGCTACTACTACTACTACTACTACTACTACAACAACTATTCTGTCTAATACTATATATAGTGTCAATACTACTACAACTACTGCTAGCACTACTATTACTACTACCTCTACTACTACTACTACTACTACTACTACTACTACTGCTGCTACTCTGTCTTATACTTCATAGGTAGTGTCACTACTACCACCACCACTACTACTACTACTACTACTACTACTACTACTACTACTACTAATACTACTAATACGGCTACTGGTACTACAACCACCACTACTACACTACTACTCTATTTAATACTACATAGTATCACCGCTACAACTACGTACTACTACTACTACTATCAACAACAACAACAACAACAACAACTATTACTACTACTACTACTACAACTACTTCTTCTTCCACAATGAAAGCAGTTAATTTTTCTTGTACTTGTACTTGTACTTGTACTCTTGATGTAAAAGTTCACCTCTGCTTTACCATGGATCTATTTATTTAGACTTTATTATGGTTCTTTGTGCATTACATTTCATTTGACAGCCCTTGCGTAACATATAAATCCTTCCCCCTCCTACTTACTGTCAGAGCGGAGGTTCCTGTTGGCTGTAAATCCTCTGAGCCTCTGCAGTTTTGACACAGTAGAATTATCTGGCCCATGTTTTCCTCCTGTACTCCCTGTTTAAGTGTGATAGTGTCTGAGCTGGAGCGGGAGGAGGTCCAAGATTTCAACTACAACAACACTTCAAGATGTAAAAATGTGAAGTTAATTATATAATATTAAACCAACGACAACCACCAAAGACTCTGTGCACTGTTATTCATGTATATTATCATTAAATTGCACTATGTAACTTTTCTAATGGGTTTCCTGGTACATCAAATATCATTTAATTTAGTTTTTAAAAAGCAAGATCATAGATAAGTTTAATGCTATATTGTGGAACATTCTGGCCCAGCGACACATCTGCAATAGGCATTAGTGCACACGGGGATTTAATCTTGAAGGTGCTTGGACTTGTTTTTTTCTTGGTCTTGAATGTGCTTGGACTTGGTCATGTCTCGGTCTTGAAGACACTTGGACTCAGTCTTGAAGACACTTGGACTCAGTCTTGTCCCAGTCTTGAAGGCGCTTGGACTCGGTCTTGAAAGCACTTGGACTCGGTCTTGTTTTGGTCTTGAAGGTGCTTGACTCAGTCTTGTTTTGGTCTTCAAGGTGCTTGGACTCAGTCTTTTCTTGGTCTTGAAGGCGCTTGGACTCGGTCTTGTATCGGTCTTGTCATGGTCTTGAAGGTGCTTGGATTCGGTCTTGTCTCAGTCTTGAAGGCACTTGGACTCAATCTTGTCTCGGTCTTGAAGGCGCTTGGACTTGGTCTTGTCTTGGTCTTGAAGATGCTTGGACTCGGTCTTGGTGTTGAAGGTGCTTGGACTCAGTCTTGTCTCAGTCTTGAAGGCACTTGGACTCGGTCTTGTCTCGGTCTCAAGTTCTGACACTTGACAAGTGATAAAATGGAAATAGTTTTATAAAACATTGATATATATGTACCAAAATAACTATAAAATACAAATATATGTTCAAAATTACAAAGATGGTCTCGATTTGATCTCAGTGGGCCATGGTCTTGGTCTCGGTCTCAACTCTCAGAGGTCTTGGTCTCGGGACCCTGTGCTCTCGGACAGGTCTTGAGTAAAACACTAGGAAACAGCATTATAACATCAGAAAAGTAAGATCAGAAAATAGCATAATATGGGTCATTTAAACTTAAACCTATTGACTGAAGTTGACTTATATTTCCATTTTATATCCCAGTTACCACTTTAATAAAAAAAAAAAAAAAAAAAAAAGAAAATTCTAATACATAAAAAGGTAAATTTATAGCTATGATTCAACATTATTTCCACATTATTCTAAGACGTATTAGCTAACCAACCTTTTCCATAATATGCCTCTAACATAATGCCTAAATTATCTTGTGGAAACAGTTTAATATTTTTGGAGTTACCTGAGACTAATCTCGAAAATTCCAGACACGACTCATTAGTTTCACTTATCAGATTCTCCAGATTATTCCAGCTAGTGAGATCATTGGGCATGTTTTCCCAGTATATTTATTACGAATTAATCCTACGGCTAATCGAGTCATGTCTCCTTCTCTTGAATAATACTGTTTGGTTTGTTGTCTTAGTGATGCTGGTTCAACATTAGTGTCTTTCCAAAGAGCCATTGGCAAACCCTGGAGTCTCGGGTTGGGTTGCAAAAATGGGAAGTACCTGGTCCTGTTGGCAGAGTCTAAGAAAGCTAGTTTAAGAAGTATGTGAGCTGTAATACAAGTACTCTATACTTGTAAACTTGTAAAAATATACTTTAAAGAGGACTAAGTAACTTTTCTCAGTGGGTGGGCTGCTTATCTCCATGGAAACGTTATTGCTTTGCCTGGAATATTTCAATATGTAGTTCAAATAGTACATAAAACTATTAATTTTGTATTTTAATTGTTCAAAAATGCCTGTATTGTACTGTATTTTTACTGTGAGCATAAGCACCTCTCCACAGATCTTATCTTTGCTCTATTTGGTAGTTATTTAAAGGTGCATTGTGTAACTTTTCTGGTAGAGGGCCCATTAAATGCTTGCTTTGTCTGGACTGTTACAGGTCAGATCTGTGGAGAGGCAAGTGTGAGTTGCTATACAGTTGTAGGGAATATTATCCGTTACATAAGGGTGAGTCATTGTACAGTTGTAGGGAGTATTATCTATTACATAAGGGGGAGTTGTTTCACAGTTGTAGGGAGTATTATCTGTTACATAAGGGGGAGTTGTTGTACAGTTGTAGGGAGTATTATCTGTTACATAAGGGTGAGTTGTACAGTTGTAGGGAGTATTATCTGTTACATAAGGGTGAGTTGTTGTACAGTCTTTGAGAGTATTATCTGTAATATAAAGGTGAGTTGTTGTACTGTTGTAGGGAGTATTATCTGTTACATAAGGGTGAGTTGTACCATTGTAGGGAGTATTATAGTACGAATGTAGTCCTGTATCTTTCACTGTTTGAGTGGAGCTGTAGGAGCTTGTCGGAGAATGAGCTCCTCTGTCCCTCTGATGCAGTGGGTGAATTGTTGTACAGTTGTAGGGAGTATTATCTACCCCTCTGGTGCAGTGGATGTGCAGGAGTGTCCATGATGGAGAGCAGTTTGTCGCGTGTCCTCCTGTCTCTCACTGTGACAATGATGTAAAGACCTTTGAGAGAATGTTGAAAGCAGTAAAACAAAACAAAAAAACATTAAATAAGAGGGTGTGTCCAGATTTTTGAGAGGTGATGTAAGACCTGAAAAGTTACATAATTCACCTTTAAACTGCTGTATGTTTTTTGACTCGGTGATTGTGTAACACGTCCTAACTAGCTTTTCCACCTGTCTTTGCTGTCATAAAATGTGTTTTTTTATGACTCTCACTGTTAGCTGTCAAACCGGATCTGTAAAAATGCAGTAACGCCTCATGCCTCCGGGGGCAGCATGTTCGATTGTCTCAGACTTGTTCAGAACACAAATAACGCCGAGTCGTAACATGTTTGAAATCAATACTGACTTCCTGGACTCTGTTGTTTGAAGATAAAGCTACCGTGTAAATCGCTTCTGGCAATGAGCGGTCCTTTTGTTTTCAGTGGGTTTTCAAGTGCACATGAAATAAACCAGCTCTCTTATCTGTTTATAGAACTGGTATTCATATAAAATTGCAACATTTTAGGATTTCTGTAGTTTAAAATGGAGCTGGAAGACTGGAATTTGCAGTTTAAACCACCCGTATTACTCTGTTTTCTGATTTATATTATAATCAGACAAATTATGAATATTTAGGCTGAGTTCTCTCAAACACAAAACACTCTGTTCTAGCTTGTGATGTCATGTGGTGATACAGGGAAGTGCTCCAGGGTGTTTTTTTAACTCCATACGCCTTCACTGGAATCATTTGGATGACTTCAACTCTGGAAATGCCAATCTGTACTAAACATCACAAGGTGGATCAGACCTTGCATTCAGCTCCCACTTGGACCTCGGATTTGACATCACGGTTGATCTTAAAGCTAATGTTTCGCATGTCGGACTACGTGGATTATGATTATGACTATTCCCTCATCTTATGAAAAGGCTGCCACTTTAATTAATTTAATTTTTGGAATTTGCACTTCATTTTATGTCATAATTTCTCTTCCGTTACAACTTTAGAGATGTTAACGCCTACCACAACCTCACCACTTCCCTCATCAAAAAACCGACCACCATACCCACAGGCAGTGATAAGGACACGGTGAGGTACTGCAGTAAATCGAGTGACTAAAATTGTTCAAAACAGTTCATATTTACACATCACAGTGGGCGCAGCCATCTTGGAGTCCTTGCTTGGTCTACTTTTTCCGTCACCGAGGTCCAAGTCACGCCTTCCCATGAAAAGGGGCGTGTCACGTGTGTCGCTATAGGCAACTTCCCCGGAAAACCGATTTGGAAGGATAATCGAATGCAGGGAGAGCATTTGGAGCTAGATGTAGACAGACTAATAATAAAGGATTACCATAATACAGTAAAATACAAAAAGGTATGCATAGTATGTCATTTATTTTGCTATATGTAAACATTTGGAAAGTTTCATCATCAGTGTACAGCAATGTATGTAAAGAACATGGGTGGGTTAATATAAGTTTTTCTTTTTCCCACGCCTTTTCAAGAAATGTGCTTTTCTTTTGTTTACACTGTATGTGTAATATGTGTATGATTATTGTTTCTCTCCTGGCACAAACTCGAAATAAAAAAACAAATCATTCAAAAGGATTACTCAAACATGTGGGAATGAAACAGAACGCAATGCCAAGTATGTTTTTGATTAGATAACAATATTAAAACATGGATTAACGCTCACAGGAGTCAATTTTGCTTAACTCTCAGATTGCAGATTTGTTGACCTGGTTTATATCTTTGTAATTTCTGGGTCTGTCCACATGAAACAAAAACTGGCACAGAATTCAGTTGTGTTTTGTTTCATTCACACATGTTTAACTCACAGTTTCTTCATATTTAGGCAGATTTAGGAACACTACACCTGCACTGGGATCAGCTCTGGAAATGCTAAATCTCTACTGGACTAAAAGTAAAAGGAGCTGCTGATTTGAAAACTACCCCTTCGTGACATCGTAAAGTGGAACAGAGCATTTTGAGCTTTGGAGATGTGGACGGACTAATAATAAAGCATTACTGAATGAAACAAAACACAGTCCCGAGTATGTTTTTGATGAGGTAACAACATTACAGCACGGTTTAAAGCTCACAAGACTCAATTTTACGTAATACAGGACCTTTAAGTTTAATAGGTCACTAACTCAGGCCTATCTACTCGACTACATAAACACAATACAATATACTTCAATATAGAGCAGCTGTATGAGTCCACTATTGTCCAAACGCGCTGCTCTTTTTGTCAGTGTCCCTTTTTTCCACAGGAGCAGAATAATCTCATAATTTCTGCTTCACGTTTCACCCGTTTTATTTTGAAAGGGTGCCAGAGCATTTCCAGGCTACGGGCCAAATGTCAATGTGGCCACTGACACTTAAATCAATGCAACATTTCACAATAACTTGACAATTCCCACTTGGAAGAAAGCTGAGGTTAGGATTTCTCAACCCTGTCAACATGTTTCGATAATAAAATATTACTTTTACTGTAAATTTAACATCTGGTCTGGAGAGCGATGGGCTACAGGGCATCTGGTTTATTTCAAAGCAGAGTCCAGTGTTGATTTTAAAAACAATAACTAAATACATCATTGGGCGTTTTGCGTTGTCAGCAAAAAGTGTGTGGATTTAAAACAACTGTATTTTGTCTCAGATTTGACAGGCGAAGTAGGCAGAGGTTCGTTTGTTTAGACATGAGAGAGTCTGTTCCTAAACTGCGAGCTTCGATAATCCTAACAACATTTACAGCTGCAGTATATTATTTTGATTGTCTGCTTGTCCGATTTTGGCAAAACAGGAAATCTCGAATCATTTTGAGCCTTGAGCAACATTTTGGTCTTTTTTAGCGATGAGTACAGATAGTTTACGCGTTACTCTTGTGGCTGCCTGGCTCACACACTGAGCACTTTTTGAATCTTTTTGTTTTTTTAGCTCAGTTTTTCACATCATATCACGGGATTTTTAACCAATTAAGGTGCAGTTCAAATGACACAAGGGACTGTTGGATTTTGTGAAATTAGCTGTTTGTTTTTTCCTTATTCATGGAGACGTGAGCAAAGGAGCAAATTTTTTATATAATTATGTCTTATTTCACACCTGTCTCTTGCTATTTTTTGCTACTTATTTAGAATTTATTATTACCTTTTATATTTTTGCTCTTTGTTATTATATTATCTTGTGATGTGTGAGCTACTGTGTCCAAATAATTTCCCTTGTGTATCAATAAAATTTGTCCAAGTCTTAGTCTAATCTATGGACCTTTGAGCTGCTACCGGCTTTTTTAGAAGACCTTCAGAGGAAATACTTCGAATGAACACAAGGGACTGTTAGATTATGTGAAATGAAAAGTTTGTTTTTCGTATCCATGGAAACTATGCAAGAGTCTACCTAATGAGCTAGCTATGGGCATTGAGATGCTACAGGCTTTGTACACTAGAGCTCTGTGCAGGCAAGAATTTTGAGTCCAGCTCCCGTCTGCGCCCGCAAAGAATTGTTATTTTCATTCCTGCTCCTGCCCGTATCTGTGATATTTTGTCCCGCTCCTGCCCGCAAATCTCGCAAGATGGGGACGTTCTCTTTCTTAAGCTCTATTAAATACGGAGATGCAGAAAAGAATTGTTTAAAATGTGCTTGAGATTAGACCATGTCCTCAAATTTAGGCTGCTTAAAATGTTTCTATCAATGCCAAATAAAATATCCAGCACAAATTCAGTGTGATAGGCATATGTTAATCATTTGTGTATTTTACTTCACACTCATATTTAGTTTGCTGGACTGTAGTTTATCATCCCACACACCCACGCCCGCAATGAGCTTTCAAAAATATGTCCTGCGCAGCTCTGTTTTGCATCGGATCTCTTGAGTCCAGGGCGGTTGCATAAGGGCTCTATTGTACACCACATGTACCAGTAAATGTGGCAGAAGACCTTCAGAGGAAATACTTACTAACAACCAAAACAACAGAGTGGAGTAAGAGAGCGGCTTTTCCTGTTGTGTTCACCTGGCGCCCCCTGGAGGCTGCTGTAATGCTGCAGGACACTTTTGTCCAGTGGACTCTTCCTCTCCTCAAACTGCCTTGACACAGATCTGCTGACCCTGTGTTGTAACTTGAATTCCCCCTTGGGATCCTTATCTCTCGCTCTCGCGCTCTCTCTTATCCTGTGTAAAAACTGCGAACTCTGCAAACATTTTCTGAAATACAGTATATGGGGTTCTTGTTTTAGTTTAGCAGTTCTTATTCCAGTCTTCTGTCAAATTTTAATGCTCCTAAAATATGAATTATGGACTCTGAACTATAGATCTTGACTTTTTAAAATACCTTTATGCCACAAATCAAATCACGATGTTTGAAAACTGACTGTAAATCCTTTTAGAAAATACCAGCCTTTAGCAGAGCATGCAAAGTCCTTCTGTGACATTGTCCCATATCACCAAAGGCCTTATATGTCCAGCATGTTTACATTTGCACTGGAGGAGGACAGAACACGTCATGTTTACTCAGTCTGACAGGTCCATCTCTGTTTAGAGAGAAAAGCTCATCTGCAGCCTCCATGGACGTCACATCAGCCTCTGACAGTTCTGGGTCTGTGCAGAGGGTTCTATTAGTCAAGGTTTTTCATGTTTAACTTAAATATAGAATGGTGCTTTCAGTGTTATGTTATGTGTCCTTAACAAAACAAGCCGTTTATTCCCTTAGTACTGTGAATACTTTAACAAGTATTCTTTATGTTAAATGACATTACATGAATTATATTTGTGGTATCAAAATGGGTATTACTATTACTACTTCTACTACTAAAACAACAACTACTACTATGATTATGACAATGACTACGACTACTATTACTGCTACTACCACAACTACTACTACGACTACGACTACCACCACCACTACAACAACTACGACTATGATTACTACTACTACTACTACTAGTACTACTACAACTACTACTACGACTACAACTACTACTACTAGTACCACTACAACTACTACTACGACTTCAACTACTACTACAGCAACTACTACAATGACTACTACTTTGAATACTACTACTACAACTACTACTACGACTACGACAACAACTACTACTACTACTATGACTACGAATATGACTATGGCAACTACTACTACTACTACTAGTACTACTACTACTACTACAACAGCAACAACTACGATTACTACTACTACTAGTACTACAGCAACTACTACGACTATGACTACAACTAAGACTACTACTACTATTACGACTACTACTATGACTACAAATACGACTGTGACTACTACTACTACTGCAACAACTATTACTAGGACTATGACTACAACTACTAATACTGCAACAACAACAACAACTACTACTACTACTACTACTACTACTACTTACTACTACTACTACTACTACTACTACTACTACTACTACTACTACAACAGCAACAACTACGACTACGATTACTACTACTACTACTACTACTACTACTACTACTACTATGACTACGAATACGAATACGACTACTACTACAACAATTACTTCTGCTACTACTACTACTACGATTATGACTACTGCTACTACTACTACGACTATGACTACAACTAAGACTACTGCTACTACTACGACTACTACTATGACTACAAATACGACTGTGACTACTACTACTACTGCAACAACTATTACTAGGACTATGACTACAACTACTAATACTGCAACAACAACAACTACTACTACTACTACTACTACTACTACTACTACTACTACTACTACTACTACTACTACTACTACTACTACTACTACTACTACTGGTACTACTACTACTACTACTACCTCAAATGCAAAGTATTATATGAGTCGAGGTTTTTCCATGTTTTGTCTAAACTGGTGCTTTCAGTGCAAAATGAAGTCATATTTAAGCTGAGTGCTCTTAACTAAACAATAACAGAGCGTTCTCTTTTGTGTTTTGGCTTTTCAATAAAGGAATAATAGGAAACATTTGTGACAAGAGCTTTTCAATTCCCTTTATAATACAGTCATTTTTAAACACTATATTCTTTTTATGTTCAATGTCTTTTTATATTTACGGGCTGCTATATAAAATAACCTTCGAAGTTAAAGGTGTGAAAACTTTTCTGCTTGTTTCCATTCAACTGCTTGGCCTATAATGTTACACAGTATGGCATTACATTAATTATCCATATTGCATTTATTCATTTACAACTTGTTTATCTGTGAACTTTAACAATGTGATGAAAAACATGCATTGTTATGAGCATGGTCACCTCTCCACAGATCTGGCTGTCACCTGCTTGTCTCCATGGAGATCGATAAGTAAAATACAGTATGCAGTGATAGTTGAGATGACTGATATTACTAGCACATCGTATAAATTGGTAAATAGTTTTAACTAAGATAATTCTTCTTTCAAATTACTAAACAAAAACTCAACCAGGATTAACCCAGATCTAAACCAGGACTATAATCACTGTGACCCAGGGATAGACCAGGACTGAACCAAGACTCAAACAGGACTAACCTTGGATTCTGTCAGATGACACTGTGTACCATCAATGTCATTTTAAATAGTCAAATCCAAAACCCATCAATTCCTATATCCTGTAATTATATTGATTATTGTGGGTTATCTTTATAAGAAAATCTATATTTTTTAAGGCCTGTCTCCCAGTACAGATTGTATAAGCAGTTCTTGTTTTAAATTAATTATTCTGTGTTTTACGTTTTTAAGACAGTAAAACAGAAATCAGAAACTGCTTTTAAAGGTATGTAACTTTTTGGTTGAGGGTACTTCACCTGATTAGTCTAATGAGGTTCATTTGGCCTTCTGATAATTTATGTTATTAGTTTCTTTTTTCAGACTGGCTTATTTCTATCATTGCTTTACCTGGAATGTCCCACAGTATGACATTGAACAGCTCTACTTTACATTTATTCAATTACAGCTTGTTTTTATAAAAAATATCTAAAAACAGGCATTCTGACTGTGAATGGGGTCACCTCTCCACAGATCTGACCTGTAACTTGGACTGATTTGGTCTCCAGGAAGATAGAAAGGTTCAACAAATTCCAGCAGGAAAGTTATACAATGCACCTTTAAGCACAACTCGTTTTATTGGTGAAAAGGCTCAATATTTATATATAATAAAAAAAAAAAAGATTTAACAGGACAATGTAATAGGGATACAACTGTAATACTATAGTAATTACATCTTTATAACATACCCCTGTAGTACAGTTCTGTAGTAGATGTGTTTCTCTGCAGTGTTCTCTCCTCTGGCTCTTGTCTGTGTTGGGCTCCTGCTGAGCTGAGCCTGCTCCAAACCAAGAACTCTTTTAATTATGAACCTCATTATTATTGCCCCAGTCACTGCTGTGGGGAGAGAGGGAGAGGAGGAGGGAGGGAGAAGAAGAGATGGAGAGAGGAGGGAGGGAGAGAGAGAGAGAGAGAGGATGAGGTGGATGGGATAGAGTGTGAAAGGAAAAAGGAGGAGGAAAGGGAGGGATAAATAAGATTGAGGAGGAGAGGAGGGAAAGAGGAGTTGAGAGAAGGGATAGAGAGAGGGGGAGGAGAGAGAGAGAGAGGAAGAGGGAGGGAGAGATTGAGAGAGAGGATGGGGTGGAGGGGATAGAATGTGATAAAAAGAAAGGAGGAGGAAACGGTGGAATAAAGAAGGGTGAGACGGAGAGAAGGGAAAGGTGAAAGAGGAGGTAGACAGGTAAAGAAAGAACAGAGAGAGAGGGAGATGGAGAGAGGGGCATGCAAGAGGAATAGAGAGAGTGAGAGATTGAGAGAGGAGAGTGGAAGGGAGAGAGGGAGAAAGAGAGAGAGAAAGGGAAAGAAAGGAGAGAAAGGGAGAAAAAGATTGAGAGAGACGATAGGGGATAGAATGTGATAAAGAGAAAGGAGAAGGATGGAGAGAGAAGGTGACAGAGGTGGTAGAGAGGTAAAGAAAGAAGAGAGAGAGATTGAGAAAAGGCAAGAGAGAGTTAGATGTAGAGAGAGGGAGAAGGAGAGATGTAGAGAGGAGGGAGGAAGGTAGAGAGGGGTAGGAGAGAGAGAAGAAGAGGGAGGGAGCGCTTGAGAGAGAGGATGGTGTGGAGGGGATAGGGTATGAAAAGAAAAAGAGGTAAAGAAAGACTAGAAGAAGAGGGAGAGATATGGAGAGAGGGGCAAGTGAGAGGGTAGGAGAGGGAGAGAACTGCATATGGAAGGATGAGAGAAGAGAGGGAGAGAGAGAAAGAAAGACAAATAGAGAGGCAGAGAGAGAAAAAAAAGAGGGAGAGAATTATACAGAAAGAGAAAATGAGAGGAGAGAAAAGGCTAGGGGGTAAGAGAGAGAAGGAGGAAGAGAGGAGAGAGAGAGAAAGAGAGAGAGAGAGATGAGAGAGAGGGGGTATAGAGAGTAAAAAATGACTGCTGTATTACTGTTTTTATACCAGATGCCCTTCCTGTCTGACTGAACTGGCTGACGAGTAACTTCAGATCTATAAGTACTACCTCTATATATATATATGTTTTTTATTTACACAGAATTCTCCTCCACCGTCTCTATGGCAACAGACAACGTGGTATCCTCCTTTAATTCTCGCGAGACCAAAAATGTTGAAGGGTTTGAAAAGAAAATTACACTGAACTAAACTAACATTGTAGACAGACCAGACAGGTACAGTATTCCCAAATGTTTGCTGTTGCATGAATACATCCATATGTTTACTTTAAAGGGCCCATGTTACGCTATGTTCTGATCTGTGGTATAAATAATGTTGTTTCCTCATCACAACATCATAAGACCTGGAGTTGTGTTTTATTTCATTCACACATGTTTAATACACAAATCCCGCATATTTAGGCTGAACTCATCTGTGGTATGGTACACAATTCTCTCATTCAGAATTTAGAGTCAGTTTAATCCAGATTTGTGTGGTTTTGTCCTCGTTTACATCAATAGAAGTCCTGTTTTAGACCAGATTTTAGATCGAAGGATACCCAGAAGGACAACGAGTTTCTTACATGGCAAATTAAAAAGTTTGAGAACCACTTATTCAGATAATTTCACATAATTGCCAATCTATACTGAACAAAAGGTAGCTGTTAACCCTAAAAGCATTTTGAGCTTTGGAAATGTAGACAGACTAATAATAAAGAGTTAGTCAAACATGTGTAAATGAAACAAATACAACTCCAGGTCTGTTTTTGAGGACATGAGCAGATGTTCAAAATAAAAAACTGGGACATCCCTGGTTTGGGTTGGTTGGTAATAATAAAATTGGAAAATGAGTGAGTAATTAAGGAAAATGGTTCTGCACTCGGACCTAACATGAGTCAGTATAGTCACATTTTCTTTGTGTATTGATCCTTTTTAAGCAGCATTTCTGTATTTTACCTAAACAAATGACAATTTATGCCTCTCTTTATTGTTGGCAGGGATCAAGATGGTCCAAAATAGGGCCATTTCTTGTATAAAGAGAAAAAAAAAGGGACGCAGGGCTCAAAACTTTAGACATCTGGTCAACCTAGATGTAACAACACTACAACATCATTTAAAGCTCACAAGAGTTAATTTGTGTAATATAGGACCTTTAATATAGCACAAACACCATAATTCAAACATAATTTTTAATATTTAGATTTTTAGGTTGCAAAGAAACAATACAATTTAGTTTTTTGTCATTTCTTATATTAGTGTTAGCAGTTGTTAACAATATTAGCATGTTGTTAGCACTATTAGCACGTTGTTAGCAATGTTATCATTTTGTTAGTTTGTTTGTTTTCTTTTCTTTTTTTCAAGATATACCGGGACAGTACACCATTTACTACTAAAACTTTTTTTTTTTAAATTATCATTGTAATATCAAAATTGGGAACTAAATTGAGTTCTAAATTATGTGATTATTATTGTGAATAGTCCAGGCGAATAGAACTGATTAGCATGATGTGGCTAAACTTGCGTGATTATAATGGTACAATTATTTTGTAGTAATTTTGTGTTTTTGTTGTATTTTACATCTAATTACACGCACTAACAAACATGACTTTGGTTTGAATACGAAGCCCAAAGCCAAAGTCATTTCCTGAGAGCAATTAAACTAAACTCATTTGTAAAAACAGAGGATAAACCAATATTAAAGTCTTTCAAAATAATTAAATGGAAAATTGCTACGAGCTAATCAAACTGGGAAAGCAAAACTTAATTGAGAGTTGGAAAGATGTTTTAAATAATACACTACCACCACCACCTACTACTACTACTACTACTACTACTTCTACTACTGCTACTACTACTACTATTACTACTGCTACTGTTATTACTACTGCTGTTACTACTACTGCTACTGATGCTACTACTACTACTACTACTGCTACAACTACTGCTACTACGACTGCTACTGCTGCTACTAGTACGACCACTACTACTACTTCTATTACTGCTATTACTACTACTATTACTACTGCTACTGTTATTACTACTGCTGTTACTACTACTACTGCTACTGATGCTACTACTACGACTACTACTACTACTGCTACAACTACTGCTACTACTACTGCTACTGCTGCTACTTTTATTGCTACTGCTGCTGCTACTACTGCTACTACTGCAACTACTACTAATACTAGTTCTACGATTGCTGCTACTAATACTACTACTACCGCTACTGTTATTACTACCTTTGTTACTACTACTGCTACTGCTACTGCTGCTACTACTACTACTACTACTTACTACTACTACTACTACTACTACTACTACTACGATTGCTGCTACTAATACTACTATTCCTTTTACTACTACTGCTACTAATGGTACTATTACTACTACAACTACTACTACTGTTACTACTGCTACTACTACTACTACTACTGCTGCTACTATGACTACTGCTACTACTGCTACTATGACTACTAATACTATTATTACTACTTCTACTACTATTACAGCTACTTCTGCTAATACTGCTGTTACTGCTACTACTATTAGTACTACTATTACTATTACTACTTCTACTACTATATATACTACTAATACTAATGGTACTATTACTGCTACTACCAGGTTTGCTTTAAATTCCTGAGCCTCTTCAACTCCTAATTACTAGAGGGATGATATAAAATGTATTAAAAGATACGAACAGACAGGATGAGAAAATAACAGTACTAAATACAGCAGGTCTAATTTTCAATATTTTTAATTTACTTTTAATTTAAATTCAAAAGCATCAATAACCCCAATTTAACCTCACCCCAAAAGTAAATTAAAAACTGTCCGCTTGCATTTCTTCTGCCCCATAAGGTCAGTGTCCAGGTGTTGTCTGTAGGGGGCAGGTGTTGAGCAGGTGTTTTGGAGAGGGTGAGAGACAGAAGGAGGGGAAGAGGAAGAGAGATTGAGTGGTAAAGACAGGGAGGAAGAGAGGGGAAAAGAGAGAGGGGGGTGTGTACCTTCCCCTCAGGGACTGTCACTTCCTGTCCGATCTCTGTCCATAGACAAACAGCACGTATGCTCCTCCTGAATATCATGAATACTAAACACAGGCCTCATATTTGCACCAGACTGACTGATACAAATAAGATATACATGATGTAAGGTTTACACAGGGACAGTTTAAAGCTGCACTGTGTAACATCAGAAACATATTTAATTTATTATTTTTATATTATGATGTATTTAATGGAAGACTGTGCAATGCTTAGCCCACAAGCCTATGTAACCCCTGCTCCCACACAACACATTAGGTTATTACTTTGGTACTTGGACATCACTGAGAGTCTCCACTGCAGTGAGAACCAGAGGAGCAGAGTTTGCTCCTTCTGCATTTAAACAGGGACTGATATATGGCAGCAGATTCTCCCTGAAGCAGCAGTCAGTGAAGGAGTAGAGGAGATCTGCAGAATCTGCATCATAAAAGGAGACCAGACCCTTTTCATAATCCACAAACACCCCCACCTTCTGAGGAGCTCTCTGAGGGGACAGACGGGTCCAAGGGCCAGTCCAAGCTTTGAACTCATCATTGTTTCTTAAGGAGATGCTCCACTGTCCATGTTCGGGACTTGCAGTGATCATTCCTTTCCTGTTGATGGACTCGTGGGCCACTCCTAAATCCCAGGCTGTTTTGCCTTTGACCTGAACCTCAAAGTAAAACCTGCCAGAAGAGAATCTCTGTTTTCCTAAAACATCGGGACATTTATCAAACCTGAGAGGAGAGTCTGGGAGCTTCTTTCTCACAGCTCCATAATGAACCTGTTTGAGATCTTCAGACAGAACAAGTCGAGGATGAGCCGTGTCTGGGTCCAGAGTCACCTCCACTGCACACTGCTGCGCTCTCCTCAGCTCAGCTTTATTAGACTCTGAGGCCAGTTCTTTGAACTGTTTGTTAAACTCCTGAGAGAGACTGTTCTCCAGCTGAGACAGAGCTCGGGCTGCTTTGCCCTCACATGTCTCCAGCTCAAAATTCACGCTGCTCCACTCCTTAAGACCAGTGGGGGGCGTGAGTGCAAGGCAGCGCTGTAGAAAGTGGAGAGGGTCATGAGAGCGTGAGAGACATTCAGCCTCAGCACTACTCTTCTCCAGATCACAAATCTCCTGCTCCAGCTGCTGCAGCAAATCCTGGGCTCGTCTGAGGCTCTGACTCTGCTTCTCCTGGAGCTCCTCTAGGAAGAGGTCCATACGCCTCTGAACAGACTGCATGAGAGCAGTGAAGGCCTGCAGCCCCACAGCCCTTTCTCTGTGTGTCTCTGTCTCACTCAGCTCCAGGAGGCTCTGGATCTCCTGAATCTTCTGCCTCCTCTGCTCCACCATGTGCTGGCTCTGAGCCTGAATCAGCAATAGAGAGGATCTCCTGCACTCACACGCCTCCTCCAGAGACAGTAACTCATGGTTCTTGTGCTCTAGGACACACACGGTACAGACAAAGATCTGGTCAGTGCCACAGAATAGCTCCAGGGGGCGCTGGTGTGTGGGACACATCCTGTCTTCAAGGTTTTCCACAGGCTCCATCAGCTGATGTCTTTTCAGTCCAGAGACTGTGAGATGAGGCTGGAGGTGGCTCTCACAGAAGGAGGACAGACACACCAGGCAGGACTTGAGGGCCTTTAGCTTGGGCTCAGAGCACAGGTCACATTGCACCTCTTTAAAGTGAGGCATGTGATCCATAGAGCTGCTCTTGTTCTTCTCCACATTAGACCCTGAGACCACCTCCTTCAGGAGTGTGTTGACCCTGAGCTGTGGTTTGCTCGGGAACTCCTCTTTACACAGAGGACATGTGCATGGCCCATCAGTGTCCCAGGTCTGATTGATGCAATGTTGGCAGAAGTTGTGTCCACATGGAGTGGTCACTGGCTCAGAGAACACCTCCAGACAGATGGAGCACAGGAATGTCTCCTCAGAGCTCCTTTCACTGGTGGAGGACATGTCTGAAACATATCAACAATAGTTAAATCAAACTGAAGTCCCTTAAAAGTGGAAAGTCATTATCACTTATTGTGACAGGAAAAAGCTTTTAATTTGTAAGCTTTCAGGAGGATTACTCAAGTAACTCTCAGAAATTACTCCCCATCGCTGGTTTTCATATTAGTGGACTGGTATCTGACTGATAACGCTATACTGATTTGAACGATTGTGCTTTATGTTTTAGTAGTAAGATTCTGTTCAAAGTTTACGGTTGAAACACACCCAGGAGCATAAAAATCTGAGAGAAGATAAGA
The DNA here is from genome assembly GCF_026225935.1 of Boleophthalmus pectinirostris. Lineage (NCBI taxonomy): Eukaryota > Metazoa > Chordata > Actinopteri > Gobiiformes > Gobiidae > Boleophthalmus > Boleophthalmus pectinirostris. Next base: position 16,384,628 of record NW_026570994.1, read on the forward strand.
TATGAACTGCTAAACTAATCCAAGAATCCCATGTATTTTCAGAATAAGCTACAGGGTTAGCAGCTTTCTCACTGTGGAGACACAGGGCATCTGACACACAGGCGCATTTCTGAACATTATTGTGGAGGTTTATATTACAGGATTAGTAGGTTTTGTTTTAAATAATGTGTCATTACACTGTAGTTTACAGAGGGTACTTCCTTAAATAATTGCAGTCTTCACATTAAGCTAAATGTGATCATTTTCTTTGTAATTAACAAGAACTCAATAACACTCACAATAGTAACACATTTTCATCTGTTTGAGCAAAACTAATGTTGAACATAAACAAACTATACAGCAGGATCAGTTGTAGCTTGTAATAAATAACAACATCACTAGTAGTGTACCTAAACAAGTAGTAGTAGTAGTAGCAGTAGTAGCAATGGTAGCAGTAGTACTAGTTGTATGTTATTAGGTTATTTTTTCAGACGAAAAGTTTGTTTTCATACCTGACACTTTGGACTGCTCACTAGTGATCTTCCTCAGAGTGGTCACGTGATGTTGTAGTAGCAGTAGGAGCAGTAGGAGTTGTAGGAGTAGTAGTGGTAGTACAAGTATACTAGTAGTATTAGTAGTAATAGTGCCTAGCAACACTAACCTGCACTGGAGGTGCTGAGGTGCTCTTAAGCAAATGTAGAGGGAGTGTTTCCTGGGTCAGTCTGAGGGAGGGGCTTGCTGTGCCGTGCCATCTTCTTATATCCCTGTCTCTGTCTACACACATGCACAATCTATATATATCATATTGATAGCATGCACATTTAGCACGGAGCCAAAGTGTGTGAATGAACCACAAGGAGAAATTCAGTTCAAAATGATTAAGTAATTGACCCCAAGTAGTCTTATATGTGTATTAGAGAGCTAAATAATAATAGTACATTTGTTTATAATAGGTATTCATGTATTTGCTATTTATGGGTATGCTTAATAAACAAAAAAAAGCTCAGAGATTCTGATTAAATCAGTTGGATTTTTTGAACTGGATAATTGTACAGTGTTGATTTTTTTTTTTTTTTTGAGCAGTTGATAATAAAAAAGCTGTTGTTGTAGTGGGTTTTACTGCAGTGTTTAATTAGGGTCACTGCATGTATAAACTTTTAAAGGGAATCAAGTTTTTATCAATATATTTGGCTGGTGCTGCAAAGTTACATTTGCTGATCTGGACCAAACTTAGTTGTAAGTTGAAGGGGGGCAACCCAACACTAAAATGTAGGGAATATTGAGTGTCTATTTTGTTAAGAAGCTCCTGGAGAAGAATCCCTCTGTTTTATTTATTTCTTTACTATAACTATAAAACAGTCCTATTATTCTGCTGGACACTTCTGTAACTTTTCACAGTGCATAAAATTCTATATTGTTGCTTAAATCTTGCAGAATTTGGTTCTAAATAAAAGGCCAAGCATTCTTACTGTGTGACCCCCATGAAACAGAACTGTGCAAATCCACTGACAGTAACCATACATCTCTCACCAGGCTTGGGCTCATCGATTCTCACTCCTGCACCAGATTTTTTCCATGTGTTTGAGAAAAATGTTTCTTACCTCAGTACAGATATATTGTATAAGCACCACAAAATATGTTGTGAAAGTTGAGGAGAAAAGTGCTTATACTCTGTGGTGAATAATTAGGATGCTCAGAATGCATAAGATAAGCGAGGAATAACTTTGGATCACTGCAAATTATTGGTCCTATATGACACAAAATTGACTCTTGTGAGCTTTAAGTCATGTTATAATGTTGTTACTGCATAAAAACAGACCTGGAGTTGTGTTTTGTTTCATTCACACATGTCTGAGTAACCTTTTATTATTAGTCTGACTACATCTCCAAAGGTCAAAATGCTCTGTTCCACCTTGTGATGTTATGAAGTGATAGTTTTCAAGTTGACAACTACATTTTACCTTTAGTTCAGTAGAGATTAGCAATGAAATTAGGAGTTTAAAAACACGGTGGAGCACTTCCTTTACTACCACATGACATACAAGGTGGAACAGAGCCTAAATATACAGGTTTGTGTGTTAAACATGTGAATGAAACACAACTTCAGGTCTGTCTGTGATGAGGAAACAACATTATAACAACATACACTAGATCATAAAACAGTGTAATCTGGAGCCTTTGTTTTTCGTGTTTTCGTGACAGTAAAAATCAGGTACACACTTGAATTTTCCAATCAATTAACTCAATCATTTTTATACGGTGATAGAACAAACCCATCGCCATGACAACATATCAACTCATCCAGGCATTATTTCAGTCTTATATTATGTTCAGCCGCTGCCAATCTCCCCGTTGTGTTCCTTTTGTTCCTTATATCCTGAGTTTCCGAGTCAGTGGATGAGAAAATGGCCGTATGCCGGTTCAGAATCGATTTGTGCTTCGGTGTAATGAAACGTGAGTCAGATCTGGATTTGTTTTCCGCTCTTTCACAGAATCGTAGCACAGAGAGAGAGAGAGAAAGAGAGGGAGAGAGAAAGGGGGGATCTGTGGTCCCTCTACCCCCTCTGCAGGAAGTGAACATGATATGAAAGAGAGACGGAGGGAGGGAGGGAAGGGATGGAGAGGGAGGGATGGGAAGGGGAGGAGGGAGGAGAGAAAGTAAGGGGGAGAGGGATAGAGAGGGGAGGGAGAGAGAAAGAGGGGCGTAGGGAAGTATTGGCGCAGAGAGGTGTAGAGATAGAGGAGGAGAGAGGGAGGGAGAGAGAAAAAAGAAAGATAGGGAGAGAGAGAGAAAAAGAGAGGAGGGAAAGAGAGAAAGAGGAAGGAGAGAGAGGGGTGAGGAGAAAGAGAGGGGAGGGAGAGAGACAGAGAGGGAGAAATAGGGCAGGGAGAGAGAAATAAAGAGAGATAGATAGATAGATAGATAGATAGATAGATAGGTGTAGCAGAGGGGTGTAGAGACAGTGGGGAAGAGAGAGCATGGGGGAGGGAGGGAAAGAGAAAGAAAGGATGAAAGAAAGCGAGAGAGAAAGAGAGAGAGAAAAGAGGGGAGGGAAAGAGAGAGAACGGGGAGGGAGAAAGAAGAAGGGGAAGTAAGAGAGAGGAAGGGAGAGAGGGAGAGAGAGGAGGGTGGGAAGAAAGGGAAAGAGGGGGGAGGGAGAGAAGAGAGAGAGAGAGATAGAAAGAATGAGATAACCAGATAGCCAGATAGAGAGGGGGAGAGAGAGAGAAAAAAAGAAAAGGAGGACAGAAGGGAGAGAAGAAACAGTAATGTAATGGAGCAGAGAGGTGTTAAGACAGAGGGCGAGAGAAAGACAGAGGAGAAAGGGTGATGGATAGAGGGAGGGATGGAGGGAGCAATAGATGGAGGGAGGGAGGGAGAGAGAGTGTAAAGAGTGAGATTAAGCAAGAGAGAGAACGAATGGATGGAGAAAGAGATGGGGAGAGATAGAAAAAAGTAGGGTGAGAGAGAGGGAAGGTAGCAAAAGAGATGAAGAGGCAGAGATGTGGAGCGACTGAGGGAGAGAGAGATACAGAGGAGTGGGGGGGCAGAGGTAGAAAGAGGGGGATAGAGGGATGGATGGAGTGTAAAGAGAGTGAGAGGATGGGAGGAGGGAGATAAAAAGGCAGAGAGAGACAGAGAAGAGAAAGAAGATGAGTTAGAGAGAGGGAATAGAGAAGGGAGGAGAGGAGCAGAAAGAAGTGGAGAGAAAGTGAGAGAGGAAGAAAGAGGAGGTGAGGGAAAAAGAGAGAGATAAAAAGAGAAATTGGGAGAGAGAGGGAGAGAGACAGAGAGGGAGGACAAAGCAGAGAGAAGATGAGAGGGGAGGGGTTCAGGAGCAGGGAGAGATAGAAGTAGAGAAAAAGAGAGACAGACGGAGGGATGGAGAGAGACTTTCGAGTGCGTTTATTGCACGATCATTCTATGAAATTACATCTAAAAGCCGTAATTAAGAAATATTAAAAATTCAGGATGGACAGAGGGAGAGGAAGACAGAAAGAGGAGGGGGAGAGGGGCAGAGATAGAGAAAGAGAAAAATGGAGACGAGACAGATGGGGAGAGAGAAGGAGGGATGGAGAGAGAGGATAGAGGGAGGGAGAGGAAGACAGAGAGCGAGAGAGAAGGGGAAGAGGGGCAGAAAGTAGTGGAAAGAAAGAGGTAGAGAAAGAAAAACAGAGGAGACAGCGAAAGAGAGGGAGAAGGAAGGAGAGAGAGAGAGAGTGAGTGAGAGAGGAGACAGAGGCAGAGAAAAGTGGAGAGATACGAAAGATAGAGGATACAGACAGAGGGGGAGAGGAAAGAAGGGATGAAGAGAAAGGACAGAGGGAGAATGGAAGACAGAGAGAGAGGAGGGGAAAGAAAAGGAAAGAAAAAAGAGATGAGATAGCGAAAAAGAAGAGGGAGGGAGAGAGAGGCAGAGAGAAGTGGAGAGATAGAAGTAGACAGGAAAAGAGAAAATGGACAGAGAGAGAAGGAGGAATGGAAAGAGAGGACAAAGGGAGGTAGAGGAAGATAGAGAGAGAGGGGGAAGATGGGAATAGAGAAGTGGAGAAACAGGAGAGATAGCAGAAAAGAAAGAAAAAGAGAGAGGAGACAGCAAAAGAGAAAGCGAAGGAGGGAGAGGGGCAGAGAGAAACGGAGGGATAGAAGTAGAGATAGAAAAAGAGAAAATGAAGACAGACAGATGAGAGAGCGAGAAGGATGGATGGAAAGAGAGGACAGAGGGAGGGAGAAGGAAACAAAAAGAGAGAGAGAGGAGGGGGAAGGAGGAGGGGCAGAAAGAAGTGGAGAGAAAGGAGAGATAGTGGAAGAGAAAGAAAAAGCGAGAGGAGACAGTGAAAGAGAGAGAGAGGGAGGGGGGCAAATTCCAGAAAGGAGGGATGGAGAGACAGAGCGGATAGAAGAGAGGAAAGTAGCGGGCTGTGTCTGGGGAAACCATGATAAGCTCATTGACTTTAATTGAATGTGTGAGGAAGGAAACGATGAAGGAGGTAGGAAATAGGAAACATGTAAATGGAGCAAGGAAACGACAAAGGAAGGAGTCACTGGTGGTTTTGTGAACGGCCCTGAGTTCACTGGACGAGAATAGAAATGTGACCGAGACATGACTCATTTAGTTCAGTGAGTACAATGTAAAGCTTAAAGTTTTGGGGGGTACGTCACCTGTTGGTTTCCATGGATACGTCATTGCTATGTCTGGAATGTTCCACAGTATGACATTAAACAGCTCTAACTTACATTTATTCAATTAGAGGTGGTTTTATAGCTCAAAAATACCTCGAAAAAGAGACATTCTCAAGAAAGTAGGGAGATAAGAAGAAAGAGAGAAGAGGGAAAGGGAGAAAGAAGGGAGAGAAAACAAAAGGATAAACAGAGAAGTATAGAGACAGAGACAGAGAGATACAGGAGGAGAAATGAGGGGAAGGAAATCTTATTGCTTTACCTCTCTACATATATCTAAGTGGTGCAGTTTAATTACAGGTCAGATCTGTGGAGAGGTTTGGTGAAGTCCATTGCTTTTACATGGCAGAATTAGTTTTTCAATCCTTTTCAATAATGTCATATAGGCCACAATGCCGCTGTTGCCTTGTCGCCATTGTTTCTGATTTATGGATCTGTGTCGAGGTCTATGCACCACGAAGTAATTCACCACCACAAAGCTAGGAGGCGAGGATTTAAAAATGGTGTTCGTGTTTCCAAAATGAAGCGGGAAAGCGGTAGCCTGATTCATCAGCAGGTTTCACTTTGTGGAAACTGTCTGACCTTGCAGCATTAGGATTCGTTCGCTAGACGGTAGGCAAGTACATTTTTTATTTAACCAATCGCTGCTAACAGGTATTTTAAGCTTTTCCCAAATCCCGTACAAAGAAGGGCAATAACCTCTTTCCCCTTGATAAAATTCACCAAACATTTTTTCATCTTTGTTTCAGCTTTAAATCCTCGATCTCGGGAATCGTTGCCAACACAGAATGTATGGCTCTTCGCTGATTGGCTGGTGCCCGGACTCCCACTTCTTGCAAACAGTCTAGTTTATTCTTATTCCTGACCTAATCGCTGGAGAGAAATGAAATCGAGCGGAGGCACTAGGTGGCACCACCCTGGCTGGGAAAGTGGAGGACCAGAAATGTATGTAAAGCGGATGTAGAGAGGACCAATCACAGCCCTTATTGTCTGCGTCGCTTTCCCTTGTTGTCTGTGTCAGTTTGACATATAGTTACAAAATTTCGGAGGTGCATGTCGGTCGACGCAGACGCTCTGTGGAGGGGGTTCAAGGCGACACAGACTCTCTGTGTTGCAATGCAGATGATTTGATTTGACACACCACCATAAATTGGGCTTGGGGGAGTATCTTCTTTACTGTCCCCTTCATAACATTCACAACAATGTAATCTTTTATTTAATGTTATACAATCTGACAATTCATATATGGGCTAAATAATTTGCCAAACCCGGCCAAAACTGCGCCAAACCAGGCCCAACCAGGTTAAATTAGTTCTAAACCAGGACAAATCCATGCCAATCCAGGCTAAATTTGTGCCAAATCTTTTTCAGTAATGTCATATAGGCCTAAGGGAGTATCTTCTTTACACAACAGCCACAACAGTGCAGTCCTTTATTTAATATTATACAATCTGACAGTTCAAATATGGACTAAATATCTTCTCCTTCATTAGATCAGGAGTAAACTCTCACCACGGCTGTCACTTTGAGTCACCGTGTCTGGCTCTGTTTGCAAAATAACTACAACGGCCTAATTAGTTTTGACGTAGAAACTCATTATGTGTTGAATTGTATGGAGCTGGCAACACAAGGACAATTTGCTGTGTCAGTTTGTAATTATGAACATATTTGGGGACGGAGTATTAATATGTAAACAAAATAATATAAGAAATAATGGGATTTAAAATGAGTGACAATACAGTTAATAGACTGTAATGGAAAGTGTTCTTCTCACAGTCCTGGCTTGTGTTAGCAAAGAAATTTGTTGTGATAGGCAGGGCATCTGGTTTAAAATGTTTACAGTTTACAGTATACAGTTATTTAGTTAAAATGCCCATATTACCCTATTTTATCATCTATTTTATAATCTATTTTATAATGTTGTTTCCTCATGACATAAAACAAACATAAAAAAGGTAAAAGAAAGGAGCTGTTGAAAACTCTTGAAAACTACCGCTTCATGACATCACAAGGTGGAACAGAGCATCTTGAGTTTTGGAGATGTAGACAGACTAATAATGAAGGATTAACACAACTCCAGGTTTGTTTTTGAGGAGTTAAAAACATTATAACATGCCTCAAAGCTCACAAGAGTCAATTTTGCGTAACAAAAGATATTTAAAGTAATTTCTAATAGCAAATATTAAGTTTTGAAGCATATACAAAATAAATATATTGAACCATGCAACAAATTTTAGCTTATATATAGAGAAGCTCATGAATAAAAGCCTAACAGAAAGTCATAATTATGAGTGTAAAAGTCAAAATGATGAGTTTAAAAGTCATAATTATGAGTATAAAAGTCAAAATGATGAGTTTAAAAGTCACAATGTTGAGTTTAAAAGTCATAATTGTGAGTTAAAAATTCATAATTATGACTTTTAAACTCATAATAATGACTTTCTGTGAGGCTTTTATTTTAGTACAAATGGGTATCCATATATATATAGCTTAAAAAAAGTAAAAGAAAAAAAGGACAATACAGTGATTTTAATACTTGTAAAGATCTTTTATTGATTAAGCCAGTGTTTCAAGCCGACAAACCAAAACACATGACTGAAATTCTTTTTATTTTCTAATATGCAAATTAAAAAATAAATCTATACAAGACATCTATGTAAAAAAAAAAGAAAAAAAGTGTGTGTTGCTATTTTAGTCAACACAAAAGAACCACTTTGCATGTTTTTAGCCTACAACCTTGTACTTCAATATGAGGAAAAAAACATGTCATTTTGGTATTATTATGTCCTGGCAAAAACCTCTTTCTATATAATGGAAGCTCTCATCCATTTGGGCTGTTGACGCTGATAGCTTTGTCCCATTCACACACCGGGGTTTTTAAGAGCACTTTCACTGCCCCTCCTCACCAACAACCATATTGGATTGACTCAAAAAAAATGGTGCAAGAATTTAAATAGTTATTGGCCTAGTTATTATCTAGGTGAAGCTTAAAGGTCCTGTATAACATGTTATAATGTTGTTACATCATCAAAAACAGACCTGGAGTTGTGTTTTGTTTCATTCACACATGTTTGAGTAACTCTGCATTATTAGTCTGTCCACATCTCCAAAGCTCAAAATGCTCTGATCCACCTTATGATGTCATGAAGTGGTAGTTTTCAAGATAATTATTTTACCTTGAGTTCAGTAGAGATTGACAGGGCTAAAATTATCTAAGTGACTGCAGTAAAGGTTTGTGTAGTTTTAAAACTGTGGAGCACTTCCTGTATCACCACATGACATCACAAGGTAGAAGTGTTTTCAGTTTGAGTGAAGATCTCAGCCTAAATCTGTTCGACAGTATGGAATTAAATATATATCTTCATGAAGACAAACAAGTGGCACATTTAGCTAAATTAGAGTTACAGGTCAGATCTGTGGAGATGCAAGCTGTCTGATAACAAGAATCCCTGTATTTGTAGATATTTTTCAGCTAAATAACACATAACTGAGTAAGCAAGACAAGTTTAATGCATTATATACAATACATTTGAAGTGCAGCAATAACACAGAATAGTGTGACCATATATTTGTCAAAACCAGGACACCGTACGGGAGGCGGGAGGTGGGGCCTCGTCATCGACATTGAGCTGCTCTCACCTGGCAAAGCTTTTTAATGATTTTCGGTATCGTGATGAGCTTTGCGGTCCCTGGCACTGCCACTGGATACCGACACATATGTGCTGCTTTGTACACTGTGCACATGGCCCTCACACTTGTCTCGACCGGGACGGAGAACAGGGAATTTCTTGTACAAGTCATATCTGCGCTTCGGCATGTTGCACACTGACCGACTGTGTCTGCTCGCTCCTTCTGCGTGCAGAGAGAGCTACGACAGCTGCTCAATTTAATGGAATGATAATGAAAACCGAACATTTGCATCACTTTATAAAAAAAAACCTTGAACAGCCAGGACAGGAAGTGAAAAATGGACATGTCCAAGGAAAAAAATGGTAAATAGTCACTTTTTTCTATAGCGCTTTTCCACTTTCAAGGCACTCCAAAGCCCTTTACAACAAGGAACCACTCACACATTCACACACATTCATACACCAGTGTACGCAGACACTGGGGGTGAGGACACAACGACAGCATTCATCTGTGGGAGCTGAGAATCTTTTAAAATTATTTCAGTTTTTATAAAGAAAAACTATATACATTGTCAGTTTACTTTATTATTCTGTTTCTCTGTGTGTGAGTCAGTACATAATAATATCTTGGTAGTACAAATATTTTAAGGCCTGTTGTCAAAGAAGCAAAGGTTTTGATCATACATTTACATTTGGTTAGAGGACAATAAACCACTTATGTTTAGGACAAAAGTGTAATTAACTTAAGCTCGTTAACCGCTCACATGTCAGTGTTAATGAGCTCTTTTACCCAAACATCTGTGCCTCTGTATCTCGTCTGTGTCTCCAACAAAAGCTTCATCATGACCCTACTCATTTATTTACATGTTTAAACGAGTGAAGCGTCTGGTCCAGATGTTTAATAAAGACGTCCTTCACTGACCTTTATCACCCACACACCTATAATGGTCAAAGGCATCTTATTGTAGTCCGGGTTTGGACCTGGTTTAGACCTGGGTCACAGTTGAATTAGTCACAGTTTAGTCTTTAGTTAAGAATTACACACAGGACTACACACACACAGATCTATTTTTTAGTATGATGGTCCGGAATGTGTTCCTTGCAGGCCAGGCCAAATTCATGCCAAACCAGGCCAAATTCAATCAAATTCGTGTCAAATTTGTGCTAAACTAGGCCAAATTTGTGCTAAACTAGGCCAAATTCATGTTAAACTAGGCCAAATTCATGTCAAACCAAGACAAATTTGTGTCAAATTTTTACCAAACCAGGCCAAATTTGTGTCAGATTTGTGCCAAACCCAGCCAACTTTATTACCAAACCAGGCCAAATTTTTGCCCAATTCATGCCAAACCAGGCCAAATTCATGCTAACCTAGGCCAAACTGGTGCCAAATTAGGCCAAACAAGACCAAATTCATGTCAAACCAGGTAAAAATCATGCCAATCCATGCAATCCAGGCCAAAGTAGATTAAATGTAGCAACAACAGGCTGAGTCTAGCATGACCAGGCCAAACCAGCTGAACAGGCCAAAACTGTTAAGCCTTGATTTAGCAAAACCAGGCCAAACTAGGTCAAACTTAAAAAAAAACAAAAAAAAAAAACAGGCTAAACTGAACAAAGCTGTAGTCGGGGTCATTCAGGAGTCACACTACAGAGGTTTAACACTTCAAGTTACGTAATCCACAGCTCTCAAATCAGACTCTGGGACAGAATAATGATTTGGTCTCATTTAGTCCTGGCCTTTTAATTGGTTCCTTTTCTGGTTTGGTGGTATAGTCCTGCTTTTGGTTTAGTCCTGTCTTTCAGTCCTGATCCTGGTCTAGTCCTGGTTTAGTCCTGGTCTATCCCTACACACACATATACGTCCTTGTACAGTGCTGTCAGGTTGCATCGGTGTTGGGGACCGTGGGGGTGGGGCCTGTCACTCCGGCTCTTCTCTTTGTTTTGGTTTTGTGTCCAGAGGAGGATCGTTTTCAGATCAGGAGATGGATTTACGATTAAGCTGTCAGCACAAGGACAAAGCAGCCAGGGTATAAAGAGAACGACATCAATGCCTATATGCTGGAATGTAATGTATATGGAGAGGCTTTGTATTTTTAAAGCTGGATGCCCTCCCGTAAGTATCTATTGTGGCTAGAGTGCGCAATGGAAATAAATATTTAACACTATTGCAGATTTGAACCAGGGATTTTCTTTTTGAGAGCATTGTAATTATTCACCACACTCAGTTTGTAAACCCTTTTCACTCACAACTTTCAGAGGCCAGAGTGGAGTTTTGCAGGCTAATCACGCACTTCCTTTTTCTCGCACAACAAAACTCATTCTAATACATGCATCCTGAATTTCGGACTTCCAGTCATCGAGTTCAGATCCTTTGCTCAATCTTGGTTATGAATTTAAAAAGTCAACGCCAAAGCAAAACGCACCAGCAGTTTGCCAAGAAACAACTTCCACTGCAAAGCGACCAAGACGTGATGTTGCTATAAACCACAAGAACAAGAAAGTGCGAGCTCAGCCTGTTTGCCTTCTGCACTTCTCACTTAACAAACGGGATTTTGCTTTGTTGGCGCTCCACATACAAAATGTTCCCTACAAACTCGGGATGATTTCTTAGGCAGCCAAAGGTTACCTTTTTCGTCCTTCCTGTGTATCAGTACTGCCCATCACCTTCACATTTCACTGTTTTTCAATTCCGTTGGGAAGGGAAACAGGGAAGTTTGCAGTCACACAGATCTGATTCCCTTTTGCAGTTATGGAGTTCACAAACTTCTGAAGCCCATTTTCCACACAATTACCATGTCCGTATCCTATAACTAAAATATGATGATATCAGAAAGAGGAACAAAAGCGATATGGTTAAAAATACTTGAAAAGATCGGCTTTGATGCTCACTTTTTCGGAGAATCCTTTCCAGTATGCATTGCGCGATAACTGGAAGTCCGAAATTCGTGATGCATGTATAGTGTCAGTATTTCCAGTTTGAAAACGTCGCCTTTGAATGTCTCTGGCTACTCGTTGCCATTATCACATTCTCATTTAGTTTGTCTCATTTAGCCAAAATGTGTGCGGGAAAGAAACAACAAAGCAGCGTGAGCAGAGACTCTACCCACCCAACTTCTTCGCCAGTCATCTTGGCCCTGCTGTCTCCTGCACTCTCCCCGCTCCTGCTGGTGATGTGTGTCTGTCCCCTGCATGAAGCCTGACACCGCAATTGTAACGTGCCACTTTACTTTCCCGGTAACGATAACGGCGTTGCAGCGATGGGGAGTGTAATTAATTAGATTACTCCGTTACCGAAAATGTAGCACAGTTAGTAGCGCGGTAATACTTAAACCCCATTATTCCCAACACTCTTCTATATATTTGCAATGGGGCAAGACAAAATTTGCTCAGATACATGGAAATAAATCTAGTATAGAATCTTTAAACATCAATATTTCAGATGTTGCTGTCAGAACACTGCCCCAAATTACTTCGTACAGTGTTAAGATTGGCCTTTTGTTTGAATGATAGCCCTCCCTGATCGTAGTCACCCCATGATAAAAGACCTCATCAATCTCTCCTCCTCTCCTTCTCTCCTTCCATCTCCCTCTCTCTCTCTCTCTCTCTCTCTCTGGGATGTTCGCAGACAACCTCACAGTAACAAACAGCCTTTTTTGACCTTGCGCTCCCCCTTCAGCTCACTCTTTATTGTCTAGTCCCCTTCACAGCAATTAAGACGCTCCTGTGTCGGCAGTTGTAAAGATCTATGGCACGAGATCTTGTAGTTCAAGCGCTTCATCAGCAAGGCAAAAATTACATTATTTCTTAGTGTATTCTAGTGTCTCTAGTTGGTACTTCTGACCAAGGACCTATAAGCGCAAGATCTGGAGATGGGTGTCAGCTTTTCCACTCAAAATATGCATTATTTTGTTTCATATTACACAAAATAAATTCTTGTGAGCTTTAAGCCATGTTAGAATATTGATACTTCATCAAAAAGAGACCTGGAGTTGTGTTTTGTTTCAGTTTGAGAGAAGAACTCACCCTAAATCAAGGGCGTAGGTTTGGTCTCAGATTTGGTGGGGACATTATCAGCTAACCCCCCTACTCAAAAATGCACTGTGTAACCTTTCCGGTTCCAACTTGCAACGTGCGTGTCTCCATGGAGATTATAATGCTTTGCCTGGATGTTCCACAGTATGGCATTAACCTCTTATCTATTGTGAGACAAACAGGTAACACTACCAGACCAAGTCTTCTCAAGTAAAAGGATCTGTGTTTGAAGAACTGCAATATAGACCAATTAATTCCAATAAAATCCAAAGCAATAACACTCACCAGTCACCGGAAAAGTTACATAGTGCAGCTGTAACCCTAAAATCGTTTGCTATTTCCTTCCAATCATGCCTTATAATTGAGTTTTCATTGAGTTTTCTGCCTTAGACCAAATAGAGTGGCGCTGCCTGTATTGGGGAGTCCCGTCCTGGTTGATATAGGTATAAGGAGATTAAAGCAGGTACCTATTGATTAGCAGATAGGCAGATGTGAGGTGAGCATTGATTGGTCGAAAGAGCCGATTTTTAACCCGTGGTGCACTGGGGCAAATCAATGACGTCTAATCCAGTGAGAGAGGTAACACAGAAGAGACAGGACCCCAAGGAGTCCTCTGGTTTAGCAGACGAGACACAGTCGTATTTCACCGTTTCAATAACACAAGTGGATCAAAGTAAAGTGCACTAGAAAGATTTGCGCTTGAAACAATTAAAGCATGTTTTTATTCATCTATTTTTTCAGTTTGCCATGATGTTGAACAACAAACAGACAGAATGTAGTATGTTTTCTAGGATAGTGTAGAGATGTTTTGTAGTAGTATACAGTAGTAGTAATGGTAGTAGCAGAAGTGAAGCAATTCCTCACTTTGGGCTGCCAGATTCTACGACTAAAACCAGTGCACTCTAGGGCTGCAGCCTGAAATGACTCAAATCTGATTTTTTGGCCCCTGTGCGACCTGTATCTGATCGTTTAATGATAGTCTGAACAACAAAGATATGATTTTTTCAAATGCGACCCAGGCCACTTGGATATGTGCTCCTAAAACCGATACATATCTGATCTTTTGACATGCGACTTCAGTCTGAACCTCCAGGTTACATTCATCCACCTACACGTCAGGCTCGGAGTCTCGTCAATGAAGGGAAAGTGAGGTTAGTGAGTTCACTAATATTTGGGAGGGATCGCTGAATTCAGACCAAATTGGAGGGGTCTTATCACAACCGGGCGTTTTTTGAAATGATTGCCAAAGAAATGTCCAAGTGCAGATACAGTCAGTCCTGGCTCCAATGTCAAAAAAAAATAAAGAGCCTGTGAGCCAAATACAAGGAGGATAAAGATTTAAACAAACGAAGGACGTGGACGTGTAACCTGTCCATTTTACCAAGAACTGGACCATATTTTGGGAGACAAGCCCAGCGTTTAGACAACTTCCATAAACACTGAGCACGCTTGCTGTGTGTGACGTTGTTGTGTCCTCCAATGTGCATGCGGGACACTTTTGGGGCATTTAAAGTTCACACTGGAGATCACATACAAGTTGCATTTAAATGGAAATGTGAACGAATCAGATTTAACCAAAAAAGCATTAAGCCCTGCAGTCTGAACGTAGCCTAAGATATAATGTGTCCTCTGTGTGAAAGAGAATGGCATCCCACGTTCACTTCTAGCTGTATTGTCGTTTTTAAAACAATAGTCGCGCATGCCAGCACTTCTATGTGAATTTTCTGGAGGGTATGCCACCTGTTTGTCTCTGTGGAGATGTCCTTGCTTTGCCTGGAATGTTCCACAGTGGCATTAAACTTGTCCATCTTGCAGCTATGTCTTTATATGTGTTTATATTGCTCAAAAACAACCTGAAAAACATTAATATTCATATTCTTAACTAGAGAGGGAGTCACCTCTCACAGATATGACTTGTAAGTTGTATGTGTCTCCATGGAGATGCAAACGTTTAATGTCATACTGCGGAGCTATCTTGGCAGAGCAGCTACATCTTCTTAGAGACATACGATTGCATGTTAGAAGTGATAGAGTGTTGGTCATCAGTGTAAATATTTAGCTGCTCTGTCAGACTCACTGACAGAGGACACTGACCTTTGGAATGACTGTTGGATCAATAGCACAATATACAGTTTACTCCCATCTATATTCATGAGACTCTACTGCATAATACACACTGATTTATTCTAATAGAGTACCATAGAATCGCTATACGGGCTGTGGTACAAGGTGATACGCTGTAAAATGATATACAACTTATTATTTGAATGAGATTAAAGGTCTTATATTACGCAAAATTGACTCTTGTGAGCTTTAAGTCATGTTATAATGCTTTTATTTCCTCAAAAACAAACCCAGAGTTGTGTTTTGTTTCATTCACACGTTAGAATAACCCATAATTATTAGTCTATCTACATCTCTAAAGCTGAAAATGCTCTGTTACACCTTGTGCTTGACCAAAATTTACAATATAAACACTTAAATTTATCAGAACATGATTTAAAAGTAGTGAAATAATCTGTCCATGCAGCAAGATAATTTTACTTGACAAGTTATCTTAAAACAAAATACCTCTAGACTAGAATTAAGCTGTCTCAGAGCTAGTAAGTAGATAATAAATCTGAAAATGAAATGAATAACGAAATGAATGGCCAGAGAAATATGCAGAGGAGAGATTGGACATTGCATCCTCTCTCTCTGTAGCCTAAATATACATGGTTTGTGTGTTAAACATGTGTGAATGAAACAAAACACAACTCTGGTCTGTTTGTGATGAGAAAACAACATTAAAACAGATCAGAAAATAGTGTAATACAGTATGTGAACTTTAAGTATAATAATAAATGTATTACACGTTTTATAAATAGATAGATGCTAACTGTGCTTTTTCTTATCCTTCTCTTTCTCTTTTTCTGTCTCTCTTTCTCTCTTTCTAGCCTAAATCCATCCACTCTTGCCCTGCTTGGCATTATCCACCCATTATCTCCCATCTCTGCACCTGTCAGCGCTAACACTTCCAGGGGCGAGACCACCGCCGCCTGCCCGCAAACCCTCACTCAAATTGGGTCAGAGCTCACCGGATCACTGCCCCCCCGTCCTGGAGGATAGAAGCAAGATATTCACCTTGTCTGGCAATTTACTGTACACACAAGCCCTCCTCCCTCTTTCACTCTCTCTCTCTTTTTCTCTTTTTTTCTTTTTTCTCTCGTTCTCGCCTTTTCTGGTAATTTCCTGTACACACAAACACACAAACTCTCTACAGTGCTTTGGGCCGTAGGCAGAGGAGGGATGAGACAACATGAGCACGGTTCAGTGGTTAGATTGATTGATAGATAGATAGATAGATAGATAGATAGATAAATAAAGAGATAGATAGATGGATAGATAGAGAGATCAATGGATTGATGGATAGAGAGATAGAATGATAGATCGAGATACAGAGATGATAGAGAGAGATGGATAGATAGAGCTATTCTTTGCTATTATCTCCCCTCTTCCTCCCTCTTTCTTTCCCTCCCCTCTCTCTCTCTCTCTCACTTTGTCTGGTAATTTACAGCACACACACTCTCACTCTCTCTGTCTGTCTTTCTCTCTGTTGCTTTGGGCCGTAGGCGGGGGAGGACTGAGCGAACAGGAGCACGGTTCAGTGGTTGAGGTGGTGGTGAAACTGGCCGAAGGGTGAAACGGTGGTTGGAAAAACATCAAACTCAGTGAAGTGAAGCAGGTCTGTGGACGGAGGGAGAGGAGGAACACACTTAGAGATGTCGTAGTGGGTTTGTCTAATGATGCAGGACCAAAAGGTTAAGAGAACAAAGGGGAGAAATGTACAAAGGTGTACAAGAGATGGAAAATTAGTTGTGTAAATTAGGGCTGTTGCGGTTAGGGAATTTCTCCTGTGGTATGCGGTGGGCCTCTTAGACTACATTCAGACTGCAGGGCTTAACGCTCAATTCAGATTTTTTTGTGAAATCCGATGTTTTTGTGAGGTCGTTCACATTTCCAATTAAATTCCACTTGTATGTGACTCCAGTGTGAACATTAAACGGCCCAAAAGTGTCCCGCATGTGCACTGGAGACACGATGACATCATCCACAGTGAGCGTGCTCTGCATTTACGGAAGTTGTCCAAACATGGACGCGAGCATTGAGCACCTGGCGATTTTAAAGTTTCTCTTGTACCGGAGCCAGAACATGTAGAACTTAATTGTTTAAGGAGGAGATTGAGAAGGAGAAGGATGAGGTTTTTGGCCGTGGCGTTTTGTGGGACAGAAGTAACAACGTCCGTTGAAAGGAACGTGTGGATGTGGAGACGTAGCCAAGAGTGGTGAGTGGTGATGTGCTTCACTTCACTGACACTTAGTTCATTAACAATTTTCACCCACTTCAGCACAGAATAGTGACATTTGTGGCTTGTTGATAACGTGTAGGTCAGATCAATGTGCTTTGGCTGTTCAGACTGAAGTCGCATGTCAAAAGATCGGATATGTATCGGTTTCAGTTCCACATATCGAAGTGGCCTGGGTCACATTTGAAAAAATCAGATCTGTGTCGTTCAGACTGTCATTAAAAGATCAGATACAGGTCACACAGGGGCCAAAAAATCAGATTTGGGTCACTTCAGGCTGCAGTCTGAACGTAGCCTTAGTACCGCTGTGATTCATTTTTGCGGTTATTTCGACAGCCCAAGTGTAAATATGAATACATTTATATATAATATATAAGTATTTCCTCTGGAAGGTCCCTTATTTGTGTCCTTTGAAATGCAAATGCTGCACTATTTATTAGTTTAAAATCCCATGAAATGTTAAAAACTGAGCTCAGAAAACACTAAGTTTCACAAATCGCTCAGTGTCTGACAGGCACTCACACGTTGCCATGGGACTCACATTTAATTAAATTTTGTTTTCAAATTTAAATTGAATTCAAATGAGATTTGTCCCAGTATGTTCTAAAAGCAGCACAGACAAAATGAGATCACTGACTGAGTACTGAGGAAGTGCACTGTCAACATGCTAGTTTTTGTTGTGAAGAGCGTTCATTGCTGCATTAGGGAAGTGAGAAATAAAAGAAAGAAAATTATACAGCGTGTTTAAAGTCTTGAATTTGACAAACTTTGTTACAAACATCGTCATACACTGGAATACACCAAAAGCAAATGTTAGTCTGAAAATGTGTTTTTAATCTGTCCTTTCCCTCCACCACTAACAAATATTGTGTTTGCATGAGCCCAGAAAGAGTAAGTGATTTGCATTTTAATTACTACGCTCGAATAAATTAATTTGCTTGCTGTTTTTCTTTTGAGAAAACAAAGTGATGAATTTTATTGTTTAAAGGGCCCATATGACGCTGTTTTCTGATCTCTGTTGTGATGTTGTTTCCTCGTCACAAACAGACCTGGAGTTGTGTTTTGTTTCATTCACACATGTTTGACACACAAACCCTGCAGATTTAGGCTGAGTTTTTGAATTGACAATCTCTACTCAACTAAACGTAAAAGGAGCCGTGAACTTGAAAACTACAATCAATCAATTTCATGTTGCTATACTAAAATGGTATGTTACAAAATAGTTATCACCTTTGACCTTTACAGAGTTGCCTGCACATTGATGCTCGCAGCTATTGTCTTTAACCTGATTTAAGCTGCTTTTCTGCCTCTCAGTGTTTAGCCTCTGGTTGAGTATCGCGGTGTTAAAGGTCTGTGAAGTGTCAGCTCCAGTTAACGATCTCTGGCTTTTATGGGGAAGGTCATTTGTCCTGGAGCTACTTTAATTAGTTTAGCGCTACCTCAGTTGCATCAGGGAGAGCGAAGAAAAATTAAGACTGTTGCCGTAGCGATTAACTAGATTTAAAACAAAATATGATATTGGTTAAATGGTAAAAAAGTTCATAAAATGTTCCATATAACAGGCAGAAAGCCATGTGTAGAAGGCAAATGTTTAATGATGTAATGTTCATGAACAAGTCGGCTGTGCACTGTCTAACTTTTCTGGATTGGGTCCATCGCCTGCTTTTCTCCATGGATACTGCCTAGAATGTTCCATAGTATAGCATTACACTTATTTATCTCTACAAAGGCAGCAGGTGACATCACAGGGCCAAGTTATATGTCAGATATGTGGAGAGGCAAGCCTAGTTCATCCATTTTCTTCCACTTATCCAGGGCCGTGTCGCAGGGGCAGCACTCTAAACAGGGACTCCCAGACTTCCTTCACCCCGGACACTTCTTCCAGCTCTTCCAGGGGGACTCCGAGGTGTTCCCAGGCCAGCCAAGAGACATAGTCCCTCCAGCGTGTCCTGGGGCTTTCCCAGTGCCTCCTTTTGTTGGGACATGCCCTGAACACCTTCCGAGGGAGACGTCCAGGAGGCATCCGAAACAGGTGCTCAAGCCTCAGCTGCTCCTCTCGACGTGGAGGAGCAGCGGCTCTACTCTGAACTCCTCCCGTGTGACTGAGCTTGTATCCGTGATCTCGTCCTTGTTTTTCCTCTTGTCGTAAGGGCTTTTGAATGAAGTCGAAAGATGAGCCTACTTACAGTAAGAATGAAAGTTTTTAGGTCAATAAAAACCCATGTTATTGAGTAAATGCAAGATGGATACATTTAATGCCATTCCGAGATATTCAATAACATCTCCCTGGAGACACACAGATGGCAGACCCTCCACCAGAAAACTTACATAGTGCACCTTTTAACAACAATCGGGTCTCTTCTTTTAAAAGAACCAAATCTTTTTCTTTCTACATGTTGAGTAAAAAAACAACAAACTTTACGCCTATGCATGTATAAAAAGTATTACTAATAGTATTAATAGCATTTTTATTCATGATTTTTATTCACTTCTATTCACACACTATGACACTAAAGCATTTCTGACTCTGAGTTATAAAAAAAATAGAAGTCTATCTATTAAATACACGCAGTACATTCAGTATAAAAACATACAAGTCTACATCCTCAAACCTGCTCTACATTTCCCGTGAATAGAGCGAACCCCAGAGCGCCCAGGTCCATAGAATCATATTAAATCAGCAGCAGCTCTTTGCAAAGGAATAATACATGCGTTTTCTCACCCTTACCTCCCTATGAGATTCACAGTCTGTAGTGTCTATAGAAGCACAAGTACATGGCAGTATACGATATAGTGGTGTTTTGACCCAAGGGGGCGTCACATCACACACGCACACGCAATAAGAAGAGACATGGACATGGACCCATCAAAACGAATAACATCTTTATATTGTACAAAGAGAATTTATCTTTGAAATTCAATATAGAAAGAATGTTAAAGCTCCTATATTACAAAGTTGACTCTTGTGAGCTTTAAGCCATGTTAGAATTATGTTACCTCCTCAAAAACAGACCTGGAGTTGTGTTTTGAGTAACTCTTTATTATTAGTCTGTTTACATCTCCTAAACTCAAAACCAGTTTTTTTAGCACACTGCAAAAAAGCTTCAAAATTTAAGATATAAACACTTCAATCAATCAGAAAATGGCTTAAAAATAGTGAAATTATCCATCCAAGCAGCAAGATCATTTTACAAGTTGACAGGTTATCTTAAAATAAACTACCTCTAGACTAGAATTAAACAGTCTCAGAACTAATAAGTAGATAATAAATCTGAAAACAAGATGAATAACCTAAACATGTGTGAATGAAACAAAACACAGCTCCAGGTCTGTTTGTGATGAGGAAACAATATTAGAACAGATCAGAACATAGAGTAATTGGGTCCCTTAAGTATAAGAATAAATGTATTACATGTTTTATAAATAGATAGATGCTAAATGTGCTTATTTTTATCTCTCTCTTTCTGTCTCCATCTTTCTCTCCTCTGTCTCTCTTTTACCTTTAATTTCGTAGAGATTTTACTGCTCAATCTCATTATCCAAATGGTTCTAGTGAAGTTGTGTGGAGTTTAAAAACACACTGGAACACTTCCTGTATTACCACATGACATCACAAGGTGGAACAGAGTGTTTTTGTCCCCCCGGTGTCCTCTCATTGTTGAGCACTTTATTCCACGCATGAAAAGCAGTGAGCAGAGGCCCTAACTCCAGGTTGGTGGACTCCTTTTTACAAGAGTGTAGGTTTGCATATGGACGGTGGGGACATATTACAACCAATATTTAGGGAAGACAAATAGTCCCTATCAATATTTGCCATTTTACTGTAATAAACAAAACTATACATTTATTCTGATGTTTTTCCAAACTCAGTAGTATTAATTCAACACATTTCAGTTCACATTATGTTTATGAAATGTTACCCATGCTGCTGTTTCATTGGCTGCAACAGAGTGAAGTCATTAGTGGAGCCAGGAGCCTATCTATCTATCTATCTATCTATCTATCTTAGCTTATCCTAATCTTGGCTTCATCTTCAGTTAAACTTGCCTTATAATAAGTCGCCGCAGAAAAAGAGCGACTATCACCACAAGTGCACCTCCCAAACAGAGCCATACTCATGTGCTCTCAGCAGCCAGACTCTAAATCTCTCTATACTCTAAAACTCTAAATAGCTCATCACCAACAAGCAAAGGGAAATCTGCTATAAACTTCTACATCACTGTTATCCGCTAAAGAATCATCTTAGAAGGTCAATGCACAAGATCCCAATAAAGCAGCAGTTGTAGTATTTATTTTGAGAGTAAGAATTTTATAGGCTAATATTCTTTATTTTCTGGAATGTTTTCTGTTGCACAAGAGCCCAAAATGTTCTTAAAATCTGAAAAAAAAAAAAAAAAAAAGTAAAGTGTTGAAGAATTCAGCATTGTGTGACTGTGCTGAGACCAAACGTACGCCCTTGCCTTTTTACCGGTTGGATCCAGTACCCTGGCCAGTGATTGGTGCACTGGACTTCCACGTCACCAATTCGCGGCTTCTACTCACCAATTTCGCCCTGCAAAAAAATGCCAAAAACCTGCAAGTCCGGGCGGCTGGGTCAATGCGAGCAGCACAACTTTAGGGTTGTGTCTCTTTGTACTTTCTGTGTGGTGTTGAAATGGAGAAACTAGAGGTTTGTTTTTTGTAATTGGACATTGATTTAGCTTACTTTTGAGTTTATTGTTTACTTTACTTTTTGCCTGTTAATTAAAAGGGTCACTTGTTATTTACCATTTATTGTCTATGTTTCTTCCTTTCACCCCTAGGAACGGGTTCGACCAATTTTCTGTTTGTGAGAAAAACTCAGCCTAAATATGCAGGTTTGTGTGAAAAATCAGGAGCCTTTAAGTGGTAAAATCAAGGTTACATAGAATTACCTGCAACGTCAAGATTTGTTTTATCTCGCTTGTCACCATGGAGATGCAAAAGTACGCCATTCCACTCCTCGATTTTGCATTTATTCAATTACAGAGAGAAAAGCACGCAGCTGGTTTCCACACGTAGAAATATACAAGTTTAATCCCATACTCTGTAACATTTTTGTATTTTTGTCTATTTTGATTTCTAAAATGCGTTAAATGATTTTGACTGGAGCGTTTCCTTTGGGCCTTTTCTGTAAAAATGACTTAATCCCATGAATCTGAACGCATTATCCTCACAGTGTATTGTCGGTCTGGTCCTGCACATCAAATTTGAGCTCGTATTGTTTTGAACGGGGCCTCAGTATCAGAACATTTTACTCTAACACACAGTGACTTCTGGTGCGAAAAAGGTGTAAACTGTTTTCCTGTGGGCCAAATATGTAGCACCAAACTCTGCCCTGGGTATAAATAATCTATTCTCTAATGAAAAATGCTCGCTATAAGCTTCACGAGGGGCCCCTCTTTGCACTGGGCCCTGGTTCCTGTGGTCCATGTGATTGGGAGATGTGACTGTTTTTGTTTTAGGTCATAATTTGCATCTGATGAATAATTCTAAGCGATTTCAAATGTATAAACTTGACTCACTGGTAAAATAAAAGTCATTTGTGTTTAGCATCAAAACTGGCAGAAGTCAAAACTATTGAAATCAAAATATTCAACGTTTTAATCAAATACTGTATATTGTTTTCCCATAGAGAATTATTTATCTCCCTCCATCTCCCTGTCGTCTTCTCTCCCTCTCTCTCATCCCTCTTTCTCCGTCATGTCTATTTCTCTCTCTCCCGATCTTTCTTCTCTTCTCTGTCTTCTTCTCTGAGTGTGCTCACACTTCTCTCTATCCCACTTTCACTCTCTCTTCTACCTCCTTCTTTCGCTCTCCCTTCCTCTCTTGTTTTTCTCTACTAAATATTCTCTATCTCTGATCCCCTTCTTTCACTCCCTCTCCCCCCTCTGTCTATTTCTCCTTTCTCTTCTCTCCTCCTCTCTCTCTTCTCTTGTTCACTCTCCATCATCCCTCTCTCTCTTTCTCTCCATCTCTCTCTGTTTCCCTCCCTATGTCTCCTTTCTTTTTTCTACCTCCTCCGCCTCTCTCGCTCTTGCTCTCTTTCTCTCTCTCTTCTTTTTCTCTCTCCATCTCTCTTTCTTCCTCTCTCCATCTCTCTCTCCCTCTCTCCATCTCTCTCTGGCTCCTCTCTTTCTCTCCATCTCTCTCTTGTTTCCCTCCCTATTTCTCCTTTTTCTTCCCTTCCTCTCTCCCACTCTCTCTCTCTTTCTCCTCTTTTTCTTTCTCCACCATCCCTCACTCTCCCTCTCTCCATCTCTCCCTATCTCTTCTCTTTCTCTCCATCTCTCTCTCTCTCGCCCTCTCTCTTCCTGTCTCCCTATTTCTCCTTTCCCTTCTCTACCCCCTGCCTTTTTCCCTTTCCACTATCCCTTTCTCTCCCTCGTTCTATCTCTCACTGTCTCCTCTCTTTCTCTCCATCTCTCTCTGTTTCCCTCCCTGTCTCTCCCTCTCTCCCTATTTCTCCTTTCTCTTGTCTACCCCCCCTTCTCTTTTCCTCCCTCCTTCCCACTCTCTCCATCTCTCTCTCTCCATTTTTTCCTGTCTGCTCTCTTTCTCTTCATCTCTCTTTCCTCTCTCTCTCTCTCCATCTCTCTCTGTTTCCCTCCATTTCCCTCTCTTCCTCTCCTTCTTTTTCTCCCTCTCTGTCTTTCCTTCTTTCTCCATTGTCCTATCTATATCTCCTCCTTATTTTTTGTTTCTCTTCTGTCTTCCTTTACCCCCTCCTCTCTGTCTGTCTGTCTGTCTCTCTCTCTCCTCTCCCCCCACTGCCTCATTCCCTCCCTTCATCTCTCTCTCCCTCCCTCTCTCCATCCCTCCATCCTCACATATACATATCCTCCTCATTATCACCTGTGCCCTGCGGCTCTGGTTCAGTCCTGTAATAACTCAGAGCCTCAGTGTTCAGTCTGTGGCACCGGGGCCCTGCGCTCAGACACGGGGGACTCTGGGACCATGAACTGTTTATATAAATAGATATAACGAATAGGAAGTGAGCATGGGGCGCACTTCCGGCTCCATCGACTCTGGCTCCAATTGACTTTACACTGAAAAACCGTCACTCATCTCTCTGTACCTGCTGCAGTGAGAATCATCATTTTGGTCTTAAAATGTTCGTATTAATCCGTGTTTTAATTGAGTTGTTTTGTTAATATGAACCTTGCTCACAGGACTACACCTGGAAGTTCAACTAAAAAACTATTATTAAGACAGAGAAATACCAGGAAACTCTGTATTTATAAAGTAAAATGTCAGATCAAGCTCATGATTCACTCTCAAATCTTCAGCTAACTTACACAATATACCTTCTCCTTTCTAATGTTTCTAATAAAATGATAATAAAAGTTGACTAATCAAAATTTTGACTGATTGACAGATTAATCGACTAAAGAGTTACAGCACTATATCCATGTGTTTTTATCAGAGGATTGTGGAATGGTGTGTGTGGAAAAAGATGTGTGTTTGAAAATATATCCTGCAAACGACATCTGTCTGTTTACTAATATTATTACTATTACTATTACTACAGTTTAGAAAGACAAATACAACATGAAGTTTTATTTTGTTATGCTTTATTGTTCATGTGCAGAACAGTGAGGGGGGTGAGAGAGGCTCTACATGCACAGGACTGAACCAGGACTAAACCAGGTCTAAACCAGGACTAGACCACAACTAATCCAGGTCTAACTCAGGTCTAAACCAGGACTAAACCAGAACTAAACCAGGACTAAACCAGAGCTGAACCAAGACTGAACCAGGACTAAACCAGGACAAAACCACATCTAAACCACGTCTAACCCAGGACTACACCAGGTCTAAACCAGGACTAAACCAGTACTAAACTAGGACTGAACCAGAACTGAGCTAGGAATGAACCAGGACTAAACCAGGACTAAATCAGGTCTAAACCAGGACTAAATCAGGGCTAAACCAGGACTAAACCAGGACTAAACTAGGTCTAAACCAGGTCTAAATCAAGTCTAAACCAGGTCTACAGGACTAAACCAGGTCTACAGGACTAAACCAGATATAAACCAGGACTAAACATGATATAAACCAGGTCTAAACCAAGACTAAACCAGATATAATCCCGGACTTAACCAGATATAAACCAGGGCTACACCAGGAATAAACCAGGACTCATTCAGTATTAAACCAGGGCTAAATCAGAACTAAGCCAGGACTAAACAATGACTAAACAAGAATAAGGCCATAACCAGGATTTAACCAGGACTAAACCAGACTGATCCAGGGCTAAACCAGGAATAAACAGAGGGACTAAGCCAGAATTAGACCACATCAAAATAAAACTACAAATTTTCTTGCTTACAAATAAAGTGCGTCTTTGTTTTGACAGGTTATTTCTTGGTAAATAAGTCGTGTGGTTTCGGATCATTTCTCCCATGAGCCTTTATAATAACTGTATGTTGACGCAGTTTAATGCAGTCTTCACAAAATATATTTATTAAAATCACCATGGAAACGCTCGGGGCGATGTCAGAGGACGTGATTAGCTCCCGAACGCCGGCGGTTTAAAGTCACTAATGAGAAAATCCTGCTTTGGGAGACACTGTGAAAATGATACGGAAATACAAGACAATTAAAGATATAGAAAATGTTAATGGGACTTTAATGGTTTACATCGTTATTAAGACACTATGGTAATGATATGACAAGGACTAAACCAGGACTAAACCAGAATTAAACCAGGGCTATACCAGGACTAAACAAGGTCTAAAAACAGGGCTAAAACAGGGCTAAATCAAAACTAAACCAGTACTAAAACAGGTCTAAACCAGGGCTAAACAAGGTCTAAACCAGGGCTAAAACAGGGCTAAATCAAAACTAAACCAGTACTAAAACAGGACTAAATCAGGACTAAATCAAGACTAAATCAGGACTAACCCAGGACTAAATCAGGAATAAACCAGGACTAAACCAGGTCTAAATCAAGTTTAAACCAGGAAAAAAACAGGGCTAAACCAGATCTAAATCAAGACTAAACTAGGGCTAAACCAGGACTAAACAAGGACTAAACCAGGTCTAAATCAAGACTAAATCAAACCTAAATCAAGACTAAACCAGGACTAATCCAGGATTAAATTAGGACTAAACCAGGTCTAAATCAAAACTAAACCAGGACTAAATCATAATCAACACTAAACAATAAATAAATCCCAGAATTTAACCTGGGGCTGAACCAGGACTAAACCAGAACTAAACCAGGACTAAACCAGGTCTGAATCAAGACTAAACCAGGGCTAAACCAGAACTAACCCAGGACTAAACCAAAACTAACAGGGTAACCAAATCAAACCAAAAAAAAAAAAAAAAAATGATTCAACTAGATCAAATTCAGGTCCAAACCAGGACTAAACCAGGACTAAACCAGGACTAAACCATAATCACTATTCATGGCTCATAAACCAAAGAGAAACCATTTAAAACATATTGAGGGCGTTTAGCCTGAGGTGATCAGCCATGACCTTTGACCTTTAGGCTCACACGGCGTCCCAAACCATTTTTCATTAACGACACATTTCAAACACCAAATTCCTCAACAATACCCAAATACCCATAGGGCAGGAATTGTTCTATAAACTTAATATATATTTATTGTGATATTTAAAGGTGAGTTTGTGAGCTTTTTGGTATTTTTAAGCTATAAAACCACCAAGTGCAAAGGATCATGGTCAATGTAGTTCTTTCTGCAACAAAAGCCAGCCTTTTAAATCAGAAATAATCTTAAAATACCCAATTTATGCATTAATTTTACATCTACTGACTTTCTGGAGCCAAATACTAGTTCCAGTAAAGTATAATTCAAGTATTCAGTGTGGCATTTGGACTGAAACTTGGATCGGATTTGAGTCGTGCCCTGATTAGTCCCCATGTGTGCAGGTCACAGCTCCATCTGGTCTCCAACTGCCCCCCACGAAACCAAGACTGACGGAAATGTTACATAAAAACTTACATCATTTTGTCAAACTGAGCCAAAAACTACACTCCAATGAAACTAAACTACCAGGACTAAAAAGAGTGTGGACCAGGATTAAATTAAACCAGAACCAAAGAAAAATACTAAACCAGGTCTGAACCAGATCTAAACCAAGACTAAACCAGGACTGAACCAAGGTGAAACCATGACTAAACTAGGACTAAACCAGATCTAAACTAAGACTAAACCAGTATAGAACCAGGGCCAAAATGGGGCTAAACCAGATCTAAACCAGAACTAAACCAGGAATAAACCAGCACTGAACTAGGACTGAACCAGATCTAAACTAGGACTAAATCAGATATAAAACAGGACTAAACCAGATCTAAACCAGGACTAAACCAAATCTAAAACAGAACTAAATCAGGACTAAACCAGATCTAACCCAGATCTAAACCAGCACTAAACCAGGACTAAACCAGGACTGAACTAGGACTAAAACAGGACTAAACCAGATTTAAACCAGCACTAAACCTGGACTACACCTGGAATAAACCAGATTTAAATCAGGACTAAACCAGGACTAAACTAGATATTAACCAGACCTAAATCAGAATTAAACCAGGGCTAAATCAGAACTAAATCAGGACTAAACAAGAACAAGGCCATAATCTGAACTCAACTAGGATTGAATCAGGACTGAACCAGGGCTAAACCAGGAATAAATAGTGGAACTAATCCAGAATTAGACCACATCAGAATCAGAACTAAACCTAAATAAGGTCACACCTACACCAGGACTAAACCAGGATTTAAGATTGAACTAGGTCTCTGCTAGGATTAGAGGAAAGTGTGAAAAGGTTAGTGTTTTAAATGTATTTTTAAGTATGGAAACTATATTATTTTGTTCTCTTCCCTTTTAAAATGTCCATGAATAATGTTTTTGTATCTAAATCTATCTAACTAAAGTTTAAGAACCACTGGCCTGTATAGTTTTCACTCAGTATTTCTGTAAATCTCAACAGAGCTGATTTGTTGCTCGGTTTGCAGTATCACAGAGGCGTCATTTGTCTCAAGAGCAGTTTCAAGGATTTTGTAGCAATGCAAGATTTCTATAGAACAAAACAGCACATACCAGAGAGAGTAGACAGTATTTTCCACTGTGAACAAGGCATCTTTAGATTGCGAAGAAAATAGATGAGAATACACTGGCGATATTAGATATATTTCCTGTTCAGGGTCTACAGGTATGACATATATTCTTTTTCTTATAGATTAAATGATCCATGTTATGCCATTTTCTGATCTATGTTCTAATGTTGTCTTTTATCACAAACATCCCTGGAGAATCCGTGTATCATTCGTTCATTCCTTTTTCAATAAAAAAACAAAAAAGAAAATCAAAGAACAAGTTTTCCTCATTATTTGCCTCCAAAATGTAAATGAAAAAATGTTTTTTATTTCAGTTTTCGATTTTGTGTTTAAACGAATAATGGAAAAAAAATGAATAACGACCGCTTCCCGTTTCCGTGACTTAAACGAAGACTTTTGCGAGTCTTTTGCGTCGCATACAGACTGAAACAGGACTAATCCAGGACTAAACCAGGACTAAACCAGGACTAAACCAGGACTAAACCGTTTTCAGGCCTGGATTGGTCTCAGTCTCAGTCTCAGTCCCAGGTCTCAGTCCCGGTCTCAGTCCCGGTCTCAGTCCCGGTCTCAAACACGGTCTCAATCACGGTCTGGTCCTGGTCTGGTCCCGGTCTGGTCCTGGTCTCAGTCCCAGTCTCAGTCCTGGTCTGGTCCCATTCTGGTCCTGATCTCAGTCCCAGTCTCAGTCCTGGTCTGGTCATGGTCTGGTCCCGGTCTCAGTCCCGGTCTCAGTCCTGGTCTCAGTCTGATCCTGTTCCCAGGTCTCAGTCCCGGTCTCAAGCCCAGTCTGGTTCTGGTCTGATCCTGGACCTGGTTTAGTCCTGGTTCAGTCCAGCATCACAGTTTAAGTCACGTAAACAAGGAAACGGCCGTTATTTTTTTTTCCATTGTTAATTTAAACAAAAACATCAAAAACTGAATAAACAAATTTGGTTTTATTTTGAAAAATGAATGAATGAATGATACACAGATTTCTTAGTCATGTTATAATGTTTTTACACCTCAAAAACAAACATGGAATTGTGTTTTGTTTCATCCACACAATGTTTGAGTAACTCTTTATTATTAGTCTCTCTACATCTCCAAAGCTCAAAATGCTCTGATCCACCTTTACTTCAGTAGCGATTGGAAAATCTTGAGCTGAAATTATCCAAATAATTCTGAAATACTCGTCTGAAAAACGTGTGAATGAAACAAAACACAACTCCAGGTCTGTTCGCGATGAAAAACAACATTATAATATACATCGGAAAATGGCGTATCATGGGCCCTTTAATCAATCATATAAAATCAAAACAGTATCTATTTTTGTAACCAAGCCGTCCATCTTTCAACCATAACAAGACTATAGGGAGCGGTGGAGAGATAAAAAATTCAGTTGCTGCCCGCTCACTGATGCTGTTTGTCCCATGGGGGGCGCTGTCCTGAGTGGTTGGTGTAACGCTGACATCTATAGGCCCATGTCAGGTCCCCCGATCATCACGTAGCTCTAAAAACACACACACATTTACAACACGGTGGTCACAGTCCCGCCGCACTTCCTGTCTGCTCTGAGGAACTGTCAATCATCGGTCCACTCTAGGGTCAGATATGAGGCTATATATGCAGCAGGGTAATGTGATTTTGTTGGATGCGCTACTCAGACAGTATATTGTGGCTTAAAGGTGCACTATGTAGCTTTTCCGTTTGGGGGTTTCTGTGGAAATGATTGCTTTGCCGGGAATGGAATAGTCTGCAATGTGGGATTAAACTAATGAAGTCTGAAGAGATTTACCATAAACCAATATATGTGCATTTTGACAAGTAAACAGTATCTGATCTGGAGATGATCTCTTACTAGAACTAAACCAGGACTAAACCAGGTCTAAATACCAATAAAATAAACCAGGACTAAACCAGTTCTAACTGGAACTAAACTAGGTCTAAATATGACTGAACTAAACTATGACTAATCCAGGTCTAAATGGGACTAAATCAAGTCTAAATAGGACTAAACCTGTACCAGGACTAAACCAGGACTAACTGGGACTAAACTAGGTCTAAATAGGACTAAACTAAACTAAGACTAAACCAAGTCTAAAAAGCACTAAACAAAACTAAGACTAAACCAAGTCTAAAAAGAACTAAACTAAACTAAGACTAAACCAGGTCTAAACCACGTCGAGAGGAGCCAGCTGAAGTGGCTCGAGCATCTGTTCCGGATGCCTCCTGGGCGTCTCCCTCAGGAGGTGTTTTGGGCATGTCCGACCGGGAGGAGGCCCCAGGGAAGACCCAGGACACACTGGAGGGACTATGTCTCTGGGTTGGCCTGGGAACACCTCGGGGTCCACCCGAAGGAGCTGGAGGAAGTGTCTGGGGTGAAGGAAGTCTGGGAGTCCTTGCTTAGACTGCTGCCCCCGTGACCCGGCCCTGGATAAGTAAAAGAAAATGGATGGATGGAGGACTAAACCAGGTCTAAATTGGATTAAACTAAACCAGGTCTAAACCAGGACTAAACCAGGTCTAAATAGGACTAAAAACCAGTACTAAACCAGGATTAAACAAGGCCTAACTGGGACTAAACCAGGTATAAACTGGCACTAAAAAACATATAAACTAGAACTAGCCTACAAATCAGATCCAAACTGTGACTAAACAAAGTCTAAACTAGAACTACATTAAGTCTAAACAGGGACTAAACCAGGTCTAAAATATATCTACATCAGGTTTAACTAGAACTAAACCAGGCCTAAACTAGGACTAAACCAGGCCTAAACTATATCTACATTAGGTCTAAACTGGGACTAAACCAGGTCTAAAATGGGACTAAAACAGGTGCAAACTGGGACTATGCCTGGACAAATCCACAGCTGAACCAGAACTCAACTAATCATATTCTGTTTGCTTGGTTTTGCTGCCCTCTTGTGGCCAATAAACAGAAATGCAGATCAAACAATACATTTAAAATAAAAAAAATTGCTTTATTACTTTATACTCGTAACTTTAGCTTTTAGAGGCTGCGATATTGGTGAAATGTGACTATTTTCCAGATATTATTTTACGAATAACTGTAACATATTGAAAACTAATATTTACACGTTTTTACAAAAAGCGCGTGTCCATGTTTGTCCCTCGACTCTTCCTGTAGGCAGCTAAGTGAAAGGCTAATACGTAAGAGGCTGCTTCGACCTCAAAAGGTAAGAACAGTGCGTACTTTTAACAAAATAACAATGTTAAACAATTCAGATTTAACACATTTAACCATATATGACACGTCTTATGTTGTTATTTGCGTGTCATTGTTTTAAAAGCGTGAAATCGAGCTTGTATTTGTAGTTTTCTCTGTTATTGTCACGAAGTGGAAGTGTCAAAACAACTATCAGCTGACCTCTTAGCTTAGCATAACTTTTGTAACATCTGCTTTATTTACACAACATATCTTAAGATTTAATCGCGTTTGCAGTGTTTCGCGTACGTATTTGCAATCTTTTTTAACCATTATGCATTGTCAAAAGTGCACACCGCGTGCAGAAATGTTGCATCATGTCATGTTTTTAGTCACATTTCCACGTTTGGCTCGCGTTAAGTCACGTTTAAACTCCGGGTTACAGTGTTTTGACATTTTATCCTCATGTTGTCGTTTAATTGCGTAACCGAGTTTGTTTTCATTCCCCGTAGGTGTAATATTAATAGACAGAGAAAGGCCAACCACGATGTCCACTACGGTGAGTCAAAGCAGCCATTACAAGCCACTAAATTGTAACGTAGTAGCAACATTTTTCAGCTTTAAATGTAAACCCTCTCTTAAAATACACGATAAATTACTATAGAATAATATTTTACTTATTAATCGTACAATATAGTTACGTTTTTTCAATTTATATGTAGTTTGAAGCGTTAATCTGACCCGAAATACCTTGAAACATGTGCTTGAAACAGGTGTCTTCTGCCAGATGGAGAAATTATTTATATCTGTATTTATATTTTATGTTGTTTTGATATTAAATAAAATAGATTCATTCATACAAAGGTGTTCTAACGTGCTAATTATTTATACTAGTAAATTTGCCTCATATAGTGTAGATAGTTGTGGATTAATGGTTTGGTGTTTTTCATCTCGTGTAAATTGCAGATTTTAATTTACTTTTAATTTTTGTAATAAATTGTCATGTTATTATTATATTTTTTCAATA
Source organism: Boleophthalmus pectinirostris (assembly GCF_026225935.1). Taxonomy (NCBI): domain Eukaryota; kingdom Metazoa; phylum Chordata; class Actinopteri; order Gobiiformes; family Gobiidae; genus Boleophthalmus; species Boleophthalmus pectinirostris. The sequence continues at coordinate 16,417,080 of NW_026570994.1, forward strand.
ACTTAAATATAGTTTGAAGCTTTAATCTGACAGACCATACTGGCTTTAAAAGCATGTGTACAGGTTTTTTCTCTTAGTTGGAAAAAATAATTAAAATTTTTTATTTGTAATGTTGTTTATGAGTATAAAATAAGTAGTTACATTCATGCAAAGCTGTTCTACCATACTAGTTTGCCTCAAATAGTTTTGTAGATTCATGGTTTGGTATATTTTATTTTATGTAAACTGCAGATTTTTATTTCCTATTATTGTGCGATGTTTGAATTCCTGGATATTTGGATTACATATTGCCAGTATTTATTTCTCAATCTTTTAATTGTGCAAACAGTTTAGTGTGAATGTGTTGGAGGGATGTTAAGTGTAATGCATTGACAAAAATATGTTAAATTTCCACATAGGGTTTTCAAATGCGTAAAAAAAAAAAAAGTCTGATTGAATCAATACTAAACCTAGATACTACTGATTTTAAATATTGACATAAAAAGTCACATAAATAAACAAGACAAAAGTTGACCTTTGCCACAGTTTTAGCATATCTTTGAGCTTTGTCAGAGTTAATGAGACCGCACTGTAACAGATCAGTAACAAGTATCAAGCTTATCATTTTGTATAAGGTAAAGGCTAAGCGCAATAATTTCCTCTACAAACAATCAAACATCTTATCTTATTCTGCATAAAACTGTGTGAAAGATCTGTACAAAATGTTCTGTAATGTGATTCTGACATGTTATGCTTATGATTTCTTATTTTAGTATTTTGTAAATTCTCAAAATTTTTAATTTTCTCTGTACTATGTAATGTTTTGTTTGGGGCTCTGTCACTTTCTTGTTTCTATGAATGTTATTGCTCTGCTTAGAATGTTCCACAATATGACATTAAACAGCTCGACCATACATTTATTTAGTCATAATTACAATTATTGCTCAAAATGATCTGACCTGTAACTTGGTCTGGTTTGGTCTCCATGAAGATATAGAGTTTCAATGCCATACTGTGAAACATTCCAGACAAAGCAATAACATCTCCATGGAGAAAAGCATTTGACGGACCCTGCACCAGAAAAGTTACACAATGCACCTTTAATAACGAATCTCATCTCCATTGCAATGCTTTTCACAATAATGCAATTCAGATTTTTGGTCCAAATGGTTCAGCCTTTCTTGGTGTCGAAATAAAGTTTGAAGTTGAAGTTTTAGTACCATGATAACACTATTTCTACATAAATGTGATCTTCTTCTTCGTGTGTGTGGGTTATTTGCAGGTGCTTTGTGGTGGCCGGCGGTTGGTCGTCTCAAAGGCCACAGGATGTCAGACTCTGGCCTCCCTCAGGGTCACGAAAACTAGAACTTTTTCTGCTGCGAGTTCAGACGAGCCTTATATCGCCGCATCACCCGCAGACTCAGGTACAATACTCAATAATTTAGTTTAGTTTATTTATTTAACAAGACCAGGACAGTGCATGATATACATTAACCCTAAATGGAGAGATTCTTTGTACCTGGTTGCAGCTCGGCATGGGACAAGATTGAAATTTGGTGTCACAATTATCATGTGATTATATTACGATAATTATTAAAGTTGCAGACATTTAAAAATTCTCTTTCTATCTTTTTTGCTTTTTATTTAGAATTTATTATTACCATTCATATTTTTTACTCTTTGTTATTATAATATTTTGTGATGAGTGAACTACTGTGTCCACATAATTTCCCTTGTGGATCAATAAAGTCTAAGTAAAATGTTATGGATATGAATAATTATAATTTTAATGTCAGATTTAAACAACTTTTATATAATTGTACTTGTTATGAGTGAAAACAACTATGATTTAGCGGAGATCATGATGGATAAGAAGCTTTTTTTCCGCATATTCTGGTGATATAATGGTGAATATCTTTGTTGGGGATTATCACAATTATATGAAATGTCCCATGAATGATTATTGCTTATTATTGACCCTTTTATCACGATAAATTATATTATTGTTTATTGTCCCATCCCTAATTGCAACACTAGTGCTCATTCCCACCTGTAGTTTCTGGGTAGGCTGATGTTACAGTTCATAAAATCATTCGTATAAAGAAACTGTCTTTACAAACACCACCGGATCATCCTAAATCTTGTGGATCCTCATTCACACCCTGTTCTTTCCCGTTACTGGAACAGTGATTACACAAGGTCTTAACTAGAGCCGCAGCAACAAGTCACAACAAGAAACTAGGGCAAGCATATCGTTTTTTATGCGTCAATTATTCTATTAGAGCTTGGCAATTATGGCAAAAAAATATATAAATATGATCACTTTTTTTCTCATTGATTGTGTGAGCTTAATTTTTGATTCAGTTTTATTTCATCTTTTCAAAAAACTAAATAAAAATGTCTTTCCGTGTTGATTTCAAATAATCAGGTTCAACATTTCTGCATATACTTTTGGAGTATTACGTCACCACATTCTAAAATCTGAAAACCACCAATAATATCTGTTTTGTAATATTTATTCATTTATTTTTTTTGCTCCAGGCCAAAGAACAGTGTGGCCAGACGAGAGCATGGGACCCTTCGGACCTCAGGACCAGCGTTTTCAATTACCAGGCAACGTAGGGTTTGACTGTCACCTGGAGGGACTGAGCCCAAACAAGAAAACGCCACAGAATGTTCACAAAACTGTCCCTGATGTCCTCACAGCGCCCAGCAGTTCAGAGAGGCACCATTTTGTCCTCGCACAGTTCGTCAATGAGTTTCATGTGAGTTTGAGAACCAGAAATGTAAAACAAATTAGGCCTGATTTAATTTTGAAAGTCTATTAAACCATTATTGTGATAATTGGGTATATTATTCGGTGTTATTGGCTTTAAAAGTTTTCAAATACTGAATTTTTGCGATTTGTTAAGATTGGTTACTAATTGTGAACGTGTCCTGTAAGTTACGGGTAAAATAAGTCTTACGTAGAATTTTGAAATTGCTTTCGAAATTTGCTTATTTTTTAAAAATTGCAAATAAGCACTGCGCAACTTTTCTAGAGGAGGGTCTGCTACCTGCTTGTCTCCATGGCGATGTTACTTGCTTTCTTGCTTTCCCTGAAATGTTCCATGATGTGACATTAAATATTTCCATCTAGGATTTATTCATTATGGATGTTTTTATTACTCAAAAATACAATAATTACTTCTGCTGTTCCTAGAGCTGTAACCTGCATGTCTCCCTCATAATAGATGGATTTAATCTATACTGTGGAACATTCTAGACAAAGCAATAACATTCCCATGGAGACAAGCAGGTAGCAGACCCTCTATACTAGAAAGTTACGCAGTGCACCTTTAAGAGAAGACTGAAATTGCTGAAACTGCTAAACTAATACAAGAATCTATAGACTTGGCAGGTTTTATACAGAAGAAACTGCCAATATTGCTAGTTTCAGCCATTCAAATTTAGATTATATTTCAATTAAGCCATAACTAAAATTAACTAAACATGGAAAATATTTGTAATAAATGTTGTGTTTTTTTGTCTCACAGGGCAAACTTGGTCCAGTCGCCACAAGAGTCCAGAAAGCAGATCATTATTTTAGCCAAACAGAGACAGACTGTTCCATAAACTCCTGTCCAGAGCTGCTAAGAAAAGGTCTGTGTACATTTGTTTTATTCACCAACCAGATTTTACTGTTGGCTCAGCAAGGGTCAGCGAGGTCACAAAAAATAAACAAACACACAATATACAAAATAAACATAGCAATATATTATAATAACAAAAGCAACAATAAAAATGGTAATAATAAATTCAAAATAGCAAGAGACAGGCGTCAAATAAGGCATAATTATATAAACGTGTATGTACAAGTAAAAATAAAATATAACTATATAGTAATTTGGGATGGGACGAGACACAATTTTCACGAGACATGAGACATGAGATTTTGACATAATTCGTAATAAATAAGAATAATAACATAACAATAAGCACTTCACAATTTTGGATTCACTATTTTTATTTATTTTATGTAACACTTCTTTATCCTTGTCTACTGCTTTTTGGAACTAGAGCTTCTTAAATTGTGCCAGCTCTTAAACTCTTTTTCTGGCCAAGCCAAAGGTAAATTCAGGAGGAAAAAAATCTCACAAGGAACATTAATTTACAAGTAAAATTGTTGCTCAAATGCACATTTATAAATAAACTCCTATCTTTGGATTTTTATAACTTTTCACTGTAGTTTTGCATTTTTCACTGTTAACTATAGTTGTGTTTACTTTGCTGCTTTTCTGTATATTCACCTTTTTTCCGTTTACCTGTTACTTCCGATCTTACAGGAAGTTACCAAAATAAAAGCGTGTATCATTACTATTAAATATTATAGACATATGTTAAGTACATAAGGGCTAATTTGACCTTTTATAAATTTAATGAACAGAATTAAAATAGCAAAAGTGGTCTAAAATATTTATGGAAATGTATAAAACCTGACATTTTTGGTTTCTTGATTTAACAGATGATAATTTTTTATTATAGATGTACTTTTTTGGTGTGTAGGCTTCATTAGACTGGAGAGTGTAGGAGGGTATGGGGCTGAAGAGCAGGGTAGACATTCATGGTTTATTTATTCACATTGTTAAAGTCACAACAGTAAGACCGGGACAGAGCCTGCTGTTGTTTCAACTCCTCGACCTCTCGGTGAAGTTTTTATTTAACCAACTATATAAATATAACTATGACTGTTTGCACAGGCCAACTGTTTCCCGAGCTAGAGGTCAGTAATTTAAACAAAACAGCCACATGAGATGCACAAAACAACAAAAGAAAACAAAAAAATTATAATAAACATGGAAAAAAATAGTTAATTTCATTTCAGTCTACACCAAACCAACAAATAAAGTGCTTTTTATATCTCATAGGAGTTCACTTTTGTTGGGTCGTGGTGTCAGTCAGGGCAGTAGACACGGGGGGACAAATTGGTCTGTTGTGCGGGCCCCAGGGGTTTTAGGGTCTCAGAATTAGACCCTCTTATTAATTTATGTTAATTTATTGTATAATTTAGATTCTCATTTTTATATCAAACAGGATAACATTAAAGCCCTGGCAGTGGCAATACATTTCAGTTTTGTATTTGGTTTGATTTGATTTTTTTCAGTTGAGATTTACACTGAATACTTTATTTTACTGCTGCTGATCACATGAACTTTACTTTTGAATTCACTTCATTAAGTCAAATTTTAGGAATTGACAAACTGCACTGAAATTGGTTCTTTTTTTGAGTGAGATTCTCCAAAGGAAGAAGTATAAACATGGATGTTATAGACTAGTGTCCTGCTGCTGTGGCACTTTTGTTTACAATTCCAATAAAAGTGCGCTATACGCTACTTTTTAATTCATTAATTGGTTTTGCATTTAACATGCGATTAATCATGATTGATCACTGGAACTCATGCGATTTTTAAATTTTTGCCCTGCCCTATTTATTTTCATTACGAAGATAATAAAGTTGATATACTTCGTTTATATCGTCTGTTTCATGCCCCTTTCTCTTTTTCTCTTTCAGACCTGGAGTTGATGTTCCCGTCAGTGCCCCCCTCCGCCATCACCGTAGTAACCGTCACACAGAAGAGCGGTCGCCGTGACGATGCGCGGCAGGACGATGCCCAGCTGTTCGACCGAGTGAGTCCTTCAAACTTTCGGGAAACTGAAGAAGAGAAAGTGTGGAGTGACTTTTTATGACTTTGATCGTACAACTTGTAATAATATATGAGATCTGGCTTCTGAAAGAAATTTTGAAGCTCTATACGCTGCTACAGAAAAACTAAACGATAAATTTTAATACTGAAACAAATTTATGCCACCGATTAATATTAAAATCAAGCAGGATAATCCTAATTAAACATTTTTAAATCAATATTTTGTGATGGTCCATACTGTAGATCATTTCAGGAGTTGAAGTGATGAACCCTCTACCAGAAACATTACACAGGTAGGTTTACAGTTTTTTTGTTTGTTTTGTTTTTCAGTTTGTAAATGGTGCTAAAGAAATGTGTTTCGCTCTATGGACGGCCGGGTACTGGGCAGACTTCATAGACCCAACAACAGGAGCAGCTGTAAGTACAAGAGTTTGTCCTTATGCATAGTTATAAATAGTTAAGAGTAATTCCTTATTAGTTTACTTGTCATACATACCTACTTTTGTTTAGCTTTAAAGCAAAATGTTAAGACTATTTGTGTTTGATTATTTATTATTTGATTAAAGGTCCTCTATTATGCAAAATTTTACTCTTATGAGCTTTATAATGTTGTTGCCTCCTCAAAAACAGACCTGGACTTGCATTTTGTTTCATTCAAACATGTTTGAGTAACTCTTTATTATTAGTTTGTCTACATCTCCAAAGCTTAAAATGCTCTATTCCACCTTATGATGTCATGAAGCGGTAGTTTTCATGTATACAGCTACCTTTTACTTTTTGTTTTGTACTTTTTGATTGTCAATTCCAGGGCAGAAATTATCCAAATGATTCTAGTGAAGTTGTACGGAGTTTAAAAACACAGTGGCGCACTCCTTGTATATTACCAAATGACATCACAAAGTGTTTTCTTAACATAAAAATATGCAGGTTTGTATTTTAAACATGTGTGAATGAAACAAAACTCAGTTCGTTTTTACCAATGTCGACTTTTAAAACTCAACCCAGAGTATTTTCTCTTCAAATAAGAAAGTGTTCTTAATTGACTTAAATGTAAAATATTGAATAAGAAAAAAAAAAAGACTAAATCCTCAAATTAGCCACTGTTTGCTTTGTCGAAAAACATTTAGTAGATTTATTTAACTTTTTCTTTACAAAAAACAAAATTCTATATATCTTACTTCATATATTTGAGTTCTTCTGTTTTGTATCTAAAATCTAGAAAGTAGTAAGAAAAAAATAAACAAAGCAAACTTTAGACATGTCGTGTAGTATCAAAGGTGCACTGTGCACTGTGCACTTTCCAGGTGAAGTGTCCATTACCATGGAAATGTTGTTGCTTTGCCTGGACGGTTTCACTCTTTTAGGATATTTAATGTTTCTATTTCCATGGAGACAAGCACCAGGCCAATTTAGAGGTCAGGTTTGTGGAGAGACGGGCCCATCTTACAAAAAAACACCTGTAATTACATAATAAGCCAGTTTAATGCCATACTGTGGTACATTCCAAGGAAAGAAATCTCCCTAAAATATCTTCATGAACACAATCAAGTGCTGGACTCGTACCAAAAAAGTTACACGTTTAAGTTTAAATTTGAACATTAAAATAAATACAATACAAAAAGGTTTTCGAGTACAGTTGATTTCTTTTTTCTAGTACTATTTCCAGCTTAATTTGTGTTTTGTCTTTCCAGTTTTTCGCTTCTACGTCGAGTCAAACCCCCCTGAGCACTGAGGAGGAGCTGAGGAACCTGGGCTTTCACATCGAGGTCTCCGCGTCCTGTACAGTGATCAGACACATCCTCAGAGGGACGCCCATGTTTGTAGGAACTGTTTTCACCAACGCGCCCACCCAAAGCGCTGCCATCGCCCGACTACAGGGGGCGACGAACGCACTGGACGAGGAGGAGTAGTTGTTTTAGTATGTTTTATTATAGTAGTGGTCACGCTTTACTTTATAACACAGTAATAACATGGGAATAGAGTGGGAATAGCACGGGAAATGGAATGACTGTTATGGATTTAGGATATCTGCGTCTGGCTCATTGATATTGGAGGGTTTTCTCAGATATCGGTATAATATAATAGAATAATTCATCTGATATTTTGCACTGGTAGTTTTGTCTTTTTGAACATTAAAAATATGAGTAAAAACATGACTACACGTTGACACAATCGGTCAAATTGCAAATTACTTTATGTTGCACATAAATACAGAAGTGATTATCGTCTAAAACTACTTATTTAGACAATGATTGCGTCTGTATTTTTACAAAAGTGATCATTGTCTAAAACTACGTAATAAAAGAATCAAGTCCACTGATTTTTGAGTAAAAAATTGTGGTGCCCAATGGGAGCCGATGTTGACAGAAACGTCATAACATCACAACAAAGTGTCAGCAACTCCGATGGTAGCTACAGGAGCAGACTTTTTAAAATTTGTACCAAAATTACTACACAACGCTGTCGAATTCTACGTGTATCACTGATTTAAGAAAATTAAATTAGAGAACGAAGTAGGTACAGAGCAGTGGGCGTGTACCAGTGGTGGCCTTGAAAATCTAAAACGAATCATTCCCAAATACAACTTCGAAAGAAGAGAAACAACTATAACACGATCTCAAATATCCATAATGACGCAATCCACTTTTAAACATTATTCAAAACACGCTCAATTTCGAAAGGGAAAATGAGAAGGGGAAACTAGTACAACATTTTTAAAAGTGCTTAAAAGTCTATTTTAGGTCTGCTTTAGTCATATTACTACGAAGTACAGTAGACTTGCTCTGGTCCCATTGGTAATTAGCATGTATATACCTTAATGCACTTTTAGTTATTACCATGTTGTTACCGTGCTATTACTGTGGTGTAAAGTAAAGTTAAATATCCATGGATCTCAAGCCAAACAAAGGCCTTTATTTATGTTTATGTTTAGTTTAAGATAAGTGCACTGCAGAAAGTATCGAAATATGTTAAAATGACTTCAATTCAGAACTTAATTTCACAATTGTTTAATAGTTAAAATTTGTCTAGTATTTATGCTGAGATTGTTTAATATACTTTAGTGAAATTTGAGTTTTCTATTTTATTTGAATCGACTTAGATTTTTTGTGAAACTAATCCATGAAACCAGTAAATATTGTTGTTGTTAAATCCAGTTATACTGACTTGGATTAAGACCCCAAAAAGCTTTAAAATGTAAATTGCACTAACCACCACCTAATCCTTTATTAACTCAACACCTCTGAACATTTGGCAAGATGGTTGAAGTGCTTTGCTAAAGGACACAACAATAATATGTGCATCAAACTACCAACCTCTTAGTCATTGTAAAATAAACTACAACGTCATAACTACAAAATTTAAAGGTTTTGTTTTTTTAGTGGAGGGTCCATCAAATGCTTTCCTTCGTGGATATGTTATCGCTTTGTCTGGAATGTTTCACAGTATGGCATAAACCTTTCTATCATCATGGCGACCAAATCAGACCAAGTTAGTTAGGATGCCTGTTTTTCTAGGTATTTTTAAGCTATAAAACTACCTATAATTGAATAAATGTAAGTTAGAACTGTTTAATGTCACACTGTGGAACAATCCAAGCAGAATAATGAATGACATAGCTTTTGAATTCAAGTCATTTTAATTATCTGGAGACATTTCTTTTGCAAGTGTAGTAGAATCGGTCCTGCTGCTGTGAACAGTGGCCTGATATGTGCGTATTTGTCTAAGGGACGTTAATATAATCTGATATGGAGAATGTGAATTGCTTGTGTTGTCCTAATACTTTTGAATGCAACGTTTTCGGATTTAATACCTCAGTGACATGGACACACTACTTTGACTGCAGCTGATAGCCTGTTGTAACTATCCAGGGCCAAAGAACAGTGTACTAGTTGAATAACAGATTTTCAGGTTCACAAAACAACCTTCCTTTTACAGAATTTCAAAACAACACACTGTACATAATGGTTTTGTTGAAGCACTTGTTACTGTCAAGAAATAAAGTGGCTTCTTATTGTATGAAACGTGTTTTTATGTATTGCTTTCAGTGTCTTTAAGGTATAATATTACATTTAGGTATATAATTATAAACAGAAAAAAATCAAATAATAATAAATTAAACTTAATGGTGTCAGCTCCTCTCATAATCTTTAAGTCCAAATGAGACAACTTCTAACATATTTTTTTTATTTAGTATATAATTATAATTTAAATTTAATCGCAAAAAGATGCAAAACAAAATCATTATATTTATTTAACATGTATCAAAAATCGTATGTAATTAATCAAGCAACACAACAAATTGTTAAAACGTCCAAATCTTAAACTTACATACGTTTCAAGTAATAGTTTTTGATGTAAAGTCTAAAGTCACCAGCAGATGGCAGTATTGCACCGCACACTGTTCGAAATACGGAGCGGAGTTTAATTTTATTTATTATAATATTTTAAATTAACATATTTGTGATTATTATTGCTTGAAAAAAGACTCTTGTTCATTAAATATACAATAGCTAAATTAATATTTTATTTTCAGAATAAAATTTAAAGTAGATGACACTTGATTCCGGAAATTGAGGATGCAGCTTCCGGTCGTAGCTTTTTGGCAACTAGTCAGATTAATTTGTCGCATCCAGCAAAAGTAAAATAAAATCGCTATTATTCTCTAATTATGTAGATATCGTACATATAAATGAATACAATTATGCACATTAGAGATGCATAGCGTACTAGATTTTGCAGAAGAAGACGATATTTTTCCCGTCAAAACCTAAAGCTGCCTCTTTGTTTAGCATTAGCCGCTAGCCCTTATCCAGCTGTGCAAAAGGTAAATATTGATAATTAACAATGATCTATTTTAACTGTGAAATGTGGTATTTTTAGAGTTTTTCTGTTGAACACGATAGGCCTATTTTAATTAGTGTCATGCTAAAGTGTGTCCGTTATTCTGAGCTGCAAAGACACCTTTTTATGACTGTGTTTTATGCATTGGCCTCGTTATCAGACAGACTTTGATATGTAAACGATCATAAAACACATTTCATAATTTAAGACAAACAAAGAAATCACAAAATACAGTTAATATTTTGTTAAAAGCACTCCAGACTGTTGTTACTGTGCAGCAGGTCTAAATTAGTCTGGCTATTTTGTTAGTCAAATTAAGAGGTGTGGCTTGAGTAAACTGGACAATCAGTACCTACTTTATTGTGAAGTCAGTCTTGTCAGTTTCAGATGTTTTACTGTCCCAAAGAAAATTTTATCTCAGGAATTTGATAAATTTTTTAACCAGTATTCAAGTCCCGATAAGTCTGTTAGAAAGAAAGAAAAAATTGTATCAAAACTAGATTTTAACAAGTTTCTATACTGAAGAAATCGCACAAAATTTTACCTTTCTTGAATATGGCTTTAGAACAGGGATGTAACAATATCCAAATCTCACGGTATGATATTTATTGATATTTAGATGAGGCTAATATAATTGTAGATGGGATACTTTTTTGCTTTTAAAATACCTTGACAAGAATTTGGTGTGAATTATTTCCATCATAATCCCAAGAATTCAAGTAAAAAACATATTTCTTCAGGTTGTCTGCACAGAAATGAATCATGGGATATGTAGTTCCCTATGTTTATAAGCTGTTGCTATTATAAAACCATGCATTTAAGCGAAGGATTTTATAATTCGATATATATTGTGACAGCCCACGATATTATTGTGAGACATTTGATGATATGTTTTCATGATATTTCGGTTATTGTTACATCCCTACTTTAGTATGAACTATATTCTCAGCAATTATTGACCAAATGGTAACATTAAAGAAACAAAAATAATTATAATTGTATGAGTACTTATTAAAGGACATTGTATTTGTAATTGTGTGCTCATAATTATTTTTTTAACCAGGAATTACTACATTTTAATTAAACAATTTCAACTTAATTTTGAATAACTGTACTAAACTGTCATTGCTGTTTTCTTTGTCTCTGCTTTTTCCTCTTAGATTGAACGCAAAAAATTAACCTGTATTTAAATTTATCATGATAACACTATGTCCAGGGGTATTTTATTAATACTAAAACAAATGCACCCTTAGAAATGTTATGTAGAGGCCTTAACGACAGATCAAATCAGTATTAAAGGACAGTTTTTATTGTATTGGTAATATTATTTTGCTCTTTTTTTTTTTTTTTCACTATAAATGACTAGATTTTGAAACAATTAAACAATTAAAACTTGATTTTGAATAACTGTACTGAACTGTAATCACTAACTGCTTTATCTCTGCTTTTCCCTCTTAGATTAAAAGCAAAAATTAACCTGGATCCATCTCGCCAGTTCCACCTTCACCATGTTTCCCTGCGACCAATGTGGGAAGAGCTACTCCACCCCGACCAACCTCAAAAACCACCAGCGCCTTCACACGGGGGACAAACCTTTTAGCTGTGAATTCTGTGGAAAGTCGTTTTACTGGAATCACGATTTGACTAAACATTTAAGGGTCCACACTGGCGAGAAACCGTTCGGATGCGACCTGTGCCACAAGGAATTCGCCACCGCTCGGAAACTCAAACTCCACATTCAGATCCACACGGGAAACAGACCTTTTAGCTGCGAAGTTTGTGATAAAGCGTTTGTGCAGAATCACGACCTTCGGAGACACATGATTATACATTCGGGGGAGAAGCCTTTCAAATGTACCGAGTGCGGGAAGACGTTTATGCGCGAGGAGAAACTCAAAATTCACGAAAGAATTCACACTGGAGAGAAACCCTACTCTTGTGAAGATTGTGGGCAGATGTTTGCGCATTCGTACACGCTCGACATGCACAAAAGACTTCATACGGGAGAAAAACCGTACAGCTGTGAATTCTGTGGGAAAACTTTCATCCGAAGCACGCATTACAAAGAGCATATCCGTCTACATACCGGTGAAAGACCTTACAATTGCGATCAATGCAAAAAAACATTTAGGACGTCGTATTTGTTAGCAGCGCACAAAACTACACACAATAAAGAGACGGTAATACCATGTGAAATATGCGGTAAGATCAGCCACACAAGAGGGACCTACGCCTACCACATGAGGAGGTACCATCCGGAATGCAAGCCCCAAAATCCCAATCCGATTAGGAATTTCTCAAGGTTCAAATCGAAACAGCAAAAAGATGCCGAACAACAAGAGGAAGAGGAATCACCAGAAAAGCAAGTTAAAAACGAGGAGGAGGAGGAACCAGCTGTTGAAGGCGTTTCCGGGGAGCAGAAATCAAGTGGGGACCAAGAACAGACTGAAACTGTAGTTAAACAGGAGGCAGAGGATGGGTCCGATTTGGAAGATTCGGAGGAGGAACAAGATGAAAAATTTGATCCAAAACTTAAAACTCTTAAGGCTGAGTTAGAAGAAGAAGAGGAAAACCAAGAAGCATTTCAAACTGTCGTGAAACAAGAAATGAAAGAGGAGTCAGATCCAGAGGAGCAGGAATTTCTAAATATTAAGATCAAAGAGGAGCCAGAGGATTGATTTCTATTAGTTAGAAATGTTCATGAATCTCCAACATATTTATTAACTCTTTTTAGATGACATTAACACTCAAAATACAAAATAATTATTTCTAATATAAAGATTGGACCCTGTAAATCCGTGTATCATTCGTTCATTTTTTTTTCAATCTAAAATCAAATATACAAAAACATTTGTCTCCAAAACCAAAATGAAAAAATGGATAACAATTTATTTTTTCAGTTTTTGATTTTGTGTTTAAATGAATAATGGAAAATGCAGATAAGTCCCGTTTCCGTGACTTAAACTGCAATGCTGGACTTTTGGGCCACATACGGACTGAGACCAGGACTGAAAACAGTTTAGTCCTGTTTTAGTTCTGATTCAGTCCTGGTTCAGTCCGTATGCGGCACAAAAGTCCAGCATCGCAGTTTAAGTCACGGAAAGAAAAAACTGCCGTTAATCATTTTTTTCCATTATTCATTTAAACACAAAATCGAAAACTGAAAATATGAATCGTTTTCCGTTTTTTTCATTTTGGTTTGAAGACAAATAATGAAGAAAACTGTTGTTTAAAACGATTGAACGAATGATACATGGATTTCTGTCACTATCCCCTCATGAAGTTTAAGGCCCTGTACCCGATTTTTGTCCGCATGTTTATGAGCTCTCTGCGTAAAATATCAAGCGTTTTATACTCTTGATAATCAGGAAGTGCGTGTTAGTTGATGTTAGCTTTCCGCCATGGCAAAACCTCACTCTAGTCTCTGAGAGTTGCGAAAAGCATTTATAAACTCATCACGGTGAATAATTAAGATGCTCTGAATGCATAAGGTAAGTGAGGAATAACTTTGGACCACTGCAAATGGTTTAAAATGAATCCTTTGAGAAAATCAGGTACAGTGCCTTTAAATATTTATAGAAATTCCTGTTGGATATCTTATAATTCTTCATTCCTGTTTTGATTTCAATGGGATACATCTTTTAAAAATACCATATAATTATTACAGGGATACTAGAACATCAGCACTTAGTTTAGCTTGAAGTGTCATGTTTAAAAATTCTAAACTGGAAGCAGCAAAACACAAATTTAAGGAAAGATTAGATTTTCCTGCTTCCTCATTAACATTGAAGTCTAGACTCATTATACAGGATAGGGTAGGGCATCTGGCATAAAACAGGTTACAACAGTGTGATTATTGGTAGTCTTGCTGAACTGATGCATGAAGGAAAGGACATTTTGCTGGAACAGATTATTTTTTTGACACTAACTTTACTTTTTCACAGATTATACTGACAAATTATGAACACACTGGCTTCTCATTCACTGTTATGGTACTGGCTCACAAATGTACTTCAAAAGTGCTTTTTTACTGAACAAATCAAGCGCTCAAAGTTAATTTATTTATATATTTTTTATTTCATTTTACTGTACAGTAGCATCACTGTTGTGATAAAAGAAAACTCTTTAATAATGTAACTTCCTTAGACACATAGATCGCAAACTCCTGTTATTAGCCGTTTGCAATTTTGCCATGATAAATGTTGCCAAGTTAAACTGGGGCATTTAGCTCTGACATACTGTATTTAAACATTTAAACAGCTTGCTAATAAAATTGTATATTTAAATGAATGTGAGTGCAGTTCTTATTTATTTTTTATTGTTACTTCATTTTTATGGACATGTCGGATGTTTTTGGTAATTTTTTACAAAGAAACCCATATTTTACCTCTTGAATTAATATTTGTGCCTAGTCAAGACATATCTGTTTAAATTAGATTTATTTTATAGCCTAAACCCTGAACTTTCAAAATATTACAGCTACCATAATTAGTGAAACTTAAATGAACTCCAAGATTTCACTGTGATGCAAATTCTTGGTTAGATACCTATATATGTCGGTATTTATAATTGACCAAAACAGTAAATGCTAATTTTCTCTCAATATATAGTTGTTTTAATTTTTTATTTATTTATTTTTATTATTATTATTATTTATTTTATTTTTTTTACGACGGATATAATTTATTATTATTACAAAATCATTAATTAAATAAGATTTTTTTTTCCTTCTGTCTATTCCATGTTTGTACGGTAGGGGGCAGCAACACGGAAGCGCTCGTCCCGATAATACAAGAAGTTCCGCTCTCGCTAAACAAACCCCAAATAACACCATATCATTTAACTTTATTTAATATTTATTCATGCTTTATAACTTTCGTATGATCATTTATTTAAAATTAGTCACTGATCGTCACTAAAAGAAGGAAACGGAGAATAAAAGGTATGTATTTAGCATTAGCGGCTAGTTTTATTGGTGCAGGCCTTTTGTTTTAATACACAGGTAATACTAGACTGCATTTACAATAAATATCTGGCTTTGCACAAGCAGAAGATTGTTGCATTTTTTTGTATAATAATTTTACTAGTTTGCACGATTTATTAACACACATATGTGCTTATGGGCCAAGTTTAAACCCTCAGTACTGCACAGAAATGTTTATAAATGCCCAATACTTAATTAATAACTGTTTATAGATGACATTATGTTCATTATGGCTTATGTTATTGAAGACAGAAGTGGAATTTAATATATTTTCTTCTTCCTACTCCTTTTCCAAATTATATATAACTGAGATTTCTTATTTTTCTATTTTATTTTGACTTATACATAAACATTTATATAATTATGCCTTAATTGACACCTGTCTCTTGCCACCTTTTTTGCTACTTATTTAGAATTTTTTTATTACCATACTCTTTGTTATTGTATTATATTGTGATGTATGAGCTGCTGTGTCCAAATTATGTCCCTTGTGGATCAGTAAAGTTTGTCTAAGTCTATCTCTAAACAAGAAAAAAAAAAAAAAAAAGAGAAATGAACATTAAGTGACTGGATCCATGTATACTTACTTACTGTGTTCATTATCTGCTGGAAATAAACAAATAAATACATGAAATTAATGAAACTTTAACACTCAAAATACAAACAAATTATTGTTAATATGCAGATTTTGTGATGTGAATAAGATAATAAAGATAATGTTCTCTGTCAATACTCCCTAATGAAGTTAAAGGCTCTGTATCTGATTTTTCTGCATCTAATATGAATTGTTTTATTGCTAGTTGTTGTCATAAATGTGTCTTATTTCCTTTTCTTTCTGTTTTCTTCAAGGCAAACATCAGAATTCCCAGACCATGTTTTCCTGTGACGAATGTGAAGCCAGTTACTCCACAGCGGGACACTTAAAGAGACACAAACTCCAACACAGTGGAGTCAAACCTTTTATCTGTGAATACTGTGAGAAAAGCTTCTTCCAACAATGTGATCTGACCAGACATTTGAGAGTCCACACGGGCGAAAAACCCTTCAGCTGTGAATTTTGCTCCAAGACTTTCGCGTGGGCCACCGATTTGAAGACCCATGTTCGCGTTCATACCGGGGAGCAGCCTTACGATTGCGCAGTTTGTGGTAAAAGTTTCCGGCTTTCTGGAGATCTTAAGAGACACATACTCACACACACGGGAGAGAAACCTTTTGAATGTGAGAAGTGTGGACAGAGATTTGCACGAATGACAATTTTGAGAAGACACGAAGTTACACACACGAGACTCAAACCGTTCGCGTGTGATGTTTGTAATAAAACTTTTTCGTTCAACTACAGTTTGAACGAGCATAAAAGGACTCACGATGGAAATAAAGCTCTGACCTGCAAAACGTGTGGTAAAAAGTTTAAAAGTAAAGTCAAGCTGAATACGCACGTTTGTATCCAAGAATCAGAAGATGTGGAACCAGAGCCTGAAGTGAAAAACGAAGACGAAAATATTGAAATAGTTGAAATCAAAATTTAAATGTGATTTCTTTTGCTACACATATGGCACGATTTGTAAGTTAATGATTGAAATATGGTACTACATTATGTTATTATTTGAAGGTACACACTATGTAACTTTTCAGGTGAAGGTTTGTTACAATGGAGATTTTAACACTTTGCCTGGGATGGTCCATGTTATGGGATTAATTAAAACTGTCTATTTTGGATTAATTTAATTACGGTACAGGTGTTTTTATTGCAAATTCTTACTGTGAGCTGTAACTTAGTTTGGTAATGTCACCTGCTTTTTTTTGTCAAGTTTAATGCTCTACTTCTGGAACATTAAGCAAAGCAGTAATCCAGTGTAAAGCAATCTCGATGGAGACAAGAAAAGTGCAAATTTTAGTGAAAATGTGCATTTTTTAAGCCTGTTTATGATAAAATACCTCTTTGCATAAGGTGGGTCTATATCCAAATGAAACAAAAATGCACACACAACGCAACACAATATTTAAAGTAATCTTTTTAACCCACCAATAAACCAGTTTTTAACATTGCCTGGAATGTTCCACAGTATGGCATTCAACCACCACCACCAGAAAAGTTACATAGAAGACTTTGAAGGATTGTTATACTGTGATATTATTTATTTAAAGTGGCATGTTATAACACAAACACAATACAGTTGCTAAGCCCAACTGTTACCAAAAAACTGCTTTTATTTTTGTATTTTTTACTTCACGATTTGTATGAGAGCACTTAAACCATTATGGGAAAGAATAAATTGTATGAATATGTAATTGATAATGGCGTCACTGTGTTAAAACACAAATAAACATAAATATTTCACTTTTAATTGCTCATTCAGTGAAGAGTTGTGTTTAAAATGGTGGAATTTGCCATTTAACTGTCAGATTGTAGATTTTTTTAACCTGGTTTATGGTTAATATCTTTATAATTACTGGATCTATCAACTTTAAACAAAAACTGGCACAAAGTTCAGCGTCTTCTCTGTCAATATAAATAAGAAAAAGTTTAATTATTTTTACACGATAGCTTCAGAAAGTAGTGCCATTATTCAGCTCCAAAGATATGATTGTTGAAAGGACTTTGGGCCAAGTTGAACCACTCCTTAACAAATAATGAGAAGGTTCAGCATGTGGGGATTATAATTTTGGATATTTCTTTCAAAAACAAAGAATCTCCCATAGAGTTACATAGACCAGTTCCCATCATCAAATTGTAAAACGTAAATGCAACATATTTAAGCAATTTTATCATCATTATTATAATTACTTCAAGTTAGACTGTATAAATAAATCTTCCACATACAGTTTATGATTAAAAAGCAAATGTAGTAAATGCAAATCATCGCTAGGTGGCAGTATTTCTCAGCTCTAAACCGGATATGCACTGGAATCGACGAAAAAGGTACTTTAAGCTGTTCTACTGTTGTGTATTTAATTTCTCAAAGTAAATTAATTTTTATAAACCGCAGAAAAAAAGATTTAGCGTTTGTAAGTGATTAGTTTGTTTTCGAGCCTGTTGAGTTGCGCATTAGCCTCGTTAGCGTTTTCGTTTGTTGTTGTGATTTTGTTTTGTGTGTTGTGTTGAGACTGGACAAAAAAATATCACACAGACACGGAAAATACTACTTTATTTTCATCATAACTTATGCATCTTTTGTTTGGTAATAAAAATCAGTCAATCAAAACAATTCTTGGTTTTACATTCACAATAAAAAAAAAAAAACGAAAAATGCCCAATTGAAGATCAAATGAAGGTAATAAGATAATTTTTTCCAACAAAATTTACAAATAAGAACTGCCTGTGTCACCAGAAATCTATGGAATTTAAATAAAAGTAGCTATGTTTAAAAGCACACCTAAATCCGATAATTGTGATTTCTGGACCTTATCCGGAGTTGTGTTTTGTTTCATTCACACGTGTTTGAGAAATCCTTTTATTATTAGTTTGTCTACATCTCCAAAGCTCAAAAGGCTCTGTTCCACTTCGTGATTCGAGTTGGGTATTGTTAAGGAGTTGCCAATACGATACATACCTCGATACATAGGCCATGATACGAAATATATCTCGATACAGTACAATTTCGGTTCGATAAGATATATTTCAAATCGATTCGATACGGTTCAGCAAAAAACAAAGGCTAAATCATGGCTGTGATACTAAAAGTCTTTGTTAAATCACTTCTTGTGCCAAGTTAACATGAAACACAAGCATTTTAATGATCAAAACAGTGAAAATGTCAAATGTGTCACATAAACGAGTTTCCTTTCTCTAAACAAGCAACAACACTGTAGCACTGTAACAAAATAATTTAGTAAAACATATCTAAAAATACTCTTAGTGATATATCGATACAGCAGCCCACGATATCGACACTGTATCATCACATTAAATAATATGATATATCGATATTTCAATATTTTTGCACACCCGTACTTGTGATGTCATGAAGTACACAATGGAGGGTTTCTTGTATGAGGTTGTTCTTCTCTCAAACTGAAAATGCAGAGTGCTCCTGTGTGTTTTTAAACTCCATTCACCTTCACTTCACTGTTAACTTGAAAAATACCGCTTCATGACATCACAAGGTGGAACACAGCATTTTGAACTTGGGAGATGTAGACAGACTAATAATAAATGATTGCTTAAATCATGTGTGAATGAAAAAAAACACAACTCTAGGTCTGTTTTTGATGAGGTGACACAAAAGGTATAGGTACACGCACATCACTGGTGCAATGCTACTACAGTGAAAATAGAAAGTGAGACAAAGAGTGCACACGTACTCCCAAACTGCTTTTAATGAATGACAACGTTTCAGTCAGCGGATCTTCTTCAGGTCATCACCTTTGTGGAAGCCTAAACCGAATTTTGTCATTTATTCATTACTGAGATAATTATTCTTATTTAGGTTGATTTAATATTTACTTAAAATGCATGATTTTTGGTAATTATTTATGGTTTAACATGATTATTCGTTGATTATTTGCTTAAAAATAATTTGATCTATTTACATTTTTTCTTTCAATTAATTACTGCTAATGTTTATCATAAGTTTACTTAAGTATTGTTTATTTTTTGTATTATTTTGTGGTCTATGGCTCCTTATTTAAGGTGCACCATGGAAGTTGAGTGGACCTCCTGTCACCTGTATGTTAAAGTTCTCCTTTTTGTATGTTTTGTATGTCCCAATTATGTGAATACTCAGTAAAGTCCTGGCATGTTATAACATAAACACAAGTATGGCACAGTATGGCATTCAACCACCACCAGTTACATAGAAGACTTTGAAGGATTGTTACTGTGAATTATTTATTTAAAGTGGCATGTTATAACACAAACACAATACAGTTGCTAAGCCCAACTGTTACCAAACTGATTTTATTTTTGTAATTTTAACTTCACAATTTGTACGAGAGCACTTAAACCATTTCGGGAAAAAATAAATTGTATGAATATGTAATTAATAATGGCGTCACTGTGTCAAAACCAATAAGCATCACTCCATAGGTTGTGTTTAAATGGTGGAATTTGCTGTTTAGCTGTTAGATTGCAGATGTGTTAACCTGGTTTATGGTTTATATCTCTGTCATTACTGGACCTATTCACATGAAACAAAATCTGGCACAAAGCTCAACGTCTTCTCTGTCAGTATAAATAAGCAAAAGTTAAATTATTTTTACACAGTAGCTTCAGAAAGTGGTGCCATTATTTATTATACAATTATGTGAATAGTCAGTAAATAATTTTTAATTGCACTTGGAGCGCTCTTTTTCACTTTTGAGGCATTTTAAAAAGGTGCACAAAGCGTCAACTATGGCTTCACAAATGTTTGGACCTTACAACCATGCTGTCATTCATTAGGAGCAAATTGGGAGTAAGCGTGCAGGCTTTGTCTCACTTTCTTTGACGAGGTAACAACATTAAAGCTCACAAGAGTCCAGTTTGCGAAATACAGAACCTTTAATAACCTTGTAACTCCAAAAAATCCTAAATGAAACCACTGCCAGCGTCTTAAATCTGATATAGTTTACTGCTTTTCCTCCTCAAGTTTTACATTTCTTTTCCCAGTCTTGTAGTATTCTGAATGATATCTCCTTTTATGATAATACACACTATCTGCAGAATAACTCAATTTACCACATAACTCACACGCTGTCGCTACCTCCTTTTTATACCTCCCTTTGTGAATCTTTAAAGCGGTCGCACTTTTAAAACTCTTATTACAATGATCACAGTCGAAAGGTTTGTCTTCTGTATGGGTCAGCTGATGAGTCTTTACTTGGCCCGGTTGCCTGAATTTTTTCCCACAAATATTGCAGCTATACGGTTTTTCACCTGAGTGGGTTCGTTTATGCTTAACTAAATTCGCAACCGCAGCAAATTGCCTACCGCATTCTTCACAGTTGTAGCGTTTCTCGCCCGTATGCACAGCTTCGTGGGTTTTTAAGCTGACCCTATGCGTAAAAGTCTTGCCACAGTCGTTACACTTAAATGGTTTCTCCCCCGAATGCGTCCTCATGTGATTTTTGAGTTCGCAAGATTGGATAAAAGATTTTCCACACTCTTCGCAACAATACGGCTTCTCCCCGGTGTGGTGTCTGAAATGAATCGTCAGCGTGTTGGATGAGATAAAAGTCTTGTCGCATATTTCGCATTTAAAAGGTTTTTCGCCGGTGTGGACTCTCAAATGTCTGGTCAAATCGCCGCCTCCTACGAAAGTTTTACCACAGAAATCACAACTGTAGGGCTTGTCTCCACTGTGTAAACGTTGGTGATGTCTTAAAGAGCCAGCAGATGCGTAGCTTTTTCCACATTTGTCACAGGGAAACATTGTGGTAGATTTTGGGCCCAAATTTTGCTTGCAGTCAGTTTGAGATGCAGACGCTACCTCTTGTATAACTTCATTTGGAGGGGTTTTGGACATGTCCCACCAGTAGAGGGAGCCAGAGAGGAACTGGGACAAGAGCTGGAAAGACAGGGAATGTTTCTGGATCCCACACTGAGGAATAGGAGGAGGTGTCTGGGGGAAGAGAAGTCCAAGTCAGACCTGGAGAAGTGGAAGAACATGGATCAATTATTGGTCCTTTTTTTTTCCTGTAAGAAAAAAGTTGTGTGTGTTATGTGGTACTTGAGCAATTAAAATGCAATCCTTAGAGAAATAATTAAAGGTAAAGAATTTATTTAACAGTAATAGAGCTACGTAAGTGTCTTTTTATTCATTTATTTATTTTTTATTTGTTTATTTCATTCATAAATAGTATAAAAAGACCAACTGTGTCACAACATTGAAAATACAAGAAATGAATGAAAAAGAGCAGAATAAGAGTAATTTAGTTACTAGCTACTATTTGCTTGTATTCATTTAGATTTAGAGCAATAAACTAGAGCTAAAACTTTAAAAACGCTTCAAAAACATGATTCGAGTAAGATAACTTAACAGTAGTTCATGAGCAAAACCAGGTCGAATCTACTACAACCCTATCATCAAGATTTCAGTAAATTTAACCAAAATCTGCATTCAATTAAAAATAAATACGACTTTTGAGTAAATACAGTAGGAAATTGACCCAGTTGCTGTAATTTTACTACAACTACCATAGGCTACTGAGTTTAATTGACAAAACGTTATTTCTATTGTAATAACACGTCTATTACAAGAATTATTACTACTTTGCAACTAATTCTTCCCCAATACTTTGCAACTACTTTATTTAAAAATGTTTAGCAGTAATTAAAACGAGCTGTGTAGTAAATATGTTTAGCTAGCATTACCTGCAGGAGATACGAGGCTTTGTCCAGTGAGAATCAATGGGAGGCGAATGCATTAAAAAGCTGGCGCAAATACAGAGAAAATACGATTGTTATGGGTGAGAAAGCATGCATTTAATGTTATTTGTTCGATAATGAAGACGATAACAAAATAGCTTGGTTTTCAGTTTCCGCGTTTGTAAAATCCACAAGACCCATACACACAGAAAAATACTGCCACCTGCTGGTATAAAATGATTTTTTTTTTTTTAATTCACAAATTGTAAGTAATAATGTAAAAATAAATAAATAACGGATATTCTTTATTTATTATTTATTTGTGTATTTTTTATATTTTTATTTATTAATTTTTAAGCTAATTCTCTGTGTTATGTAGAAATATACCCAAGAAGTGATGATATAAATTTAAATGCAATAAACTAATTACACATAAGTCTCTTCGAACTATTTAACTTTTTTTTTATTTTTTTTTTTTTTTTTTTTTAATTAGGCATAGCAAAGATAAGGAAAGGGTATAATAATCATTTTAAGAATGAAACAAGGATTAATTAAATCTTTTCACATTATTTTAGAATGTTCGTGTGAACCTAATTTAAATGTTTTTTTACGTTATTTAGTAGAAGGCAAGATAAACAAAAAATTATGTCTATCGGACACTTTCTAGATTTAGATTATGGGTTTTTTGGATTTATTTTTAGCCAATGAAAACAAGTTATTTTAAGACACAGATTAATTAAAGCTTTAAAAAATTATATATATTTAAATTTTACATTTCAGTTGTATTTGTAGTACTCGTTACTACCGTTGGTGGCTCTGTTGGTTCGTCAAAACAAACAGAAGAAGTTCAATCAAAACAGAAGCGCTAACCGAGCTCATCTCATCGAGTTTTACATTTTAAAGTTAAATTTCTCTTTTCTGGTAAGTTTAATATTCCTGAAAATTAGTTGCTGGACATTCTTTACAGCAGGTAAAAATCTTAAAAGCAAAATGATTCAAGCTGATTTGTTCAAACGAGTTAATTTAGACATGCTAAGTTCAGTCAAAACACAGGCTGCCAAGGTCAATAATATAGTTTAGAAATTAGAAAGAAAAGCTAAAATGTCATTTGTCTAAACTTGAAAGCTCTAAAATATTTTACTATATTTTAGTCGTGGATTTGTAATAAGATCATAATCAGAATAGATCCACAGTTAACGTTTGTAATTTCTTGGGTAAAGGGTACCAAAGTGTATGTTTTTTGTTTGTTTTTTAGGAACTCTTACTACAATATTCCAAGATAGTACTTATTTTGACAAGTAACAGTACTCTAACTTGAGCAAAACTTTAAACTATTTGTTTAATTAGCTTTTTAGGGATATCACCACTGTTCTTGCTATAATAAAAAATAATTTCTCACCTATGCACTATCCTGTATGAATGAATAAACCAAATTTGATAGATAAATAGACAAACTATTGGAAATTCAAAAGGTTAATCATGTTTTTTTTCCTCATTTAATAATGCCACATAGGAATTTTTTGTCTTTATGTTATATAGATTATAATATAGCAAGAACACACCAACTTATCCAACACAAAACTACAGATTCACAAAATACAAAAATATTGCATTTGGCATTTATCTGTTGATGGCAGTTTTATTCAGTTCTAATTGTGTTTTTTTCTGACTGTAACTGTGTATATATAGACATACATAGAAGTGATCATGGGGTCGTTTCTGGCTCCATCGACTCTGGCTCCAATTGACTTTACACTGAAAAAATATCACCCCTCTCTCTGTAACTGGTGCTGTAAGCCTTGTCATTTTGGTCTTAAAATGTCCGTATTAACCTGCTCTACATGATCCTGGTGTTTTTATTTTGCTACTTTTGTCCATAAATAAATCCTATTCTTAATATTTACCTAGCTCCAAATTTGCTCCTATAACTGCCAACCTGTTGAGCTTCATTTGACTTGAACTGAGCACTATAGGTGTGTAGTCCACTTCTATATACAGTCTGTTTTTTTCTAAGACTTGATTTTGCCTTTTTTCAGAATCAAATCAACATTGGATCAAGATCTGCTTTGTCCACCATGTTTCCTTGCAGCAAATGTGGGAAGAGCTACTCCTCATCGCACGCTTTAAGACGTCACCTGCGCATTCACTCTGGAGAGCGACCGTACAGCTGTGATTTCTGCTCCAAGACTTTCACCTGGAAGCACAACGCCAAAACACACATCCAGATTCATGCCGTCAAACCGTACGACTGTGAAATTTGTGACAAGCAATTTCGATCCTCCAATGAACTCACCCACCATCTGAGAAAGCACTTTGATGTGATGCCTCATGTTTGTACGGACTGTGGAGAAGGATTTGAGCGGCCAGCACAGCTCAGGGTTCACAACTGTCCCAGCGGAGCTAAAGTCACGGATGAAGAAATTCTCAAACAGTTGGAGATGACTGAAAATAACAGTTCTTCTTTCACCGCAGGAGAAGCAGATCTAGGAAATGTAGATGAGAGACCAGAGGATGAACAGTAAAAACATGTCAGAAATGTATATATATATATTTTTGTTACTATAAAGTTTAAATTACTGTTGCCTTACGTTTACATGGTTTATTCAAGTGTGTTAGAGATCTTGTGTTAGAGATCTTGTGTTTTACAATTATAATTTTTACTGATTTATGATTGTGAAGTAACAGCCAGCCAGCCAGTGTAAGTATATAAGTATTGACAACACTTGACAACACAAAATATGTGACAATATTAAATGTAAGGTTAGAATTGCAGGCTAAGACCTATAGTTGCATTAAGTTTACTGGTAACATGGTTTCTTAGACATTCTGCATTTCTGTATATTATTATTATTTGTACTTCATGACATTATTTGAACAATAGCTGGTTGTCATCAGTTTGGAGATGGATACGTTTAATGCCATACTGTGGAGTATTCCAGGCACAGTAATAACATCTTCTTGAAGATAAGCATGTGCCCGACTCCATCAGAAAAGTTAGAAAAAGAAAAGCAAATTGTTCACGGAAATAATAAGTTGTGACCAAACTATAAATTACCAACATTTATTTAATGTATTATTTTTAATGTATGTATGTTTGTTTGTTTGTTTGTTTTGTTTTGTTTTTGAATGATAAATAAAATGAAAAAATAATAGGTTCTATTGTTATTGTGAAGTCAACTCCTTGTCTATAGATGGCGCTGTTGTCGCTTTTTCATTTCAAATCTTACGAAGAAGAATTAAGCGGCGTGCGCAACTTGTGCCATTTTTCAAGCTAATGTTTTTGTCCAGTACGAGTCCTGCAGGTGCAACCCAGTCCCCTTTCCCCTTAAAACAAACATTTTAACATTTTTATCAGTTTTGCAATTTAAATCAAGCATGTCTAATCGGAATACGCCGGATCCAAGCACCCCGAAAAGCGAGTCCCCTCACTCGGCTGTGGAGGACGCGAAGACGGACTCCCCAGCTCCGGAGCAGCCCGATGCAGCGAACAAAGACAATCCGCCTAAGCAGTCCTCTCCCCCGGCCACAGAGCAAGCAGAGGCTCCCGAGGAAGAAGCAAACTCAGATGAGGGACCGAAAGAAATGACTTTAGACATGAGTTGTTTGAGGAAACCAGGGGAGAAAACTTTTACGCAAAGATCGAGACTGTACGTGGCCAATCTTTCTCCAGACATCACCGAGGAGGAGTTCATTGAGCTTTTTGCGAAATATGGGAAAACTGAAGAGGTATTCATAAACAAGGAAAGAGGTTTTGGATTACTACGATTGGTGAGTAGATACTGCAGTTACAATGAAATGTATAGTTTGTGAAATATCAAATTTTGCTGATATATTTTGGATCAATAATGCTCTACCAGTGGTCCTGCTTGTACTATTAATACATCTATTTTTAAATCTAAGTTGGAATCTGGTAATGCTATAATTTGTTAGTATTGTATATTAGGTCTGGGTATCATTAAGAAGTTGCCGATACGATACATATCTCGATACACAGGCCACAATACGATACATATCTCGATACAGTGTACTTTCGCCTCGATACAATATATTTCAAATCGATTTGATACGGTTTAATAAAAATATAATGCCTAAATCATGGTTGTGCTTCTGTGTGTGTCTTTCTTAAACCAATTCTTGTGCAAAGATAATATGAAATACAAACATTTTAATCATCAAAACAGTGAAAATCTCAAATATGTTGCATAAATAAGTTTCCTTCCTCTAAAGCAACAAAACTGTAGCACTGTAACAAAATAATTGTGTGAAATATACCAAAAAATACTCTTGGCGATATACCAGTACAGCAACCCACAACATCGATACTGTATCATCACATTAAACAATGCGATATTTTCATATTTTTGCACATACCTGTTGTATATTGGGACTCGTATTAATTACATTTATATTATTTGAATGGCAACCTCCTGTTTTAATTGACATAAAATATGACATCTCTGCACCAAAGTGTGTTTAAAGTTTCACTGTGTAACTTTTCTGGGTGAGGGTCGGCCATGTGCTTGTCTCCATAGAGATGTTATTGCTTAATTCTTTGCTGGATTGTACCATATATGGCATTGCACTTATGTATCTTGGTGGGGTTTTTTTCTCAGTTGTCTTAGATTTTGTTGCTTGAAATATTTTTAACTATATATTTAACTCTTATTTTGTCACCAATGTAAATAACAGATTAGATACAAATGTTCTGCTTACTGTAAGTTCAAGTGTCTTTGATTAATTGTTGATTATCTTGTTTTTCAGGAGACCAGAATTCTCGCAGAAATTGCCAAAGCTGAACTTGACGGGACTCTTGTAAATAATCGTCAGATTCGAG
The DNA here is from genome assembly GCF_026225935.1 of Boleophthalmus pectinirostris. Taxonomy (NCBI): domain Eukaryota; kingdom Metazoa; phylum Chordata; class Actinopteri; order Gobiiformes; family Gobiidae; genus Boleophthalmus; species Boleophthalmus pectinirostris. Next base: position 16,444,688 of record NW_026570994.1, read on the forward strand.
TTCGTTTGGCGTCACACGGGGCAACGCTCAAAGTCCGAAACCTACTTCCTATTGTCACCAATGAACTTTTAGAACAGGTAAATATTCAGTAACAATAATAATAAATAATCAAATAATCAAATAAAGAATACTTAACTTAAATTGTAAATTTGGCCAACAAAAATATATATGATGATATTAAGATCCCTTGCAGTTGTGGCTAAAAAATAGAATCAAGCAAGAATGGTCAGTGAATGTGTAATGCATGAAATACAAAACCTGCAGAGTAAATTACTGTTGTCATATTTGCCAATGGTTTCAACATTAGACAAAATGGTAAAATCCTGTTGTTAATTTTTCTTCTCTCTTCTCAGGCTTTTTCTCAGTTCGGGCCTGTGGAAAGAACAATCGTGATCACAGACGACAGAGGACGACCGACGGGGAAAGGATTCATCGAGTTTGCAAATAAAGTGGCTGCTCGTAAAGCTTTGGAGAGGTGCACAGAGGGGGCTCTACTACTGACCAAGTAAGTCATGAGTTTAGTGTAATTTTAGTATGAATTAAGGATGTAGTAATGTTGACAATAGTAATAATATTGTAATAAAATTGTTTTTATATTGGTGGTTTATGTAAAATTTAGCTATTTGTATATTGTTTATGTTACTTTTAACTTTATGCATATGAAACATAAACTTGAAAATACAACTAACAATACCTAGTCCATCAAATTTATCATGGGCTTTACAGTACAGCTTCACAGCCTAAAATGCATTGCTTGGTTGCAAGGTCTAAAACTGAACCAGGTCTGAACTGGGACTTTGAGACTTACCAAACTAGTTTTAAACAAGGACTAACCAAAAGGAGGACAAAAATGTGGATCAAACAGACTCTAAATTTTGCCAATATTTTAACTGACTTTAAGAACCTCTAAAGTAGGTCAGAAAATTAAAAAAAGACTTAAAAAAGGCCTGTCCCTGTTGTTCACTTTATTACAGAGACTAAAACTGTGATAATTGCAGATGTGTGATTTGATTTGGATATTGTTAAATTACATGCTGTTAATTATTAAAATGTCCATCCAATCGATTATTTATATTTTCATTTTCTCCAGCACTCCTTGCCCAGTCATAGTCGAGCCTTCAGAACAGTTTGATGAAGAAGATGGACTGTCTGAAAAGATTCTGCCCAAGACCCCAAGATACTACAAGTGAGTTATTTTAAAGTAGTAATAATTGTTTCTTGTTATAATGGACAGCTAAGTTAATTCAGTACACTGACAGTATCTGGGTTAGTATTTTAGTATTTAAGTAAAATCCAAAAGGAAAATCTGGAAAATATACAGATCAGATAACCTACAAATGTTGGATTTTGATGACACAACAAACAAAATGTATCATCTTTTCATCTTAGAAAATACAAGTTTGAATTTTTTAAATTTTTATTACAAAATAATTAATTTTAGTGAGCAGTTTGACATGTTTTTGTTAATCATTAAGTAACAATAAAACATTAAATAGCGATTAATATGTACTTTTTAAGAGAAAAAAAAAACAATTACATGTCTTTACCGCATCATCAAATTACAAAGTAGACCCAAGTTGATATATTGTCACTTTAATTCACCTACTTGCACTATTTTTACACTGTTTTTCTGCCCTACTGTATAGTTTGTATTCAGTTTTTACTTTATTTTAATGCATTCCCTTATTTTTATATTTTATTTAGTTTATATTTTATTCTTTATCTAATGTTGCACCATAACGCCCAGGCAAAATTCAGATTCTGATGGTTGCCCAAGCACATATGGTACCTGCACTTTACTCATTTAGCATTAGAAATCACACAGACCATGGTATAAAAACAGAATTATAAATATGGAAATTAAAATTCAATTATTTATTTTGTGTTTTGTCAGAGAGCGTGAGCAGCATCCCCGCTTCGCTCAGCCTGGCACTTTTGAGTTTGAATACGCGTCTCGGTGGAGAGCTCTGGAGGAGATGGAGAAACAGCAGAAGGAGCAGGTGGATAAAAACATCAGAGAGGCCAAAGAGAAACTGGAGCAAGAACTTGAGGCAGCTAAACATGAACACCAGCTAATGCTAATGAGACAAGGTAAAGCTGACGAAATACAGTCCAGTGGTTCTTTGTGTTGTACTTTATTATTGTTTCAGACAAAATGCAGAAATACCTCATCATCTCCACAAACCTCCTGCTTGTTTCCATGGAAATGTTGTTTCTTTGGCTATGATAATCCACAGTATACAGGCATAAAACATCCCATATTGTGTGTGTGTTGTTTTTGACTTTCTATTTCCATGGAATCTTGCAACTGATGTGTCACCTCCAGAAAGTTACATACTGTACTTTTTTGTTTTGGTGATAAAATTTTTAAAGTAGTATTATCATTTGCAGTTATACAGATTACAAGTTTCATTGCATTTTTTTCTCTCTTAAACCCCACACCTCCCACCCTGAAGAACCTATTGATGGGCTTATACTAAAAAAAAAAGAAAAAAGTAAAAAAAATAATAATAATAAATAAAAATAAATATATATATAAATAGACACACTATACAGTTACATAGATTACAAGTTTCATTGCATTTTTTCCTTCTTAAATCCCACACCTCCCATCCTGAAAAACCTCTATTGATGGGCTTATACTAAAAAAAAGAAAGAAAAAAAAAGAAGAAGAATTATATATAAATAGACACACTATAACTTTAATAAATTTTAAAAATAGAAAAAAATCACAAATAAATTAAGAAAAATAAAACCATCTCTTCCTCACCCCTGGCTTAAATAATAAAAACAAAAACATTTAAAACCTTGAAATACTTGTCAGAAGCATCTAACTCATATCTGTAAACTACTTTTTCCTTTCTTAGACTTAATGAGACGCCAAGAGGAGCTGAGGCGGTTAGAAGAACTTCGAAATCAGGAACTACAAAGAAGAAAGCAGATCGAGATGAGGTTTGTTCAACTATAAAACACTTCAGTTTAACCTGTTATGGGGTATAAACATGACATGAGTAACATACAACAATAAATGATCCCATGATTGTTTTTCTGTGTTGCAGACATGAGGAGGAGAGGAGGCGCAGAGAGGGAGAGATGATGAGACACAGAGAACAGGAGGAGCAGAGGAGAGCCCCAGAGCAAAGACCAAACTACCCCAACATGGAGGGAGTGAGTTACAACACAACATCAACACCTACTTTTTATCTACAGTTTTATATTCAGTTTTTACAGTGTCCATATTTCATACAATCCACTGATATCCAGGATCAGAAACTGAATCTTAAATCATAAAGAAAGTCCAGATCTAAAATTCCAGATGTTTATTGTTTAGATGTTTGCTGAAATATTTGTTTTATTATTTGTCATTGAATTATATGAGTAGGTCTAGATGTAGGTGATTAAAGGATTATATTAAAAGTTACATATTATTACTGCATGTTACACAGTACTTTTCTCATAAAGTACAAGTATCATTTATAGGGTGAGTTAATGATACCAATAAAGTCTTTATATCAAATGTTCAGTTGAAAAACCTGCTAAATCAAGCTACAAACAAGCTTAAGTGTACAATAATTCAAATTCATAAACCAATATTTTCTGTATTTTCTGTTCACAGCAGAGGGAGCAGGAGATGAGAGCTGGAGACATGGGCCAAAGAGGACCTGTTAATATGGGAGGTAAGGGAATCATATTCTGGACCAGGAATAATGTTTGACAATTGCAGAAGAACTCAAAAATGTTATATCTCTATCTCATTATTACTTTTTTACCAGTAGAGGGCAGCAGTGCATCTGTAATTTAATGCTATCTGTAACTTATTATGCTATGTTCTGATCTCAGTTATAATGTTGTTTCCTCATCACAAAAAGACCTGGAGTTGTGTTTTTTTTTCATTCACACATGTTTAACATGCTCTGTTCCACCTTGTGATGTCATGTGGTAATACAGGAAATGCTCCACTGTGTTTTGAAACTCATCTTCACTAGAATCATTTGGATAATTTTGGAATTCCCAATCTCTGCTACTAAAGTTAAAAGGAGCTGTTAACTCGAAAACTACTGCTTCATGACATCACAAATTGGAACAGAGCATTTTGAGCTCTGGAGATGTAGACAGACTAATAAAAAAGTCAAAAGTGTGAATGAAACAAAACACAACTTCAGGTATGTTTTTCATGGGGTAACAACATTATAACATGACTTAAAGCTCATAGGAATGCATTTTGCGCAATATAGGACCTGAAAAATTCTGCCTTACTTCCTCTGTATATTGTGATTGGCCTTCTTTACCTGTCTTCACCTGTCTTTATTCCTGTCTTTCACAATATTAAACTCTGCTCCTGTATTGTGTAGAGGGCTTTAACCAGGCGGCTCTGGGGCCTGGAGTGACCCACCCTCAGATGATGGGGATGAGACCAGCGGGCGTCAGTCCAGAGGGAGCGGCCAGTATGAGTCCAGCCATGGGCCCTGAGAATGGAGCTATGGTAATGTATTCTGTAGACTTTTTAAAATCCACTAACCGGGGTTGATTCCCACTTGGGCCATTGCCTAGTGTTGTTTTGTACTTAAGCAAGAGACTTCATGCACATTGCCTAATCTGAATATTGCGTCAGTCAGTCTGGCCCGGGGCAGTGTCTTACAACCATCAGCTGTGGAATGATTGATTAAAAATAATTAATAATTCAGTGTGAAGCATATATGAGTGTCCCAAAGGTGCAATATAAATCTAATGCATTAATACTATTTATTTGAAAAAAAAAAAGTACTCAAGAAACTGTTATTCAAATGACATTTTCGCATACTTAACAAAAGATACCTTGTCTCTGGTAATTTTGCACGGTAAGAATACAAAGGATAAACTACTTATGTAAATAAAAATAACATACTTTATAATGACACACTACCCGTAATGTGTAAGGGTTACATGTAATTACTGTGTGTTATAAAGTACTTATCTCATAAAGTATAATTTTTATAGGGATGCACCGATCCATCTTTTTAAGATATTTCGAAGCCAATATCTGATCCAGCAATTTTTTAAATATTGGTGCATCTCTAATCATTTATTCATCAAGTGAATTAGTGTTATCATGAATTCTTGTAAAATTGTGACAACATTTATGGAAAAGCTTAGTCACCAACTTACGAACCACTTTATTCACCTGCACCACTCACCATCTATATTCAAAAAACAAATTCCATCATACTTCTCTCCCCATTACAGAGGTACCCCCAGCCTGGTTCTATGGGAATCCGGCCGGACATGGACCCCTCCAAACAGCCCCAGCAGCAGCAGCCGCAGCCACAGCAGCAGCAGCAGCAGCAGCAGCAGCAGCAGCCCTCTCCCCTGGGCGCTCAGATGGGCCAGTCTCAACCCTACGGAAGCCCCCACGGAGCAGCTTTTGATGGTCCCAACAGCAAGAGACGGAGATTTTAACTTCAAAATCATTCACGGACCTTAAGAAGATGGAAAATATTTTTATATTGTTTTTATACTGTTTTGTTTTTACCATTTTGTCTGTTTTTTTTAAATGTATTTATTTAGTGTTGTTTTGTTTTGAAGATTGTCTCCAAGTTAATTTGTTACTGTGAATCTTAAGCAAAAAAGTTACAATTTTTAAAACGCTATTAGATTAATTACAGTTATAATGAAATTGCAATATTAGTTGATGTAATGTTACTTGAAAACAACAAAATAATAGAGTAACAATGAATCTGTATTAAACCCTGCATGGGATTCTTGTATTAGTTAAAGATGCATTATGTAATTTTTCTGCTTTCTGCTTGTCTCCATGGAGCTTTATAGTACACCACGGTATGGCATAAACACATTTACGTCCATGGTGACAAGCAGCTAAAGCCTCCAGGCCAAGTTATGGGTCAGATCTGTGGAGAGGTGACACTCCTTATAGTTAGAATCCATGTTTTTCAAGCTGTTTTTGACCAATAAAATCACTTATAGTTGGCTGAATGCATAATATATGCAGTATTTTTAAAGCCATACTGAGGAACATTCCAGTCGAAGCAATAACATTTCAATAACATTCATATGTAGTGCACCTCTAAGCAGTTTTTAAAATTTTAGTCTCAAATATCCAACTATTATATTATAAATCTCAATTGCAGTACAGTTCTAGTTTCTTTTTTCTCTCTGATCTGAAATTGTCTTATATTTTAACATCAGATGCCCTCCCTGACACAATCTCTCCATTAATCCAGGTTTGGGATTACTTGAAATTACTGTATTGACTTTATTTTACAGGGATGAAATATATTACGAGTTACTACCAGTTTAAAGATAACATCACAAGTGTCTAAAGCTGCTTTATGTCCAGTATACAATTATGTGAAACTTCATAGGAAACCAGGATAACACTAGAATACCGGTGTTTTAAGGAATTAAAATATTTATTGTGAACTAAATCTTGATTTTTGTTTTGTTTTTTTAGACACATTGGTTCAGATCCTACTGGTGATTTCACTTTTTTCCTTTATATTCCAAGTTTCTTATTGAATGTGAGATTTCTTTATAGACAGGCCAATCAGAAAGCAAATTGAGAATTGAGTTTCAATGCTGAAATCCAGTTGGTTTAAACCTAAAATGCCTCTCTGATCTGATCTGATTGGTCACTACCCAAACATGCAGCCAATCCTGAATCAGTGCTAGTGAAGCCTCTGCAGCTCAGTGAGGGAATTCTGGAGGTTCTGAGATTTCACATGAGGCCTGTCCATGTACTGAGAATGAGAGAAAAAAAAACTCTCCTCTATATCCAACTCAGGTTCAGCTCTATGTTATTAGGTTCTTTTATTAGACCAAGAGTTTGCTGACCGGACACGTCAAAGCAACATCGCGTGACCACTCTAAGGAAGACCGAGGGTGATTAGTTGAAACTGTCGGGTATGAAAACAAACTCTTGGCCTGAAAAAAGACCCTAATAACATAAATTATCAAAAGAAAAAAAGACCTCATTAGCCAGGTTCAGTTGTTATTATAGTATCTCTTTTAAAGGTCCTCTATTACACAAAATTGACTCTTGTGAGCTTTAAATTTGGTTATAATGTTACATGTTTCTTTCATTCACAAGTGTTTGAGTAATCGTTTATTATTAGTCTGTCTACATCTCCAAAGCGCAAAATACCCTTCACCAACTTGTGATGTCATGTAGTGGTAGTTTTTAAGTTAACAGCTTCCTTTATTTTACCTTTTGTTCAGTAGAGATCAGCAATTCCAGTCTTGAAATGATTCTAGTGAAGGTGTATGAAGTTTAAAAACATAATGGAGCTCTTCCCGTATTACCACATGACATCACAAGGTGTTTTTGTGTGAATGAAGCAAAACACAACTCCAGCTCTGTTTGTGATGAGGAAACAACATTATAACATAGATCAGAAAATAGCGTAGTATGAGCTCTTTAAAACATGAAAGCCTTATTCACTAACAATATTGTCGAGGTGCTTTTTATAACAACTGAATGGGAGTGTACAAACTCTATTCTAATTTTCCTCCACAAACACGTCTCTTGTTTCCAAGGTCGGTGCCCACGGCGGTACTGAACCTACTCGGAAAGTAATTATTGAAATGATCCCGATTTTAAAAACAGGCCGATTGTGTCCGATTTGGGGATTGAATCTTCTCCGTGATTCTCTGGCCTCCTTCTTCTTTAGCCCAGTTTATGACACACTTTAGACTCAAAGTAATTATGGGGCCATTCACTACTGCCAGTGTTAGTATTACACTATTTTCTGATCTATGTTATAATGTTGTTTCTTCATCACGAACAGACCTGGAGTTGTGTTTTGTTTCATTCACACATGTTTAACTCACCAACCCTGCAGATTTAGGCTTGAGTTCTTCTCTCAAACAGGAAACACTCTGCTCCACTGTCTTTTCAAAACTCCATACACTTTCACAAGAATCATTTGGATAATTTCAGACCTGGAATTGCCGATCTCTATTGAACTAAAAGTAAAAGGAGCTGTTAACTATGGTGGGTGGATTCCTCTTCCAGAAAAGTTTCGCAGTGCCCCCTTAAAACCATAAAGATTGTACATTTGAGCTTTTAAAACAAACAGCATCTCATACTGCAATAATTATCAAATGCTTAATGCCATACTGTGGAACATTCAACATCTCCATGGAGACAAGTAGTTGACGCTTGGATACCCACCCAGAAAAGTTTCTAGTGCCTCTAAAAAACACAAAAGTCCTACATCTGAGCTTTATAATCAAACAGCTCATACTGCGATAATTATCAAATGCTTAATGTCGTACTGTGGAACATTCCAGACAAACAAAGAACATCTCCATGGAGACAAGTAGTTGACGCTTGGATACCCGACTAGAAAAGTTACATTGGTTTGGAGTAAGAAAGCTTTCAGAGATGTTTGTGTGCATAGAATAGAAATCCATGCATATTTGGCTGAAGTTGAGCCTAAAATAAATATTCGTAAACTCTCAAATGAGTCCAATCATAATAAAATAAATAAATAAAATGTGTTGTGTGTGTTTCATCCATCAGAATACCAATTGAAAAGTTACGACATCAAGAATTACAATCGCAAAATGAAAATTTACAATCACGCTTTCATCAGAATGAATACAAATTCACAGATGAGACTCTAGTGTCCTGTCCAGGTTCAGTTCTGGTGTAGTCCTGGTTTAGTCCTGGTTTAGTCCTGGTTTAGTCCTGGTTCAGTCCTGGTTTAGTCCTGGTTTAGTCCTGGTTCAGTCCTGGTTTAGTCTGGGTTCAGTCCTGGTTTAGTCCTGGTTTAGTCCTGGTTCAATCTGTGTGCGGTGCAAAAGTCCGGCATCTCGATCGATGTTTCTTCTGCTCATTAATAATGCCTGTGAAGTGCTGATGTATTTCTGACAATAAAGTCGAGTCTGTGAATTTGTATTTGTACTGAAGGAAACGTAATCGTAAATTTTCATTTCGTGATTGTAATTCTTGATGTCGTAACTTTTCAATTCGTATTCCGATGGACACAATACATGTTATGCACAACTGGACTCATTTGGGAGTTTACAAATATTTATTTTATGCTCAACTTCAGAAAATATGCACAGATTTTTTTTCCTATGTACACAAATATTTCTGAAGGCTTTCTTACTCCATACATAGTGCACCTAAAAACACAAAGAACTTACATCTAAGCTTTAAATTTGACCGTGTTTTCATTCCAGGCATTGCAAGACAAGTAGTTGGCGCTTGGATAACCTACAGGAAAAGATCCACAGTGCACCTTTAAAAAAACACAAAGGTCCTAAATATACACTGCTAACCTTTATTATAACCTCATGGCCTATTTACAATTTTCCAGTCTTTCCCACATAGACACTAGTGCTCTCAGACCGCCTCCAGCTACAACCTATTAACCCAATAATATTTAATCAAGTTTGTCCTTTAGATCTAAATATGTTTGTGGTGCAAAGGAAAAATGGCTCTAAAACTGAGACTTTATTTAAATACAGGTTAAAATACAAAGTTAATAGGTCTTCACTGTAACTTAATCATACCCGTAGTACTAAAACAGGACCTTTTTTTTGTTTACATGTACACCAAAATCTGACTTCTAGAGTTATCAGATTACTTAATGTCATATAGACAGTTGCGAGTAGTCTGATTTCTTTTGAACTGTTCACTTCTGAGTTGGTTTTGACAAGTATAATTACTGAAAAAAGTACTAAAAACTAAAATAGAAAAATAATTATGTGACAAAGATTAAATGAAATTAATATGACCGAAATAATTATTTTAAAATGTATTATACTTTATCCTCTACAGACAACAATTACTCGGAAAATCCATTGATTAACCAGGTATTTTTGATTCTACAATGTGTCTTATGCATTTAAACACAGCACAAATCACATGTAATTATTGAGTTTTGTGATTTTTACTGGTCTTGTAAATGTACCTGTGCAGTGTCTGTTGAACTAAAGTATAAGCTTTTGAATGTGAATAATTTATAGTTTAACATACGTGTTTAATTTGTTATTGATCGTTTGTGTTTTCTCAAAGCTATAACTATGTACATAAATGTAAACAAGACTTTATGTGTAGGTTACTAGTGGAAGCAGCTGTAGTATAGTTTGAAAATTACAATATTTGGTCTATAGGGTTTACTACAACTACGACTACAACTATTACTATGATTGCTATGACTACTACTACTACCAACATTATTACTTATACTACTAGCACTACTACTACTACTACTACTACTACTACTACTACTATACTACTGCTACTACTACTACTACTACTATGATTGCTATGACTACTACTACTTCTACCAACATTATTACTTATACTACTACTACTACTAGTATAAGGCTACTACTACTACTACTACTACAATTGCCACTACTTCAACCACCACCACCACTACCACTACTATTACTAGACCTACTGCTACTACTAAACTACTGCCAACTGCCACTACGTCACTAATATTTTAATAATTAACTTTATTTACATGTGTTATCTGGTTGTTATGATAAAATAACTGGTCCTTTATTCTCTGCGCTCTGGCGCCGCCTACGTCCCGTGCGTAAAGACGCATTAAGAAGCGCGAGGGAGACGCTTATCCAGACCAGAGCCAAGTCAGTCAGTGATGGTGAGAGCTGCTGCAAACCGGCTACAAACGAGAGACTTTGAACAACTTCTGGACTAAATTTTCACATAATCAACTTTTAAAAACTTGTGTCAAGATGGAGTCGTGTTTGCGGAGATTACTGGAGGACTTCTTTCTTCCCGCCGGACATCACCTGTGGACGGTACACGGTGAATGAACAGCATGTCTCCGCAACAACAATCTGACAACAACCCCAACCGAGCAGGCGCCCAACCGGACAATAAAACAGTAAGACTTCACTAAATATAAGTACTTTTGTTTACAATGGCGCTATAATAGAAATGATAGCCTGTATTTTGTCCAAGGAATTGTATAGCAACGCAACATAGCAGCCCACTCGCCCTGCGTTGTACTTTTTTTTGCTAATTTACTTTTTAGGCTTTTTCTTTTAACAAATGAAAAAAACATTTAACATAAAAAACAAAAATAATTAAATTTAATGGTTTAAAAGAAATTATAGCCTTCCGTATCTGTGTCTTTGCTAGTCCACGCCACCTGCAATGTAACTTATTTATATATGTATTTTTTTGTATTTTAAATATTTCTTGGGTTTAACAAATAAAATAACGTTTTATCTTAAAAAAAAAAAAAAAAAAAAAAAAAAAAAAAAAAGCTAAAAAGTAGCTTACTGTATCTGTGTCCAAGGATATTGATAGCAACCCCAAAGCATCGTAACTTTTCTGGTATTTACATTTTTATTCAATTTAACAATTCAACAAATAAACAGAATGCACAACAAAAAAAAAAAAGAACAAAAAACTTTTAAAAACTATTTATTATAAGCTTATAAATTCTATTGTAATTGGGTAAAACGCGGTTAGAATTTGGCATCTTTCAGTGTAAATGTGCTCTCTTAAAAAAAAAAAAAAAAAAAAAAAAAGTTACGCATGTAATTGGCGACGTAATCGGTTAGAAACGCGGAAAAGAGCAATAAATTGGTTGATTTTGTTAACCTAACTCAGAGTTGGAGGTCAAAGCGGAGTTCACGGCGGTCAAACAACTCAAAAATTTTGTGAACTCTGAACAAGCCCCCCATTCAAAATAACGTGGCTTAGAAGTTATAAATGTATGTATTTTCTTTCATTTGGCGTATTCATCTGTTTTAAAAGCACATCTGCATCGATTAGGCCAATTATAACTGTTATTATAACCTAATTACTGTTGCGTCTTTGCTGTTTTTATCTTTTATTGCGATGTGTGAGCTACTATGTCCAAGTAATTAACCTTGTAGATCAATAAAGTTTATATATTTCTAAGCCTAAGTAGGTAGGCATAAGTATTGATTACATAGCAGATTGAATGCCATCACTATCACTACTACTACTACTACTACAACTACTACTATACTACTACTACTACTACTACTACTACTACTACTATTATATATTTATTCATAGTGGGCAGTTGCTTTGGGTCTATTTTAAAAAGTTTAAAAGTCCTATATATGCAAAATTGACAAAATTTAAGCCATGTTAGAATGAAAACATACCTGGAGTTGTGTTTTGTTTCATTCACACTTTTTTGAGTAACTCTTTATTATTAGTCTGTCTACATCTCCAAAGCTCAAAATGCTCAGTTTCACCTTGTGATGTCATGAATCGGGAGCTTTCCAGTTAACATCTTCTTTTACCTTTAGTTTAGTAGAGATTGTCAATTCCAGGGCTGAAATTATCCACATGATTGAAGTGAAGGTGTGTGAAGTTTAAAAACACTGTGGAGCACTTCATGTATTACCACATGACATCACAAGGTGGAACAGAGTGTTTTCTATTTCTGAAGAACTCAGCCAAAATATACAGAGTTTGTGTGTTAAACAGGTGTTAATGAAACACAACACAACTCCGGGTACAGTATGTTTGTGATGAGGAAACAGCATTATAACAGATCAGAAAATAGCGTAATAATTTGTTAAAATTTCAGTGTTTTCTCATACAAATTGTGTAACTTAATTTAAAATATTTCCATATCAAATTCATTTTAAAATAACTTATAGCTAGGCCTATATAGGTTTTTCTTTAGTAATGCGATGCTCTTTAACACTAAAAATTGCTCATTTAAAGCTGCACTATGTAACTTTTCTGATGGAGGCTCTGTCACTGTCACCATGGAGATGTAATTACTTTGTTTGACATGTTCCACACTAAAGCAGTAAATGTATCTATCTCATATTTATTCAGTTACATGTGTTGTTATTGCTCAAAAACACCAATAAAACGTGCATTCGTACTGTGAGAGGGGTCGCCTCTCCACAGATCTGACCTGTAACTTGGAGTCTGCTGCTTGTCTCCATGGAGAAATATAAGTTTTAATGCCATACTGCGGAACATAAAGCGAAAAACAAGCAATTAGATGAAAGACTGCCAAGAAATTTACATAGAAGTGATAAAAAAATAAAAAAATAGACTCGTGGTTATTATTTAAACCCAAAATATCCCAAATTAACCCTAATAAATTTAAAAACATGCATGATGAAGCGAACAATAATTCAGTTTTGAGCATTTTAGTGTATTTTCGTGTTTATTTTTAGCCCTGAAAGCTAACATTGTGACGCTCAAGTCTCAGGAATGTATCACCCAACTGTGACCCTGGTAGAATCAATAATATTACATTGTGAAACGTCAAAAATATGTAGGCGCACGTAAATCTGGATAAGTGCTTCTTTTCAAGTGTTTTCAGGTCAAAAAGAGGAGATTTTATTGGTTCACACAATGAACAGTCAGTGTGGTTAAACTGTCACCTGCACAAGCCAATTTATATAAGACAAACTCAAGGTGAATTGGAGCCAGTTGGACAGATACTACAGGACTGTGGACAATGTTAAGTAGTAGTAGTATTTTAGTCCTGGATTAGTTCTGGTTTAGACTTGGTTTATTCCTGCTTTAGTCCTTGTTAAATGGTGATTTAGACCTGGTTTAGTCCTGGTTTAGGGTGTTCTTTGTTAGACAGTATATCAGAGTTGTTTCAGTCATTGTTTAGTGCTTGTTTAGACCTGGTTTTGTCTTGGTTTAGTCCTTGTTTAGTCCTGGTTTAGTGCTTGTTTAGTCCTTCTTAAGTCCTGGTTTAGACCTCGTTTAGTCCTGCTTTTCTCCTGGTCTTGACTGGTCTTGTGGGGTGTTCTGTTAGACAGTATATCAGAGGTGTTTCAGTCATTGCTTAGTGCTTGTTTAGACCTGGTTTTGTCCTGGTTTAGACCTGGTTTAATCCTGGTTTAGGCCTGTTTTAATTCTTGTTAAGTCCTGGTTTAGACCTGATTTAGACCTGGTTTAGTCTTCGTTTAGACTGGTTTTGTGAGGTGTTTCATGTTAGACAGTATATCAGAGGTGTTTCAGTCATTGTTTAGTGCTTGTTTAGACCTGGTTTAGTACTGGTTTAGACCTGGTTTAGTCCAGGACCGGTATAGTTCTGGTTTAGACCTGGTTTAGACTTGGTTTAGTCCTGGTTTAAAGATGCTGTTGTTCTTGGTCTGCAATGGACAGTGATGCTTTCAACTTACTTTAGTCTTGGTTTAGTTTTAGATCAGTCCTGGATTAGCCCTAATTCAATCCTGGTTTAGTCCTGGTTTAGACTTGATTTAATGCTGGTTATGCCCTAGTTCAGTCCAGGTTTAGAGCTCATTCAGTGCAGTTTAGTCCTGCTTTAGTCCTGGTTTAATCTTGGTTTAGACGTCGATGAAATCTGGTTTATTCTTGGATAGGTCCTAGTTTATCCTAGTTTAGTTCTGGTTCAGGCCTGGTTTAGTCCTGGTTCAGTCCTGGTTTTAGTCCTGATTTAGTTCTGCTTCATTCCTGGTTTAGTTTTAGGTCAGTCCTGGATTAGTCCTGTTTCAGGCCTGGGTTAGACCTATTTATTTCTGGTTCAGTTCTAGTTTAGTCCTGGTTCAGTCCTGGTTCAGTCCTGGTTCAGACTTGGTTTAGTCCTGGTTTAGTCCTGGTTTGGCTAATTGCTTCATGTAAACAATAACATGTAATGAATTGTCCTGGCCTCTATAATTAAATGTGGGTTAATCTTGTGTACAATGCAGCAGCTGTGGTTACATAATACTTATTTGTCAGGCCTCACACTCACTAATCTGTTACAATTAGATTAAAACAAACGTTGTAATCTGTAAACTGGGACAATGGGACCAAACCAGCGGCCTTCTAGTTCTCAGTTTAAAGATGCATTATGTAACTTTTTTGGTGGAGGGTCCAAAACCTGCTTGTCTCCATGAAGATGTTATTGTTTTGGCAGGAACGTTCTTCACAGTATGACGTGAAATCTATCTTGTTTTTTTTTTTTTAGCAATACATTTACAGCATTTATTTAATTACAGATGTTTTAATTGCTCAAAAATATCTTACTTTCTTGTGAGCGAGGTCGCCTCTCCACAGATCAGACCCTGGTGGTGTCATGTGCTTGTCTCCATGTATATTAGGGGTGTAAGAAAAAGCAGATCCAGTTATATATCGTGATACTTCATTCGACAATTCTCAAATCTATTCAAAATGCATCCAAATCGATTTTTAGTTACATTTAGGGCTGTGCAAAAATATCGAAATATCGATATATCGTATTGCTTAATGTGATGATACAATATCGATATTGTGGGCTGCTGTATCGATATATCACCAAGAATATTTTTTGGTGTATTTTAGCTCAATTATTTTGTTACAGCTACAGTTTTTGTTGCTTGTTTAGAGGACGGAAACTCGACACATTTGACATTTTCACAGTTTTTATAATTTCAAATGTTTGTGTTTCATATGAACTTTGCACAAGAAGTGGTTTAACAAAGACTTTTAGTATCACAGCCATGATTTAGCCTTTATTTTTTATTGAACCGTATCGAATTGATTTGAAATATATCGTATCGAATTGAAAGTGCACTGTATCAAGATATGTATTGTATCGTGGCCTATGTATCGTATCGGCAACTTCTTAATGATACCCAGCCCTAGTTACATTCACTGTTATGATGATTTAAACATTTTTATACATTATATTTCATACAATTGTGTTCTCGTTAAGGTGTAGTTGACTGTATTAATAGAAATAATTATTGATAAATCGCAATATATTGTCCTATGTTTTAGTATCGGGATATATCGTGATACATTGAGCTGTGACATGTATATCATGATTTGTATTGTATCGTCACACTCATGGCAATGCACACACCTAATGGATATGTTAGACGCTAAACAATCTCCGACGATGCACAGGTTGCCCACAATGTCAAGCTAAATTTGCAATTAAAGGTGCATTGTGTAACTTTTCTAGTAGAGGACTTGTCACCTGCTTGTTTCTATGGATATGGCATTGTTCTGCCTTGAATATTGCACAGTATGACATTAAACAGCTCTACGTTTATTCAATTACAGTGGTTTTATAGCTCAAAAATACCTAGAAAAACTATATTCTGAGTGTGAGCTGGGTCGCCTCTCCACAGATCTGACTTGTAACTTGGTCTGGTTTGATCTCCATGAAGATAGAAAGGTTAAAGGGTTGACAGAAGCTCATGTGCCCATTGCTCTGAAGGCTGGCGTTTCCAATCCTGCTCTCAGCAGACCTTCTGACCCACAGGCTGGCTGGTGTGATTCCAGCTCCCACGGATGAATGCTGTCGTTGTGTCCTTGGGCAAGACACTTAACCCCCCTTGCCCTCAGTGTCTGTGTACACTGGTGTGTGAATGGTTGAGTTGTAAAGCGGTTTGAGTGCCTTGAAGGTGGAAAAGAGCTATATAAAGAGCGATATTACCATTTAATGTCATACTGTGAAACATTCCAGACAAAGCGATAACATCTCCACGGAGAGAAGGATTTACACAATGCTCCTTTAAGTAAATAAAATTGTTGATTAAAATCACCATTTTTAACCATCACCATCATTGGTGTCCTTAGCTTACACTTGACCAGAAATGTTACTCAGTGCATCTTTAAATAATATAACGACAAAAGGAAGATGTTTTCATTTTATCTGTATCCATGGGTTCAAGCATTATGGAAAATTAGGACTGTTACTGTAACGATTAACAATTCAAAGCTAAATGGGTGGTTTTCAGAAACAAGAGACAGTTTTTCCTATTGATTACATTGTACTTTGCCATGAAGTATCCAAAAAGTAAAAGCCCAAATGTTGAACCTGAACATTAAGCGATTAGACCCTGGACTTTACTGTACTACAACAGAAATCTACATTTTAACCAGTGGAGGAAAGCAATGAAGTACAAAAGTAAAAGTACAATACTTAAGTACACTTTTTAGGTGTCTGTACTTTAAGTATTTATTAATTTTTGTTTTGAGTTTTTGTGTATTTGGTTTGCTCAAAGTTGGGACAGAAGCTAAAAATAAGTCTCAGCAGTTTCAGTAAGTCTAAAACCATAAAGAAAAGAAATTTTACTTTTCTAAGATCTAAAATGTAGTGGAGTAGAAAGTACAGATACATACTCTCAAATGTAATGACGTAAAAGAAAAAATTAACAAATCAATTGAATCACTTAAAATTGGCTAAACTCGTTATCAAAATCACTACAAGTAAAACTATTTTGCGGAGAGTTTTAGACCAATTAAAGGATGATTTAATTGTTCTAAAACTCTCTGCAAAATACTTTGACTTTTTACTCTTTAAGTACATTTTTAGACAGGCACTTTAATACTTTTGCTTAATTTTTTCATGCAATACTTTTATATTTACTTGAGTAACGTTTTGTACCTGTATGTGCACTTTTACTTAAATAACAAAACTGAGTACTTCATCCACTACTGATTTTAACAATATTCATTTTAGCTGGCAGCTATGATGCCATCTGAAACAAAGCCATATTCTAAGATTAATTGACAAAATCGGGTAAACATTCTACCTTTCAAATGGTAAAAATGCACAGATTTTGCAATGCATCTGTAATTTAACATAATCCAATCAATATTACGTCATTGGTCCAAAACTCCCCCTTGACTATTACATAGTGGCCCATTGCCTCATGTTTACAGTGAGGCGCTGTTACATAAGCCTGTATTTGTATGTCCAGTACATTCATTACATTTGCCTGACTCTGAGTGGCCTCCAAAACCCACAGACTGTGATTAAATCAGAAATGAACCGAGGGAATGTGAAAGGACATCTCCTGTATCTGAACTAACCATCAATCTTTAAGCTTTCTCACACTGTTCTGAACACAAGACAGACAGTGAGACAGTATTAGCAAAGGTCTGCAAAATAATTCAGTCCTAGTTTAGTCCTAGTTCAGTCCAGGTTTAGACCTCATTCAGTGCAGTTTAGTCCTGCTTTAGTCTTGGTTAGGTCCTAGTTTAGTCCGATTTTAGTTCTGGTTCAGTCCTGATTTAGTCTTGGTTTAGTTGTAGTTTAGACCTAGTTTAGACTTGGTTTAGTCCTGGTGTAGTTCTGGTTTAGTCTTGGTTAGGTCCCAGTTTAGTCCTAGTTTAGTTCTGGTTCAGTCCTGATTTAGTCCTGGTTTAGTTTTAGTTTAGACCTGGTTTAAACTTGGTTTAGTCCTGGTTTAATCCTGGTTTAGACCTGGTTTAGTTCTGGTTTAGTCTTTGTTAGGTCCTAGTTTGTCCTAGTTTAGTTCTGGTTCGGTCCTGGTTTAATCTTGGTTTAGGTCTGGTTCAGTCCGGATTTAGTCCTGGTTTAGTTCTAGTTTAGACCTGGTATAGTCCTGGTTTAGACCTGGTTTAGTCCTGTTTAAGTCCTGATTTAGAGCTGCTTTTGTAAGTTGTTCTTGGTGTGCAATGGACAGTTTAATTAACCTGCAAAATTTTAAGTACCATTGCAATGAACAATTTAAAACTAAATATTACATCTTTTGAAAGCTGAAAAGTCCTCAAAATGTCAGGAAACTCAAACACATAAACATGGAAACTAGTATTTGTAACAAAAAAACTTTTCTTTAACTATTCGTACTGTTATTTCCTCCACGAACAACTAAATATCTTATAGTCTTATTCTCCATAAAAAACGTTTTGAAATTTGATTCTTGTTTTAGTTTCTCAGTTCATATTTCAGTCTTTTTGTCAAATCTTCTGGACGTGTTTAAAATGTGAATTCATTAAAACATAAATCACAAATTCTAATGGCAGTTGCAATGCTTGTCAGAATTCTTTTTGTAATTTACTTCTCTTTTTTTTTTCTCTCACAAACTGCGCCACTTCCTGTATTTTTACTTACTGCAATTCTACTTTTTTCCCCACACACTGCCACTTCACTGATGTAAAAGTATGATAAATATTGACCACATGTACTTTCCCACCAAACATGAAAACCTGTCATACTCACTTGATAATCACTTAATAATTACGGTATTAACTTCTTGTTCCATATTTGAAAGTTGGATTAATGCATTTTGGGGCTCAGTATTTATCGTGTGTACAATTTCTTTGCAAGAATAGGTCGATTTTTGTTATTTTAGTTGTGATATGACAAGATTTGAGCTGTAGAGGGTCAAATAATTAACTAACTATGACTAATTATTGCTTCTTTATACTGGCCTTTTAATGATACTGTGTTTAAAAATGGTTTACTGGGATTATCCTGCTTTATTTTAATTGGCATAAAGTAGTTTCAATATTTATCTGTTGCAACTTACTATTCTTCAGATTTTGTTATCGTACACTTTCTTTGGTCAGTTTGCTTTAATATTTAAAATGCTCTGTTTGTGTTGCAGAGGATGAAGTCTCAGAGTTACCGGCGTCAGTCTGCTCCGTCTCTGGTCATCACCAAAGCCCTGACCAGGTCCAAGACCCTGTCCAGGTGAGAACTGTGTGGTTCTAACTTCTAAAGTAGTTTTCACCCATTGTCTAAACTGGTTTATTTGTGAGTCTCAGTGGCAATAAAAATGTAAATGTGTAAAATATTTTGTTTATAAACATACTATTACTACTATTACCATAGCTGTAATCATGGAAGTTGTTATAATTTGTAGTAAAACGGCTCAATTTAATCACATTTTTATAAATTTCCACCTTCAAGGCACTTAGAGCGCTTTACACCAAGGAACCACTCACCCATTCACACACACATTCACACACCAGGGTAAACTAAGCCCAGCGCTTTCAAAATGCCACCCCATTTAAGTCAATGGGCCAAGCTCAATGGCGCATGACTCCAGATTCACCTTTAGCCCGGCGAGGTACTTCCAGTGGCTCCGAGCCGATTGAGCATGTGCAGTAGTGCTCTTTTCTTCCGCGGGCACGTGACAATGCACGCAAGCGCACGCATGGAGCACAGTTTTGTATATCACGTGATCACTTTGACTAATCAGAGCGAGAGGAGCTAGAGCGGAGCCGGAGCGAACGATTATAAAGAGTTTTTTAAGACAACTGAAGGATTTTGAGCTGAGAAAAAGTTTATGGTCTAAAAATAGGTAAAAATCGCTACAAAATCCAACATTTTTGAAAGTTGTAGGTGCCCTGTCAGACAGACACGAGCAGTTTGTGATTACATTGCGCTCTATGAGAAAAATCCTTTCTCAACCCAGGCGATTTT